>NC_069689.1:29003927-30203927 GCF_023699985.2 Odocoileus virginianus
CAGCTGGTAGGTCCTGGCATCACAGATCTGCAACACCCTCATTTTAAGAAATAAACACATTGCTTACAAATCAACACATATTGATATCCTGCATTGGACTGGTTAGGATGAGCTGCAAGCCATTCTAAAGGAGATCTCTGATCTTCATTCACACCTCCATGCCCACACTGAAACTTTCAAGACATATAAAGAATTGGGAAATATAGATTTCCATCCCCAGCAATCAGCAGTCATGGAAAAGCCCTGTGAAATAAAAGTAAGAAAGGTTGGTGCTTTATTTCTGAAGAGCTCTATACCACTTGCAAGGCTACATTTATAAAATTGGAGCTTTTTCACACAAGTGACTTGCCTTCTGACTTCTCTAGTGGCTTTTTCCACTCTTCTAGGACCTTGGAGTGTGTAGGGCCAGATCTGTTGGCTTAGCTTTAGCAGAACACAATGATTCCACTCTTCTTTGTAGGAGAATGTCTCCAAGTCATCGGTTTGTGAATGTGTGCCATTATGTGGGAATCTGAACAAATGGGGCACTGGAATCCTCAAGTGTATCCATATCTATTAGGGGTTTTAGAGATCTCACTGGGTACTGCTGTCATACTAGCCTCTAAGGTCTGCAAGGGTTCTGGACACAGTGATATTAAAACCCAGAATGCTGGAACTTCCAGCCTGGCTGGTTATATGCTGACAAGCTTCATAAGCTACTATATAATCAGCTCAAGTCAAGCTGGGTTTCACAGTCTCAAATCCAGTTTTCTCCGGGACGTAGGAAACAATCCTGAACTTGCTCTAGTCAAAAGGCATCTAAGCCTTCCTTTTCTTTTAGTCAATAAAAAATTTCCACTAACATAGACATGTGATAGTAACCAGAGCATGTGTTTCTTCTAGTGGAAAGAAGACTGCAGGGGTTCGGGAGTCTTGGCTGTTTGTCCTGAAGGTAAGACCCCGCCAAATTCTGTCTCTCTTGGCCTCTTACTCATTTGTAAAAGTTGAACTTGTAATCAGTAACCTCAGAGGTAACCTCTATTTCTACAGTTTTGTCTCTGATACCAAAATATTCATATGATTGAACAAATAAGTTGTGAGTTTTTTAGCTTATTCTCAAGTAATTGTTTTTGAAATCAGGAGGACCAAAACTATCGCTGTCATAATGGAAAACAGTCACTCTGCTGTCTCCTACTATCACTTTGTGACCCAATTTTTAGATTATGAGCATCTTGTTATAAATGATCTAAGTGACCAATAATATTGAATAAAATTCTAGTGATAGTAATATAATGCTGCAAACATCTGTTTGCCAGCTGTCAGTGAATGTGAATTGTAAGTGAAATAAAAGGGAAGGGTCATAATTACCCAGCTTGGGGCCAATCCCTTGTTTCAACTCTTCTTGTAATTTCAGTCAAACTTTTGCAATATTCCTGCCCAGAACTGCTGGGTCGTTTTCCTAGCTATTGCCAAAATGGCTGCCTTGCTCAATCGCAGAAGAGAAAATGTTTTACCAAAGATCCAAATAGCCATTTTTATCTACAAAGTCCATGGCAACATTTTCTCTATTATTATTACTATTACTATTATCATTGGAAAATAAAGGTCCAATATTAAATATTTTCAGTGGTGGAAGCCATAGAACTTTTACCTTTTTACAAAGGGAGAATACAATGTGGCTTTGATTACCCGCCGATCGCGTGGGACAGCCAAGGCTTTCAATGAATGGACTTTCTGCTGACAGGCTCTTAAAAGGTTGTATGCTGGGCCCTTAGCCTTTAAGCATGGTGAACATTTGCCATGGATAGCAGCCTTGAAAACCCTATAGCCCATAACAATAGGATATTTTCCCCTTTTCACAGGGTCAAACATACGCTGTGTACTTCCCCATCAGCCCTGGCACCACAGACAAGTTCCTTTCACAGTGCGGCATGCATGAAGCCTGTAATTATCAGCTGCAGGTAGTGGCCACCTGCTCAGGGAATGCACAGAAATGGGAAAAATACCGAAGAATTTGTAGTAAGAATTCCCTGAATTGGCCCCAAGAGGCCCTGCCTCCAAGGGCTTTAGAATATATATGACTTTTAATCAGCCTCCTTTTGCTTACTGAACTGGCAATTTCAGAGTCAGAAGGTAATCATACACAGACGATTATGGCTTCAAGAACTTTCCTAACATATTCAGCTAGGACACGGCTCCATCAAATTTCATACTACCTTATTCCTGGGACTAACTGCATGCTACTTTCAGAGCTGTGATGCATTTTTTGGTATTCATTTTGGTGTTTGATTATGTAGTAGATGCTACTTCGCACCACCCAGGTCCCCTGGGCGGTCTGAGGTAGTTATTCTCTCAGCTGCTAGGACTGTGCCTTGCTGACTACCTGCAGATGAATCCTTCCTCAGGAGTTGCCTGCAGCCTAAGGGAGCTACCTCAGCAGCTCACAGTCCCTCCCTCTGGTAGCCTGTATCCAGTGCCTGGTCTATGCAGAGATAGAAGACCCTCTTATCGCAGTTCCAGAAAGCTCTGAAAAACCACCCCAGGTTCAAAGCTCCCCAAGTGAAGTAAGCTGAAGTCTGTTGTGACTGAATTAAGTTCAGCCTCTCCTTTTGCCCTGTTCTGCCTCCCTCACTCCCTTACAGGTTTTGTTACTGATCGTATTCTCCAGATAAACTACCTGCCTGCGACCCAAGGTAGATATAGAAGGTTTTGTTTTTTTTTTTTTAATATTTGAAGTCTTTCTTAAAAGAAAAACATAAAATGTCAGACTGCTGATCAGATATTGTAATAATTATCTCAGATTTAAGCTCCTGGAATGAAAGGGCCCAGATATCCACTGCCAGTCTCCTTGTGATCCCACTCTTGAATAACTTGGGACTCACTGAATCCACTAGAGGTTGTCTACAGCTCTTAGAATTGGCAAACCTGAAAGTTAGCTTCACATTGCTCCCATTGATTTTAGTCACTTTAAGATTCTAAAATCAGACTTAAAATACTATCCGGATGAAATCCCATCTGCTATGAGCATCACATGATATAAACTGCTATAAGAGCTGCCATTTATCCTGCTCCCAAGGAGGAGGAAAAAGAAGGGCCCAGAGTCAACTGTGTGAATGGCTAGGGTAGAAACCACACAGCCTGTGTTAAGGGCAAGACAGTTGACCAGGGCATAGGTGGCCTGTAAGGCAAGGGTAAGGTTAAAGCCTCTAAGTAACCCAAAATCAACACAAGAGCAAAAGGTATAAGGGGTTGTTCAGTTGCCCTGGTCCCCAGGGACGTGGATCTGAATGCCGATAAGCCTGAAGTCATATCCAACCCATTCTAATCTCAGGGTCGGGGACATGGGGTGTCAACCCTTGGTCATCTCCAAGCCAAATAAAACTAAGAAGGCCAGCCACTTCTAAGGATGGCCTTGGGGAATTTATTCTACCCTAAGATGTTACACGGAGAAGGCAATGGCAACCCACTCCAGTACTCTTGCCTAGAAAATCCCATGGACGGAGGAGCCTGGTAGGCTGCGGTCCATGGGGTCGCTGACAGTCGGACATGACTGAGCGACTTCACTTTCACTTTTCACTTCCATGCATTGGAGAAGGAAATGGCAACCCACTCCAGTGTTCTTGCCTGGAGAATCCCAGGGACAGAGGAGCCTGGTGGGCTGCCGTCTGTGGGGTTGCACAGAGTCGGACACTGAAGTGACTTTGCAGCAGCAAGATGTTACAAAGCTAGCAAGTCTAGCTTCCTCATCACTTGTGTTGGGAGCTGGGTAGAGCTGGTTAGGGGCAGGTTATCTGTTCTCTAAGACTAAGCCTAGGAATGCGGAGAGGGCACAGACTGCCCTCTGTCTCATGCTATTAAGAAGAGATTGAGTTGATATCAACTTGACTGTGCCCCAAAGATCCTGTGAATTTTTAGGACTCAACAAATCATGCTGAAATAGCTTCTTGTTCCTCTTAGAGTTAAAGCGATTCTATGTGGCAATCTTTACCTATTACTGCTAAGCATTATGGAGTTCTACCTGAATGAGAAAGTTCTGACCTATAGGCATGTGCAGTGCAAGAAACAGGGCACCATACAGCTATATCAGTACTTTCCGTTTACCAACTGATTACTTTCAGACCATTGCCCAAATTGCCAATAATGCTGGGTATTTTGGGTTACACTGGACATTCTTCTGGAACAGGTTCTTTGTGTTCTTTCTCAAAACTATTTTATTATTATTTTTTATTATTGCTTACCTGCAACTGTAGATAACACCCTCTCCTGCCCATGAGAAAGGCTGCTTGCATTTCTTTTTTTTTTCCTAAATCACTCATCTGTTTTTAAAATTGGTAATTCATATGGTTTAAACACCACAAACTATAAAAGATATATAGTGAAATCTCTTCCCACCCTGGTGCCTCATTTTCCCAGTAAAAACCTTCATCTTACCCCCAAATGACCAAAACCAAGTAGTTTTTAAAATCCTTTTTACATGCTAGTATTATAGCAGTATTCTCTGCACTTTGCCTTTTTCATGTAACAATATGACTTAGAGATATTTTCTTAATAACTTAATGTTCAATAAAAATGATTGATTTTTAAGAATAGCAAAATGTACTGGGGGACATTCAGGAATCGCTGGGAACTGTCAAAGATGGCATAATAAGGAAAAATAGGAAGTTTATTAGGTTTAGGCTGGACGTAGATGAAGTTAGGTACCTTATGTTTCTCAGTAGAGATTTAGTAACTGGTAAGAATACAAAAGAGGAAGAAAAAAATGGGAGGAAATCAACCAAGGCCACAGCAAGAAGAAAAGGATGAAAAAAAGGAGGGTCCAGAGTCAACTGTGCCAATGGCTAGGGTGGAAACCACACGGCTTGAGTTAAGAGCAAGACAGTCGAGCAGGTCATAGGTGGTCTATAGGGCAAGGGTAAGGTTAAGACCTCTAAGTAGCCGATATCAACACGAGAGAGAAGTAGGAGGGGATGTTCAGATTGCCCTGGTCCTAAGGAGGGAACACTGGATCAAGAGAGCATGGAAGCAAAGCTGATGCACAGGCTTTAGAATCAGAGTTGCATTCAAGCCCCTTGTGAGTTCAGCACGTTTAGACAAATTACTTAATTTCTATTAACCTGAGTTTTCTTATCTGTGAAATAAAAATAACCATCATCATCATTTATAGGGTGGTCCTAGAGATTAAATGAGGTAACATATAAGAATTGCTCAGCACAGTTCCTGGCACATAGTAGTGGGTCAATAAATTGCATGATCATTGCATTATAATTATCAAGGTTAATAAGGGAGAAGACAATTTCCTGGAGACCACAGCAGGTGAGATGCCAGCTGTCAGGTGAGAAAAGTTTCTGCCTCAGCTGGAGTGGTGACCTCAGGGCCTTGGGCCAGGGGGCCCTTTTACCAAAGACTAGGAACCGTGAAGCACCAAGAGATGATGGGGTGAGTTCAGCCTAAGGGGCAGGTGGGAAGGGCCTTGCTTGACCCATGAGCTGGAATCACCAACAAGGAGCTACTAATTCTTCCTTGGAGTGGCAAGGTAGAAGATAAATTTTAAGATGGTACATTTGGAAAAGGCATGATTTTTGCTTATGTTAGGTTGCCTAAAATTATTTGAAAATAAAATTTAAATACTAACAACTGCAAATGCTGATGTAAGAGGAAAATGTTATTTTTAACACATACACACATGCACTCGCCCACCATCTTTGAAAGGCTTGTGTCTAGTGTGGGCTCTGTTAGGTGTGAGCATGGAAGTTTGGAGAAAGAAGCCAGGGAACGGCTACATTGTTCTGTGTGATACAGGGAAGAGGCTTGTGAGGTTGAAGCATGCTGGGGAAGAAAGAAACTTTGGGAACGGAGGTGTTTGATCAGGATTGTTAAGGAGTCCGCCCTTCCCTAATATCGATACAAAATCTTCAGTGAAATCAACTTTGACTGCTAATGCTTGTGGTATGAATGAATCTCTTTAGGGGGAGTGTAAAGAGCTGAACTCTGGGTTAATATTGGTGAAAGATGAAAACAAAGGCTGCATCTGAGGAAGCTGCCACTGAGTTTCCTGACATTCTCTGTTGTGACTGTACATCCCTGCCTTAAATCAGGCCACCTTGACAGTCTACTTCTTTGACTGAAGTTGTGTCAGGTAGAAAGATTAGGGAAAGCAATGCTTTTGAGTTTATTCATTCAAGCAACAGATATTTATTGAGCATTTACATATGCTGGGTCCTCTGCCAGGAGCCAAGGGCACAGTGATAACAGAGATCTGGTCTTTGTTATCAAAAACCTTCAGTCTGATGGGGAAGAAGCCTGAGAAATGGTGTGCCCAGTGAAATGATGGGAGTATGCAGAAGGTGCCATGGGAATACAGAAGGATTGTGTCTGGACCAAAGGGCAAACCTGGTGCTGATGAGCATATCATTTACAAGTAAAATATTACAATGGAAAATATAGGTATTGCCTTGTGAGTTGACAATCCAAAATGAAGCAATTGAGACACTACTATTTAGAGAAGAGTATCTGAATGTTATTTTTTTTTTTTTTGGCCTCCTGGTTTCACTTTTTTCCCCAACCATCTTGTCTCATGGTTTCTGTATTTTGTTTCCAGAAGAAACTGCCCCAACAAAAAAAAAAACAAACCTTAAAAACAGTGTAGAACTTGTGGGTTTTCTTTCTTTTTGTTATTATTTATTTATCTGTGGCTGTGCTGGGTCTTCATTGCTGTGTGTGGGCTATCTCTAGCTGTGGAGAGTGGGGGAGAAGGGACTGCTCTTCCTTGCAGTGCATGGCCTCCTCGTTGCAGTGGCTTCACTTGTTGTGGAGCTCATGGAGCATGGGCTCTGGGCACACGGGCTTCAGGAGTTGCACAGGCCCAATAGCTGTGGGGCATGGGCTTAGTTGCTCCGAGGCATTTGTGATCTTCTCACAGCAGAGATCAAACCCATGTCCCCTGCATTGGCAGGTGGATTCTTTACCACTGAGCCACCAGGGAAGTCCTGTTTTTCAAAAGCAGGTTAAAAAGAAAGAGAGGTGGTAATTAATAAGCAAAGAATAGACCCTTTAGATGACAAGTTAGTTCTACTCAAGTACAATGAAGCGTGTAGCCAAATTGGCTTCAGAACGAGGCTGCTTCCTTACTGTTATTTTAAACAATAGAATTTGCATAAACCCAGAGCAGAAGGATTTAAGGACAAAGAAATGTATGTATTTTTGGATGCGTTATTTTTATGTACAGCACTGTTATTCAGTAAGAAAAGGAAAAATAAGAGACTAATGAGATATTTTATAATTAACGTGAAAAATGTACATTTCAGAGGAGTAATGTCCTTGATATATAAGTTTGAGAAGATATATATTTATTTCAGCAGTTCTGAAACTGCTTAAAATATTTTTGAGATTTTTTTTTTCAGAGTCAACTGAAGTTTAAACCAAGAAGCCAGCAATGTGATTTTATACTACTTAGAGGCAGTGGTAGAAAGTAGAAAGAATCATAAAGACCCAAGTTCCAGTCCTGGTTCTGCCATTTGCTGACTGTGTAACCTTGGAAAAGTTCAGCCTCTGTACTACACCTTCCTCTTCCCTAAAATAGGAATAATACTGTCAAGTGTTCAGAATTTCTAGGAGTTATGAAATAATGTGGGCTTGCCTGGTAGCTCGCCTGGTAAAGAATCCTCCTGCAATGCAGGAGACCCTGGTTCGATCCCTGGGTCCAGTAGATCCGCTGGAGAAGGGATAGGCTACCCTCTCCAGTATTCCTGGGCTTCTCTGGTGGCTCAGCTGGTAAAGAATCCACCTGCAATGTGGGAGACCTGGGTTCGATCCCTGGGTTGGGAAGATCCTCTGGAGGAGGGCATGGCAACCTACTCCAGTATTCTTGCCTGGGTAATTCCATGGACAGAGGAGCCTGGCGGGCTGCAGTCCACGGGATCGCCAAGAGTCAGACGTGCCTGAGCCACTAAACACAGCACATGAGATAATGTAGGTTTTTAGCACCATGACTGGTACATAGCAGCCGCTCAATAAATCTTCCCTCTCCTCCTCACCTTTTGTCAAGTTTTATTTTGACCAAAAATATTTTCAGGATCTATTATTATTAGATCTTAAAGCTTTGCCCTTATTGAGGATATGCTATCAACTCAACTTCTAGAAATTTATTTTCTGGAAATACTCAAACTAATGTGCTAATGAATATTTATAAGGATATTGATTGCAGCATTGCTCATAAGACTGAAAAATTATATAAGCAGCCCAGTATTTATCGGTAGAAGGTGACTTCAATAAATTATGGTACATCTACACAGTGAATAGGTATGCAGTCGTAAATGAATGCTGTTGTTGTTCATTCATTAAGTCGTGTCCGATTCTTTGTAGCTTCAAGGACTGCAGCACCCCAGGCTTCCTTCCTTCACTATCTCCCAGAGTTTGCTCAAATTCATGTCTGATGAGTCAGTGATGCCATCCAACCATCTCATCCTCTGTCATCCCCTTCTCCTCCTACCTTCAATCTTTCCTAGCATCAGGCTTTTTTCCAATGAGCCAGCTCTTCACAGCAGGTGGTCAAAATATTGGACCTTCAGCAACAGTCCTTCCAATGAATATTCAGGGTTGATTTTCTTTAGGATTGACTGGTTTAATCTCCTTGCAGTCCAAGGGACTCTCAAGAGTCTTCTTCAGCACCACAGTTTGAAAATCTCGGTTCTTTAGTACTCATCCTTCTTTATGGTCCAACTCTCATATCATACATGATTACTGAAAAAATCATAGCTTTGACTATATAGACCTTTGTCAGGAAAGTAATGTCTTTTCTTTTTAATATGCTATCTAGGTTTGTCATAGCTTTCCTTCCACAGAGCAAGCATCTTTTAATTTCATGGCTGCAGTCATCATCTGCAATGATTTTGGAGCCCAAGAAAATAAAATCTGTCACTGCTTTCACTTTTTCCCTTTATATTTGACTTGAAGTGATGGGACCAGATGACATGATCTTAATTTTTTGAATGCTGAGTTTTAAGCCAGCTTTTTCACTCTCCTCTTTCACCCTCATCAAGAGGCTATTTAGTTCCTCTTCACTTTCTGCCATTAGAGTGATATCATCTGCTAATCTGAGGCTATTGGTATTTCTCCCAGCAATCTTGACTCCAGCTTGTGCTTCATCCAACCCAGCATTTTTGCATGATGTACTCTGCATACAAGTTAAGTAAGCAGAGTGACAATATACAGCCTTGATGTACCCCTTTCCCAATTTGGAACTAGTCCTTTGTATCATCTCTATGCTTCATTGACTATGCTTAAGACTTTAACTTTAGTTAAAGTTATCTACTTAAGTTATCTTAAAGTTATCTACTTAAGTAGATATTTTTCTGGAATTCCCTTGCTTTCTCTATGATCCAACAAATATTGGTAGTTTGATCTCTGGCTCCTCTGCCTTTTCTAAGTCCAGTTTGTACATCTGGAAGTTCTTGGTTCATGTACTGTTGAAGCCTAGTTTGAAGGATTTTGAGCATAACCTTACTAACATGTGAAATAAGTACAATTGTATGGTAGTTTGAACATTCTTTGGCAGTGTCCTTCTTTGAGATTGGAATGAAAATTGACCTTTTCCAGTCCTGTGGTCACTGCTGAGTTTTCCAAATTTGCTTACATATTGAGTGCAACACTTCAACAGCATCATCTTTTAAGATTTTAAAAAACTCAGCTGGAATTCTATCACCTCCACTAGCTTTGTTTGTAGCGATGCTTCCTAAGGCCCACTTGACTTTATACTCCAGGATGCCTGGCTCTAGGTGAGTGACCACACTATTGTGGTTACCCAGGTCATTAAGACCTTTTTTGTACAGTTCTTCTGGGTCTTCTCGCCACCTCTTCTTAATCTCTTCTGCCTCTGTTAGGCCCTTACTATTTCTGTCCTTTATTGTGCCCATCCTTGCATGAAATGTTCCCTTGATATCTCCAGTTTTCTTGAAGAGATCTCTAGTCTTTCCCATTCTGTTGTTTTCCTCTACTTCTTTGCATTGTTCATTGAAGAAGGCCTTCTTATCTCTCCTTGCTATTCTCTGGACCTCTGCATTCAGTTGGGTATATCTTTCCCTTTCTCCCTTGCTTTTCACTTTTCTTATTTCCTCAGCTATTTGTAAAGCCTCCTCAGACAACTACTTTGCCTTCTTGCATTTCTTTTTCTTTGTGATGGTTTTGATTGCTGCTTTCTGTACAATGTTATGAACCTCTGTCCATAGTTCTTTAGGCACTCTGTCTACCAGATAAAATGTCTTAAATCTATTAGTAACCTTCCCTGTATCATTATAAGGGATTTGATTTAGGTCATACCTGAGTGACCTAGTGATTTTCCCTACTTTCTTCAATTTAAGTCTGAATTTTGCAATAAAGAGCTGATGATCTGAGCCACGGTCAGCTCCAGATCTTGTTTTTGCTGACTGTATAGAGCTTCTCCATCTTCAGTTGCTAAGAATATAATCAGTCTGATTTCAGTATTGACCATTTGGTGATGTCCATATGTAGCACCATCTCTTGTGTTGTTAAAAAATGGTGTTTGCTGTGACCAGTATGTTCTCGTGACAAAACTCTGTTAGCCTTTGCCCTGCTTTATTTTGAACTCCAAGGCCAAACTGCCAGTTATTCCAGGTATCTCTTGACTTCCTACTTCTGCATTCCAGTCCCCTATGGTGAAAAGGGCATCTCTTTTTGGTGTTAGTTCTAGAAGGTCTTGTAGGTCTTCATAGAACCCATCAACTTCAGCTTCTTCAGCATCAGTGGTTGGGGCATAAACTTGGATTACTGTGATGTTGATTGCTTTGCCTTGGAAATGAACAGAGATCATCCTGTCATTTTTGAGATTGTGCTCAAGTAGTGCATTTCGGACTCTTTTTTCGACTGTGAGGGCTACTCCATTTCTTCTAAGGGATTATTGCCCACAGCAGTAGATATAATGGTCATCTGAATTAAATTTGCTCATTTCTTGTCCATTTTAGTTCACTGACTCCTAAGATGTCGGTGTTCCCGGTAGCATATTGGACACCTTCTGACCTGGGGGAGCTCAACTTCCAGTGTCATGTATTTTTGCCTTTGTATACTGTTCATGAGGTTCTTGTGACAGAATACTGAAGTGGCTTGCCTTTCCCTCCTCCAGTGGACCACATGACCCATCCATCTTGGGTGGCCCTACATATCATGGCTCATAGCTTCATTGAGTTACACAAGCCCCTTTGCCATGACAAGGCTGTGATCCATAAAGGGGAAATGATCGTTAAGTCTATACAAGCATGGAACAATATCTAAAGGAGCTATTTCTCAAGCAAGTTGTTAAATACTATGCACAATATGGTCCCATTCCTATTAAAATATATATGTAAATACATACATTTAAAAAACCTTGGAAGGATATGCTTCCAAAGTATAAGCAATATTTGGGGTGGGTGACTGTGGACGCTTTCATTTTGAAATTTCATATTTGTGTGATATTGAATTGTTTACCATGAGTATGTGTGGGTGTTACTTTTATAATTAGAAAACAAGAGGAAAGACGAAGGGCATATGGAGCAAAGGTCAGTAAAGGGGAATTATAAAATATTTTAAGCAGTGGCTACATTCAGAAGTTACCACTAGACTGTGGGAATCTAAGGCTAAGAGCACATGGATCGTGGTGTAATGTGAAAGAGTCAAGCCAGTCCATTTCAAGCTGTACCGGGTGTTATGATTACCACACTACTCTAGTTTATGCTGTCACTGAATATATAATACATACCTACTACATGCTGCTATAGTTATACCCTCTAGGTAAGACACAGCCAGCACAGTGCGATTCAGGGGTCCTTGGGTGGGCTTCTCTGCTAATACCTCCCTTACTAGCTTGTTAGGATTCCAGAAATCCCATTATAAAGGAGTTTAATTTCTTCAGATTAAGAGATTATCTGATATTAAAATTCTTCACTGAGGGCCCTTCTTAATGTGTTCACGTAGCATGATGTGTACCTCTGTCAGAGGCTTATGTGAACTTTAATTGTATATTTTCTATTCATCCCACAAGTCTGCACCCAGAAAGCTCTCAGCTCGTTCATCAATTGAATGAACCCTCCTAGGAAAGACCTCACATAAAGGCTGAACGTGTTGTTTCTACTGCAACTATCGTGAAGTTGAATTGAGGAAATATATGTGAAGGCATTTTATAAACTATTAATCACTACATAAATGCACATTATTGTTATTACTGGCAAATTTTTCTCAGATAATTTTCTAGGGGTATGTTTTAATGGTTAGAGGTATGATACTGAATCAGATTCAGTATATTTTAATGGTTAGAAGTGTGATATTGAATCACATTCAATTTATTTTAATGGTTAGAGGTATGATATTGAATCTTCTGTACCTGATGAGGGCAAAAATATCTCACCATCCTCATCTGCTTACATTCTAAAGAGTTCAGCTTCTTGCAAGAAGGAGAACTGCTGGGAAAAGAAATTAACAAGGAAACGTTTCACTTCAGGGAAAATAGGCATGAGTGAATGGTGGGCAGGGATTATATGGGAGCAAGGTATAGGAAATGACATAAAGCATGTCCTGAAAGCTTCCAATAGCACTTTTCATCTATTTCAGAATCTTTGGTCAATGACACTTCTTTATGAGATGGAGTTCTTTGGCTCAGGGCTTTTGTTTTCGTGAAAGGCATGGCTTTGCTCTCTAGGTTGTAAAGAAAATGTTTTAAAACTGGGATTTTTGTCATTAGTTTCCCAGGAAACCATTTTGGTTCTGATGCTAATTTGTGTACCTGACTGTTTTAATTGAAAGTAGGGCCTACAGGAGGGGGAGCAGGGGGAAAGACTGCTTGGGTTATTGCCCACCAAGAGGGTGCCAGGCTGGGAGTGCCAAGTCGACTTGGCTCTACCCTACTCCGGGTGCCAGCTGGCACTAGACTTCTCTGTCGAGGTCACCAGAGTGTGGGGCCGATAGAGACTCGTTTTCTTATTTCTGACCCCAAGAGAGTAGAGGTTGGGCCCAGCAAATACTCCCAGCGTCTGAGTTAGAGGGAGTCAGCAGACAGGCCTGAGCAAGACAAACAGCTCGTGTCTTGGACGTGTTCTAAGTTTCCTGCTTAAGACATTTTTTAAAGTCTCCTCCCTCAGATGGAATGGTGTCCCTAGAGGGCGTGGATATCTGGAGCTTGCCTCTACCCAGGCATCTACAAATGAGCTGTATTTACTCTTCTGCGGCTTTTTCTTTTGGTGACCCAAGCCAGCCTCCCTGATGATGGCGTGGAGGGTGTGGCTTTGCACGCCAAAGAATGCCGCATTCTCACTTATTGCCTTTAATGTTCCTGAAAGGAGCACCTTACAGGCATTTCAGCTCAGTGCCTGGTAGCAAAGGTTTGTTAGCTACTAACGGTGCTGAAGCCTGCTTGCTGGCTGGGCACAGCTCACGCGCAGGACCCTCGTGGCCAGACCTGGTCTCACGGCTCTGTCTAGCACACAGGGAGACCGAGGGTAACCAGGTCCTGGTAAGCACCATTCCAGGGCCGTGTAACCCCCAAGGAGGAACCCTGGACTCGACTGTGGCTTTCTCTATGTGCAGGAGTTCCCACACAGATGTGGATAAGCATCCTCTCTAGTCTTGTTTAGTGGCTCAGTTGTGTCCGATTCTTTGCGACCCCTTGGACTGCAGCATGCCAGGTTTCCCTGTCCATCACCAACTCCTGGAGCTTGCACAAACTTATGTCCATCAAGTTGGTGATGCCATCCAACCATCTTATCCTCTGTCACCTGCTTCCCTCTTGCCCTCAGTCTTTCCCAGCATCAGGGTCTTTTCCAGTGAGTAAGCTCTTTGCACCAGGTGGCCAAAATATTGGAGCTTCAGCTTCGGCATCAGTCCTTCCAATGAATATTCAGGACTGATTTCCTTTGGGATTGACTGGTTTCATCTTCTTGCAGAATTGTGCTGTCCAATATGGGAACCACTAGTCATATGTATCAACTGTATGCTTGAAATGTGGCTGGCCTGTTTTGAGATTATGTTAAGTAAAAAATACACAGTGAACTTTCAAAGATGTGGTATAAGAAAAAAATGTGAACTATCTCAATAGTTTTTTATGTGGATCATATGTTAACGTGGTAATGTTTTAGGTAGTTAAACAAAAAATATCATTAGAATTAATTTCATTTGTTTCTTTTTAATCTTTTCACGATGGCTACTAGAAAATTAAAAATTATATTCATGCCTACACATATGCTTCAGTTGGACAGCACTAGTCTGGAGTGAGTACCATTATAGTCGGTGAGCAGTTAATGTGCTGAAATGGATAAGACCCAAACTCAGCTGTCAGACACTCCCAGTCTAGGGAAGAGGCAGGTATTTATAGAGCAGCAGCCTGGGGTGCGTCCTGGAAGAGGAGAATGCACAGTGCTGCGGGAGCCCCAAGGAAAGGAAGACATCCGGGTGGAGGCATCATCAGGGAAGGCTTCAAGGAGGAGGGAGTGGGATACACAGGAGTCTTAGCAGTCCGAGGAAAAGAAGGCAGTGATTATGAAGACGGATGTGGGGCATGCCTGGCCTGCTGCAACACAACACATGTAATTCAGCTGCCTGCAGCTCTAACAATAAAAGTGGGGAGTGAGTGGAGGGGATGAGGCTCTGGGGATGGGTCTCTCCTGCCCGGGGAGTCTGTGCTTAGACTGTAGTTTAGGAATTCTCTCATCATAATGTGCTGAAGAATCACTTAGGGAGCTTTCCAAAATATCACACACCCAGAGACTTTGGTCCTGATGTGCCAAGCCTTGGAATCAGCATTTAAAATCAGCACCCCTGGTGACTAATGCAGACCCCACCTGGGAAAATGCTACTGCAGGTAAGGTGGTGGGGTTCGTGAAGCAGTGACCTGATCATGTCTGCACTGAAGGAAGATCCTGGGAGAACCCAAGGCAGGCGGACAGGGAAAGGTCTTCTGAGCCTGTATAGTGTTGGCTGTTCAGTAAGCAAGGTGAGAAGTGAGGAGGGTCTGAAGTAGGGCAGTGGGAATTCAGATGGGAAGGGGGAATTATTGCCAGAGATATTTAGAGAGGCAAATTATCAGGCCTTGCTAACTGACTTGGTTCTTCCATGACCCTTGTTTCTTGCCCCAGGATCATATCTGGAGCACTGGTTTTATTGTTTGCTTATTATCCCCCACTTTAGAACACAAAAGTCTTCTTATGAAGACTTCCAAAGCACAGTTGATAAAGGGTTCTGTTTCTGAGAGGCTTCAGTTTCCTTCTATTAAAGGCATTTTTAGGGACACTAAAGCTGACCTTCCTCTGATACCTTTCCTAAGCTGCTGCTTGCACTCCTGACTGCAGTTGCGTAAAATGAACAGAACTAGAGAGGAGGTCTGCCAGCCGTCCCAGAGCTTCCTGGCTGCCTTGAGACCAGGCTGGCTTACATTTTTTAAAAAGCTGGAGTCTAGTTGATTTTCAGTGTTGCGTTAGTGTCAGGTGTACGGCAGAATGAATCAGTTATACATATCCATTCTTTTTGAGATTCTTTTCCCACGCAGGTTATTATAGAATATTGAGTAGAGTTCTTTGTGCTGTACAGTAGGTCCTTATTGAAGGAAAGTTAGAGCTCAAAATAGCCTGGAGCTAAAACTCCCCTCCAGATCCTCCCCACCATGCTACGCAAAACAAAGAGCACTCTCACCAGAAGGAAAAAAAAATGGACATTAAGGTTGATTACCCCCAGCTCCCAGCTGGTCCAGCCTCTGGCCGATCTCCAGAATTCCTTGCCCCAGCCGTTTAAGAGATAACTACTCTGAACAAGCTTGGAGAACAGGGCCCCTAAGACAGTAGCTTTCCACATATATGCCTATATATACTTACTCTTTTCTTGGGTTAGTGCAGCAGCTCACTCTCTGACTGCTGCCCCTTCTCACCTCATTAAAGGTGATCTGTTCCTGTAAAGTGCCGGTCTTGTTCTTTTCCCAAACCTCGCCTTCTCTAACTTCCTTACCCTACACTTAGTAGTTATCTTTTTCACATGTGTTAGTATGTCTGTGTTAACGCCAGTCTCCTAATTTATCCCTAGACCCCTCCCTTCACCTTTAATAACCATAAATTTGTTTTCTACATCTGTGACTTGATTTCTGTTTTATAAATAAGTTCATTTGTACCATTTTTTTAAAAATTCCACATAGGTGATATCGTATGATATTTGTCTTTCTCTCTCTGACTTCGGTTAGTATGATAACCTCTAGATTCATTCATGTTGCTGCAAATGGCACTATTTCATTCTTTTTAATGGCTGAATAATATTCCACTATATCTGTGTACCGTATCTTCTTTATTAACTCTTGTCCCTGGACATTTAGGTTGTTTCTGTATCTTGGCTATTGTAAATAATGCTGCAGTGAATATTGGGGTGCATGTATTTTTTTTTCAAATTATGGTTCTATATGTCCAGGAGTGGGATTGCTGGATCATATTGTAGTCATATTTCAATTTTTTAAGGAATCTCCATACTATTCTCTGTAATGGCTGTACCAATTTACATTCCCAGTGTAGGAGGATTCCTTTTTCTCCATACCCTCTCTAGCATTTATTGTTTGTAAATTTTTTTGCTGATGGCCACTCTGACTAGTATGAGTTCATTATAGTTTTGATTTGCATTTCCCTAATAATTAGTGATGTCGAGCATCTTTCCATGTGCCTGTTGGCCATCTGTATGTCCTCTTTGGAGAAATGTCTATTTAGATCTTCTGCCCATTTTTTTTGACTGGGTTTTTTGATGTTGAACTACACGAGCTGTTTGTATATTTTGTAGATTATGCCCTGTCGTTTGCTCCATTTGCAAATATTTTCTCCCATTCTGAGAGTTGTCTTTTTGTTTTCTTTATGATTTCCTTTGCTGTGCAAGAGCTTTTAAGTTTAATTAGATTCCATTTGCTGATTTTTGTTTTAATTTCCATTACTCTAGGAGGTGGGTCAAAAAAGATATTGCTGTGATTTATGTCAGAGAGTTTTGCTATATTTTCTTCTAAGAGTTTTATAGTGTCTGGCCTTACATTTAGATTTTTATTCCATTTTGAGTTTATTTTTGTGTATGGTGTTAGGGAGTGCTCAATATTTCATTATTTTACATGTAGCTTCCAGTTTTTCACTTATTAAAGAGCTTGTCTTTTCTCCACTCTATATTCTTGCCTCCTTTGTCGTAGATTAGTTGACCTATGGTGGGTCAATTAATAGTTGTGTGGGTTTGTTCTTAGACGTTCTATTCTGTTCCATTGGTCTATATTTCTTTTTTTGTGTGCCAGTACCACATTACTTTGAATACTGTAGTATAGTTTGTAGAGTAGTTTGAGGTCAGCAAGTCTAATTCCTTCAGTTCTGTTTTTCTTTCTCAAGATTGCTTTGACCATTCAGGGTCTTTTGTGTTTCCAAACAAATTGTAACATTTTTTGTTCTAAATCTGTGGGAAAAAACAACAACAAACATTGGTAATTTGATAGGGATTGCACTGAATCTGTAGATTGCTTAGGTAGTATGGGACTTATTATTTTCATGATTCATTTATTTGTTGATTTTTTTAGGGCTTATATTTTTAATAGAAGAGGTAAAAATGATATTTGTTCACCCTGCAAACATAACAGCTTTTCTT
This sequence comes from Odocoileus virginianus, assembly GCF_023699985.2. Taxonomy (NCBI): domain Eukaryota; kingdom Metazoa; phylum Chordata; class Mammalia; order Artiodactyla; family Cervidae; genus Odocoileus; species Odocoileus virginianus. Next base: position 29,021,526 of record NC_069689.1, read on the forward strand.
TCTTTCTTTATTTGTGGAAGCTTGTAAGATTGCATAACCTAGTCATAGAAAGATACAAGTTCATTGAGTACTGACAGTATATGGAAAAGTTAAGTATGAACAGTAAATGGAAATGTTAACAAGATAATAAAGACCTAAGTTTCAAGTGAGCTTCAACTAAAGATGCTTTAGTGGTGCCCACATGTATTTTATTTACATTGTTTCCTTGAAAGTTCACTTTTCATTTGCTGTTTCCTTGAGAAGGCTGTCTTTAGTCTCAATTTCTAAGTTTGTTTTCTCCAGACAGTGTACTCTAAGGCTAAGGAGGGGAACTAGGGTTTGAAATTTACGTTATGTGGGGACTTGCACTATGTGTGGCTGCCGTAGTGTCATCTACCACCATGGTAAATGCACAGAGGTTCTCTCCCCAACTAGTCCCAGGGCCCTTTCTCTGACCAGGCATCCAGTGTACTCACAAAATAATATTATTGGCACTTGGCCCCTTTTCTTCGTCTCTGGCTGCTGATATTGCTGCCTGTATCTCTTGGTTTTCCTTTGCCCTCAGATGGGGCTGTGGTTGCACAGTTGACTTACTCCATCCTTCCCAAGTGTGTTCCTTACACATTTGTTCCCACTAGAGTTCAGGTTGGAGTACATGCTCTTTCGTATTTTGGGGTTTATATCTGGTAGGCATTTGAGAAAGACAGAAAGGTAATTACTTTCCCAACGTCATGCTCAGTATACTTCTGGTATGAGTGGTACTCTGCCAGTCACCTTCTAGGTCAATAATGAGTTTATTAATATCCCAGTGGCAATTGATCAAATTTAATATGCATGCTAATTAAAACTCATAATAAGCTAGAAAGAGATGAAAATGTTGACAAAATGATGTATTCATCAGGAAGAGACTACAAGCATCAAACTTAATGATAAAAGAATGTTAGAGGCCTTCTTTTTAAACAGGAAGGAAACAAAGATGGTACTCTTCTGGAGAATCCAGGCAATGCACAAGAAAAAAAAAAAAGATGTATAAAGTTTGCAAAGGGAAGGATGATATTTTTATTTAGCCTAAAAAAATCAACTAACGGCAATTAGACTAATAAATTCAGTAAGAGGAACAGATAAACAATACAAATATAAAAATCAATCATCTTTGGTAAAACATTAAAAATGTCAAAAAAATAAGTAGAGGCTATTGTACATAAGAGAAAAACTCACCCACAGTAGCACCCCCCCACACATGCAAGCAAGAATGGACATCAGAATTTGTATTGAAGAAAACTACAGAACTTTACTGAAGTACATAAAGTAAAAATTGAGTAATTGGAGCAAAATACTAGGTTCCTACAAGGAAAACTTCATATTGTAAATATGTCAACGCTCTCTGAAATAGCCTATAAATGTAATACAGTTTTAATAAACATTCAAATCATTGTTTTTAGAGATTAGGGTATTTATGAGTTAATGTTAAGTTTTTTCTGGAAGAATAAATAGGTGATAATAGCCAAGAAATTCTGAAGAAGAACAATACTTACACTGAAAAGAAAACTAACTTCATAGTTTTAGAATAGCAGGGTATTGGTACCAAGATAGATACATGATCTTCAGAACTGAATAAGAAGTTAAAAAACAGACCCATGTATATACTGGAGATTACAATATGATGAGGAACATTTCAAATAAGGAAGTGATGACCTAGTCAATTAAAAATATTACATAATTAATTGAAATTTTTAAAAAATGAAATTAATGTTCTGCCTCTCATCATACCCTAATAAATTACAAATGGATTAAAGATTTAGTTACTAAGGTGTTGGAACCTTACAATATTTGAAATTTGTATTTTCCTCCTGCATTTATTGGTTGATTGGTTTAGCATGGGGCATGCGGTGACTGCTGCCTCCTTCAGGACCCCACTGTTCCCCCACTTTCTGGGGGTGTTGACCCTCAAGGGCTCACAGCTGCATTCCTTGTATAAATACCCTCAGCTCAGAGGCTCTGAACTGGGAGCACGTATGCCCCTAGGGACATGGGCACTGTCTGGAGGTATTTTGATTGACCGGTGGTGAGGAGAATGCTACGGGCATGTAGTAGGTAGAGGCCACGAAGGTTGCTAACCATTCTGTAATACACAGGACAGCTCTTCTGCGCAACGAGGAATTATCTGGTCCAAAATGCAGTAGTGCTGCTGTGGAGAAATCCTGACCTGGCCAAAGGAAGCTCTCTTGCGCAGTGTTCCACCTCCTCTCCAGGGCCAGTCCACACCCAGGGCAGTGCTACAAAACCCTGGCCCCTTTGCCTCGATTTGGCATAACTCAGAAGGGCCTGGTCAGCACCAACACATCTTACAGGATTGACTGTGGTACCTACATTGCAGTTTAATTTCTCTTCTGCCCAATCCTGCTTCCCTCACTTTCTTATATGTGTTTTGATAAATTCCCCAATAAACATACTGCAAGCAAATCTCTACCTCAGGGTTTATTTCTCAGGAACCCAAGACAGTTGGCACCAGGAATGGTCCTAGGAAACTGCAATAGGATTTTGAGGTTGGTTTATGCACTGTCCAACTGGTAATTAGGATCCCATGACTGGTGCTAAGTGAAGGACGGATAGGCCTGGCATGATACTAATGCAGAACTTTTACAGGTAGTGAACTGGAGCAGGTGCCAGTGGAAGGGGATGTACTGACAGGTACAAAATCTTAGGCATTGTCGAGGAATGGGAAAAGTGCTCCTTACAAAGGTTATAGAATTGGTTGACTTGAATTGGCTATTATCAATACTTTAGAGAAAGACGATGAAAGGCAGAGAGGTTAAATAATCATCAATTAAAGGCAAACTGTGAAAGTCAGAGGGCCTCCTTGACTGTTCTTATAGCTGGAGGGCAGAAAATGTTGAGGATCAGATCCAGGATTTAATTTTAAGGGTTAAAGAAGAAGGTTGACTTCTTAACCACAGCAAGTCTCCTACACTAAGGTCAGGGTCCTGGTGGAAAAGGACTGGGATCCTAGGACTTGATATGGGAACACCTGGGTCACTATACTCAAAAACTTGAAAAACACAGAGGAGTCTGAACCCTCTAGACCTGCAGAAGGGAGCCACTCCTTACTGCTAAAGGCTAGTAATCCTTCCCACAATCTCCCAAAGATTATATAGAGGTCTCTGCCTGCTAGATCTCAGAAATCCTATTTAGGATCTATGCTCATTTTCCCTCCTGGCCACCAGACCAATCACTAGGATCAAGTCACAGCACAATGCAAGTTCTGGGGAAGTGCTAGGCCTGGAAGGGAGAAAAGGGATTAGATGCAGAAGGATCTTTGGGACCTAGTAAAAATGTAATGACAGAACCCAGGGTGGTTTTATGAGATTGGAAGCCTAAAGATTCTGGATAAAAGGTGGGGTGGAATGTAAAGTTGGATAAAGAAGAATTTGTCAATAACAGGACCCTCGCCAGGGACACAGATTTTTGTTCCTGGCAGGGACCCCAGGGGACAGTACTAGTGTGATCTAGGAAGCTTGGGAAAAGTGTGAAAGTGAAAGTTACTCAGTCGTGTCCAACACTGCGACCCCATGGACTGTACAGTCCTTGGAATTCTCTAGGCCAGAATACTGGAGTGTGTAGCCTTTCCATTCTCCAGGGGATCTTCCCAATCCAGGGATCAAACCCAGGTCTCCTGCACTGCAGGCAGATTCTTTACCAGTTGAGCCACAAGGGAAGCCTGGAAAAAGCAAGACCCCACTTTTAAATGAGACGTACATGACAGATGGAATCAAACACATAGAGAAATGGGCATGCTAGAACAGATATGCTAAGTAAGACTGGAAATAAGCAGTTATGGATGGGGTCTGGGGGACATTATTTATCAAAGTGATAATGCTATGTGCTGGTGGGGGGGCCACTGGCATTACTGAGAAGCTCAGGGATGCTGTCCTCTGTAGGCTATGGCTCATGGTAGAAAATCTATTATAAAACTGGCCATAGTAGAATGGGATTGATCATATCCTGCAAATACAGAGGCAAGAAGGTGGCACTTAACAGCAAGATGACCATAGTTCTTGTAATGAGCAGTCAGGTTGGATTGGCAGCCAGCATGGTCTGAAGTTCAGAGAGCTAGAAAGATGGTTTATAGAACATGGTGTTCCCAAGGGGCAGGATGGATGTGCAGCTGACAAAGATAGTTCTTAATTTATACACTTAAATCAAGGGTGAATAATCTAGAGGCTAAGAGCAGCTACCCAAATTAAAAAAAAAAAAAAAAAGCTGTGATCCTCTGCCCACTTTCTGGACCTGAGCCAGTTCTCAGATCCTGAATCCATTCATTGAACCAGAGGCTACAACCCTGTATCACCATGACTGGAACATAGAATAATGATCCGTCTCCTCAGGGGGACCAATGGCAATTCACTAAGGTAATTGTAGAGTGGACAATAGGGAACATCCAGATATTTCTTTTAAAATCTTTTGGTTGTGAAGCACAGCATATGGGATCTTAGTTCCCTGACCAGGAAGCAAAGCCTTGCCCCTTGTATTGGCAGCGTGGAGTCTTAGTGATTGGACTGTCAGGGAATTCCCGGCTCCCAGACATTTTCAGGATGATTGGACACAAGGTTTCAGTTGATACTAATACCTGAAGTATTTGAATGACTCTTAATAGTGGAGATTGTGTTAAAACCAGGCAAAGAATGGGTCCTGACCAAGAACAGAGATCTAGCCAGTGGTCATTTTGCTAGTCATTGAATGTATATTTGTAATGAACATATTTGGGGACCTTCATTTTGGTTCATTCTTCTGTGGAGTAAGATCTGTCATAGTTGGAAGGAAGCCTCTGAACCTGCGTCCTCCCCTACCAAGCTATAAGTCAACAGCATCATCACATCCTGGAGAGAATGACAGAGATTAATGTCACCCTTAGTGATATAATGGATGCAGGGGCAGTGGTCCTCATCATTTGTTGTTGTTTAATCATTAAGTTGTGTCTGACTCTTTGCAACCCCATGAGCTATAGCCTGCCAGGCTCCTCTGTCCATGGGATTTCCCAGGTAAGAATCCTGGAGTGGGTTGCCATTCCCTTCTTCAGGGAATCTTCCCGACCCAGAGATCAAACCCACATCTCCTACATTGGCAGGCGGATTCTTTACCACAAAGCTACCTGGGAAGCCCAGTCCTCATCATATCTCCATTTAATTCCCAAGTCTGGCTCAATACAAAAAATAGTTGAATTCTAGAGGATGACAGTGGACTATGGCAAAATCAAATAGTAGTGTCAACTGCAACAGCTATGCCTGATGTGGTATCCTTGCTAGGGGAGATTAGCACAGCCTTATAAATGTGATCTGGTGAGTGAGATCAAAGTGGTGTGCATTCGTGTGGAACAGGTAATGGTGTACATTTACCTTCTTGGTCAAGACTTATGCTAACTCTTCCACTCTTTGTCATATGTAATCTGAAGGTACCTAGAAAATGAGGATATTCCACCCATCATATTGGTTCCCTATGTTGATGACATCATATTAACCAGACCACTTGAGAAAAAAGTAGCAAATCGTTGGAGGATTAGTTAAGGCGAATGCAAATTGGATAGGCATATCCCTCCAAAATTTATTTTTGACCCATAATCAAGCCCATAATTAATTTTTCTCATGGGCATAGTCTTGTGCTGAGGGCTGTACTAAAGGCGTCAAGCAAGTATGAATGTAGTTATGGTGAAATCCCAAGGGGAAAAATGAAGTCAGTGAAAATACCTGCCCTCCTATTGACTTAGACCAGACCTGCCTCAAGGCTAGAGTGTGGACAAGCATCTCATATTAGCCCTGCCATGCACCAGCGGCTGGCCCCACCACTGCTGCCCTCACCAACACTGCAAATAAGCGACAGGTGATCTCCACAGGGTTCTAACCGGCTATCAGGTCACATACAGTACTTTGCTCGGGAAAAACTCACTTATGTATCTCATCACTGATCAAATTCAAGTACTTCATATTTACAGTTTAAAAGCCTAAAATGGGTGAGTTTATCATAGCCCAGCTTCATGACACTGATGCATGTGCTTGTACCGAGTGGCTATGAGCTTGGTGCTCTTTGATTTAAGTGCAGGAAGCTTTTATTTTTGAATTTCTACCTACTCATGGCAATACATCAAACAATCAGTTTTAATATCTTTAGGGTTAAGTGCACTCATGTAATTTAGAATTAAATGATTTTTATTAAGCACTTTTACAAACTATCTACATGCTATACAACTCTACTGATTAAGGATCATGGTGACTGGTAAAACAGCAGCCTCCATGAATTAGGGAAGCATTAGTGAAATGCATTTTCTAAATACATCACAGAATGCATTCAGTACTAAGCAACTCGAATGTCACAAGAGTTCAAATGAAAATTTCTCTCCACAAAGCAAATACACAGATAACTCTGTGAGCTATATTGGATTCTAATCATGACATATCCCCGGTGTGTGGTCTTTCTGCTTATCCTGGCCTATTTTGTCCATCACTTCAATCCCCACCCTCCTCAGCTTCTAAGTTTAGCAGATTATTTCTCTTTCAGGTTGCTGGGAATGTGGCAATAGTCGACCTACTCAGGTCCTAGTCCCCTTGTTTAAAAAAAAATTGCAGTAAAGCTGCTCACCAGCAGAGGGCAGCATAAATCTGCCGCCTTGCACATGCTCAGAGAGGCTTTGGGCGGCCCCCTTCTCCAAAGGCTGACTGAGGTCTCCTGGTGTCTCCTCACCTACCCAGGCAGGGGTCCCTGGGACAACATACAATTCTGTGTTGTGAAACCTAATCATATCTCCAGTTCATACTACTTGATCAAAACGAATGAAAGCCTCTCGTCTATTGTTTCAGCAGAGCGTGGTTACAGATGTCATGTGGAGACCTCTAGGCAACTTACTCCTGGTTTCCTTGGAGAATCACAGACTTTCATTTTTGGCTCAGAGATGGGTTTTTTGTTTATTTGTTTACTTTTTGGTGTGTGTGTAGGGAAAAAAGGCAAACAAATTCTTGATAGAGAAATGATTCAACTTGTGGCTGTGTGAATCAGCAAAACCTTTCTCTAACCTCCATCAGAAGGATTTCTAGAGTCAAAAGGATCTTATTGGCTTTTATTGGAACTAGTACCCGTTCTTCCAACCAGTTTAGGTGGTGGCTTTCATAAAGCTGTCACGTCTTCCAACTCAACTTTCTCCCCTACAGGTTTGACTATTTTCAGTAGGTGCCTCTCCCCTGTACTTTCATACCCTGTCTCATAGCATCTATTAAGAGTGGAAATTTCTTTTCTGGACTATGAGCTTCATAAAGGCAAAGATACTGTTGATTTTTTTCCCACAGTTCTAGCCCTAATGCATATCACAATGCCTGCACAAAATAGGTGATCAAGAACTAGATGTTGGATGAATGCATAAGCAGATTTACTTGTCTTATCACATTTAATCCTTACAATTTCTATTACCTTCCACTTAACAGATGTGAAAACCAAGGCTTAAGCAGTTACATACATTTCTCAAGATTACACAGCCATTATATAATTCAGGAGGAGGCAGTATTTGAGCTGAAGGGTAAGTAGAATTTCGACAAGATGAAAAGGGAATTTCAAAGAGAAGGTAAGCACATAAATATAAGTAGGGAAATAGCAAAGCACAGGTCATATTGGGGACTAGTTAATGTTGTCTTTGGTATTGTAAAAGGATATGCACAATGGTGTAGTGGAAGGTAAATCCTGAAATGGAGGCTGGAGTAAAAGTGAAGTAACAATAATAAAAGCAAATAACATTTACAGAGCGTTTAGTACATGCCAACTCAATTCTAAACACTTAAATGCAAAAATATACATTTATAAATGTTAATAGCTAATACATGGTAACAAAATTTAAAGTACCAGAAGGGTATACAGTGAAGGTAGGACTCCTTCCCTGCCTGTATTTTCGTCTACCTGCCTTCTCCTCTCCTGAAGCAACCACTGCTACTGTTGTTTTGTATATCCTTCTAGACAGCCTTATTCTGTGTATATGGAAGTGTGTGTGTGTGTGTGTGTGTGTGTGAGAAAGTCACTCAGTCGTGTCTGACTCTTTGTGACCCCGTGGACTATAGCCTGCCAGATTTCTTTGTCCATGGAATTCTCCAGGCAAGAATACTTGAGTGAGTTGCCATTCCCTTCTCCAATATGGAGGCATATGTATTTATAAATATATATTATATATATATATATTTTTTACACAATTGGTTATGTACTAATATGCTTTTCTACTCCTTTTTTGTTCATTTTTAATGTGTTAAAGATCAACTCATATTCTGGGACTGTCTCTTTCTTTTAAACTGCCTCCTTGTATTCCATTACATGGATGTGCTGTAATCTATCTAACCAGTTCCTTCCCAATGGACATTGAGGATGTTGCAAATTTTTACTATTACAAAGACCTATATTTAATATCCTTAGATGTTTTGCTTTTACTTCACGTGTGAGTATGTCTATAAGCTAATTCCTGGAAAGAATTGATGCATTAAAGGGAATGTACATTTTAACTTTTCACAGATTTTGTAAAATTGCTCTCCAAAGAAGTTATTCTACTTTATATTCTTACCTACAATGTATTATCCAGCTTTCTGGTCTTGGCCAATTTGATAGGTCAAAAATGGATTTTTCCTGTTGTTTTAATTTGTAACTCTCCTATTTTGAGTAAAATGAGCGTTACTTGATAATTTTAAATATAATGAAATTTTATTTCATAAAATATAAGTGACATTTATAATATTTAAATTAATTAAAATTTAATTTAAAGTTTAAATAGTTTAAAATAAATACTAGAAATACTATTAAATGTTTTATAAAGATAAAATGATATATATATTTTTATAATATATAGTTTTCCTTTTTTTCTGTAATTGGGCTTATTTTCTATTTTGATTCTATTCCTATGTTGGCTTTTTTCCCTTTTAAAATCAATTTGTTTGAGCTCTTCATATGTTAGGGGAATTAACCCATTAGTATTATATGCCTTACAAACATTTTCCCCTTAATTTGTCATCATTTTTTCTGGTATTGTCTATGGTATTTTTATGCTTTTATTTTTTTTAGATGTTTTATCTCAGAAAATTTCAAACATATACAAAAATAGGACAGATTAATAAGTTTTTATGGGCCAAATACCCAGCATTATCAATATATAGACAAACTGAATTCACTTACTACCGGCTCTTCCTGCATCACTGCTGTCCCTCTGCCCTGCAGAATTATTTTTAAGTAAAGATATCATTTTTTTTTTTGACTTTGATAATTTAGTCCCGCAGTGACTTTAATTTTTGCACAGACAGATTTATTAGTCTTTCATTTTATGGCTTCTGTTGTGTAGATTACCAACACAACAAGGGTTTTACTATCTCAGAAACCCCTGAGAATATGTATAGGTACAGCAAACTTTTAAGTGGGTGATAGCTTACAGATGAGTGAAATTGAGCCACAGAGAAGTTTGGGCATTTCGCTAAGGGGATATGGCTTGTAAAGGGTAGAACTTGGAACCAAACCCTGGTAACCTAATCCAGGGCTGCCTCTCCTGACTGTCACACCATACCAAACCCTGGCAACCTAATCCAGGGCTGCCTCTTCTGACTGTCACACTATACCAAACCCTGGCAACCTAATCCAGGGCTGCCTCTTCTGACTGTCACACCATACCAAACCCTGGCAACCTAATCCAGGGCTGCCTCTTCTGACTGTCACACCATACCAAACCCTGGCAACCTAATCCGGGGCTGCCTCTTCTGACTGTCACACCATACCAAACCCTGGCAACCTAATCCGGGGCTGCCTCTTCTGACTGTCACACCATACCAAACCCTGGCAACCTAATCCGGGGCTGCCTCTTCTGACTGTCACACCATACCAAACCCTGGCAACCTAATCCGGGGCTGCCTCTTCTGACTGTCACACCATACCAAACCCTGGCAACCTAATCCGGGGCTGCCTCTTCTGACTGTCACACCATACCAAACCCTGGCAACCTAATCCGGGGCTGCCTCTTCTGACTGTCACATCATACCAAACCCTGGCAACCTAATCCAGGGCTGCCTCTTCTGACTGTCACACCATACCAAACCCTGGCAACCTAATCCGGGGCTGCCTCTTCTGACTGTCACACCATACCCCCACCCACTGCAGCTGTCACAACCATGCCGAACAAGGCTGAGGCCTAACGTTGTCAGCACTCAGGTTCATTCATGGCTGCTAAGTAGTGCAATCGTACCCAAGCAGTGACTGCTTTACACATGAGCCTTCTAAAGCCGTGCACTTTGCCGGGGATGGGAGCCATGGGGAGTCCGTCATAGATTGACGAGAATCTCATGAAAGTTCCTGGAATCTGGTCATAGGAAGCATGTATATTCACACAGATGGACACATACATGTGTGCTCCAGGGACTTGCTGATCTTCATTCTGTCATCTTTGTAACAGGCTCTCAGTTACCATGAATCTGGATTGGATATTTATCAGGGTTTTTTTTGCCATTCGGTTCCCTGGAGAACAGTACAGTTTGATTATATTTGTACTTGTAGGCAGGTGAGGATGACCTATTTAATCAATACATCTAAGGCTAAGAGGTAAGCTATATTATTCAGGCTCGGTAACAAAGCTTATGTTAATTTAACCTGACATGGAGTATGTTAGGTTAATATGATTTGGATTACATGTATCAATTTTAGAAATTGATGTTTTTGTTGCTGGTTTCTCCTGACATTTTTGAACTATAATATGGAATGCAATACTTCTCCAACAAAGAAGGTAATTCTCACTAGTGAAGGTAATTAATGGTTATTTGATCATATTACAGCATAGAAAATGATGTTTTTGCTACACAATAGGTTTCCTAATTGGTGATCCAAGGATGACCATGTTCATTTTCTGCCGATAGAGATTTCCTACTGTGCATAGCATTATCTCTTAATACTGTGATAGCAGCAAATGATGGTCATAGCCAGTAAGAAAATTAATTTGCAATGTTTCAACAAGCATTATAAAAGATCTAATAATGCTAATTTAGATGTAGCCATCTAATTAGTTAATTAAATGGGACCTCGCTGCCAGTCTCCTACAACAGAGCATACTGTGTTGTAGGTGTTTGCTAGAGCTGAACAATGCCAGGGAAGGTAAATTTGTACACACTGACCCCCCACTAGTGCGTGTGATGTTTATAGTTATGAAAGCACAAGCAGAAGCAATTGCTTTACTCAAAATCAAAACCGAACAACCACTTTTTAGAATAATTGTTACTTTGCTCCTATGTTAAAAGGAAAAAATTTTGCTGTCTTATCTGCTAGCTCTACAAATTCTTCTTTAAAAATGTCCTTAAGTTTTGTTTGATTTCTGAAGTAAGACACTCTCCCAAGTTGATTACCCCTTAGTTTTTCTTAAAATAATAAAAAAATCACTGCCATCTGGTTGAAAATTCCCAGTATCTTTATCTATTAAACTACTTTAGTTGCAGTACTTGTAGGTAATTTATAAAACTTGTATACACGTAGGCCATACACAAAAAATGGGGTTTCTGATTTTAATTAGCTCATTGAGCTGGTGGTCCGGCATAGCTGGGAATTCAGCAGAGGTCCCAGTTACCTCTTCCCCTTTCAGCTTTTGTTATTTCACACTAATAGGTTTTTGTATTTTTAGTCTGTCTTCATGTGAGAAGTACTCTGTCCCTTCAGTGAGTTTAGCTGCTTTTCCCCAGGCCTTGCCAGATGTCCTAATTCTTTTTCTTCTTCTTTTTTGACCTATGGGGGTTGCAGAGGGCAAGCATGAGGACGACCAGAACATCATGTATTTCTCATTTGAATGCAACATAATTGTTCAGAATATCTTTACGAATAAGGTGAAATACTCCTTTTTCATTGGCCTGAAATAAATAATTTTAAATGCGTTTGTATTATAAAGTAGGAAATGGTTTCTTTCCTTAAAAAAAAAAAAAGAGGTATTGAATATGATTACAATAAAAGCTATCTGAATGAAAGTTCAGCAGTTTCTTAGAGTTTACAAAACAACAATAGATTTTCTTTCTGTCAGTTCAGATTTTCATAGGTCGTCTGATCTGGCCTTCTGCCACAGTGCACCTATAATTCCTTATTTTAAAATATTAATTAACTTTTAAACATAATCCTTTAGCTCTGGATACAGCACTGCCTATATGAAGGAAATAACATGACTGAGGTGAAGAATGGTGTTCCTTGGAATAGGTATTGTTTGCTGAGCTGTATCCAAGAGCCCTACAGAAAGTAGAAAAAGACATTATAGAAGAGTGAGCAGACATTTTTACAAGGTCACTTCATTCAGACTGGAAAGTGGCCAGCACAATGTCATTATTTACAACAGGATCTGGGAACACTTGAGGAAATTACAGACCATTTAGTTTTGATTCCATTGTGGGGGGCAAAGTCTTAGGAAGTATTTTAGGAGATTAAATGGGGAACATTGAGAAAAGCACAGCTTGATTAAGGATAGCCAATGCAGTCTCTGGAATGAAAAAGTCATGCTTCAATAATTTCTTGACTTCTTTAAGGAAGTAAATGCCAGAAAAAGCAAATGAATGCCTCAAAATTCTGTATTCTAAATTTCTAGGAGTTGTTTGTTAAAAGTTTTGCTTGACAAATTAGCACACACAAAGTTTTTAAAATTGAAATGCAGAGATAAAGATTGTATATTAAATTGTTTCTGAAGTGAAAAAGAATCAGGCAGATATACCTCAGGATCGAGAGAATTTTACTGAAACAGAGACAATATCATACCCTGTCAGTTCTATTGTATTTACCACCAACATCAGCATCATATTTTTCATGCATTTAATATGCATTTGTACAGCATTTTTCTGTAAGACAAGACAAAAAAAGGAAATCCCTGAATTTCAGGAATATGCAGTCTAATAGAGGCAACATTGATTCAGGTAAATAGAAGACTAGGCAAAAGTACAACAAAATTTATGAAGGTTCACTCTCACTAGTAATTAGGAAAACACATTGGTATTTAAAATTCAGGACATGCATTCATGCATCTCTTTAGGCAGAGGAGGCAAAGTTGCCATGAAAAGATGTATCATTCCGTTCAGTTCAATAGTTCAGTCATGTCTGACTCTTTGCAACCCCATGGACTGCAGCACACCTGGCTTCCCTGTCCATCACCAATTCCCGGAGCTTGCTCAAACTTCCAACCATCTCATCCTCTGTCATCCCCTTCTCCTCCTGCCTTCAATCTTTCCCAGCATCAGGGTCTTTTCCAAAAAGTCACTTCTTCGCATCAAGTGGCCAGAGTATGGGCGCTTCAGCATCAGTCCTTCCAGTGACTATTCAGGACTGATCTCCTTTAGGATGGACTGGTTGGATCTCTTTGGAGTCCAAGGGACTTTAAGAGTCTTCTCCAGCACCATGGTTAAAAGCATCAATTCTTCAGCGCTCAGCTTTCTTTGTGGTCCAACTCTCACATCCACACATGACCACTGGAAAAACCATAGCTTTGACTAGATAGACCTTTGTTGGCAAAGTAATGTCTCTGCTTTTTAATATGCTGTCTAGGTTTGTCATAGCTTTTCTTCCAAGGAGCAAGCATCTTTTAATTTTATGGCTGCAGTCATCATCTGCAGTGATTTTGGAGCCCAAGAAAATAAAGTCTGTCACTGTTTCCATTATTTCCCCGTCTATTTGCCGTGAAGTGATGGGACCAGATGTCATGATCTTCGTTTTTTGAATGTTGAGTTTTAAGCCAGGTTTTTCACTCTCCTCTTTCACTTTCATCAAGAGGCTCTTTAGTTCTTCACTTTCTGCCATCTAGTCGGTGATGCCATCCAACCGTCTTATCCTCTGTTAGATGTATAATACATTAAATACATTTAATTAAATGTATGATAAAGATTATACATTTAATTAAATGCACCAGAACTTTAAAGAGCGGCTAAGGTATCAACACACTCTTCAAGGGATCCATGGGGAAACTACCAATTACACATTCAAATAAACATACCCATAGCAGACAAGGGCTTATTAGTGTTCATACTTCAATCAATTCAACAAACATTTATTGAGCTGCCTACTATGTGTCCATCACTAGGACTATGCTCTATGGGGAATACACAGATGACTACAGTAGCCTCTATCTTAAAGAAACTTATGATCCAATAAATGAGATCAAACATACACACAGAGGAATCTAATACAAACTCTAAATACCACGAAAGACTCTAAACAAGTGTTCAGGAGTTCATATTGTTTCTCGGCTCTGAAAAGTCCTCAGGGAGAGATGACATGCCAGCTCAGACTGGAAGGATGGATAGGATCTCTACAGGGAGCTTGTAGAACTCTCGTTTTGTGTCTGTATGTTCTCGTTTGTAAAACAGAGATAATGGTACTTCTCACAGACTATTCTGTAGTAATGTTTACAGGATCAACTGAACTTCATGGACAGTTCATAAATAATAGTTACTTCTCAAGAAATGTGCACACTTGCCGCTATCTATTATTAACTCATTGTTTATGTTTCCAGGTCGCCTTTCAAAGCACTTTAGAAAGATAAAGCATCAGCCTTCTAGTGGAAAGGTGACCTTTTGCAACCCCCACAAAAGTGTTCCATAAGGATAAATGTTCTGTGTAGCTGGGTACAAATCTCTGGTTATTTGTGTATTGGTTGCTATGTGTTGAAGTGAAACAGGTAGGTAAGATCTTTTCTAGGAGTGAAACATAAAGAACCACTCACCCTCTTGACTTGTTCAACAACATGCTTCTCACATCTGTCTTGACTTTTCTGGTCCCACTTCCCCGCTTTGATTCAGGCCCTTATCCCTTCACTACTGGAGTACCACACTTTTCCTCCCAATCATATTTTGGTATCTAAGGCTGCCCACTCTTGTTGTTTTACACAAACCACTATCAAATTAATTTTCCTAATGTGGTGCTCTGTTCACATCACTTTGCTCAAAAGTCCTTCAGTGGCTTTCTCCTGCACTCAAGAGAGAATCCAGACCTAGATCCTGCCATTCTGGACTCTTCACAACCTGAATCCAGCACACTAGTCTATCCTTAAATCCCAGGACACTCCCATATCTGTGGTTTTGCTTATGTACCTCTCACTAACTAAAATACTTACCCCCAGCATCTTCATATACCAAGATAGTAACCATCCCTCATTGCCTGCCCAGCTCAACTGCTACTCTCCACCAACATTTTGTACATACTGCTTGGTATCATACATAACTGAGTATATGGCTGTATTCACCAGGATAGGTAACGTTAGCTGCTTATAATATAATACAATGACCCAATCCTTTCTGTGTAGAGCTTTGCTTATTTTTAGGTACTTAATAACTTGTTTCATTGTACAAATATCTAGTAGTAGTACTATTAATACTTAACATGTGTTAACTGCTGTGATTCAGGTGCTGTTTTAATTCTTTATGCACATCACCTCATTTTATCTTCTCAAGAACCCTCTGGAGTAGGTATTGTCATTGTTCCTGTTAAAGGATGAGGAATTTGAGGCACAAAGAGCAATTTACCCAAAGTTATACATCTAGTAAGTTGGACTCAGGTAGCTTTACTCCTAATACCCTTAACGAATATACTGTGGCAGCTCCAATGTTTTCTTAAGTCTTTTACAATCTATAAAGTACTTTAATTTATATGATGTTCATTTTGTTTTTACAGCAACTTAATGAGGGTGGAATTATTATCCTCTCTTTCTAGATGTGGAAACTGAGGCAGGTCCAGAGTTATCTAGTGAGTCACAGACTGAGGATTTAAGCACTAGAGATCTTTCCTCATTAGTACTGTAAGGAGTCCTAGCTATATGTCCACACAGTAAAACAAAGGCGAGCAGGTACCATAATACATTTCCAACTGGAAATGTAGCTGGAGAGCTCTTCAAGATCAGTCTGTTAAACTAGTGCATTCTTGGTGCCAACTGACCATCTGGCAATGTGATCCAAGTGAGAAAACAGGAGAGTCATACCCACTGGGCTCCAGTCTTGCCTTTCTAATAATCTCCCCTGCCATGTGCAAACTCATGTTGGTTTGAAGGAGGAGAATTTGAACTGAGTATCCTCAGTTCTGGGGAATGCCTTTGTCTTAGATTCAGTGCCCCCCTGATAAGACAAGAAATTATCTGCAGGTACTTGGGAGATAATTCTGGGAAGGAGTAGTGGGAGCAGAACTGGAAAGGAAAAGATGGCAATAAATTGTGTTATATCAAGGTGGTTCTTGGGCAAAGGTGGCTCCATTACACCTGGATATTTGAGAAAAATATACACTTTTAGTTTATTTGAGGAAGTCTTTATTTTACCTTCATTTTTGAGAGATAGCATTGCTAGATATAGACTTTCTGGTTGATCTTTATTTTTAACATTTTAGTACTTTACCTGTTTTATCCCACTGTCTTCTGGTCTCCTTTGTTTCTGCTGAGAAATTAGCTAATAATGTTATTGAAGTTCTCTTATATCTGACTCATCTCTTTTATCTTGCTGCTTTCAAGATTTTCTCCTTGTCTTTGACTTTAAGCATTTTTACTGGGCTGTATCTGTGGGTCTCTTTGAATTTATCCTATAATCCTTGGAGTTTGTTGAGCTTTCTGGATGTGTAGATTATTGTTTCTCAATAAATATGGGAAGTTTTCAGTCATTATGTTTTGAATTTTTTTCTTCTCTCCTCTCATTCTGATACTTCCATTACACTAATGGTGTCCCATGTCTTGGAGGTTCTGTTATTTTTCTTTATTCTTTTTTTCTGTCTGTTTTTCAGCTTCCATAATCTCTGTCAGTCTATCCTCAAGGTCACTAATTCTTTCTTCTGCCGATTTTAATCTTCTGAGCACCTTTAGTGAATGTTTTATTTTAGTTGTTACAGTTTTCAACCTCAGAATTTCCATTTGCTTCTTGTCTTTATAATTTCTCTTTCTTGCTATTTCACATTTGATATGCATTGGCATCATACCTTCCTTTACTCCTTTAGTCATTCTTTCCTTTAGTTCTGTCAACATATATGTTATGGCTACTTTGAAGTTTTTTTTTATTATTAAATCTTACATCTAGTTGCTTTTTATAGCTTATGGTGCCCCCCCCCTTTTTTTCTGAGTCATATATTCCCGAATCTCTGTATGCCTCATAATTTTTTGTTGGAAACTATAGATTTTAGATAATATATTGCAGCAACTCTGGGTACTGTAGGTCCCCACTCCCACCACCCAGTGCTTGTTACTTGCTTTTTTGCTTATTTATTGATAGGCTGGATTATTTTAATGAAGTCTGTTTTTATCCTAGGCTTCCCTGGTGACTCAGTGGTAAAGAATCTGCCTGCCAATGCAGGAGACTCAGGTTTGATCCCTGGGTTGGGAAAATCCCCTGGTGAAGGAAATGGCAACCCATTCCAGTATTCTTGCCTGGGGAAATCCCATGCACAAAGGAGCCTGGTGGGCTACAGTCCATGGGTTCACAAAAGAGTCAGACATGGCTTAGCGCCTAAACAACAACGATTTTATCCCACAGTGTTAAGCTGCTGATGTTGCCCCTCAAGGAGGTACAACTTGGGGGACACTCAGAGTCGCTCTTTCTCTGAGTACATGCAGCTGTTAAACTACTTGTCGCCGACTGATGATTATTTTCAGTGATGCCCTGGGGAACTAGTTCCTCTACAATGTGTTAGTTGCTCAGTCATGTCTGACTCTTTGCAACCCCATGGACTGTAACCCACCAGGCTCCTCTGTCCATGGACTTCTCCAGGCAAGAATACTGGAGTAGGTTACCATTTCCTTCTCCAGGGGATTTTCCTGACCCAGCGATTGAATCTATGTCTCCTACATTGGCAGGTAGATTCTTTACCACTGAGCCTCCAAGGAAGCAAAAATGAGTTTTGTCTCCTTTGAAGGAGTAGTTTCCGATGTCAGTGTCTGATACTTGTTTCGACTCCAGGAGGGCTCCGTACAGCTGTTTTATTCTCTTTTCTCTCCTGAAAACTGGCCAGCCTCAGTCTTGGCTGTATCTTCATTAGATTTATAAATCAGATCTCCTACCAGTTGCCTTTTATTGCTGCTGCTGTTCAGTTGCTCAGTCGTGTCTGTCTCTTTGCGAGCCCATGAACTGCAGCAGGCCAGCTTCCCTGTCCTTCACTGTCTCCCAGAGTTTGCTCAACCTCATGTCCATTGAGTCGGTGATGCCATCCAACCAACTCATCCTCTGTTACCCCCTTCTCCTCCTACCCTCAATCTTTCTCAGCCTTTCACTCCCAGTCTGCTATTCCTAAGAGTACCTTTAGGCTTAACTTTTTCGTTTTCTGTTGCAAATGAAGTCTGTTCCTTTGAGAAGAGGTTAGGAGCTATCTGGTTCATGGCCTGCCTCTCCCCCTAGGCAAAGTCTCTGAGTCGGGGCACTGGAGTTGGGCATAGAGACAATGAGGTCTTCTTAACTTGCTTCTTCTGGGGCACTGGGGGAAGGGTTATCAGGGCCCTAGTATTTCCAGCATGCCGGGCCCAAGGTAGAGCTTCTGCTTCACAAATGAGGGTTGGGCAGAAGGGATCCCTTACCTCTTGCCTGCACTGACTCAGGACTTAACTTCAGCAATAGGCAGATAAGGGCAGAGTGAAAATGCTGAAGTCCTGCTAGTCTGAGGACCTGGGAAGAGAGGAAGCCTTGTCTTCCGGGCTGGAGTGGAGTCTCTGCATCACTGATTGGGGAAGGGAAAGGAAGGGTGTGTCTGGTTCAAATACCACAGACTTGTGTTTCTTTTGTTTTTAATTAATTAATTTTTTTTATTGAAGTATAATTGCTTTACAGAATTTTGTTGTTTTTTGTCAAACCTCAACATGAATCAGCCACAGGTAATACATTTATCCCTTCCCTTTTGAACCTCCCTCCCATCTCCCTCCCCATCCCACCCCTCTCGGTTGATACCAGAGCCCCTGTTTGAGTTTCCTGAGCTACACAGCAAATTCCCATTGGCGATTTATTTTACATATGGTAATGTAAGTTTCCATGGTACTCTTTCCATATATCTCACCCTCTCCTCCCCTCTCCCCTAATTTTTTTTTAACTTAGATTTTCTTTTTTTAAAAAATTAATTTATTAATAATTTATTATTATTTTTGGCTGTGCTGAGTCTTTGTTGCTGTCTGGGCCTTTCTCTAGTTGTAGCGAGTGGGGACTACTCTCTGGTTGATGTGCACAGGCTTCTCGTTGCAGTGGTTTCTCTTGTAGTTGGGCTTCAATAGTTGTGGCACATGGACTCAGTCATTATGGCTTCCAGGTTCTAGAGCACAGGCTCAATAGTTGTGGCACATAAGCTTAGTTGCTCCATGGCATGTGGGATCTTGGATCCATCCCTGGATCAGGGATTGATCCTGCGTTTGCAGACGGACTATTTACTACTGAGCCTCTAGGGAAGCCCCTAACCTAGATTTTCTTAAATAGATTTTTTTTTTTTCCCATTTGCCATTTGCCATTAGGATCATTTCCAGAGGTTTTGAATGGTCTATTCTGGCTTGTTTCTTTGTTGTTTGTGATTATAAACAGTATTGACCATTTCACTGGGGAACAAGTCAACAGAGCATCTCATGCTATCATTCCAGAAATTAATCTCAGAAATCTTCAGATTTTTAAACTGAATTCTCAACTTCTTAACTAGCTGCATTGTTTTTGTATAAGCATGATGCATAGCTCATATACATTTCAGACTTTCTACCCATCAAAGTTGTTTTACATTATCCATAATTGCAACTTCCCTCAGGGCCTTTGTACTATCTGTTCTCTCTGCCTAGAAAGAAAACCCTTTCCCCAGATATTTGCATCATGTACTCCCTCTCCTCCTTCAGATGATTGCTCAAGAATCATCTTTTTAGCAAGGCTTTCTTTCACCATCCAATTTAACACTGACTTCTCCACCCCCAATCTTATTCGCCTTTTGCATTATTATTTGGTCAAGGACTTCAACAAGAAAACCTCTTCTGTTCACTGCTGAATCCTTAGAACTTCAAGTGTCCTGAACATAGTAGGCACTAAAAATTTTTTGTTAAAATAATCTTCTTGGTACCTTACATGTGTTAAATCATCTAAAGTAGATCTAGG
The DNA here is from genome assembly GCF_023699985.2 of Odocoileus virginianus. NCBI lineage: Eukaryota > Metazoa > Chordata > Mammalia > Artiodactyla > Cervidae > Odocoileus > Odocoileus virginianus. The sequence goes on from NC_069689.1 coordinate 29,041,577, forward strand.
ATCAAAAATGATAATAATAACTAATAGCAATGCTTCCTACTCTCTAGATACTGAGGTACAGAGAAGTTGAAAGCAGTCAGCATATAGTAGAGGCAGGATTTGAACCCAGGCCACTTGACTATTAGATTAAATTTCCATTCTTCGCACTTCCAGATACTGGTTTGCTTTCCAGAGCATTAATGCAACCATTTCCACTTAACATGTAAAAAGACATTTGTTGACACTAATTAGGTTTATTAAGGTTCTATAATATTCACATTTTCATGATTAAATCTTAAAAATTAAATGCCTTCAGGTTTTTTTAAAAGTAACATTTCTAACAGGAGATAGAATTATATCTTAAAGAAAATAAATTTGGTGCCTCTCAAAGAATGGCCTCTTTGCCCTGCTTATGGGCAACATGCTCTGAATTAAATGAGGTATAATAGCTGTGAAATGTACAATTAGTGCACACTCTTAATTTCTAGGAATTATGGTAATGCAGCTGGGTGTTACATCAACCAATCTCAATGCAAATTATAAAAAAAAAAAACCCAATACTGAAAAGCATCCCTTTAAAGCCAAGTTGCAGTAGAAATTTCATGATACATACTAAAACCATACTTAGAGAAACAGCATGTGCTGGTATTACTGTCCTACTTAGGAGAAATAAAAATGATAAGATTATACCATGAACTACATAATAAGTATTATCACTGAGTATATATATTGGTGGGGAAATTAGGGCTGACTTATAAGATTTTCTACATATTTGAAATAAACGTATCTTTTTTGGAGTCAGAAGAGGAGTGGTTAAATGTTAGCACTAGAGGAGGTTGTGTTCATATGGGGAGAAACCTTAATTGCTAAACATGTAAATAAAGCTGTTTACCTCCATGTTATGAGTGTTTCTGCATATGTAACTACTTTAACAACTTAGAGATTCATTTTATAAGGTACAATTATCATCTGCTACATCTGAAACTTGTTACATAGAGAACTTATGTAAGTTCTCTTATGTAAGTGCCTGGATGACTATACCTTTCTTTCTTATGTAAAGGCTTATGGTGATAGTTTTAGTCTTTACTACTAGAAAAGATGGCAGAGTAGAGTTTAGGAGCTTGGGATCAGGCCACACAACTCAGGTTCAAACACCAGCTCTATCACTTAGTAGCTATGAGACAGTGTACAAGCTAATCATAACCTCTATAGTTCAGCCTCCTTATCCATAAATGGATAATAACTCCTAATAAATGTGATAATAACTCCTGTTTCATAGGGTTGTGGTATGGGTTAAATGTGTCAAGCACTTAGAACTATGCCCAGTTATGTATTTGCTATCATGATTATTGCCAAGTTGGAAGTTTCTTTATGGTAGCTTCTTGACCACTACCTTGAGCACATAGAGAAACATCAGTAAATGATTATAGAATGAATAACAGGATTAACTAATATAAGGACTAAAATTGAAATGAGAACTATATGGTGACTAAATCAAAAGTTGGAAGATCTTGTGTATTGTCAAGTGTAAAATTTCTGTCAATATTTCTCTTTGGTTCTCTACTAAGAGCTCTGGGGAAGGGAATCCACTGCTAATTTTTTACTGTAGACTCTAGAAATTTTACTGAGGGCACACAAGTAAGCCACGAACTTAAAATGTATATTAGCCAGGACCCTGTATGAAAGTGTTACCAAACTCAGGTTTGGCTGCTTACTGCTCTAAAAGCTAATATATGAGAGACAAGTGTTGGTAGGAAAGGAAAGGAATTATGGTAATGCTTTATTCAGGAGACCAGGAACCTCGGGAGAAGGCGGACTCATGTCCAAAAGCCAACTCCCCACTGTCAGGGAGCCAACTCCCACTCTCCTTTTAAAGGGGAGTTTTAGGGATGTACTGGTGGATGGAGGGGGCTACATGGAGACAGCACAGTCAGCTCTGACAATCATCTTGAAATTGGTCAACCAGTGGTGTCACCTTGATTTTTTTAAGTACAGTTAATCATTAGTTCTAGGGATGATTTGTTCCTGTTTCTTTGAGTACAGTTCTTAGATTTGTGTGAGATCCAGCATCTTATGTTGTAGCCACAATCTGATTATCATGTAGTTAACTTCTTCCACCTGGTGGGACTTTCAGTATCTTCAGAATAGCTCAAAATATCCTCTGTAGCCCTTGAGGAGGATCTAAAGGTCCTTGACTTTGTTTAATGGCTAAGCTATTATTATTTTGTCACATTTGACTGCTTTTCTTTACTTACGTGTTTTCTTACTTCACTGATTGAATTAATTCTTTGGCTAAAGTTTTTCTACAGAAAGGGGGCAGGTGGAGGACTTTGGGGTGGGAGGGTTCTGTCCTGGGAAGGCCCCATAGAATCCTGCTCTGTTACAAAAATAATAGAACCCCAATTCTCAATAGTTCATGTAAAAGGAAAAGGGGAGATGTAAGTGCTTATATAGCCATACCACAAGAAAGAGGCCCTGAAACTGGCTTCAGGATACCTAGAATCAGATGGGTCAATCTGTCTGCCCAGCTGTTCTCGCATCTATTTTCTCTCTTGGTCTCATCCCTTGCTCTTTGTCTCTTGTTCTCTTTTTCACTTCCGTGTTGGGTTCATTCTCTCCTATTTCAGATAGTTTCTGTGTAGGGTAGGGGGCATGACTGCCAGCAGTTTTAAGCTTACATCCTCAGGTCTTAGAGTGGAGAGAAATCTTATCCAGTATCTCCCATTATAAAAAATGCTAGGGGTGGCTTTCTGCAGCTGTTTAGGTATTTTGCCCATCCCTGAATCAATCATCATGAAAGGAAGGAGGATTAGGTATTGCAGGTACTGGTCTCCCCCTCTGGGCTTTGTTATTTTCTTTTGCTTGTTTATTTGGATTGCTGGTTTATTTTAGTAAAGTTTATATTCCTTTACAGTGTTAGCTTCTGATGTTGCTCTTCAAGAAGTATGTCTCAGGGTATGTCCACAGTTATTCTCTCCATGAATAAAAATCAAGTAAACCAAGTATTAAAATCCACTAATGTCTAGGGGTGAAAGAGAACTGATTCCTCAAAAGCATGTAGACAGGCAGCCCAGACAGACTGCTGTAGCAATGTTAAGTGCTGGGCAACTATCTCAGTTTGTGTCTACTTTGTGAAATAACTTAAGGGACTTAACTCATTAAATTATGAAATGCACCACTAAGGTAGAACATAGATATTTAACTGAAAATATTCCAAAGCAGGATATCTCAACTCTCAGTGAGGGTTAGATGAAGGATTAATGTGATCATCTAACGTCTCTCACTTCTTTAGTTTCAGTGATTAAAATTACAGTACCTGACTTGGAAAACAGAGCCCAAGATCACCTACTATACCTAATTTTCTATTAAAAAGTAAAATATGCATTATTTTTCTATCAATGCAAAACTGAAATTAGTGCCTTTAATTTTCTCTTGTTCTTCTGAGTCTTCTTGGATTAGCCTAAGGGAGAAAAAGGATTTGGAATAATTGTTATGGGAATCATGGTAAAGATTGATGTACCAAAAGATTCTAAGCCACAGTGAAAGCTGATTGAAATTGGAGCACTTAAATTGGAGGCAATCCCAGACTAATGGCCTTTTCACTCTTTATTAAATTCATGATATTGTAGTCACAGTATTAATTAATGTGTACATATGTAATATTACAATGTTCACCAGATCTCTCTCTCTCTCTCTCTCTCTCTCTCTCTGTATATATAATGTTTAAATATTGCGTTGACCCAAAAGTTAGTTCTGGTGCTTCGATAACATGTTCTGCAAAACAAACTTTTGGGCCAGCCCAGCGTGTACCAGAACTCTTTCCACATAAAGGTTTAAATAATGTCTCCAGTACCTTGGATACTCAAAATTGCTGCCAGGCACTGTGTGTTTATAGGTCAGTTTATAGATCCTATATAACTGAGAATCTCATGGCTTACAGAAGCTATCTTATGATGACTATTTACTAATTGGATAATTGCTGATCAATTTCCTAGTTAGGCAGAATATCTTTTATTCACAATTTAGTATTTAATCTAAAGGCTTGATTTTTACTTTAAATTCTCTCAACAATTAAAATCTCATACCTGGATGGAAAGCAATAAAGAATTTCATATGAAATATATTTTTCTTTTTTATGACAAGTGTCTTAAAATCTGTATCTTTAATTAAAACTGCACTTGAGCCAGCATTCCCACTACCAGGAATAAGCAAATTGTCATGGACTTAGAAAAAAAAAATCTAGCCACAAGAGTATATGTTACAATGTTGGTTTATGCTAGCAAAAAATTAGAAATAAGCTAAATCTATAATAATAGTAAATTTAAAAATAAAGTGTGGCATATTCATGAACTAGAATATTATGTAATCAGTAAAAATTATCTTGTGGAAGAATATATAATAGTATAAAAATATATTCTAAATATATCATAAGGTTTGCTTTAAAAGATATTTACAAAATAGTACAATCCCATTTTTTAAAATGTACATATACACTGTATTTGTATGTAAGAGAAGAATGGAGAAGATACATGATACACACCAAAATATTAATAATCTTATCTAAATCTAGGTAGTAGAATTATGGATCCTTTTCTTTGTGTATCTTTTAAGCCTTTCCTAAATTTTCTATAATAAACACTATATTTATGTAAAACAAATTAGGGGCTGCATTGAGTACTATAAGAAAGCAACTGTAATGAGCAGATTACTTGTGCTCCTTGTAGTGATTTCTGGGTGACATTATTTAACAGTTTTGTCCTGGACTGTATCAAAATTCATGGACATATCCAATCTAAACAAAAATTAGCAGAAATTTTCAGAAGAGCCTTGAGGGACCTTGTTTTTGTGAATAGATGGTCAGCACTCTGGGGACAGACTTTGTGTCCTCTTTCCCGTTGTAGATGCCACTGCTGGGCTTACCAGAGCTTTGCCCACACCAGTGCTCAGGTGTTGATTGAATCAATGCTGAATGAACAGTTAAATTCCTTGAAGTCCTGCCTAATTGCTGACAGCGCACTGTAGGGTCTGCTATGAGATATACATAAACTGTAACCTGCTGAAATGAGAACCCAGAGCTGATTTAGGGGATTATAATTAAGGACACTGTCTTTGCTTTGTTAGCTCTGAATTAGATTTAAAGTAAACAGTGTTGATTCCAGAGTGGAATGCATATAAAGAGTTCACATTTGTCATATCTTACTTGGTATTTTGTAATAAGATTTTAATAGGTCCTCCATTTCGGTCTGATTTGCTATGATCCCATGGGACAACAAAAGTCTGGATAAACTGTAAATCTCCTAGAAGTATGGAACAGTGCAGGACAATTGTCATGATTTTAAAGTGACATCCCTTCTGCCTATATTACTGTCCAATTATATGTCAACTGTGGACATAGTTTCTAAATTAAATTTACTTTTTATCTGTGGATATGTGCAGGAGTCTGTATCCTCAGGCATGCTTTTGCTCTCTCCATCACGTTAGTAATTTAAATCACCCACACAAATTCAGGGAAAGTCCCGTGAACATAACAAGTCCTTACCCAAGTCCAGTGTATTTTGTTCACCTAGTTTACTGCCTTACCATCTGCCCTTCACTTCTGGAGGACTTGCAATAAAGCAGGAGCCCAAGTAAATGCAGATACCCCACTGCTATCTATTTAACTTTCATTAAGTGAGTTGGTGCAGTGCTCTGGCGTCTTCTCAAAACCAGTCCATCATCTAAGAGTATTTACATAAGACTCTCTGCATTATATTCCGACCTCTGCAACATTAGTATTAACTACTGACATCTGCCAAGTCTGACTGGTAAGTGCTTTACAGTATCAATTCATCCCAAGCAAAAAGCATTTCTGAGTGCAGCAGTGCTCTTGTTAATGCCAATAAGAAGTATCAAGGCTCATATGACACCTAGCAGAAATTAGTACCCACATTCAAAGAAAAGTCTTTGTTATTTCCAGAGTATTATGTGGACTTTATTGAGATGACTGCATCTGACACCTGCTGTAATATAAAATGCAGCTATAATTAGCCAACTGATGCGCACTGCAGTTTAGGTCGAATCCCTTCTGTGGGAATTATGCTTTAAAATATTCAGAACTCCAAGTGGCTCTCATTACATTTAATTTTAACTTAGAATTAGGTGGTCTAGAAAAAAATTTAGGATTGTAATAGCCCCCTGCTGAATGCCACACAGCAACGTGAAAACCCATAGGGTTTTTTCCTCCTCTAAATTAAAAAAAAAAAAAAAGAAAAAAAAATGAGAACAGCAGACTACACTAGAGCCTTCAATGGAAGTCTGGCTTTGCTTAATTGTACTTTTTGCACTCATCAGTCTCTCCTCTTCAGAGCAAGCTACAAAAATTGCCTGAATAGCCAAAGAAAAGTTTCCCACAGTCACTGGCCACAGAAAAACACCATTGTCCTTCCTCACAGTTTGATGGACAACATTTCTGTAAATGGGCAGCCAGGCTGTCAATGGCACCCTGGCTGAAAAGGCAAAAGAAGAGAACAGATTCTGCCAATATCTGACAAAGCATGTTAACACATAATCAGGCATTCACTAGTCAGGCAGCTGCCCCTGGGACCTTCATCACACAGGTGCCTTTAAGCCATTTCCTATTCACAGATAAAGGAAGCAAGCAGGAGATACCTGGGAAAGGAGCAGTCTATTATGGCTTGCCAAATGTCCATCTTCTGGGCTGTGTGTATAAAAGTAGAAAGAAGAAAAAGGAAACTGTAGTTCCAACTAAAAAATATAAAACAGCGGAACATTTCTAAAATCTGTCATTGAAGTTGTGGTGTTTTTTTTCCCTTTCCTCTTCTCTTGACTTTTTTTTGGGAGGGAGGAGGTATAGATTTTTTTGTTTGTTTGTATGACATAGCAGCACTCATGTCTAATTACAGAGGTCTTTTTTCATCACTCACTTATTAAATATATTTGCCCCAAAGCCCCTTCACACATCAATGCTGAAATACTTACCTAGTACAATAAAATCACAAAGAATTTACTTTATCACCTTAAGCATTTTCTTTTTTTACACAGACATGAACATACATTCCATTTTAAGGTATGTGATCAATAATGCAAAAGTGGTTATTGGCTATATGATTTTCCAGTAAAGTAGAAATTCTGGACCAACTCCTGAGAAACCACCAACATAAATACTTCAAGAGAATGATTACCATTGCTCATTTCTTCATAATTGCTTCAACTAACAACATTAACTCCACACTGCTAATCTATCCAGTTAGAGGAAGTATCAGATCTCAATACTCCATTAAGTCAGTGGCCCCATTATCACATATAGAGGATGTTTTCAAATTAAATTGAAATTTAGCAAGACATTTTAAATTAAAATTTTGTGATTACTGCCTTAAGTTTGTTAAATATGAATTTCTATTTTATTTCATTTTCACTTGCATATTCTCACATCTATACTCAAAGTATGGAACAGCTATAATGAAAAAACTAGGAACACAACTTAACAAAATCATTAAATCCTCAGGGACTTTAGATTGACTAAATATGGCCCTTTGGATACAGTTTGAAGATGGCCACACTGATGACCATAACTTTTCCACTGAAAGCCCAGGTACCATAAAACTCCTGGCAACTACAAAATCTGTAAATGAAATGCTTTGAGTTAAAGTACTAATTTTTCAACTAATTTCTTGAGTGCTACTTATTATGTTTGCTGCTTCTTCTTAAATAGAGTGCATTGTGTACCACAGACAGTTTGGGGAAGTAGTTATTGTTGATAGTTTTTACCCTTAGGGTAGGAAGAGAGAGCTTCTACTAAGTGGAGTAAGACGAACCAAGGATAATGAACACTTAAGAAATATAACACTGCATTCTCTGAATTAACATTTATTTTCTTCTTTATTTCTTCTTTTTTTAATTTCTAGAATACAAATAAAACTATGAGGTTGATTTTAGTTAGTAGTTAGTGCATTGATTAATTAGTTTTATAATCCTTACGAATGTAAAAACAAGCTTTCCTTAAATTTAATTCAATTCAGTATTTAGTAACTGTTTATATGCAATCATTGCCATTATTGCTATCCTGCCTATTATATGCTAAGGATGTTATATGTGTTTTATTATTTAATCTTCATAACAATTCTCTGAGGCAGATATAGTCATCTTCACCATTGAGGCTGCAACATACAACAGTTGAACCTTCTTTGTTTCTCTACTAAGTTGTAGAGCTTGAATTGGAGCACAGATCTGTCTCCTTCTAAAGATCATGCTTTTTCTATGAAGTCCTGTGCTTGCGTGTTAAGTCATTTCAGTTGTGTCCCGACTCTTTGCAATCCTATGTACTGAAACCCTGGTTCATGTTTTAACTAGTAGAACATGATATTTTTTATTTATTCATGATTTGAGAACACAATATGTTCTTTTATTAAATAGCATATTTATATTTTATTATAAATGTATGTGTTCAATCATTCTAAGTTAAATCAACTTCTTGTCTTCAGGTAGAATCACCAAAACTTTTTGGATAGTTGAATTAGAATATTATTTATTGTTTTACCTAGGGAAAGAATTTCCATCAATAACCAAATTTATATTTGAAAAATTGAACCAAAGACTGCTTTTACCTCAAAGTCACAGTCTATCTCCCCAACCACATAGAAATGCCTTAAAGGTCTAAGAGGAGCTCTGTATTTTGTCTGCTTCCTCAAGATGTTTTTGTGACAAAACGTAACCTCTTAGGAATTTCTTCTTTAGGTATATCCTAAAAATTCCAACAACTTAAAGCACTTTTATTTTTTGTTTAAGCCACCTGATGCTACCCATCAGGTCAAATATAAACATTTTAGCTTGATGTTCAAGTCCATAGAAAACCAATCCCAAACCCCTCATCCCACCGTACATTCCAGCTGAGCAAATCTCATCTCTACTTCTTTCCTCATCCCCTTGTCTGGCCTCTTTGCTTTGTTGCTTTGTTTCTTACTAAAAACAGCCTCTTCCCTTCCTTCTATAAGTCTAAACCTAATATCCCATGTCCATCTAATGTTAGACATTCTCTAAGGAAATTTTCTCAACTCACTCCACTCAACACTGATCTTTAAGTTAATTTCATCTGCCCCATTACATTATTATGTGGCCTGTCACCATTGGCTTGAATGATATGATAGAATGCCTCAATCTCCATTTGTTTCATGGACACTAGACCTATAATTGTTTCCTTTTTCCACCAAATGATAACCTCCTTGGGGGCAAAAGAAGACTACAAATCCATAGACAAATGAATGAAGAGTAAAACAGCCTATTCTAATGCTCCATGTAATATTCTCTCACATTTAGTCTCCAAAGAAAGTTGTCATCCATTGATATCCCTTCTAGTTCTACAGCTGAGAAAGGATTCCACCCTCCAATCTGGCTTGAACAGAGAATGATTTAGAAGAGTTGGCATCTCCAGTCTTTCATAGGTAGCTGTAGAACTACTGAATGTGCTAAATATTTTTGGTTTTTCTCCTTCTGAGCACGTGAGAGGATTACCCATGACCCTCTTTGAAGTTAGTATGGCCATGTGGTTTGCTTTTGCCAACAAATGTGATTAGAAGTGACAAATATCACTTACAGGGAGAAGCTTCAATAGCTTGTGCTATTTGCCCTTTTACTTTTTCTGCAGTGATTGTGAAAGTATGTAGGTAGAGCCCTTCCCTCAGCCAGGGTCTCTAAATGAGGAAAACATATAGCAGAGTCTGAAACCAACTCATGCAACAAGAGACTAAACGCACTTGTCTAGTTTTAAACAACTAAGTTTTGTTATTGCAGCATAGCTTACTCTATGCTCCCTGATGTAACAGCTTACTAAGTTCAAGATGTGGCTCAGAATGTCGTGATGAGAACAAGTGTGAAAGAATAGAATGAGTGTCTAAAGCATCTATAAATAGGAACCAGAAGTATGTAAGATTAGTCATTTCATTTCTTAAACTGATGGGTGAAGAATCAAGCTCAATAGATCCTTAAACATCTTGTTGTTGAGTTGTTTACAATTTCTTTCCTTTCTCCTCTTTGGTATCCATTTTGCCTTTGAACTCTGCACGTAATTTTGAAATCACTGATTCCACTAAAATCTTAATCACCACAAAGTTCAGCGATAGATTTCTATAAATTTTATGTATGTAATTATTCTGATTGAATATTAAAATATCATTAGTGTCCTTGTAGGTCCAGCTACAAAATGATTTGCCTATTTTGGCATTATTTTGCTGTTGGTTTTGTCCAGAGAGTCAAAATAAGAAATCACAGATCTGGCTTTACTAATCGACTTAAGAGTAGCTTTCACCTAGTTATGGCATAAATACACATTTTAAAATAGTTATTGTTTTCTTATGTTTGTTTCAAAAAAGGAAAATATATAAAAAGTCTCAAATATGAAGTATGAGAACATACTGAGTCTACTTATTTTGTTTTTACTTTTATTCTTTTTTATATATCAATATACTGACAGATACATTCTCCTATGAATACATTCTTCACCACACATAAGTACTGTATAGTTATGAATAATGAAATGATTAAAAAGTATAATGAAAGAACAGTAAAACTGTTTTTTATTTCTCACTCTTGAGGACTCATTGCAATATTTCCTGCTCCATATTAAGTTTGAGAGCTTCTGAGAAGTATTCTTAGAATTCCGATCTTTTAGAAAGAATAATGATTCAATTAGAGTTTTTTTAATCATGATGATTACTTTATGATAATGATCTTATATGGCTAAGATGCTACACTTATATCATACTTAGATGCAGCCTTTCATTTTAGCAAGTTCTAAGAACCATCCATGATTTTTTTATGTACCCGAATTTTACAAATTATTTATCTAAGAATCTCTTCTTTCTCTGTTGAAATGAGGATTCTATTTGATAAAGTACAGTGATAACCAGTACCAGCTGAAAAACATACAAGATGAAAAACAGAACTATTTACAAGCAAACCAGAAATCCCCATTTATAGTCTAAGTAATCCACTTTAGAATTATCTCAGAAACCAGTGTTTCAGAGGTAGTTTGCAATTCCCTTGATGTTTCATTGAAGAAATTGAGACTTTAATAACACATATAATATTAAGGCATTAGTTTCCTCCCATAGTAGAGGAAGGGAACTAAGGCTATGTTCTAATATCACTATTTCTAACAATATCCTGCTAGCTAAAGATTGAAGCTAGCCAAATTGCTGATCATTTTATTCATTTGAGTAGCAAGACATGAATAGAAGTAACATTAAAATGAATTGTTTGTTAGAGTGATTATAGAAAAAAAGTTCATTTTGTAAAATGATAACTTTAACTATTTTACTCCTTTTGCCACCATGGCATTGCACAGAAGTGGAGGGAGGGGGCAGGGTAGGGTGTATGTCATAGGGTTGGCACTGGCAATTCTGGCTCGTTCAAGGAAGCTATCAGTTAACAGGCCAGAGAAGGCTTAATGGGAAAGATGAGTCTTAAGCTGAGTCTTGAAAAATAGGTGAGATTTCAGTTGGTATAGATAAGATTAGTCAAATAGACAAAATGAATGCAAGGGAGCAATGTGGGTGGCAAGAAGCTGAGCATACTGTAGTAATTGCAGACCCCTTCTTTAAGTATGCATATAAGATGTTTGTAGTCAGCAGTGTCAGAATTTTAGCATTTGTTAATGACGCTGATGAAGGTTTCGGCAGGGAGAGGTGTATTTAAGTATTGTGAAGTTGTCCTCCTTTGAGAGTTGAATCAAGTTCACAGAGGAAGCAGAAAGGAATGGTATGAAGAGTTTAGACTTGGAAATAAAGAAATGCCTTTCCCTTTGAAATAGGAATCATCCTGCCTTTGTTGTTGTGGTCCGGTCACCGTTGTGTCCGACTCTTTGCAGCTCCATGGACTGCAGCACGCCAGGCTCTTCTGTCTAAGAAAGAATTCCTAGGGTCATAATATCTATTCTGTATTTCTCCTCTCTTCTTGAATGGTATTTTCTTTAGGAAATACATCCTATAGTATCTTAGCCTTTAGACCTATCTTTCCATCAATATGTACATTCATTTAGACATTTTTTGAGCACCTACTCTGTGCTGGGAACTGTACGGGGCATGGTGCATACAAAGATCAGCCAACTACATCATTTTTGGCATATGATTGCCCAAGCACAGTGCCTGGCACGTGGTTGATACTCAATAAAATTTTGCTGCTTTAAGGTGGGAATACGGAAAAATGAGAAAGCACAATCGATTATCTGTAAATTTCTCTGTAAAGTAGGATGGTTATTATCTGGTGATAATGGAATGGATAAGCAGTGAATGAGATGTGTGAGCAGACAGATGTGAAGCACCTGCTAAGGGAAGTGTGCTGGGGAATAAATGGGAGATCAATATCAAGACTGTCAAGCAGCAATGAGAAGCCAGTTGGAGTAGCACGGATTGATTTTGCAGTGGGCCAGGGGTATACATAGTGATATGACTTTCTCCAAGAATACTATTTTAACAAAATTCTCTATAGTACAGGAGAAGACTTAGGGAAACACAAGGGGTAGGGTGGTGACTGATGGTGAGGAATGGCATGGCATAAAGATAGGAGTTTAAGGAATGCAAAGTAGAGTTTCTCATTTTGCTAAAGGCAGGCCCCCTGTCCTCCATACAACTTGATTTGATATCACATGATACTTCCCTCATATTCTTAAACCATAAACAATTGCTTTGTTCTAAACTGACTACTCTAAACTGATTTCTGAAATAGTTGTACCATCAGTAAACCTGTTTTAGAATTGTTTTATTTATATCAGAGTGTCCATAGAAGTATCCTCTTATGAGAGATTCCTATCTTAAAGTTTCATAAAACTATGAATGAAGTTGAATGCAAGATGTTTTAAAATTAATATTAAATAAAAATATTTACCTTTCCATTGTGAGATTTTGGAAATTCCATACTATAAATCCTTGTTTTGAATAAATGGGAGACCCTTTCAGAGGACATTAAATCTGTTCAAATTAAAGAACAGCCTCTACTGATTTAGCTGCTATCGTGTTCATTTATGCTGCTCATCATCTAGTCAGATTTATGTAGTCCATGTGTCTGAATCAGGCTTCCTGGTAGCTCAGCTGGTAAAGAATCTGCTTGCAATACAGGAGACCCTGGTGTGATTCCTGGGTCAGGAAGATGCCCTGAGGAGGGCATGGCAACCTACTCCAGTATTCTTGCTTGGAGAATCCCCATGGACAGAGGAGCCTGGTGGGCTGCAGTCCATGGGGTCGCAAAGAGTCAGACATGACTGAGCAACTAAGCATAGCATATATGTGTCTGAATATTTGAAGTAACTCTAAGAAAATATGACAAAATGGTATTCATTAGCTTATTAAAAAATGATATGTTTGAATACATCACTGTTCTAAAGCCCAGGGCAGAATCAGTATCTTTTATTTTAAGCCAATTTTCTGACACCAGGATTTTCCTCAGTTTAGACGGGTTCCTAGTCTTTGATGGAAAGAAGTTGACTGACTCTAGTTGTTCTCAATTCCTGTCTTAAGGAAGCCAGGTCGGTGGTTAATATAAATTGTTATGTAGTAGTCAAGAAAATAACAGTCAGAAGGATAAGAACTCATGAAACTCTTCAAGTATAGGGAGTATGTTTTCCATTGGAAACCCTCAAATTCTCAGGATAGGACTGGACTCATACCAGACACTCAAATATGTGTGTGACTAGGCTCCATGCCACCCAAGGAGTCTGTGTCTGGCTTGTTCTCAGCTACATCTCCATTACCTACCAAAGTATCAGATATACAATTGGTGTTGAGAAGGAAGGAAGCCAGGAGGTCCAGGAATCAGTTCAGTCATTCAGTTGTGTCTGACTCTTTGCGACTCCATGGACTGCAGCACGCCAGGCTTCCCTGTCCATCACCAACTCCCAGAGCTTGCTCAACCTAATGTCCATTGAGTTAGTGATGCCATCCAACCATCTCAGAAATGGTCCAGAGATGGTTACTTTCAATTGTAAGTAACATCATTCTCTTAGGCAGTATCTTAATGGATCAGGCACTGAACAAAACATCTGCACTTTAACAACTATCTTAATAATAGCGCATGTTATTAAACACCAAAGAACTTTTGGAACTACTCACATTAAAAAAATTTAGAAAATTGCATTCAAATTATAGGCAATCTACATAGGAAATCACTTGCAGTTAATGTGTTGCTTAATAGTCTTATGTTTCTTCATGTAAATTTTTGTATTTTCTTTGCCCATGATTTAACTAACTCACCTTTTAAAGAAAGCTGTTGTAAAATTGTATTTTAAATCTCAATAGTTTTAGCTTGTGGGGGGTGGGTGCTGCTGCTTCTGGGGTATAAGAAGAGGAAATAAAACCAGGTTAAAGAGTTTCATTTATTGTCATCACTGTAATAGTTCAAAGCAAAACTAAGGAGATGATACGATTTTTATTATCTTCAGGGAGATTTTCCAAGTGTTTTGGAACCCCATCTATATTGACAAATATAAATTAGATGAAATTGACCAAAAAGAGAGCTCTCCAAATGAGAGTTCAGGAGATGAATTATATGACCCTTCACTTATTGATAATAACAATAATTTACCTTACTACTTTATAGTTTACAATGTACTTTCACATACTTTGTCTCAATTGATTTGAGCAACTTTTAAGTTAAGTCATGCAGCTAACACTAGCCCATTGATTTTTTTCTGTTTCCTTGATTATTCAAGCAATTCATAGTCATTGTAGAGAATTTAAATATAGGAAAATACATAGAAACGATCACTCTAAACCAATCATAGTCAATATTTTGGTAAATTTCCTTCAGTCTTTTTTTTCTATGTGCTATTCCAGTATTTAAGCTAACACTCCATACAAGTTTATTATTCCATTGTTTTCTTTTGACATTGTAACAGCCATTTTCCATTTCCTCTGAGTCTTTAAATATCATTTGAACAACTGCATAAGATAATTCTAATTTTTAAACATGTATACATAAAAAGGTATTTTATGGATATCTTTATGCTCAAAACATTTTTTGTGTGTGTTTCAGGGTACTTTCTCAGGGCAGATTACAAGATTATATTTATCAAATACTAGAAGCAGGCACAGGATCAGAAGGGGTTTGATTTGATGTAGCTAATCTTACTGTCTTTGAGAACAGTTCTAATTTTACAATCCTTAAAAGTCTATAGAAAGTTTTCTTTGCATCTTTTTTAAATGTTGGAGACAGGAGCCCTCAAATCACTCTTTTCATTATGTTCTCTGGTGAAGAAAAAAAAAATCTAAGTTGTTATATTAGTAGAATGAGTTATTTAAAGAATATTATTAATTTTGAGTATCATTCCCTTTAAAAAGATGACGATGTTAATAATAACAGCCAACTTTACTGAGAACTCACTATGTGCGTGGCATAGTGTTCTAGCATTTTACATGCATTCATTCAATATAAGATAATTGCATGATTGAGAAAAAAGAAAAGTAATTCATTTCAGCTAGGCATGAGAAATCAGTTTATTAACATGGTAAGTAGGTTTAGGTTTCCCTTAAATAAATGTAGAATATAAGAAAAGCTGCTGCTAGTCAATCAATAGATATACCAATAAACACTTTCTGATCTTGAGAAATGTTGTAGAATCTCTCAGAGGCAATTAAAAATGGAAGAGGGAAACAATTGGGAGGAGGAATGAGTGACGTGTACTTTTCATTTCTTTCTTTATAAAGTAATAGATGGCTGAAAAAGAAAGATTAGAATGTGAATACTAGTGAGAATCAAAGAAAGGAATATAGTCACATAACTTGAGAAAAATGTTTAAAAGAACATGACTGATTGTATGTACTAGCCACTTGCCTGAGAAAATTTTTACATTATCTAATTTCATGCTCACAACTCTATAAAGTAGATGAAATTATCTCCATACAATCCAAGGGAGAAACTAACCAGCAGATGCTTGACAGAGTATAGAAATCTAGGTTAGAAACAAAAATAGGTGTTGAAACACACACACATTAACCTAGTAAAGCAAAATAGCCAAAAAAAATCTTAGAAATAAAAACTGCATTTTAAATTTCAAAACCTCAGCAGATGGGCTAAATGGCAGACAAAATACAGATGAAATGCAAATTAATGAACAGGAAGATGGAACTGAGGAAAACTTCCAGAACCAAGCTATTAAAAGAAATAAAATATAAAAGAAAATTTAAAAGACACTTAGGACACATATTTTCAGGAAGAAAGACTAGAGAGAATGGGCATTATCTGAACAGAAAGTAACTATCAATGTGGGAGGAAAAAATTTTTTAAAGACCCATGTCTTCGTATTTTAAAAGCTTATCTAATGCTAAACAACATTAATTTTTAAAAAGTCATGTAAAAACTCATGATGAAACTTGTGAAAAGTAAAATAAATCATTAAACTTCCATAAAGAAAACACAGAACACTATAAGGAATGAGAAAATATTGTTGTTAGATTTCTCATCCATAACAATAGTTCTAGAAAAAAGTCCAAAAAAAAAAAAAATTTCAAAGCACTGAGGGGGGAGGGGAAACTTTGAACATAGAAATCTGATAATTCAAACTGTCAGTCAAGAGTGATGACAAAGACATTTTCAGATATAAGAGGATAGAAACTTGAACCCCCACAGAGCCCTTGCTTTAAGATATTTGGAGAAGTGGACTTGTAGTTGAAGCAAACTTGGTATCAGAACAGCTCTTTTAAATGGCGTTAAATCAAAGGCATGAACTTGGACATGAATTTGAGCAAACTCCAGGAGAGAGTGGAGGACAGAGGAGCCTGACTGGCTGCAGTCCATGGAGCTGCAAAGAATCGGACATGACTTAGCGACTGAACAACAACAGCAAAATCAAAGTCAGGGAATGAACTTTTTAGAACAGTAGGAAATTAGAGGTAGAGATGTTGTCTGGGACATCCAGGAACTGTCTGTGTTTTGCCCAACACCTTCTTCCTACTCTTAGGAGAATGTAGCCCTGCTAGTTCTATTGGCTGAGCTGGAACTTAGCTTTCTCCATTCTGGAGGATGTTACTTTGGAGAATGTTGAACCACTGCCTGACTGCTAAGAGAACCAAAAGGTCAATAAAAGCTGTGATAGGTCTCTACTTCTGACCAAGATGGAGTAACAGGGTTCAGATCTATCCTGCCAAGTAAATACCTAGAAAAGAAATAAAAAGCAGTAAAAAGAAGCAGATAATTTCAGATGTTGGACAGTAGGAATCATAGGACTGTGATCCATGAAAGAAAGGAAGCAAGCAAGTTGAGCCCTAGAATTGCACCAGTTTACTAGTAACCAGATTGTATATATATATATATATATATATATATATATATTTAAATAATTTTTACTTTATTTTTGGCTGTGCTGGGTCTTTGTTGCTTCATGGGCTTTTCTCTAATTGTGGTGACGGGGGCTCCTCTCTAGTTGCGGTGCTCCAGCTTCTCAATGTGGTGGCCTCTCTTGTTGTGGTAAGGACATGCTGGTTTCTGTAGCTGTAGCACATGGGCTCAGTAGTTGCAACTTTTGGGCTCTGGAGAACTACTCAGGTTCAGTAGTTGGTGGTGCATGGGCTTAGTTGCTCCACGGTATGTGGGATCTTCCTGGACCAAGGATCAAACTTGTGTCTGCTGCATTGGCAGGTGGATTCTTTCCCACTGAACCACCAAGGAAGCCCTAGACAGTGTCTAGTCTGCAGCATAGGAAGGTGGCATGCAAGTAAGTCTGATTATTTCACTGGGTTGAAGAGACAATGAGCAGTATTTGGAAGGAAGGAAGCAGAAAGGAAGCTAGAGTTTGTAGGATGGAGAACCAGAGAAAAGGGAGTTCTGCAGAAGAGAGTTCTGCAGATCTACAGATCTTTGGCTGAGTATTGATCCAGGTACATGTGAGAGAGAACTATCCAAGTTTTTAAAGTAGTAGAGTACAGGATAGACAGTAATAGAACACAGGATTCACACAGGAATGTAAATATAATTGTTTGTGTTCTCATAGCATGAGTGGAAAGCTCTTGCAATATAAGAGGTCTTGATCAGAATACTCAGAATGGGTATCACCTTAGTTGTGGGACTAAGTTAATCCTGGCCTAAGGCTGCTCTGGACATGCCAAGACAGAGTTTAAAGACAAGCCTCAAAAACATTCAACTTATTATATGTACCTTAACTGCATATCAAAATCAAATCCTAATTAAATGGATGCTTCAAAATCCATAAACCAAAAGTGTAAAATTTACAATTTATGGCAATCAAAAAATCAGGAAAATATGACCCATAGTCATAATAAAACTCATTCAGTAGGAACATACTCAGAAATAAGAGATGATGTGACTAACTAATGAAGATATTAAAATAAGGTCAACTTTTAAAACATAAAAGTAAGTGGTTTAACTATCAAAATCTACTTTATTTGGGAATAACAGAGAAATTGAAATTAGGGACATGGCAATTCATAGGCAAGTCCAGAGAACAAAGAAAAAGCATCCTTTTTTAAATAGGAAAGGAAAATGGGAGGGGCTGTTTTGAGTTAAAGCTCACTGGAGGAGAACAAGAGTTCAGGATTGTGGCAGCATCTTATTGGTTGAGTTGCCTGGGGTTTTATTGGCTGGCTGTTGCTGGGTGAGGAGAATATTTTCCTTCTTTCTGTTGGGGTGTGTAAAGTAAGCTTCCTGCTGAGGTATGCTGTAAGGAGTGGTATCTGTGTGAGAGCTCCCCATTCAGGATTTCCTGACTCAATTTTGAATGCGGTTTCCCTTTATTCATTTTCATATTTCATCCTTTTGATCTTTCCTCTAAAGCATCACTGATCAAGAGTCAGGTTTTCCATATTTAGTGGTTTTATTCATTTGATGCCAGAAAGAACCTTTCCTGGTTGTAATATCTTACTTTGGAGGGAAAGGATGCCCTTCACACTTGGGTAACAAGAAAGGGTAGGAGAGAGAACTCTCAGGCATTTCTTATCAAAAGTCTGTATCTTATAGAAGTCATGTTGGAGATCATCTTGAAGCACTAAGCTAGCATCACCTTGTTAGTACATTGTTTCTATAAGGGTTTGACAAGCAGTAGTTACAAAACTTAAAAACAATTATTTATGTAAAGCAAAGTTAAAAGTTTATGACAAATCCAGAGTATATTATGGTTTTAAACCAGGACTCTAGACTTGAAGGTAGCCAACTGAAAACTGTTGTAACCAGTGCGCTATTCTCTGATCTTGGGTTTCTGCCCCTCCAGGGGCATCTATCCATGTGCAACAGGTAGTATTTGTTATTACACAATGCTTCCTTGTTCACAAAGCAGGTAATCAAGAGCTGTGTGATCATCTAAAAATATTTTAGCCAACAGTTCAGTTCAGTTCAGTTGCTCAGTCATGTCTGACTCTTTGTGACCACCATCAACCACAGCACGCCAGGCCTCTCTGTCCATCACTAACTCCCGGAGTTCACCCAAACCCATGTCCAATGAGTCGGTGATGCCATCCAACCATCTCATCCTCTGTCATCCCCTTCTCCTCCTGCCCTCAATCTTTCTGAGCATCAGGGTCTTTTCCAATGAGTCAACTCTTCGCATGAGGTGGCCAAAGTATTGGAGTTTCAGCTTCAACATCAGTCCTACCAATGAACACCCAGGATGGATCTCCTTTAGGATGGACTGGTTGGATCTTCTTGCAGTCCAAGGGACTCTCAAGAGTCTTCTCCAACACCACAGTTCAAAAGCATCAATTCTTCAGTGCTCAGCTTTCTTCACAGTCCAACTCTCACATCCATACATGGCCACTGCAAAAACCATAGCCTTGACTAGACAGACCTTTATTGACAAAGTAGTGTCTCTGCTTTTTATTTTTTTATTTTGTCATTTATTTTTATTAGTTGGAAGCTAATTACTTTACAGTATTGTAGTGGTTTTTGTCATACATTGACATGAATCAGCCATGGATTTACATGTATTCCCCATCCCGATCCCCCCTCCCACCTCCCTCTCTACCCGATCCTTCTGGGTTTTCCAAGTGCACCAGGCCCGAGCACTTGTCTCATGCATCCAACCTGGGCTGGTGATCTGTTTCACCCTAGATAATATACATGTTTCGATGCTGATCTCTCAAAATATCCCACCCTCGCCTTCTCCCACAGAGTTCAAAAGTCTGTTCTGTACATCTGTGTGTCTTTTTCTGTTTTGCATATAGGGTTATCATTACCATCTTTCTAAATTCCATATATATGTGTTAGTATGCTGTAATGTTCTTTATCTTTCTGGCTTACTTCACTCTGTATAATGGGCTCCAGTTTCATCCATCTCATTAGAACTGATTCACATGAATTCTTTTTAATGGCTGAGTAATATTCCATGGTGTATATGTACCACAGCTTTCTTATCCATTCGTCTGCTGATGGGCATCTAGGTTGCTTCCATGTCCTAGCTATTATAAACAGTGCTGCGATGAACATTGGGGTGCACGTGTCTCTTTCAGATCTGGTTTCCTTGGTGTGTATGCCCAGAAGTGGGATTGCTGGGTCATATGGCAGTTCTATTTCCAGTTTTTTAAGAAATCTTCACACTGTTCTCCATAACGGCTGTACTAGTTTGCATTCCCACCAACAGTGTAAGAGGGTTCCCTTTTCTCCACACCCTCTCCAGCATTTATTGCTTGTAGACTTTTGGATAGCAGCCATCCTGACTGGCTTGTAATGGTACCTCATTGTGGTTTTGATTTGCATTTCTCTGATAATGAGTGATGTTGAGCATTTTTTCATGTGTTTGTTAGCCATCTGTATGTCCTCTTTGGAGAAATGTCTGTTTAGTTCTTTGGCCCACTTTTTGATTGGGTCGTTTATTTTTCTGGAATTGAGCTGCAGCAATTACTTGTATATTTTTGAGATTAATCCTTTGTCTGTTGCTTCATTTGCTATTATTTTCTCCCATTCTGAAGGTTGTCTTTTCACCTTGCTTATAGTTTCCTTTGTTGTGCAAAAGCTTTTAAGTTTCATTAGGTCCCATTTGTTTATTTTTGCTTTTATTTCCAATATTCTGGGAGGTGGGTCATAGAGGATCCTGCTGTGATTTATGTCGGAGAGTGTTTTGCCTATGTTTTCCTCTAGGAGTTTTACAGTTTCTGGTCTTACATTTAGATCTTTAATCCATTTTGAGTTTATTTTTGTGTATGGTGTTAGAAAGTGTTCCAGTTTCATTCTTTTACAAGTGGTTGACCAGTTTTCCCAGCACCACTTGTTAAAGAGGTTGTCTTTTTTCCATTGTATATCCTTGCCTCCTTTGTCGAAGATAAGGTGACCATAGGTTCGTGGATTTATCTCTGGGCTTTCTATTCTGTTCCATTGATCTATATTTCTGTCTTTGTGCCAGTACCATACTGTCTTGATGGCTGTAGCTTTGTAGTAGAGTGTGAAGTCAGGCAGGTTGATTCCTCCAGTTCCATTCTTCTTTCTCAAGATTACTTTGGCTATTCGAGGTTTTTTGTGTTTCCATACAAATTGTGAAATATTTGTTCTAATTCTGTGAAAAATACCGTTGGTAGCTTGATAGGGATTGCATTGAATCTATAGATTGCTTTGGGTAGTATAGCCATTTTGACAATATTGATTCTTCCAATCCATGAACACAGTATGTTTCTCCATCTGTTTGTGTCCTCTTTGATTTCTCTCATCAGTGTTTTATAGTTTTCTATGTATAGGTCTTTTGTTTCTTTAGGTAGATATACTCCTAAGTATTTTATTCTTTTCGTTGCAATGGTGAATGGTATTGTTTCCTTAATTTCTCTTTCTGTTTTCTCATTGTTAGTGTATAGGAATGCAAGGGATTTCTATGTGTTAATTTTATAACCTGCAACTTTACTATACTCATTGATTAGCTCTAGTAATTTTCTGGTAGAGTCTTTAGGGTTTTCTATGTAGAGGATCATGTCATCTGCAAACAGAGAGAGTTTCACTTCTTCTTTTCCTATCTGGATTCCTTTTACTTCTTTTTCTGCTCTGATTGCTGTGGCCAAAACTTCCAAAACTATGTTGAATAGTAGTGGTGAGAGTGGGCACCCTTGTCTTGTTCCTGATTTCAGGGGAAATGCTTTCAATTTTTCACCCTTGAGGGTGATGCTTGCTGTGGGTTTGTCATATATAGCTTTTATTATGTTGAGGTGTGTTCCTTCTATTCCTGCTTTCTGGAGAGTTTTTATCATAAATGAGTGTTGAATTTTGTCAAAGGCTTTTTCCTGCATCTATTGAGATAATCATATGGTTTTTATCTTTCAATTTGTTAATGTGGTGTATTACATTGATTGATTTTCGGATATTAAAGAATCCTTGCATTCCTGGGATAAAGCCCACTTGGTCGTGGTGTATGATTTTTTTTAATATGTTGTTGGATTCTGTTTGCTAGAATTTTGTTAAGGATTTTTGCATCTATGTTCATCAGTGATATTGGCCTGTAGTTTTTTTTTTGTGGCATCTTTGTCTGGTTTTGGAATTAGGGTGATGGTGGCCTCATAGAATGAGTTTGGAAGTTTACCTTCTTCTGCAATTTTCTGGAAGAGTTTGAGTAAGATAGGTGTTAGCTCTTCTCTAAATTTTTGGTAGAATTCAGCTGTGAAGCCATTTGGTCTTGGGCTTTTGTTTGCTGGAAGATTTCTGATTATAGTTTCAATTTCCTTGCTTGTGATGGCTCTGTTAAGATCTTCTATTTCTTCCTGGTTCAGTTTTGGGAAGTTATACTTTTCTAAGAATTTGTCCATTTCATCCAAGTTGTCCATTTTATTGGCATAGAGCTGCTGGTAGTAGTCTTTTATGATCCTTTGTATTTCAGTGTTGTCTGTTGTGATCTCTCCATTTTCATTTCTACTTTTGTTAATTTGGTTCTTCTCTCTTTGTTTCTTGATGAGTCTGGCTAATGGTTTGTCAATTTTATGTATCTTCTCAAAAAACCAGCTTTTAGCTTTGTTGATTTTTGCTATGGTCTCTTTAGTTTCTTTTGCATTTATTTCTGCCCTAATTTTTAAGATTTCTTTCCTTTTGCTAACCCTGGGGTTCTTCATTTCTTCCTTCTCTAATTGCTTTAGATGTAGAGTTAGGTTATTTATTTGGCTTTTTTCTTGTTTCTTGATATAAGCCCGTAATGCTATGAACCTTCCCCTTAGCACTGCTTTTACTGTGTCCCATAGGTTTTGGGTTGTTGTGTTTTCATTTTCATTCATTTCTATGCATATTTTGATTTCTTTTTTGATTTCTTCTATGATTTGTTGGTTATTCAGAAGCATGTTATTTAGCCTCCATATGTTTGAATTTTTAATAAGTTTTCTCCTGTAATTGAGATCTAATCTTACTGCACTGTGGTCAGAAAAGATGACTGGAATGATTTCAGTTTTTTTGAATTTACGAAGACCAGATTTATGGCCCAGGATGTGATCTATTCTGGAGAAGGTTCCGTGTGCACTTGAGAAAAAGGTGAAGTTGATTGTTTTGGGGTGAAATGTCCTATAGGTATCAATTAGGTCTAGCTGGTCCATTGTGTCATTTAAGGTTTGTGTTTCCTTGTTCATTTTCTGTTTAGTTGATCTATCCATAGTTGTGAGTGGGGTATTAAAGTCTCCCACTATTATTGTGTTACTATTAATTTCCTCTTTCATACTCGTTAGCATTTGCCATACATATTGCGGTGCTCCTATGTTGGGTGCATATATATTTATAATTGTTATATCTTCTTCTTGGGTTGATCCTTTTATCATTATGTAGTGTCCTTCTTTGTGTCTTTTCACAGCCTTTATTTGAAAGTCTATTTTATCTGATATGAGTATTGCAACTCCTGCTTTCTTTTGGTCTCTGTTTGCGTGAAATATTTTTTTCCCAGCCCTTCACTTCTAGTCTGTATGTGTCCCTTGTTTTGAGGTGGGTTTCTTGTAGACAGCATATATAGGGGTCCTGTTTTTGTATCCATTCAGCCAATCTTTGTCTTTTGGTTGGGGCATTCAACCCATTTACATTTAAGGTAATTATTAATAGGTATGTCCTGTTGCCATTTACTTTGTTGCTTTGGGTTCACGTTTATACAACCTTTCTGCACTTCCTGTCTAGAGAAGATCCTTTAGCATTTGTTGAAGAGCTGGTTTGGTGGTGCTGAATTCTCTCAGCTTTTGCTTGTCTGTAAAGCTTTTGAATTCTCCTTCATATCTGAATGAGATCCTTTCTGGGTACAGTAATCTGGGTTGTAGGTTATTCTCTTTCATTACTTTAAGTATGTCCTGCCATTCCCTTCTGGCCTGGAGGGTTTCTATTGATAGATCAGCAGTTATCCTTATGGGAATCCCTTTGTGTGTTATTTGTTGTTTCTCCCTTGCTGCTTTTAATATTTATTCTTTGTGTTTGATCTTTGTTAATTTGATTAATATGTGTCTTGGGTGTTTCACCTTGGGTTTATCCTGTTTGGGACTCTCTGGGTTTCTTGGACTTGGGTGGCTATTTCCTTCCCCATTTTGGGGAAGTTTTCAGCTATTATCTCCTTGAGTATTTTCTTATGGCCTTTCTTTTTGTCTTCCTCTTCTGGGACTCCTATGATTCGAATGTTGGGGCATTTCACATTGTCCCAGAGGTCCCTGAGGTTGTCCTCATTTCTTTTGATTCTTTTTTCTTTTTTCCTCTCTGCTTCATTTATTTCCACCATTTTATCTTCTACCTCACTTATCCTATCTTCTGTCTCCGTTATTCTACTCTTGGTTCCCTCCAGAGTGTTTTTGATCTCATTTATTGCATTATTCATTTTTAATTGACTCTTTTTTATTTCTTCTAGGTCCTTATTGAACATTTCTTGCATCTTCTCAATCTTTGTCTCCAGGCTATTTATCTGTAACTCCATTTTGTTTTCAAGATTTTGGATCATTTTTATTATCATTATTCTAAATTCTTTTTCAGATAGATTCCCTATCTCCTCCTCTTTTGTTTGACTTGGTGGGCATTTTTCATGTTCCTTTACCTGTTGGGTATTTCTCTGCCTTTTCATCTTGTTTAGATTGCTGTGTCTGGAGTGGGATTTCTGTATTTTGGTGGTCTGTGGTTCCTTTTTATTGTAGAGGTTTCACCCAGTGGGTGGGGTTGGATGATTGGCTTGTCAAGGTTTCCTGATTAGGGAAGCTTGCATCGGTGTTCTGGTGCGTGGAACTGGATTTCTTCTCTCTGGAGTGCAGTGGAGTGCCCAGTAATGAGTTTTGAGATGGGTCTATGTGTTAGGTGTGACTTTGGTCAGCCCGTATGTTGACGTTCAGGGCTATGTTCCTGCGTTGCTGGAGAATTTGCATGGTATGTCTTGCTCTGGAACTTATTGGCTCTTGGGTGGTGGTTGGTTTCAGTGTAGGTATGGAGGCTTTTGGACGGTCTCTTATTACTTAAAATTCCATGTAGTCAGGAGTTTTCTGGTGTTCTCAGGTTTTGGGCTTAAGTCTCCTGCCTCTGGATTTCAGTTTTATTCTTCTAGTAGTCTCAAGACTTCTCCAACTATACAGCACTGATAATAAAACTTCTAGGTTAATGGTGAAAAGATTCTCCCCCATTAGGGATACCCAGAGAGGTTCACAGAGTTACATGAAGAAGAGGAGAGGGAGGAGGGAGATAGAGGTGAGCAGGAGGAGAAAAAGGGGGACTCAAGAGGAGAGAGACAGATCTACACAGTTATCTGTTCCTAAAGTGTTCTCTGTAGCCCAGACACCCACAAAGATTCACAGAATTGGTTTGGGAAGAGAAAGGGAAGGGAGGAAATAGAGGTGTTCTGAGGTAGAAAATGGAGAGTCAAGAGTGGGAGAGAGTAATCAACACAGTCCTGAATAAAAATGGGAACTGACTATTGGATTCTTAAATGTCCAAAATTTATATCACATACTGAAAAACAAATATTAAAAATCTAAAGTAGAGGTTATACTCTTAAAAATACTATATTAAAAACAAAAACAAACACACAAAAAAATTTTAGAAATATATATGAAGTTTGGTTTAAAAATAGGGCTTTTCTCTTTTTTTTTTTTTGCAAGGTTATAGTGAAATGAAAATGAAAATTAAGGAGTAATAGAGGAGTGAAAATAGGAGAAAAAAAAAACAAGAAAAAAAATTTATTTTCCTAATTGAAAAATCATAAAAATATATGAAAATGAAAGTTAAGGAGTAATGGGGGAGTAATAGGGAATTTTAAAAGAAAATAAAAGAGAAAAAAAGAAAAGAAAAAAAAATTTTAAATTAAAAAGAAAAAGGTGAAAATATATGTAGGAATTTCTCTGGAGCTGTTGTGGTCAGTGTGGGTTCGGTTCAGTTTAAGATAGCTCCTTGTTCCAGCTTACACTTCTCGATATCTATAGGCCCTTTCCGGTGTAGTCAGTGTTACCACAGGGATTTTAATCTGTTGCACCTGTCCCTTCTGAAGCAGTTCCCTTTGTTTATTTGGCTTCTGTTTGCCGGTCTCTTCAGTGTCTAATTTCCACCCTGACACAGGCGGGCAGAGGTGGTCTCTTGTTCAGGTTGCTAGTTCAGTCCTGCTGCGGGGAGGGAGGGGCACTGCAAGCAGATATTGCTGTGTGGGGGGAGCACTCACAGTGTTCCGGCCACACTGGGTTTGCCCCCGCTCACGGGTGTGTGTGCTATCCGCGTCTACGCTGCTGAGGCTCCCGGCTGCTCTATATGGAGCGGG
The DNA here is from genome assembly GCF_023699985.2 of Odocoileus virginianus. Classification (NCBI taxonomy): domain Eukaryota; kingdom Metazoa; phylum Chordata; class Mammalia; order Artiodactyla; family Cervidae; genus Odocoileus; species Odocoileus virginianus. The sequence goes on from NC_069689.1 coordinate 29,068,194, forward strand.
CCCTGTGTTGCGTGCGGTTCCAGTTTTCGGGTGTTCCACGAAAGCACAGACTCTATTGCACCTGCGTTTTGTGCCTTCCCCGGCCCGAGCAGCTCAGGCAGCCAGGAGCTTGATGGGCGCACTCTCCCCGGGTGCGGTGCACCTTCTCCCCTCCGCGATCCCAGTCTCAGTTTCCACCCGCGCTGGTCGGGTGTGTGCGCCTTGTGTTTAGCCGCGACCCTCCCGGCGGATGTCGACCATCCAGAATCTCAGGAAGTCTTTGGTTAGAAACTGGAGGCCTGTTTGCAGTGTGGTGGGCGATGCCGTCTCTGGGGCCGAGTTTGCCCCTTTCCCCTCCCCTCTGACTCCTGCTTCCGGTGGGGATGGGCCGGTCAGCCGCCAGCTAGCTCTTCTCTGGACTTGCTCAATCCCTTTGTCCTGCGAACGGCCGGCAGTGTGTTCGGGCCAGTTAATTTTCTCTCTCTCTCTTGCTATCCCACAGTTTAAGTTGCTATCTCACGAAAACTCCCTCCAATTGCCCTCAGGGCATTCGGGCTGGTCCTTACCGTAAGCAATGCTGCCCGCTCCTTTCTGTTCCCTGGCGGATGCGGGCGTCTGGGGTACTTTTCTGCTGGGAGTTGCTTTTAGGCATGTAATCTGTGGTTTTTATTTATTTTTCCTCCCAGTTAGGTTGCCCTCCGAGATTCAAAAACTTCCCCCAGACACGCCAGTGCGAGGGTTTCCTGGTGTTTGGAAACTTCTCTATTAAGACTCCCTTCCCGGGACAGGTCTCTGTCCCTAGCTCTTTTGACTCCCTTTTTATCTTTTATATTTTGTCCTACCTCCCTTCGAAGACAATGGGCTGCTTTTCTGGGCGCCTGATGTCCTCTGCTAGCGATCAGAAGTTGTTTTGTGAAGTTTGCTCAGCGTTCAATTGTTCTTTTGATGAATTTGTAGGGGAGAAAGTGGTCTCCCCGTCCTAGTCCTCCGCCATCTTGGCTCCTTCCTCATGTCTCTGCTTTTTAATATGCTGTCTGGGTTGGTCATAACTTTGCTTCCAAGGAGTAAGCATCTTTTAATTTCATGGCTGTAGTCACCATCTGCAGTGAGTTTGGAGCCCAGAAAAATGAAGTCAGCTACTGTTTCCACTGTTTCTCCATCTATTTGCCATGAATTGATGGGACCGTATGCCATGATCTCAGTTTCCTGAATGTTGAGCTTTAAGCCAACTTTTTTGCTCTCTTCCTTCACTTTCATCAAGAGGCTCTTTAGTTCTTCTTGACTTTCTGCCATAAGGGTGATGTCATCTGCATATCTGAGGTTATTGATATTTCTCCCGGCAATCTTGACTCCAGCTTGTGTTTCCTCCAGCCCAGTGTTTCTCATGATGTACTCTGCATATAAGTTAAATAAGCAGGGTGACAATATACAGCCTTGACGTACTTCTTTTCCTATTTGGAACCAGTCTGCACCAGTTTAGCCAACAAGTAATTTTTGTTGGGTCATTTTTGCTTTGACTGGGGAATCAGACAGCTCTCCTAATGTTAGGGAAAGATTTCTGATAATACATTCACTGGCACTTACTGCAACCCAAGGGAGAAACACTCTCCCTTCAGAGGCAATCTGGAGTCATGAATGCCTCCTAGAAGTTTCCATTTAAGGCAGCCACAGAGGCTTAATAGGATGTTAACAAAGACAGTTAAATATCCTGATAAGCACTGGCCTCCAGTTCACCAGTTATATAAACATTCATATTCCCATGGGAGATGCTGTTCACTGAAGACAAAAATGAAACCAGTTGTAGTGCAGAGAACCCTAGCTAAGATCTAGTTATTGATAGACCCATTAGCTGTAATTTCTCGATTAACCTTTTAAGACAAAGATCAGAGGAAAGGGGATGACATTCTGTAAGATGCCATTCCATCCTAAAAGATCTTTCCTGGAAGCCTTGTAAAGAAGAGTTGGCCTGTTTGTATTTCCCTTGGATGCAGGGGGGACACATCATGTTTAGATAAAGGAAAGATGTGGGGGAACAACAATCATGTAATTAACAAGGGTGGAGGTGTTTAGTTGAGCTAGTATGGTTATGACTGGGGAAAGATTAAAACAAGCTTTGATCATAACAGCCTAACCCAGTAGCTAGCATCCATAACAGGCATAATTGGCATTGGCATCTGGAACTAAAGAGAAATTGGCTACATGTAAGACCAAGTGGTCTATGCCATAGTGAACAGAGTTTCTGGTGACTGATCTAACATTCAGGAAGATTCCTCCCTTTTGCAGTAGATTGGGAAAATGTGGATAAGAGCATTGTCTTTCCAAGAAAAAAGGGGAGAAAACAAGCTAAGAAGCAATAGTGAGGAGAAAATGTATGCAGATCTGGTACATCACATTGCAAGAGCCACCTCCTTCAGCTGTCATCTGCTTCAATTCCCAAAAATCTTTATTTTCAGGTCAGCAGTTGGTCAAGTTGGTACAGGCTCAGTCAAGGTTTGGTGCTCTGTTTAGATGTGACACACGAGTCCACTCCCAGGAGGGTACCGGCATAAGGATTGGTTATCAGTATCCCACAGGGGTCTTTCCACTGGGGTTGACGAGAATTTTTCTGGAGGTGTCTTTTCCGATAGATGAAACCTCTAGGCTGCAAAATGTGGTATTTGATGTCTTCCTCTTTTGGGAGCATACTGTGGAAAGATTGTTCTGCTAAAGCCTGGTTATTTTTAGTGCATGTGATTAGACCTTTGCAATATTGAAGTCTATCTCCTTTTATTAGTTGTGGACCAAAAGAGGCAGGACCTAGATGCATGGGGCACCCAGCAATTATTTCAAAGCGTGGGAGTTTATGAGTTCCAAAGAGGGTAGATCTGAGATTTAGAAGGATCAGTAGCAATGCCTTTGGTCAACGTATTTGGAGGGTTTCTACAAATTTTGATAACATTATTAGTTCTTTCATCTAGTCCTAAAGACTAATTTAAGAATGATTATAAGCACAGTGGAAAGTACTATATAATTGGCCAAACAACACAGACTTGAAATAATATTTGACCAGTGAAATTGGTTCCCCAGTCACTATGGAGCTTAAGAAGGGTTCCCCAGCTAGGGGATATGATAGTATTTTAGCCACCAAAGTGGTAGTAGCTTATCTACATGGAAAGATTAACACCAAGTGGAAAAACAAACCATGACTAAATCATATATTTATATCCCTGAGACAAAGAAGCTGCATAAAATCCATTTGCCAAACTTCAAATAGTCCATTTAGCAATTTACTCAGCAGCAGTGTGGACATGTTTCCCTGGATTATATTTTGGGAAGGCAGAGCAAGCAAAGTAGGCACTCCTTCCACCCTTATTAATATTTCCCCACCAGTATTAATTCATAAATGTCATCACTTTATCCACAGACTAATGGTTTAATGTATGTGCAATGATCAGTAATGAGAATCTTAGAGTCTCTGGAAGGACTGGGTTAGTATTTGCCTCAAATCAGAGTTCTCTTTTTATTAGATTTCCAATAAATTCCAATAATTTTTTTTTCTTTTCTGGGGTTGACTTTTGGGCGTGAAAGTGAAAGTGTTAGTCGCTCAGTTGTGTTCGACTCTTTGCAATTCCGTGGACCGTCGCCTGCCAGGCTCATCTGTCCATGGAATTCTCCAGGCAAGAATATTGACGTGGGTAGCCAGTCCCTCTTCCAGGGGATCTTCCTGATCCAGGGATCGAACCCAGGTCTCCTGAATTACAGGCAGATTCTTACTGTCTGAGTCAGTAGGGAAGCCCCTAGTCAAATTTTCTAGATTATCTAGAAATATCCCTTTGGACCATAATAGAGCTTGGTTGTTGGTTCCTTTGCGAGCAGAATGCTTGGTGGAAATATCAGTGAGGTGGTTTCCTTTAGCTTCCAGGGAGTTAAGTTTGGAATGCCTAGGGACCTTAATAATAGGCAAAATGCCTAGTAAGATAGTGGCATCTAATACGTTTTGGACATAAGAGCTTTTTTTTTGTTCATTTTATTCCCATTAGAAATGAGGTTGAAATCTGTTTCCATAGCATTCTGAAGCCATGGGCTACTCCAAAGGCATACAGACTACTGGAATAAACGTGTCTTTGCCCAGGGCTAGAATACAAGCTCAAGTGAGAATATATGATTCAGCCTGTTGGGCCGAGATAGCCAAAGGAAAAGATGCTGCCTCTGTGACTTCAAAAGTAATTGCATCAACATATCCAGCTCGAAGTTCACCACTTTTACACTTTAAATACAGAGCATTGGTAAACCATGAGAACTCAGCATTGGTTAGCCAAGTTTGCTGTAAATCATTGTGAGGGGTCAAAAAGTGATCTGTTAGAGTCTACCAGTCACAAGGAGTATCATTTTTAGAGGAGGGAAGGAGGAGGGCAGGGTTAAAGTATTACAGTGAGTTACATGAGGAGTGGTTACAGTGAGACAGCTAGCTGAAAGGTGTTGAGTGTGCTGAGAATTCAGGAGGGCTTCTACTGCATGGGATACGAAGATGGTTAGAGAGGATCCCATAGCTATTTCTTCAGTGGCCTTGACTAAAAGGACAGTGGCAGGAATGACTGAAATGAAGGGGGTATCCTTGAACCAATGCTATACTCTAGTACTTAATAGTGTACTTAAGAGCAGTACTTAACTGCTGACTGTAGTACTCTATGGGGCAATGGTAACCCTCATGTTTTTGGGTAAATACTCCAAGCGTGCTTCCATCCTTCTCATATATGAAGAGGAGAGGGGGACGTTGATAATTAAGGTGTTCAAGGGCAGGAAATTTTTTTTTTTCATTTTTACCACTAACTTTATTGAACAGCGCATTCACAGTTTTGTTCCACTACCTTGTGCCATTTTTCAGGCAACTTCATAATTTCATCTTCCCAAAACTTTTTTTAAAAATTTATTTATTTTAGTTGAGGCTAATTACTTTACAATATTGTAGTGGTTTTTGCCATACATTGATATGAATCAGCCATGGGTGTACATGTGTTCCTCATCCTGAGCCCCCCTCCCACCTCCCTCCTCATCCCATCCCTCAGGGTCATCCCAGTGCACCAGCCCTGAGCACCCTGTCTCATGCATCGAACCTGGACTGGCAATATGTTTCATATATGATAATATACATGTTTCAATGCTATACTCTCAGATCATCACACCCTTGCCTTCTCCCACAGAGTCCAAAAGACTGTTCTATACATCTGTATCTTTTTGCTGTCTCGCACAAAGGGTAATCATTACCATCTTTCTAAATTCCATATATATGTGTTAGTGTACTGTACTGGTGTTTTTCTTTTTGGCTTACTTCACTCTATAATAGGCTCCAGTTTCATCTACCTCATTATAACTGATTCAAATGTATTCTTTCTAATGGATGAGGAATATTCCATTGTGTATATGTACCACAGCTTTCTTATCCATTTATCTGCTGATGGACATCTAGGTTGCTTCCATGTCATGGCTATCATAAACATTGTTGTGATGAACATTGGGGTGCACGTGTCTCTTTCAATTCTGGTTTCCTCGGTGTGTATGCCCAACAGTGGGATTGTATGGCAGTTCTATTTCCAGTTTTTTAACAATTCCCACACTGTTCTCCATAGTGGCTATACTAGTTTGCATTCCCACCAACAGTGTGAGAGGGTTCCCTTTTCTCCACATCCTCTCCAGCATTTATTGTTTGTAGATTTTTGGATAGCAGCCATTCTGACCAGCATGAGATGGTACCTCACTGTGGTTTTGATTTGCATTTCTCTGATAATGAGTGATGTTGAGCATCTTTTCATGTGTTTGTTAGCCATCTGTATGTCTTCTTTGGAGAACTGTCTGTTTAGTTCTTTGGCCCACTTTTTGGTTGGGGCATTTATTTTTCTGGAATTGAGCTTCAGGTGTTGCTTGTATATTTTTGAGATTAATTCTTTGTCAATTGCTTCATTTGCTATTAATTTCTCCCATTCTGAAGGTTGTCTTTTCACCTTGCTTATAGTTTCCTTTGTTGTGCAAAAGCTTTTAAGTTTAATTAGGTCTCATTTGTTTATTTTTGCTTTTATTTCCATTACTCTAGGAGGTGGGTCATAGAGAATCCTGTTGTGATTTATGTTGGAGAGTGTTTTGCCTATGTTTTCCTCTAGGAGTTTTATAGTTTCTGGTCTTACATTTAGATCTTTAACCCATTTTGAGTTTATTTTTATGTATGGTGTTTGAAAGTGTTCTAGTTTCATTCTTTTACAAGTGGTTGACCAGTTTTCCCAGCACCACTTATTAAAAAGATTGTCTTTTCTCCATTGTATATTCTTGCCTCCTTTGTCAAAGATAAGATGTCCATAGATGCATGGATTTATCTCTGGGCTTTCTATTTTGTTCCATTGATCTATATTTCTGTCTTTGTGCCAGTACCATACTGTCTTGATGACTGTAGCTTTGTACTATAGTCTGAAGTCAGACAGGTTGATTCCTCCAGTTCCATTCTTCTTTCTCAAGATTGCTTAGGCTCTTTGAGGTTTTTTGTGTTTCCATACAAATTGTGAAATTATTTGTTCTAGTTCTGTGAAGAATACCATTGGTAGCTTGATAGGGATTGCATTGAATCTAGAGATTGCTTTGGGTAGTATACTCACTTTCACTATATTGATCCTGCCAATCCATGAACATCCATCTATTTGTGTCCTCTTTGATTTCTTTCATCAGTGTTTTATAGTTTTCTATATATAGGTCTTTTGTTTCTTTAGGTAGATATATTCCTATGTATTTTATTCTTTTCATTGCAGTGGTGAATGGAATTGTTTCCTTAATTTCTCTTTCTGTTTTCTCACTGTTAGTGTATAGGAATGCAAGGGATTTCTGTGTGTTAATTTTATATCCAGAAACTTTACTATATTCATTGATTAGCTCTAGCAATTTTCTGGTAGAGTCTTTAGGGTTTTCTATGTAGAGGACCATGTCATCTGCAAACAGTGAGAGTTTTACTTCTTTTCCAATCTGGGTTACTTTTATTTCTTTTTCTGCTCTGATTGCTGTGGCCAAAACTTCCAACACTATGTTGAATAGTAGTGGTGAGAGTGGGCACCCTTGCCTTGTTCCTGACTTTAGAGGAAATGCTTTCAATTTTTCACCATTGAGGATAATGTTTGCTGTGGGTGTGTCATATATAGCTTTTATTATGTTGAGGTATGTTCCTTCTATTCCTGCTTTCTGGAGAGTTTTTATCATAAATGGATGTTGAATTTTGTTAAATGCTTTTTCTGCATCTATTGAGATAATCATATGGTTTTTATCTTTCAATTTGTTAATGTGGTGTATTACATTGATTGATTTTCGGATATTAAAGAATCCTTGCATTCCTGGGATAAAGTCCACTTGGTTATGATGCATGATCTTTTTAATGTGTTGTTGGATTCTGTTTGCTAGAATTTTGTTAAGGATTTTTGCATCTATGTTCATCAGTGATATTGGCCTGTAGTTTTCTTTTTTTGTGGCATCTTTGTCTGGTTTTGGTATTAGGGTGATGGTGGCCTCATAGAATGAGTTTGGAAGTTTACCTTCTTCTGCAGTTTTCTGGAAGAGTTTGAGTAAGATAGGTGTTAGCTCTTCTCTAAATTTTTGGTAGAATTCAGCTGTGAAGCCATTTGGTCCTGGGCTTTTGTTTGCTGGAAGATTTCTGATTACAGTTTCAAATTCCGTGCTTGTGATGGGACTGTTAAGATCTTCTATTTCTTCCTGGTTCAGTTTTGGAAAGTTATACTTTTCTAATAATTTGTCAATTTCTTCCATTTTAGTGGCATATGGTTGCTGATAGTAGTCTCTTATGATCCCTTGTATTTCTGTGTTGTCTGTTGTGATTTCTCCATTTTCATTTCTAATTTTGTTGATTTGATTCTTCTCCCTTTGTTTCTTGATGAGTCTGGCTAATGGTTTGTCAATTTTATGTATCTTCTCAAAGAACCAGCTTTTAGCTTTGTTGATTTTTGCTATGGTCTCTTTAGTTTCTTTTGCATTTATTTCTGCCCTAATTTTTAAGATTTCTTTCCTTCTACTAACCCTGGCCTTAATTTCTTCCTTCTCTAATTGCTTTAGGTGTAGAGTTAGGTTATTTATTTGACTTTTTTCTTGTTTCTTGAGGTAAGCCTGTAAAACTATGAACCGTCCCCTTAGCACTGCTTTTACAGTGTCCCATAGGTTTTAGGTTGTTGTGTTTTCATTTTCATTCATTTCTATGCATATTTTGATTTCTTTTTTGATTTCTTCTATGATTTGTTGGTTATTCAGAAGTGTGTTGTTTAGCCTCCATATGTTTGAATTTTTAATAATTTTTTCCTGTAATTGAGATCTAATCTTACTGCACTGTGGTCAGAAAAGATGACTGGGATGATTTCAATTTTTTTGAATTTACGAAGACCAGATTTATGGCCCAGGATGCGATCTATTCTGGAGAAGGTTCTGTGTGCACTTGAGAAAAAGGTGAAGTTGATTGTTTTGGGGTGAAATGTCCTATAGATATCAATTCTAGCTGGTCCATTGTGTCATTTAAAGTTTGTTTCCTTGTTAATTTTCTGTTTAGTTGATCTATCCATGGTTGTGAGTGGGGTATTGAAGTCTCCCACTATTATTGTGTTATTGTTAATTTCCCCTTTCATGCTTGTTAGCATTTGCCTTACATATTGGGGTGCTCCTATGTTGGGTGCATATATATTTATAATTGTTATATCTTCTTCTTGGATTGATCCTTTGATCATTATGTAGTGTCCTTCTTTGTCTCTTTTCACAGCCTTTATTTGAAAGTTTATTTTATCTGATATGAGTATTGCTACTCCTGCTTTCTTTTGGTTTCCATTTGCATGAGATATCTTTTTACAGCCCTTCACTTTCAGTCTGTGTGTGTCCCTTGTTTTGAGGTGGGTCTCTCGTAGACAGCATGTATAGGGGTCTTGTTTTTGTATTCATTCAGCCAGTCTTTGTCTTTTGGTTGGGGCATTCAACCCATTTACATTTAAGGTAATTATTGATAAGTATGGTCCCATTGCCATTTACTTTGTTGTTTTGGGTTCAAGTTTATACACTCTTTCTGTGTTTCCTGTCTAGAGAAGATCCTTTAGCATTTGTTGAAGAGCTGGTTTGGTGGTGCTGAATTCTCTCAGCTTTTGCTTGTCTGTAAAGCTTTTAAATTCTCCTTCATATCTGAATGAGATCCTTTCTGGGTACAGTAATCTGGGTTGTAGGTTATTCTCTTTCATCACTTTAAGTATGTCCTGCCATTCCCTTCTGGTCTGAAGAGTTTCTATTGAAAGATCAGCTGTTATCCTTATGGGAATCCCTTTGTGTGTTATTTGTTTTTTCTCCCTTGCTGCTTTTAATATTTGTTCTTTGTGTTTGATCTTTGTTAATTTGATTAATATGTGTCTTGGGGTGTTTGGCCTTGGGTTTATCCTGTTTGGGACTCTCTGGGTTTCTTAGACTTGTGTGACTATTTCCTTCCCCATTTTTGGGAAGTTTTAAACTATTATCTCCTTGAGGATTTTCACGTGGCCTTTCTTTTTGTCTTCTTCTTCTGGGATTCCTATGATTCAAATGTTGGGGCATTTCACATTGTCCCAGAGGTCCCTGAGGTTGTTCTCATTGCTTTTAATTCTTTTTTCCTTTTTCCCCTCTGCTTCATTTATTTCTACCATTTTCTTCTACCTCACTTATCTATCCTATCTTCTGCCTCCATTATTCTACTGTTGGTTCAGGGCAGGGAAATTTTTATCAGGCTGTTCTTTCTAGTATTAAAAGCTAGGTAATTTTGATCTTTTCAGTCAATATGGTCAAGTTTGGTGTTCTTTAATAATGTATATAAAGGCTGGGCAAGGATAGAAAAGTTCAGAAATTGGTTCTCCCAACAGTCAGCCAATCTGAAAAAACTTTGTAGTTGGGGCTTGATTTTGGGTTTTGGGAGATTCAGGATGCCATGATGCATATCTGGATCTCAGTTCAGTCCTTGTTCTCAGTGGTTGTTCAGTTGCTGGATCATGTCCGACTCTTTTTGACCCCCATGGACTGCAGCATGCTAGGCTCCCCTGTCTTTCACTATCTCCCCAAGTTTGCTCAAACTCATACCCACTGAGTCAGTGATAGCATCCAATCATCTCATCCTCTGTCATCCTCTTCTCCTCCTGCCTTCAGTCTTTCCCAGCATTAGGGTCTTTTCCAGTTAATCAACTCTGTATCAGGTGGCCAAAGTATTAGAGCTTCAGCTTCAACGTCAGTCCTTCCTATGAATCTTCAGGGTTGATTTCCTGATCAAACCAGGGTTGATTTGTTTGATGTCCTTGCTGTCCAAGGGACTCTCAAGAGTCTTCTCTAACACCACAGTTTGAAGCATCAATTCTTGAGCTCTCAGCCTTTTTTAATGATCCAACTCTCATATCCATACATGACTACTGGAAAAACCATAGCTTTGACTAGACAGACCTTTGCCAGCAAAGTAATTTCTCTGCTTTTTAATATGCTGTCTAGGTTTGTCTAGACATAGTTTTTCTTCCAAGGAGCAAGCAGCTTTTAATTTCATGGCTGCAGTCACCATATGCAGTGATTTTGGAGCTCAAAAAAATAAAGTCTCACTGTTTCCATTGTTTCCCCATCTATTTGCCATGAAGTGATGAGACTAGCTGCCATGATCTTCGTTTTTTGAATGTTGAGTTTTAAGCCAGCTTTTTCACTCTCCTTTTTCACCTTCATCTAGACTCTTTAGTTTCTCTTCACTTTCTGCCATAAGGGTTGTGTCATCTGCATATCTGAGGTTATTGATATTTCTCCCAGCAGTCTTGTTTCTAGCTTGTGTTTCTTCCAGCCCAGCATTTCGCATGATGTAGTCTGCATAGATTTAAGCATGGTGACAATATACAGCCTTGACATACTCCTTTCCCAATTTTAAACCAGTCCATTGTTCCATGTCTGGTTCTAACTGTTGCTTCTTGACCAGCATACAGGTTTCTCAGGAGGTAGGTAAGATGGCCTGGTATTTCCATCACTTTAAGAATTTTCCGCCATTTGTTGTGTCCACACGGGCAAAGGTTTTAACGTAGTCAATGAAACAGAAGTAGATGTTTTTCTGGAATTCTCTTGCTTTTTCTATGATCCAACAGATGTTGGCAATTTGATCTCAGGATCCTCTGCCTTTTCCAAACCCAGCTTATACATCCAGAAGTTCTCAGTTCATATACCATTGAAGCCTAGCTTGAAGTATTTTGAGCATTACCTTGCTAGCAAGTGAAATGAGTATAATTGTGCAATAGTTTGAACATTCTTTGGCATTGTCCTTCTTTGGGACTGGAATGAAAACTGATGTTTTCCAGTTCTGTGGCCACTGCTGAGTTTTCCAAATTTGCTGACATATTGAGTGTAGCACTTTAACATCATCTTTTAGGATTTGAAATAGCTTAGCTAGAATTCCATCACCTCCACTAGCTTTGTTTGTTGTAATGCTTCCTAAGGCCCACTTGACTTCACACTCCAGGATGTCTGGCTCTATGTGAGTCATCACACCATCATGGTTTTCTGGGTCATTAGAACTTTTTTGTAGAGTTCTTCTGTGTATTCTTGCCCACCATCTTAATATCATCTGCTTCTGTTAGGTCCCTACCATTTCTGTCCTTTATGGTGCCTATCTTTGCATGAAATGTTCCTTTGACATCTCTAATTTTCTTGAAGATATCTTTAGTCTTTCCCATTCCATTGTTTTCCCTTTATTTTTTTGCATTGTTCATTTAGGAAGCCTTTCTTACCTCTCCTTGTTTTTCTTTGGAAATTTACATTCAGTTTGGTATATCGTTCCCTTTCCCCTTTGCTTCTCTTCTCTTCTGAGACTAGGACCCCAAATACTAAAATTGGGTCTGAACAAACTGCAGTTTCTCCTTAGAAACTTTATGTTCCTTTCAGGCTAAAAGTTTTAACAGGTGACTGCTATCTTACGGAGAGGAGATCTGGGAAACAGGGTGAAAGTGAAAGTTGCCAAATCGTGTCCAACTCTTTGCAACCCCAAGGACTGTAGCCTGCCTGCCAGGCTCCTCTTTCCATGGAATTCTCCAGGCCAGAATACTGGAATGGGTAGCCATTCCATTCTCCAGGGAATCTTCTCAACCCAGGGATCAAACCCAGGTCTCTGACATTGCAGGCAGGTTCTTTACCATCTGAGCCACCAGGGAAGCTGGGTAGAGAAGCAAATTGTCTACATGTTGTAATAAAGTAGAGCTTCCAGGAAATTGTATATCATCTCAGTTTTTAAGGTTCGAGAAGAAGGACTTTCAGTAAAACCCTGGGACGTTACCATCCATGCTTATTGCTGTCATTCCCAAATAGAGGCAAAGAGATATTGACTTATCTTTATCCATGGAGATGCTAAAGAAAGCACTGCATTAATCAGTCACAGTGACAAATTTGCTTTCAGTGAGGATAGAGGCTCGTAAAATATGGGGATTGGGAACAAGGTGATGAAGGGTAGCAATATCGTTTATGGCTCAGAAGTCTTGAAAAAAAATCTCCATTCTTGGCCACTGAGTTCTTTGACAGGTAAAATAGGGGTGCTGCAGGAACTAGTATGGGGGAAAATGAGGCCCTAGCCTTCTAGTATTCTGATTTTGGCTTAGTGGTATGTAGGGCCCCCATATTTATAGAATATTTATTACTATTAATTCTGGGGAGAGGCTTTGAGGAATCAACTTAATAGAAGCTGCACCTTGGATTATACTAATGTTATTAAGGATGTTGCCCTTAGGGAGGGTGGTAGTGGATCAATAGAGACAAACAACTAGTCCTTAGAATTAGCTCTAGAATCATCAGAAGCAGAACAAATAAAAGATGCTGAAGGATCATTTGTTTTGACTAGTTGTCCATTTTGCTTGCTGTTATCAAATTCTAGAGTTATTTCCCCTTTTTGGAGAATGAAATTCCACATGATATTTTTGTAAGAAATCTTAGTATTTGAGCACCAAGAGCATTGCTTCAGAGTCAGTAAAAGCACAGAGAGATTCATTCCCAATCTGGAAAGTGGCTTCTTCAAGTTGACTAAATGGAAGTCTTGAGAAAACTCTGTAATTTCTGAGTCCTATCATTGGGGGTTAGGAGGGCATTTGAAAGGCTGGACAGAAGGCTGAAGGCACCTTGGCACTTCAGCTTGTAATAGGCTTTCTTCTAACATCCTTGCTGTTTTTAATGATGACAAAGAAGGTTTAAAGTTTGTTTAGGGACCTCTATTTGCTAAAGTTGAAAATTGAGGATTTTAGTGGGCTTTTAGTTGAATCATCCGGGGTGTGGGTGAACTGGTTGGCTAAATTAATTAAATATGGAGAGGATGTAATTTCCCATTCATCCTGATGCTTTTAACTTGAAGAGAAAGATCCTGGTTCAGCCCATGAACCAACATAGTGTTAAAGGCCACCTGAATGGATTCAGCATTCAAAGGAAGACTAGAATTTTATTTTTTTAAGGCAATTTGGAGCTGGCAATAACAACCATGAACAGCTCATTGGGCTTCTGGGTACAAGCTTGAATTTTGTTTCTCTCAGCTGGCTTTGGGAAATGGAGTTATCTGGCAATTTCCTGATTCTGATCATATAATAAGCAACAGTGGTTTTCCCCCAGATTGTAATTTTAAAGACTTCCTGAGAGCATCACAATTAGCAATTTCCATTCAGTGCTGGATCTAGCCTTCACTGAACAAGCATAGGAACTAGCTGATATAAGTCAGAGAAATGAAACTGATATGTTTAAATGACTATGTTACACTCCTCATCAAATCTGTGGGGATACTTAGATGCTTCAGGAAAATTTTTGACTATGGCTCCTAGTTTTAGTTCAGGGAACATAAGAAACATTTGGATCCTTAAAAGGTCTGATTTTAACGGGACATATTTTTATAGATTCAGGGAAGGAAAAAGTCACGAGAGGTTCGAGGAAAAATAAAAGTTCAATGAGAGATTTAGAATAGATTTAGTATAGAGGAGGTGGGGATGGCACAGAAGGGAAAGAGGAAGATGGCACCAGAGACAAAGAAGGTGGGCGAGGAGGAAAAGAGGCCTCAGAAAAAGAGGCCTCTTGTTTGCTTTCAAATGTAGGCTTGTGTTGGTTTCTTTAGAAATGGTATTTTTGGCAAGAGGAGATTTTAGTATTGAATGCATTCATAAACCTCCAGTTTCCAATTAAGTAGGGATCCCATTCAGTCTGCTTAATTTTAGAGCTGCAGTCTTCTAATTTAGTGCTGAGAAAAACAAGTTTGGGGATGTTGAAATTTCCCCATAATGGCCATTGGAGTTCTAAATTATTTTTGGTTAGTCCATTTAGCTAAAAATGTACATAAGGAGAGACTAAATTAGCTGGGGTCCCAAAAGGAAGATCCTCTTGAAAGAATTTAGAAAATTGGGATTTCATACGTTAAAGCCTGTGGTTCAGAAAACAAATGTATACTTACCAAAGAATGATGCTTTGATGAAAACAAAAACAGACACTGAATTAAGTTGGCGAGCTTTACCAAAAGGAGGGAGCTTAAATCTCAGATGAGACTTGTTGTTCAGTCACTAAGTCGTGTGCAACTTTTTGGAACCCAAGGCATCCCTGTCCTTCACTATCTCCCAGAGTTTGCTCAAACACCTGTCCATTGAGTCAGTGATGCCATCCAACCATTTTATCCTCTGTCATCCCTTTCTCCTCCTGCCCTCAATTTTTCTGAACATTAGGGTCTTTTCCAAAAAGTTGGCTCTTTGCATTAGGTAGCTACAGTATTAGAGCTTCAACATCAGTCCTTCTAATGAATAGTCAGGGTTGATTTCCTTTAGGATTGACTGGTTTGATCTCCTTGCAGTCCAAGGGACTCTCAAGATTGTCTCTTGGTAAGAAGCGACTTACTGAACCAAAAAAAAAAAAAAAAAAAAGGCCATAAGGAAATGGAGTGCAAAGGGCTCAAGTGGGCAATGTCAAGGCACAGTATAATCAAAATTGCTGAAAACCAACAATAAAAAGAAAAAAATTTAAAGCAGTTAACAGAGACACAGAGAAACAAGGCTAGTAACTATAGCACACTTCTCAATAAACTATGCAAGCCAGAAGATAATGGAGACCTATCTTTAAAGTACTGAAAGAAAAAGATAGCAGATTTGTTTACCCAGCAAACATTAAAAACTGAAACCAAAATAAATTTTCAGAAAAGTAAAAGTTAAGAGAAATCATTACCAACAGATCTTCACTATAGAAAGAGTTAAAGGAAGCTCTTCAACCAAAGGGGAAATGATACTAGATGGAAATTTGGATCTACCCAGAGAAATGAAGGGCACCAGATATGTTGAATAAATAAGTTAATGAAAAATACAATTTTTCATATTTTTGGTTTAAAAGATAATGGTTGGTTCAAGGCTAAATAATAATCATTGTTTGTGGGAAGATGTAACGTGTGTGTGCATTTCCCTGGTATCTCAGCAGGTAAAGAATCCGCTTGCAATGCAGGAGACCCAGGTTCAATTCCTAG
Source organism: Odocoileus virginianus (assembly GCF_023699985.2). Taxonomy (NCBI): domain Eukaryota; kingdom Metazoa; phylum Chordata; class Mammalia; order Artiodactyla; family Cervidae; genus Odocoileus; species Odocoileus virginianus. The sequence continues at coordinate 29,083,666 of NC_069689.1, forward strand.
GTTAGGAAGTTCCCCTGGACAAGGGATAGGTTACCCACCCCAGTATTCTAGGGCTTCCATGGTGGCTCAAATGGTAAAGAATCTGCCCACAATGCCTGGGACCTGGGTTCGATCCCTGGATTGGGAAGATCCCCTGGAGGAGGGCGTGGTAACCCACTCCAGTATTCTTGCCTGGAGAATCCCCATGGACAGAGGAGCCTGGCGTGACTACAGTCCATGGGGTCTCAAAGAGTCAGACACCACTGAGCGACTAAGCACAAGCACATAATGTGTAGATTTTCCTGTAGATGTTTTGTTTATGTTTCCATATTAATTTTAACTTTAAAATGAATTTTCCAGATCTAGAAAAAAAATATGTATTGGTATTTTTATTCAAAGTATATTAACTTTGTACATTAATATGGGGAGAACTATCATCTTTATGATATTTAATTCTTAGCCAAGAATGTAGGAGGTCTTTGAATTTTTTCAAGTCTACTATGTGTTTCTCAGAAGTGTCTTATAGTTTTGTTTAGGTAGATTTTTGTACATCAGTTTGGAAACCTAAATCTTAAACATTATGAACTACTGACTTATGAAAATGAATTAGAAATGTAGACAAACTACCTCTGAAAATAAAATACAAATCAAAGGGGAAAAGTGGGGTTAATTTTATAAAGCTTGATTTACATGATTTTTCAAAGAAAAAAAAGTTTTTTAATATAAGGTGAGCATTTATAAAATTAAATGAGGTAATTAGCAACTATAATAAAATAGATGAAATGTAAAATGTACTTTATAACTTTGAATGAGCCATTTTCTTTTAGTTGGTCTTTTCTCCTACTAATATTAGCAACTTTGACCCCATTTTTCTACTTTTTCTACCAATTACTGAGAGAATGGTGTTGAAGTCTCCAAATTGTGGTTTGCCTCTTTCTCCTTTCAGTCCTGTTTTTGCCTCAAATATTTTCAAGGTCTGTTTTTAGTGTACAAACAAACAATATTGTTAAAAGTCTTTTTGATGAACTGACCCTTTCAACATTACATACTGCTCTTGTGGGCTTCCAGGGTGGCTCAGTGGTAAAGTATCTGCCTATCAAGCAGGAGATGTGGGTTTGATTCCTGGGTGGGAAAGATCCCCTGGAGAAGGAAATGGCACCCACTCCAGTATTCTTGCCTGGAGAATCCCATGGACAGAGGAACCTGGGGGGTACAGTCCATGGAGTTGCAAAGACCTGGACACAACTTAGCGACTAAGCAGCAGCAGCAGCTGCTCTTGTGATATCCGCACTGTCTGATGTTAAAATAGTCCTTCTGGCTTTATTTCTCTTTTGTGGGTATAGAGGATTACTGGAATTAAGGCAATAGAGGCAGTACAGTGGAAATACATAAAGTGGCTGTTAAAGTGAAATATTTGGTTTTTGGATTTTGGATAGGTTGCAGTTATTAGGAAAAGAACAAGGGCATACTATGCAGGTGAATTGCTGATGGAGAATGGATGGATTTATTTCTATTGGTACTTGCATAGTGTATATTTTTCTATCTTTAACTTTTAAGCTGTCTCTGTCTTTATATTTAAAGTGGGTTTCCTTTAGTCAGCATATAGTTAGATATTAATTTTTAATCAGTCTTTAAATCTGTGTTTAGATCATTCACATTTAATTATTGATATTGTTGGATTACAATCTATTACCTTATTTTCTCATTAAATATTTTTATGTTTCCTTCCCATCTCCATTATTAGCTTATTATTTATACTTATTTTTTAAAATAGTTAACCTAGGGTTTATAATTTACATCTTTAATTTATCATAGTCTACCTTCAAATATTACTCTGCTTCATGTGCAAGGTAAAAATCTTACAACTGTATATTTACAATACCTCCCTCCCAACTTTTGTGCTATTTTTGGTCACACATTTCCTTTATATATGCTGTAAACCCACAATAATATGCTACTGTTTTTACTTTATACAGTTAATTATCTTCAGAACAAATAAAAATGTCTCATATCACTTTATTTTAACCATTTTTTAACATATTCATTTTGTTGTGTAGATACCAATATTTTTCTGCTGTCATAGTCCTTTTGCCTAAAAATTTCCTTTAACATTTCTTATAGTGCAGGTCTGCCATAGTGAATTATCTTCATTATGTTTACCTTAAAAAAATTTCTTTATTTCTCCCTCAACTTTGAAATGGAGATTTGGAGCCTAATTTCCTTCTTCTTGGGTATGGGCCACACATAGTAACTTGCTACTAACAAGTAGAATCAGATAGAAATGAAAGTGTGTGACTTGAGAGCTGCTGTTGCTGTTTAGTTGCTTCATTGTGTCTGACTGTTTTGTGACCCCATGGACTGTAGCCCACCAGTCTCCTCTGTCCATGGGATTTCCCAGGCAGGAATACTGGAGTGGGTTGCCATTTCCTTCTCTAGGTGATCTTCCCAACCCAGGGATCGAACCCACATCTCCTGCTTGGCAGGCAAATTCTCTACCACTGAACCACCAGGGAAGCCTGTGACTTGAGTCCATCCTAAAGTCATTGTGACTTCTCTCTTGCTGTCTTTCTCCAAAGTGGGTGACAGAACCACCATGCAAAGTCACTCCTAAATTTCTCATGTAGAAATTTGGTGATAAGAAATATTTGTTGTTTTAAGTCACTAAATTTGGGGATATTTGTTAAGTAGCAGTATATAATAGTGGAATTCTCAGGGTTTCCTGGATCTGATGCTTTCACTATAGTGGTTTGATGCTTTCACTAGTTTTGGAAATTTCTTGGTCATCATCTTTTGAAATGTTTCTTTTGCCCCAGTCTCTATTCTTCTGTAGGGGTTCCAATATCATGTATATTAGACTGCATGATATTGTTCTACAGTGGCTGGATGCTCTATTTTCAGTTTTAAAAACTTGCAAAATTGGCCTCATCATGCCATCCTTAAGTCACCAATCCAAGCTGAGCAGCACCCTCTTCTCTGAGGTACTCCACAGGGATGTACCTCTAAGCTCCTAAATTTTAATAATTTCAAACTTTTCCCTTTGTTCCCATAGCTCTAGAGGGGTTAGCTATTTCCTGAATTTCCTAATAGTGTGATAGATTATTGTTTTCTTGTTATCTTTTCAGTTAATTATCATATGTAACAATTTCTATTAAAATTTTCTCTGTTGAAGTAGCAGTATGTTTTCTTAACCTTGAATGAATCACAAATCAGTATGGGAAGTCCCAGTAAACCAATCCTCAAAGCTGGAATTTTGAAATTGGTTTAGTTGTGTCCTTGGACTTGATTGTAGTGCTGAGCTCCTTGCTAATAGAAAGTGAAGTGTTGTGATCTGTTGCATGCTATGGCAACACAGTCAACTTTACTCCAACTTCTTTGATCATGGAAACTTCTGTTGAAAAGAAGCATCTTATAGGACTGGTATTCAGCAGAGCAAACTTTGTGAAATTCTGGCTTCACCATGCTTCTCTATTCAGTGTATCCTCCCTAAACATATCATGGCATGTTAAAGTTGCTGCTACTGTTTTACCTAAATTGAGAATTTGTACTCATCATTCGAGCCTCAAAATCCATGCTTTATATCAAGCATTTAAAGCTTTTCCTGATAATGAATCCAAACACCTCTAATTGGTGTTTTGCTTTATACATACCTCCAGTATGATTGTTGTAACATTATATCATAGTTGTTTGTTTACATATATGCCTCACCCATGAGAACTGGAACTTTTTGAGAGACAGTCCTTGCCTGATTCATCTTTGTACCTTCAAACCTGGTCAGAGTCCCTGGCATACAGTTGGTACAATTAATTTTATGGGTGTCATTCATGAGAAGGTTATGGAGGCTAGCTTATTCATTAAAGAAAATTTGAGCACTTTGAATTTGCTGTTCCAGGGGAGAATGAACAGACATGCTTCATTATTTGATATGAATGGTTTATAGCATTTTTACTATGTTGTACAATTTCCCCTCAAGAGTAGGAGTTTTGTTTTTCCATTTTACAAATCTGTTCAACTTAGGCAAATAAATTCAGCTCAACAAGCATATATATACTGAGCTTCAGGAATAGCTTCAGGATAGTAGGCTTCAAGAAGCCTCCTGATAATAGGCTTCAGGAAGGAGTAAGAAAAGTCCCTGGAAAGAAGAAATAATGCACAAGAGAGTTAATTTTCAAGTATTAGCTAAGTAATCAATACTATAAGTGGAAGTCTACGTATTGAAATAGAGAATTTATATACAGATCCAATGGCCATCAATCAATTCTATATCAGAGGTTCAAGGGGAAAAAGTAAAACTCGAAATTTCAATATCAGTGATGGCAAAGAAAAGGATGAGCAGTATCTTATTAAAGATGGTATTCTTATACAAATCAAGTTCCCAAATCTGTTTCATACCAGTGTCCTGAATATTGGGGGAATAAAAGAAAGACCTCACATCTAGATGAAAACAAATGATCTGAAATTGGTTGCTAATATGTTACCAAACAAAAACTTCTAGTTACCTCATTAGAATTATTCTCTAATAAGAGAACCAAAGGCAGAGAAAATATGCTAACATTGCAGAGAATCGTGAATTTAGGTTATATATGAGAATGAGTGGCTTGAATGAGAAGGTTGCTTAAATTTGGGATTAGATCTTTTTATTTGACATCTCTAGACATAGGCTGGATTATAAACTGTATATCTTGCTGTGAGCAGGGACCAGACAAGATTACTGAAGATTCTATCAAGCCTGATGATCTTTGAAAATGAAAGTCTAATTAAGAGCTAGGGAGAGTCAAAGGCTTTTTTTTAAATCCCTATTGCTCTTAATCCCAGTTCCTTGGTGCCTTATTCCTTTCCTTCAGACTACTCTAAAACTGAAGAATACATTTTGTGCAAGTTTCCACCTCTGCTTCTTCTAAAGCCATTAGATTATTAGAACATTAAATCCTTCCTCTCTTATCTCTAAACTGACGCTGTTTATTGTTCAAGTGTGAACAATATGAATAGATTTATGAATAGATTTTAACACTAAAAAGTTTCTAAACTTTTTTCTTCAATTGCACAGGACAGAATTTTTAATGTTAGACTCTGTAATACTACAAACTAAGCATCTTTTACCAAAGTTATCTGGTAAGTAATATTTCGTCAATTTTCAATTCGGATTTTTATCTTCTGATTTCAGAGATTGTGTTGCATGTGATTGCTTACTTGGGTTAAATTCCTGTTGGGATCATCTTGACAGTGTTTCCCTTTATGGAAACAGTTTTAGGATGAGTGTCTCTATCGTATTACCCAGAGAAAAAGAACTGATTCATCAGTTTTAAAACGACAGAATTACTTTGCAGATTTAATAACATTCCCTTGATAGTAAATGAGGGCATAAACATTTTTTGTTTTATATCTTCTTCCTCTAATGAAAAATTAGTGATGTTAATTTGAATACGGATGAAAATATGCTATCCAGTATGACAATTCTATGTGAAAAAGTTCTCAGTATTTACAAACAAGCGTTGGCAGAGCTGTTTGAGCGGTCTTTGACAGCTGATGAGCGGTCTTTCTCCAGATCACTCCACAGGGCTGTGTTAAAATTTTAACTTTTAATTATGGGACTAAACCACTAACATTTAACTATAAGTTTTCTCTAGCAATACTCATAACTAACTTCGGAGTCAAGGTAGACGTCACGAAGCTAACCCTCTTTGAATACCGATTCCAATCTCCAGGGGAAATACCGTGGCCAACCTCACGTAGGTCGGCAATCATCCGCTCGCGGTCCTCAGAGGAACCTGATTGGCCCAGGTGCTTGTCAGTCACACAGTGGTCCTCAAAGCCTTGGTCTAAAGGAGACGCAGTGCTTTGACATCATCGCGGAGCGACAAAAGCGATCAAGGGAGGGGTGGGTTGTGAGCGCACTTTGGTGTTGGCGGGGGCAGCCTCAGAAAGTGTCATGGCTGCTGCCGCCGAGCTTAGTCGCCCGACCATCGGTGACAGGAGCCTGGAGCGGAGCTGCAGCCCCAACCTTTCCCGAGACATAGTCTGTGAAGTCTTTCGCTCCTTGCAAAACCTAGCTGGACAAGTGAGTGATGTGCTGTGGGAGCAGGGGTCTGGGAACCAGCCTGCCCCTCCCCCCATCTATCCTTGTACGGAGGCAGGGGGCACCGGAGGCCTGCAGGGTGTGGGACCCCGCTGGAGTCGCAGAGGCCGGGGGAGGAGCGTGGGCCGGGTAGCCTGTGGGCTGAGTGAGGATGGCCGCGCGGGTTAGATCATGACCGGTGACAGGCTAGATTTGCAGCAATTCTCACCAAGAGTGAATGAGGCTAGTGTAAGTGAAAACGCGGCTCGGTAAGAAACAGGCCTGAAGAGAATGGATACGGAAGAGCTTCTCTGATGGTTTGGGAGGCGCCTGGAGCCTCTGGATCGTTTTTCTTCCAGTTCATTCATTGTAGAAATTGATAGGTTCTCAGGGCCTGAGATTTCTGGAAAAGCGCTCTCTCCGCCTCTTTAGGGTGATTTGCTCTTATGAGTCACTTGCCTTTGTTTACTTTTTTCCTTCTGGCCATAGCTTGCATCTCCTCTTTTAAAACGAGTAGGAAAAGAAGAATTAACCTAAACTGTTTCTAGCGTAAAGTTGACTGAGTTACTCTTGGTCGGTACAGCTTGTATCACAACTTGTTTAACTCGTAATTCAACTATTTATTAGTTTAACTGGCTGGTAAATAGCTTTTGTAGAAATGTCATAATAAAATGGAGCTTAAATAAAGGTACTCCTTACGCTGAAGGCCCTGTTTACTGATGTAAATACAAAGCAAATTTTAAATGAGAAACAGCTTACGTTTATCTGCTTTCAAAAAGAAATCTTTAAAAATAAAAATCTTGGACTTAGGCATTTGTGTTGAAGATAACGGTAACTTCCTTTATGAAAATAGAGCGTTTGATTTGTGAAAATTATTTTTAAAAGCCTTGGGTAGATGGTGAATCAGTCTTTTAAAAGGTTATTTCAGTATTTTAAAAAATTTCAGTGTTTGTCCTGACTTACAAAGAGCATTGGTATTAGTTAAACATTCATTTTGGAGTAATGGGATGCTTATTAATAGGGTCAGCTAAAAGTTATAACTTTTAAACTCATTAGTTTGTCAAGGACTTAGAACTTTTATTTATTTATTTCTTAAGACTTAGGGTAATCATTTGTCTGAAGACTGAAAACCTACTAAATGGTTTAAAAGTTTGAGAACTTTCTATGGCATGGACATTGGAACTTCTTTTAATATCAAGATGAAAAAAGTTTATACTCACCTATAGTTTACAAAAGTACCCCTCACCACCACTGATGAGATACTTTTTAAAAACATTAAACCTATCTTTTGAAATAGTTTGCATACTGAATTTTTAAAACTCATTTAAAAATTTTAAACATTCTGACATTAGGTAAAAATAGTGATATGGTTAAAATTTACTTACGTCGCCTGTCAAAAATATTTAGAGTAAATATTTGGTTAGTTTTCATGACAGAGTAAGGGGACCATAAATAAGACTAAATAAGATTGTAAAAAAATAAGATTGTCTCATCAATTAAATGCTAGCCAATTTGGTGATACTCTTTATATTTTGAGATGTACTGTTAAAGATAATGAAAGCCAGAGTACTATACTTACAAAATTGTTCCTGGTGGAAATAACTATTTCCTTTTGAAACAAGATTAAGGAATTTTAAAAAATCTATGTTGTAAAATGCCTAGTTCCTTCTATGTAGTATCATTGTGTTATTAGCTCTCCTCAATAGGAAGCATAAAATCAGATGTTAAAAAAATTTTTTCTAGCCCAGACTTTGAATTTATTGAATACTGATTTTGCCTTTGGTTGCTGCGTTTTACCAAGCTGAAGAAATATTTATTGTTAACTTGGATTTTTATATTAGTGTAATAACGTTTTTACTGAAATGTGTATTTTAAATAGTCCGTATTAATGACAGACTAATACCTTTTTGACTGAATGGCTTACAAGTTCTATAGGTAAAAATGCATAGAATTCATATATTACTAATATGGAATTTGTTGAATAATAGTTGGATGTGTTGGGGATAGTTTTAAAGTTAATTTGTGACATTGTTACGTGGTTTCTTCAAAGACCAAATACCTTGCACTTGAAAGCTTACGTAATTCTGCTAAATTGAAATGAGAATATGATCCAGACATTCGATTTAATTTCTGTAAGTTATTTTCTCTAGAAAATTTTATGCTTTGCTTTGGTTGAAGATTTGCCTGCATTATCCCCAAACTGTATTCGTAAATTTGTTACAATCAACTATAGATTCTTTCAGAACTGTAAAAGTATAGTGATGGGTTACTTCCATGCCTAAGTTGTTGTCTAAGGAAACCTTTATAAGCATTAAAAAATAGAAATTAAGATTAATATGGTTATCTTAATATAAAACCTAAGTTAAAATAACAAACTAATTTTTGCCAGTGCATCCTACACAAAACTTATTTCTTTGCACTTGTCTAATATGGACTTTAAATATTTCTGGTCAAAGGGTGGTAAATTTCTGTCATACAGCATTCATTCGTATAGTGCCTTTTGGGGAACTTTGGATCTCTTTTGGTACAGTGATTCATTTTTTTGTTTTATTATAATCACAGTTCATAAGATCTTAACTAATAGAACACTTGTCCTTATTTTGTATAAAACGTGACTAATTTTAAATAAATGATTTCTGAAAAAATAAGAGTTAACTTGATCCTGTGATGCAGGATATATGCCATAACACATGTGTCCCTAAAAATGTTTACAGTGATTCACTTTTATTCACTTGAAATACTAAAGATGGAGGCTTTCCCTCTAAAATGTTTACTCCTCTTGATATTAATTTTATATTCAGGTTTGTGGTAGTTTTCTATATATAATTTTATTGTAATAGGCCATATATAGCCAATTTATGAGAAATTTTCATATAATGAACTCTTATACTTTACTAGAAAATACTGTTTAGCAGCGAGTCTGACCTTTCCATCTAGTCTCTGGCCATTTATTTCACTATTGTGGAAAAGTATTTTTTTTAAATTTCATATTTCCACAGCTAAATAATAGTTTTAAGTTTTATTTGAAGTAAACATGCTGCCATGTATCCACAGACTTTATAATATATATGAATGTGCATATGAATGTATGAGTTGATTTTTAAATTTTTAAACATTGGTTAAAATAGAAAACAATGAAAATGTGATTTGGAAGACATCAGAGGAATGATATATTTGTTATGTATTTATGTGCATATTTAACAAAAAGAAATGCAGAAATTATGAAATCAGAACTTTCACAAATGTATCTTCCCCCTGTATTTAATGCTCTTAGCTAGAAACAGTAGGATTTTGAATAGGGCAAGCATTTGTTGGCCCCATCCAAAAGTTTTTAGATACTGAATTATCAAAAAAGAAAGCCTCATCTTTTCATCTTTCCTGGATAGTTTTACCTGTGAGATGGTCCCATTACACAGACCCAAGAAAAGAATTAGAGATATCGTCTGCTTTTTTCTGAGAACTGGACCTTTCTTGCCTTTTTGGAGTGGTAACTAGGTAGAGCACTTTTATGTATCATTAAAAACTTGAGAACTTTGAGCTAAATGGCATGTTATTCTATAGAAGTCTTATTTTTGTGACAATCCCATATGTACAGCTTAATCATGTAATTTTTGTGATATTGCTGGTTTGCCCCTTTGAAGCTTAACCTCAGAGATGATGTGGTGAAAATTACAATCGATTGGAACAAGCTCCAGAGCCTCTCGGCACTCCAGCCCGCTTTTCTATTTAGTGCACTTGAGCAACATGTTTTATATTTACAGGTAAATTTCTTGTTAAAAATGTTAACTCGATATTGAAACTAGAAATTAATTGTAGCTAAATTGTATGCTGGAGTATTTGTAGGTTCTGTTTTAACACCTTATTAATACTGTTATTAATAAAAGGTTACTTCAGCCAGATTGGATCCAAATCTGTTAATTTACATAGTGATCAGGACAGTTACAGGAATATAGCCGAATGGGCTGATGTGGGTGTGACGACTGAATGAATGCAATTCTATTCGATTCCAGACTTGCACTGAAAATTCAATACAGTTGCATCTATGGTGGGTTATAATTAAGCAATAAGACACGGCAGGTGTGTGTCATGCTATGATAATGATTCCATGCCTTGGGTGAGTTTGGAGGCTCATGGAGTGCTTTCAGTGGTTCAAGAAGTGGCATTATCCCAGCATGACACATCCTGGAGTGTCTATTGCAATTAAACAGTTTCAGCATAGTTTTTAAAAAGAAAGTAATTTCTGTGACATTAATGTCTCATATTAGTAAGTAGCCAGTCACTATTTTATCATCTTAAGAGTTTGAAATAATTCATTCTTTATATTAAAAGCCAACACTGAATTGTTAATCTATAATAGTATTGCTTTTTTTTAATATTTCAGTTCAATAACCAAACACTATTATGACCTTGCTAGTTTCCAGCTGAACATATTTGCAGTTATAATTGATTCAAGGTTACAGTTTATCTCTAATCAAAGTATAAAATATGAAGTGTCATAAAGGTTTGGATTGGTCAGTTTAGTGCCATTAAGATATCATAAGGATTCAGAAGAGTTTTTGGTATAGCAGACAACAGAAGCAAAATTATAGGTATGAAAAAATAATTGGAACTTTGACAAGTGTTGGTGTGTTTTGATGAGTGGAGTAGACAATTTTCAGCCCTCTATTCAATGACTTTATGGGAAATTTTAACTGTTTCATGTTAAAAGTAATAGTTAACCATAGTTTTGAAGGGTGGAAGCAATGAGCTATATATAGGACTCAGTTGAGGCCTAATTTTATTTTGTGTGAGTGTGTTGGAGGGGATGGTAGTATAATTTACATGATAGAATAGAGTTGTATTCCCCACTAGTATTGTAGGCATCTACCTCTTTCAGCTATGGTTCTTGGTAGTTTTTTTTTTTTTTCTTGTTCATTTTCTTTTTAAAAATTTAAATTCATGACCCAAGAAGATATCATGTCAGGAAAAGCCTGAGTGTTCACTCAGCATAACACCTAGGTATTTCATGTCTATGCTCTCATTCACTTTGGCCAACTGCAGTTTCAAGTGGAGAATCTCCAGTGATACAGTGCTAATGCAGGGCTTTGCTGAGTGAGAGCACTGGCTCTTGTGTTAAGGAGGAAAAATACTAAGCCTTAGTGTTCTGAGGAGGCATTTGAATGACATGTTAATTAAGTGGCATTGGTGCCAGAGGCTGAGGCTTTGATTTGGCACAAAATAAAAGATGAGTGACAGAATGATTCCCTCAAAGAAAATTTTACATTTCCTCAGGTTTTCTTTCTCTTCTTTCCTTTTTCCTTTAAATAGACTTATAGCAAATGATATTGGTCACAATAATAGAGAACAGCAAAAACACTTACATGTGGTCAGATCTATGTATGATGCCAACCTTTTATATTTAGTTAATTGATACTGAATATTGCTTTTACTTAGCTGAAATTTATATAAATATGGTAAATGTGATTAATTTTGATCAGTTTGAACCTTAGCAGATGGAATTGTGTTTTTCTCAGCCTTTTTTAGCAAAACTTCAGCCTCTGATTAAAGAGGAGAATACAACTGTTGTTGAAGAAATAGGAAAAACAGAAACAGGGAACAAGAATGAAGTAAATGCCAGCTTTCCCATTGGAGACCTGGAAGAGGAAGAAAAGCACAAAGACTGTGATTCAGGAGATGTGAAAAAGACACAGATCCATTTTGATCCAGAAGTAGTTCAGATAAAGGCTGGAAAAGCAGAAGTAAGAAGTTGGGTTTTGGGGAGCCAAGGGAGTATTTTTTAAAATTTTACTATGTTTGGACTAAGATGCAAATACTTATTGTTTGCAGATTGACAGACGAATATCTGCATTTATTGAAAGAAAGCAAGCTGAAATCAATGAAAACAACGTCAGAGAATTTTGCAATGTTATTGACTGTAATCAAGGTAACTACCTAGAAGAAGTTAAGTTTTTTTAGGATTTTAATGATCTTTCTTTTTTTAAAATGTATAACATTAAGAACACAATTTAATTATTTCACAGGTTCATTTTGAAACTAAGACAGCAGAATTTTCTTCTGTTTAATAATAGAGTGTATTGCAAAATTGTTTTCATTTTGGTTATACAGAAATCAGATGCTAATGTAAAAAGGCCAATGTTTACCACAGGTGAAGAGATTGTTTTAAAGTTCCTTTAGGAAATGAAGATAACATATGGATGACAGGGTTGCTCAGTCACACTAGTAAGAAGGAGCTGAGCTATATAAATTTTAAGTCTAAAGGTACTTATGAAATTATGATATTAAATACATGAAGTTAAACTTAGTAAAGTTAATACTCCTCAAGAGGGAGCAGTTTTCTCACTACTCCTTAGTTGTTTGAAAGGTTTTATGTCATGATAAAACCAATTTGTCATCCAGACTATGGTATCTTATGCTTCTTTCGTTTCTTTCATACTGTGCATACATTTGCTGTTTTTCATCAGAATCTCCTTCCTCTTCACATGATGCTATAGTGTATTTACAGATCTGCAGGTATGCTGCAGAATACAAAATGGCAAAGCACTGGCATAGATCATATTCAGGCATCATAGTAATAATCAGAACAAGTAGTTCTTAGAAAAAATTATGGAGAAGCGTTCCTAATTGGGATGAGGCATTTTCTTGTTGCCTCTAATATCTCTTGACTAATTATTATGAATACTGAATTGTCAGATGAACCTAGAATTGACTCATACCACATTGGTGCACTGATTCTTTTCATAATGAAGTAATAACAGGCTCAAGGTGGGTCCTAAATTCAGCCTTTCCTATTATTAACATTATACACGCGTATCTCTAGATTTGATATATTTTACTGTTAGCTTTTCAGAACAGGTGCAGCAGTGGCAAAATCTCAGGTACTGCAATCAAACTGCAAGCAACCCATGAGAAAGGGTTTGTTGAGGGAGCAAGCACATGTGTCACTAATGTTATTCCTCTCTTCTCCCTGCTAACTCTATTATTATAAACCACCAGGGGATAGAAATTGACAAGAATTGAAATGCTCAGCAGGATTCCTTGGCCCATTCAATCCCTTGCTGGCTTCCAAACAGTGCTGGGAAGAATTGCTGTGGAGAGTGACTAGCACTCATACATTCAGTGTCTTCACACCATGCTGAATTTCTCTCTAATGGGTCAGTTAATCTATGTATTTGGAATATAGCTCTGGAATGGATGATAGCTTCTTTTTTTAAACCCTTAGCCCCGTGAAATGGTAGAAAGAGAATGGAGAGGTGATGGCCCTTTAAACATATTTTGAGGTTTCAAAAAGAAAATGACTCTTGTCTGGTATCAATATATAAAAGATAAGCAAATTTGGAATTTTATTCCCACAGTTTGTGTCAGTAGAACTATCTCAAGGAAACTTAGACTGAAAAAATTCAGATGTATTGTAGTGTGTTCCTTTCAGGACCTCTCGACCAAAATACATACAATAGATTTTTTTAAAAGTCAGATTCCCTTGGGAAAAGAACTTTCTTTCAGTATCTTTTACCATCCATTTTTATTATAATCAAGGGGAATTTTATAGTAAATTTACTGCAGTACATGGTTTTACTTAACATCATTTTAAAGATTATTTTACGTTTATAATTCCAGCTTTCCCCCTAATTTATTTGTTGATATCTAACTTGAAAGAAATTATACTTTTCTGCTTAGGAAAAATTTGCAATAAATTTTTACATGGTATCCTTCTTAAAATTTCATTTTCTGAAAGGGATAGTCTAGAAAGATATAGCTAGCTTTTGTGTTTAGGGATTTTTAAAAAATGAGTATTGAAAATCTAGGCAAGTGTAAAAGTATGTGTTGTAGGTTTCAAGGTCTTTTTTGTGTGGTATTCTGAAATACAAATGTATTAAATGTATAATCTTTTATATTTGATGTTCCCTAATTAGGTCAGCAAGCAATGTCACAAATGCTGTATTTTTTATATTTCAGTAAAAATACTGAGCTTTGCATATTTCTGTGTTGAAACTGAATAATATCTCTTTAGATTAGACATTTTTAACTTTCTATAATATATAAAATTATTTTATCCAAAGACACAGATGGTCTTTAGGAATGTTGGTATTTGTTAAAAACTGAATGTTGAGGACTTTTCTGTATATAAATTGGACATTAGATAAGATTAGATGTTCTCTGATTATGAGTAACATGCATTATTGAAGGGTTATCAAAATGTACGTTTGAAGTTAAGAATATACTTAAACTTACACGCGTCTAAATTCTTTGTAGAAAATAGTTGTGCAAGAACTGATGCGATTTTTACTCCTTACCCTGGGTTTAAAAGTCATGTAAAAGGTAAGTATCCACCATATAGTTTCATCATTGACAGAAGCTTATTCTTAATTATAAGCAAAATGGAATAGAAATCACTTTCCTATCTAAATTTTATTTATTTAAAAAAATCTTGCCTTTCTTCCTACTTGGGTTTGTGATATGAAAAGAACATACAAAATACTATTAGGGAGAGAGAATTTATAAGTTTTGAAATGTAAATTTAATAGACTCAAAGTTTTTGAACTTAGTTTCTAGAGTTGTGAATACATATGGACCACAGACTAGATCTGAAGGAATTCAAGGGTCAGGTCATAAACCTAACAGCATGCTCCAAGATTGTGGTAATCAGGCTGTAGAAGAACGACTACAGAATATCGAGGCTCACTTGCGATTGCAAACAGGTAAGCAGAGTGCTTGGCAGTGTCCTGTAGTGTACCTTTGCAAGTGGTTAAAGAAATTCCAATTCATTTATTCACCAAATTTTCATTGAGGGCTTGTCATATACAAAACATTGTTCTGATTAGTAGAAAAATGAAGAAAGCATAGTCCCTGCTCCTAAGAAATTTACAGTTCATGTGGTTGTGTTCCTCTTCCTCCCCTTACACTTCCATCAATTTCATGACTTAACCATGACCATCTCTCATTCTTATCACACACTGTGCTAGGTACAAAGTATTAAAAGGTCTGATCCTAGTCCTTGAAGATTTTCCAGTGAAGACGAGCATATAAATAAAGACATGCCATTGGGGAAGTGACTAACATTTATTAAGTGCCAGACACTCTGAAAGTATTATACGTATATCAATTCACTTAACATTTAACTACCTTGTGAGGTGTTGGTGGTGTTACCCTTGTCAGATAAAGAAACTGAAGTTCTGGGAACTCAAGCAGCATGCCCAATGTAGTAAGTGGAAACTAGAAATCAAACCTAGAACTTAACTGGCTATAAAGCCTCAGTATCCTTCCCCATTTAGTCATCAGATCCTGTCACTTCTATCTTATAAATATCATTACGCCCAGAGGCACAAAATATGGTTCAGGGAATTTCTAAATCCAGTCTAACTGGTGTATTTGTGGATGGAGGTAGAAGATAATAAGAGAATGAGTAAACCATTGAGGATGATATGAGATTAGCATTCGAATTAATTCTCCCAGAACTAATTTAAACTGCAACTGTATACTAGGATTGACTGGTTTATTAAATCTAATAGTATCAAGTAGCTAATTTTGAGAAGTACCTGTTGAATGCCTACTATATGCAAAGCACTGTTTTAGACAGGAGGGATACTAAGATGATGTAATCACAGTTCCATAATCTATGGAAGAAAGGTTAACAGTGACAGGAGATGTTAAAGGGATTGTGAAGGAAGGATATGGTGGAGCTCAGTGAACCTCCTTGTGAAGAGATTCAGGCAGTGCTTTGTTGACCCAGGGAAGCTTGAAATGGTTCTTGAAAGGTACAGAGGTTCAGCAGAGCTAAGTCAGATGAATAAGTTACTCATTTTCCTTTAGTCAAGAGCAGGAAAATCCAAGCTCCTAAAAATTAGAAGTTTTCAGGAAAAAAACACATTTCTAGAGTTTTTGTATTTAACAAGTTGATACTTTGGAGGTGAATATTCTTAATTGCATGACGATTATCTAATGTATTTATTCATTCAGTACATATTGAGTATACGTGCAGTTTGTGAACTGATGCTTCCTAGGTTTGTGCAGTGCACAGGCTGCACAGCCATACCCAATGAACAGAACAAAACATTTTGCCTTCTTAGAGCTTATATTATCAGCGTGGAGAAACAGGCACTATACAAGCAAAATGTATAGAATGTCAGTGGGTTACGAGAAAAATAAGGGAGGGGGTGCTGGGTAGGGGGAGGTGGTAGCTCTGGTATTTTTTAAAGAGCTGTCAGAGAAGGCCTTACTGATACAGTAACTGTTGCACCGAGACCTGAAGTTGGCAAGAGCTAGCCTTGTGAATACAGAGGTAGAGAGAACCACAAGGGCTAAAGTTTTAAGAGTACTTGGCTTAGTTGAATAACAGAAAAAAGGGATCAAATAGCTGAAATGGTATGTGGGGACAATGTCCAAATTGTATAGGACTTTGTAAACTACTGTAAAGGTTTTGGTTTTTAATGTGAGTGAGGTGTGAATGTGTTGGAAGGTTTTGAGCAGAGAACTAACACTATCTGAATTACATTTTTAAAGGATCATTGGCATCTGTGTTGTGAACAGACTTTAGGCATGCAAGGCAGAATCAGTGAGACCAATTTGGAGGTTATGATAATCCAGGGAGAGGTGGTGCTGAGGGATGGAAGAACTTGGATATAATCATAGCCTATAAATCTCAGTAACCTTAATTTTACCAATCCCCTCCCTAAAATGTTAGTTAAGAATTATGGTAAAGTTCCTTTTTATAAAAAGTTCTTATGAGTTAAAGGAGAAAAAGTGGCATGTAAGGAGAAGTTTAAATTGAAGAAAATATGACGTATCGCAACCACTGAATTGTCAGTTGTCACTATGCATTTTTTTCCTCCTAAGTGTCAGAGTTTGTCAGAGATACAAGTTGTCCTGTATGAGAACTATTAAATATCTTATCAAATGAACTTAACATAAAACAACATGCCTAGCAACATAGGAGGCATAAATGTGGCTTGGGGAGAAGTGTGGTACGATAATATATCCCATAGTGTATAATATGAAAATGTTTGCTAAAGATTTCGTTTTATTTTATTCCTGTTAATTTATTTTCTTAAGTTTAAATAGTTCCCATTCTTCTGCTTAAGTGTCTTTGCATGATATTTTAATGATAAAACTGTAAGAAGAATTATCCAATAATATCTGTTTCTTTTAATGTATTTAGGTGGTCCAGTGCCAAGAGACATTTATCAGAGAATCAAAAAACTTGAGGACAGAATCCTTGAATTGGAAGGCATCTCTCCTGAATATTTTCAATCTGTAGTAAGTGTCTTTATCATATAACAATTCACTCATAGATCTGCTGTGTGAAAAAACTGTTTTAATAGTTCAGTGATGAATGAACATAGTTCTGAGTAAAGAATTACCTAGTTCTTTAAAGATTGAGATTTTTAATGTTGTGTTATGGACATAATTTTTTTGAAGAGTTACGTCATGGTACATTACCCAAATTCTCAAATTTAAGCCATTTTTTTGTGGCATAATAAATGAGCAGGAATAGCCCTATTGCTCTGAACTTGCTGTCTTGTAAAACAGAGGCTTCCTCTGGGGTCTTACTCTCCATTATCCCTCTGCCTCTCTAATCCCTCTCTGCAGACTTTCTGAAAGACTAGTCTTCATTTTTCTCCTTTTCCAAGAACATTAAAAAACAATCTGTGCTGAGAAGTATTGTTGTCATATTAGCATGTTTCAGACAACTGATCCTGGGCTCGTTGTGTTATTTTCCTCCGTCTTCTGGGGTGATTACATATAACACCTGCCTTTTCTGGGGCTTTGTGTGTGTTTTAAAGCAATGCCATATTCAAAAGAACTAAAGTAAAAGTGTACTAAATTTTTAATGAAATTTACTAAAACTCCTATTTCTGAAATATTATGTAAAATAACTCAATTAGCATGGATCATTATAAGTCACTGGTGAAAACAGGATTATTTTAGGAATAACAGTGATCTTTCCAAAGTTTCAGATTGGTATTAGAGTAAGGTACAAAAAAGGAATATTTCCAGATGAAGAAAGTAAGTCAGATAACCAAAGTGAGCAGTGAATTTTAAAGCTTTGTAATTTATAAAATGAAGCTGATTAAAGTACTGAGGGCTGAAGCAAGGATTAAAGAAGATAATACCAGTCAGGCATCTAGCACGCTGTGTAGTGCAAGGTAAAACCTCAGTAAACATGAGCATTTATTTAATTTCAGAAACCATTTAGAGGTAGCTGTATAAACATGGGTAAGTCATACAACTCTTCTGGCCTTCTCCTCTAATTTGAGATTTGTTGGTGGTTCCACATAATTGCAAAGGCCTTTCCATCTTGAGGATTTTCCTTAGCCTCTTCCTAGGAAACCTCATAGAGATTGTATGCCTTTTGCTACAGTAACACACAATAAGTTTTCCCCATTCAAACTGCCTTCATTAAGAAATCCTTAGGCAGGTTATTTTTTCTAGTTCAGTTTCATATCTTGTTAATATAATTCTTGTTAACAATAGAACTCATCTTAAAAGAGTGTGTTATAGTATTACATACCTTCAGTGGATCTTGGCCCTTCAATCTTTTTTCTCTCTGATTTGCATTTTAAAAGCTTAACGTATCTCTTACTAAATTTAATTAACAAAAGAACAACCCCTTCAAATCATAATCTTATTTGGGGGGATTCTTGATACATAGGATAGAATGTTTGGTTAAAGAGGTAGAAATTTAAGGTTTACATGCTGTGGAAATTTTTGAGCTGTGACTTTTGGGATGTGACTTGTGCAAATGGTAGAAGATTCATCTGATACTGTTCTATAAGATATGAAAAGGGAGACACTAAAGAAGACAGTATTATCCTAGCTTAAATGTGAATGGATCTTGAAACAAGGACATGACAGCGAGAATAGAAAAGATTAGTGCCATTGACAGAAGGAAAGAAAAGTTGGCAAATATTGATAATTGATTGTATAGCAAGAATGAGTCCAGTCTTTGGTTGGAAAAATACTACTATCATTGGTAGAAATAAAATCTGGAGGAGGAGATATTTTGGGAGGAAATGTGGACTTTGAGTCAGCAGGATATGCCGTTAGAAGTATCAGGTAAGCTTTTGAAGAGGTAAGGTAGGACTTACACTTGATTCAGTCGGGAGAGACAATATAGACATGATAGATAGAATGGGTAAGAACATTGAGACTGTCAGAGGCCTGAGGTCTGAAACTAACTTCAGAGGCAGGAAGTGTTATAAATGTAAACAGGATTGGCCTGTATGTGTGGGGTTGTCACACTTGTAATAAAACTAGTGCTGTAAAAATTTTTTTTTCCAAATATATTAAACAACATATTTGATTAGAGGGGTCATTTCTGGATTAGTATGTGAAATTACATATCCAAGTTAATAGTGAGCTACAAGCACAAAACACTGAAATGTTTAAACAAACTGGTTTTGTCCTTAAGACCTCTGAATATGTATGGTACAGACTCAAAGGCAAAGATTTCACACCCACCCTTCCATAACAGAGGAATGTCCCAGCTATAGGAGCTGCATTCCTTTCTCAGAATGGAACCAGCTCTAGAGCTGTGTGTGAGAGGAGAGTAATACACACCCTGCAGATGACATAGCACATTATTCACCACTCTTACTTTCCTCTTGCTGAGAGTACTCATAATGGCATTTGCATAATTCTACTTACATGTCTTTTCTGTAGACTCTTGAAGAATAGATTAGGTATGTAGCACAGTCTTCTAGCTTCCAAAGGTAGGAAGTAAAGGAAAATTGAACCCATTAAATTTCCTAAAGATTGAACTTTTGTTAGAAATCAATTTTATGAAAAGTTTTTAAATGAAATGTATCTAATCCAGATTCACATGTAGGTAAATCCTAAACACAGTTGGATAGAGATTATTATGGGTAACCGTGCAGCACAGCATATGAAAAGGGAAACAGAAAAACAATATAAATTATATTTGCTTCCTAAAAAAAACTAGCTTATGTAAAGTTCTTTTCATTTATGAAACAGACATAAAACTCCAAAAAAGTTAATGTATATAAAGCAGGAATTACAACAAAGATTAGTATTTGTTTAAACTTTTAATGTGGTAGTTCTAAAGATTTTTACCCTTCACATTCAACATGGAAAAATTTGAATGTAGTAATGTTTTAAAAATTTTGAGTGCATTGCTTAACAGACCATTTAAAAGATACAGTCTTTATGAGTATTTCCAGAGAATTACTTACTGATTTTTAAATTTTGACCCTGGAAAACAGTATGTATAACATTCTTCACGAGTATATTTCCATAGCACTTTGTTCATTTGATAGCATTTATCACTTACTTGTTTACGTGTCTGTTTTTCACACTATATTTTCAGCCTCTGAAGGGCAGGAACTGTCTTGTTTATCTTTGAACACAGAATGTAGTAGGCATTACATAAATATGCAAATGAATGGTTAACTACTGGATTTTTAAAGGTATGTTGACTTTGTTTGAAAGCACTGATTAGATGGAATCATAACTCTAGTCTGTAATGGTTAAGTCCTACTTCTAAAGGGAAGCATGGGGAGAAGGGAACACTGAGTTAATTTTTTTGAGAAAGAGAAACCTTGATCAGGTTTCTGTCTGGTGGCATTGTGAAAGCGAGAGTTAGAGTTTGGAGTCAAAGTTTAGAAGCATATCATTGCCCACGCCAGGGAGAAATGAAGGTCTGAAACAGGGCAGTGGGACTAGAGGGGACGAAACATTTAAGGCACTCCCCCTGTCACTCTTGACAATCCGTTACCCTTTACAGCTGATTAGAAGTAAAGTAAGGGGTTGGTCATGAAAGAGGTCTCCTTACCACTAAGTTTCCTCAGAGCATGGGTTTCTTTTAAGTCATTGACCCACTGATGTCCTATTCTGATCCTTCTCACTTTGGTTTCATGATACATTAATCTGATTGCTCAATGACATGGAAACTGGCCATATTTTGCAGATTAAGCTGTTAGGAAAACAAGGGGAAGTGTGTTTTCATCTCTGTGTAAAAAGCCACCTCTTGGGAAGGTCGGAGACTGAGTAGTGACCAAATGAAACATTAAGCCCATACCTGCCCACAGGCCCCACCACAGTATCCTGGCTCAGTTGGCAAAGGAAGGAGCATGTTTATATCGGCATTTCCATATTTAATTATTCCAACACTTACCCATTTCCCACTTACTAGAAACTACTGATAAGAGGCATACCTCAGTATTCTTTGAAAACAGCTTTAAATCTCTGTGATTGCAGATGTTCACAAGAAAATTTTACTGCCTATGTTGACAGTTTCTTTGTCAGGTGTACTAATGTACTAATATAATTTGCCATTCAAGGCCTTGTGGGTCTGTGAAACTAAGAACAAAGTCAAGCAATAATTTATTAGATCAGGGTTTAAAAAAGTGCACAGCAGTATGTTGGTGAAAATGTTATTAGCTTCAAGTAATAGAAATTTATACTCAAACTGACTTAAACAGTATGGAAATAATCTTATAACACGGGAAGTTCAACAGTAATGCAGTCTTCAGGGTAAATTGATTTATTGGGCTAAATCATGACTGTCAAAGAACTGAGCTCTTTCCCCTCTCAGCTCTACTTGGTGCTTTTTCCCCTGGCAGATGGTAAGATAGCTACCATGCTTTCTGGTGTCCTGTCCAGACGACAGCAGTGTCCGGAAGAACTGCCTCCTGGATGGCTTTCTCTTAGAAGTGAGGAAGTTTTTTCCAGAAGCTCTTCCCTAATGCCCAGCTGACCTCTCCTTAATTGCTGGTCAAAATTGGGCCCTTGCCTTTGTGATCACTGGTGACCAGTGGGGCTGTACCAGGAGTCCCCCGAGTCACATAGACAGCGCCCAATATAGTTGGTCAGGGCTGTGTATGACTGTTTTCATCCTGCTGCTGGGGATTCCACATTCTGTTTCCCTCTGACTGTTGCTGCTTCACCTGTTCAATATCCTGGGATAGGAATGTTCTAAGAAAGGAAACTAAGTAGAAGATCCACAGAGCTCCTCTTACCACAATCACTAAGCCTCAGTAGAAGGCAGAAATTAATGGCGAAAGTATAGTTGTGTATAGCCAGGGACAAGCATGTTGTTCTGACATTACCACTTATACTTTTAATACCATCTTTGGAGGGTAACTTACAAAGCAGAAAAAAGCCGGTGTCAGTTACAGATAGTGCTCAGTGAGTTTGTGGGCTTTATTTCTGCCAGGGTTCTCCTTATTTTGTTCACTCTTCTATAAAGAAAAATTATTTAGATTTTCTAAGTATTGATTACTTTTTTTTTACTTTTAATCTAGAACTTTTCTGGAAAAAGAAGAAAAGTTCAACCACCTCAAGTAAGTTACTATAGTTTTATTTTTGTTTCTGAAATAGTTTAGTTTTATACCCTTCTTATTAATAAAAGTTTCTACTATGGTTGCTTTTAGGTCCTATCCTGGGATTTAGGACTGGAAAAAAAGGGCAACATAAATTAATGTGTTATTTTAAGGAACGATGCAGAAGGATCAAATAACTATTAAAATCTATCCAGATGTTAACTGTAGAAGAAAGTATCAATTACAAAATGCTGAAAAATAATAAATGTTCAATTTAAATCTCATCCGCTTTCCTTCTTCAGACACTAATTAGCATCTAAGTCAAAAAAGGTGTCTGGCAAAGTTGACTTTAGTCCACCCCTGTTCACAGTACTACTGTATTTAATTGAATCTTAAAAAATTTTGTTTATCCAATATTATCATTTCAGTATTTAATAAATTATTTTTTACAGGTTATACTCCACTTAGTTATTATAAAATATTGGTTATATTCCATGTACTGTGCAGTATATCAGTGTAGCTTATTTCATACATAGAAGCCTGTGCCTGAGGCTCCTATCTTGCACCTTCCCCCTCCCCACTGGTAGTTCGTTCTCTTTATCTATAAGTCTGTTTCTTTTTTGTTATATTCACTAGTTTTGTTTTCTTAGATTTCACATATAAGTGGTATCATACAGCAGTTGTCTTTTTCTGTCTGACTTATTCCACTTAGCATCGTACCCTCCAGGTCCATCTGTATTGTTGCAAATGGCAAAATTTCATTCCTTTATTGTGGCTTATTTTTGTATTTGTCCCAGATCTAGTGCAAAGGTATGGAGGAGGCTGGAGCATGGGGATTGTAGGAACTGAGGTGGCTGCTTTGCTGTCTGGGATTTGGACTTCCTCTGTGGCTCTTCTCTTAGTGCCCAGAGCTCAACTCTAAGCTGCAGTGTGGAGTGGACATGCTGGGGCACTCATGCTGGGAGACAAACCACTGTGTTCCTGAGTGCTCTGACAGTGGCCACCGCCTTCCCACCCCGATCATACTCTTGGCACCCTTTTCTGTTTCTGTATAGCTGAACCGAGTCTTTTCCCAGTGTTTGGTTGGCCCAGATCTCGCAGGCTGTGGTGTGGAGTGAACAAGGCTGGTGGTGTTCACCCCTTTAGATTGAGAGGTCTAGCAAGGCAGCACCTGCCAGTGCAAGGCTCTCTGCACCCTGATTATTGGGAAGCCAGCACAAGTACTCCTGCCCATAGAGTCTAGGCTTCACCAGCGCTTCTGTCTGTCGCAGTGGATTTCCCAGCAGGCGTGGGGGCTTGCCGCCCCTGTGCAGGACCCCAGGACTGGAACTCCCAGATTAGGCTTAGCCTGCTTGCTCCCTCCCCAATGCCAGCATTCCTCCCTTGGAAATCTTTTCTTCCTTACATATCCATCCCAGGGGCACAAATCTTGACCTGATGTTTGGTTTTTCTGTCTTACCTGGTTTCGTAGAGATTTTTCTCACAGCTTTGGTTGTATAATTTGCCATTTCCAGTGAATTTTCTGTGATAGTTGTTCCACATGTATATTTTGATTGTTTGCAGAAGTGAGCTCCATATCTTTGGCAGTCTTGATCCCCTTCTATTTTTAATTGTAAAACTTTGAAATTTGAGTGTCAATTTTTTTTTTAATTAACTGCAATTAACTACTTTGGGTATCAAAAGAGAATTCCCAGTTATTTTAAGCAATTAAAATTTTTTTTTTTTTACTATTGATTATGAGAATGGGCACTTGACCCTTTCAAAGTACAAAAGGTTCAAGATAGCTTAGTCATTAGAAAATCAAAAGTAAGAAATACTTAAGCTTTGTTATTTTATGTCTTTAAATTATAGCATAGTCAACATATATGCTTCAATTTAAAAATTATTCTCATGAGAAAAAAAGTTATTTACCATGTTTTTGGATATTTTCTGTATTTATAGTATATTTAGTACTTTACCTGCATCAAAAGTCTTACTCAGCAATTTGTGTTATTGTTTACAGCAGAACTATTCACTGGCTGAACTTGATGAGAAAATTAGTGCCCTCAAACAAGCTCTGCTCAGAAAATCAAGAGAAACAGAATCCATGGCGACACGTCACCTTCCATGAAAAACTCCTCTCATTGTCATTTATTTTTTTAGATATGTGTGTGTAACTTACATATCCATTTAATTAATTGCAGTGTTTTTATTAATAGTAGACTTACCTCTGAAATCAAGGTTTATTTTCATGTGAGTCCACTTTGTAGCAAGCAGTCTTTAAATATTCCAGTATACTTTAAGATAGTTAATGCGTTGAAAGTAGCATTGTTGGAATTTATTCCCTTCTGTTTTAAAGGAGGTATTTTGAACATTGAAAACCTTAATTAGAAAGTACATCTTTGTGTGTATGTGTGTTTATCACAGAAAGGAAGATTTATTTTGAATAGTGATGTTTAAGACTTTATATTTTTAATGTTGATGTTAACCAGTTTTAGTTTAAAACAGTAATTTGTACATAATAGGCATTCAATAAAGTTTGAAATGAATTTTAAGTGCATATATTCTTTTCCAAGTGTCAATTTAATCTAAATAAATAGATCATACCTTTTAGGGACTTCCCAGGTGGTGCAGTGGTAAAGAATCTGACAGTCAATGCAGGAGGCTCAAGAAAGGTGGGTTCCATCCCTGGGTTGGGAAGATCCCCTGGAGAAGGAAATTGCAACCCACTCCACTATTCTTGCCTAGAAAATTCCATGGACAGAGGACCCTGGCGGGCTACAGTTTCATGGGGTCTCAGAAAGTCAGACAGAACTGAGCACAGCACACACACACATACCTTTTATCCTCTTATTGACTATGTGACTTTAAGCAAGTTACTTCATCTCTCACTGGGCCTTAATTTCCTTATCTGTAAAGTGTTAGGATAATATATCCTATGTTTGTAATGAACAATAGTTGAGATATGCATGTACAGCTTTTGAACCTGTCTGACATAAAGGAAGTGCCTAGTAAATGTTATTACTATTGACTAAAACTAAGTCTTTGGAAAGTAGTTAAGATTTTACAACTTACATAGTCCCTTTTCCTTGAGCGCCTTCCCTCTTTGGACTGCCCCAGTTTTTTATTAGGCAGTACATATATTTCCATAGTTGCAAATTAAACATTTAAATGCCCACATACCTATGATCAATTAATCAATGACACAGGAGGCAAGAATATACAGGGGAGAAAAGCCAATCTCTTCAAGTGAAACTGGAACATTTCCTCATACAGTATACAACAATAAAAATGGTTAAAAGGCCTAAATATAAGACATGAAACCATAAAACTGAGAACATAGGCAAAACAGTCTTTAACATAAGTCATAGCAATATTTTCTTGGATCAGTCTCCCAATACAAGAGAAATAAAAGCAGAAACAAACAGATGGAACCTAATTAAACATACAAGTTTTTGCATAGCAAAGAAAACCATCAACAAAAAGACAACATATGGAATGGGAGAAGACATTTGCAAAATGATGTGACTGACAAGGGGTTAATATTCAAAATATCTAAACTGCTCATAGAACTCATCAAAATATCCAGTCAAAAAATGGGTAAGCAACTTGAACAGACATTTTTCTGAAGAAGGCAGATAGCCAACAGGTGCATGAAAAGATACTTAACATTGTTATTTCTTAACTAATTATTAGTGAAATGCAAATCTGAACCACAGTGCGATAACTCACCCGTCAGAATGGCTGTCATTAAAAACACAAATACTGGAGAGGCTGTGGAGAAAAGAGAACCTTCATACACTGTTGTTTGGAATGTAAATTGGTGTGGTACTGTGGAGCTTCCTTAAAAAAACTAAAAATTAGTTAGAACCCCCATATGATCCTGTAACTCCTCTCCTGGGTATATATATCCAGAGAAAACACACCAAAAAAGATACACGCACCCTAGTGTTTACAGCAGCATTATATACAATAGTCAAGAAATGGAGCAACCTAGGTGCCCATCAACATATTAGCTGAAGACAATGTGTACATATACAGTGGAATATTACTTAGCTCTAAGAAAATGGAGTAACTGCCATTTGCAACAACATGAGTAGACCTAGAGAATATTATGCTCAGTGAAGTCAAATACTTATATCACTAACATGAAATATAAGATAAATAAATAAATGAATATATACAAAACAAACAGACTCATGGACCTAGAAAACAAACCTGCAGTTATCAAAGGTGAGAGGGATGTGAGAAGGGACAATTTAAGGATATGGGATTAACAACAGATGGGAATTACTATGTGTAAAACAGAGAAGCAATAAGGATAAGTTCCCTGTACAGCATGGGAAACTAGACCCGTTATCTTGTAATAACCTATAATGAAATATAAAAGTGCAGATGATCACTATTCTATACACCCAGAACACAATGTTATAAATCCACTATACTTAAATAAAAAATTTTTTAAAGCAGCTATAATCAAGGAGCAGATATTTCACTCAAGAATCATCTGGTTGTAAGAATCAGAAATCTGCCTAAAACAGCTTGTAAAGCAAAGTTACCAAAAAGGATCAGAAATATGGAATTTATTGCAGGAAGTATAGCTCGACATTGTGGCATCCAGAAAGTCACCAGCGGATTTGTTCATCTCCTTTGCTGTGTCTCTATCTGCCTCTGGCTCTGTCTAGTTTTGTCTCTGTCTCTGCCCTCCTTGCTCTCTGCTCTCCCTCTCCGTCTCTTGCCCTCTGTCTTCCTCCTCCTCATTCCTTCTCTCTTACTCATAATCACCTATGCATCTGTTTTATTCTCTCTGTGAACTGGTTTCCCTGAAGGCCTCTTCATTTCTGCTTCCTCACACGGGTGACCTGTTAGCCCTGTCCCCATGACCTTTGAACTTTCATGGTGCATGTTCTGGACCCAGCTCTGTAGAACCTCACAGTTCCATGGACCGCCGCTTGCTTTTCTGTCTCTGTGTTTCCTACCTTTAAGTCCTTTAGAGGCGAATGTCAGTGTGATCAGGGGTCTCAGTCAGTTGTGGCCAGTCGATGGGGCAGGACCTCTTCATAGGAGTATGCCGTGTACACACGACCTTGCGCCACCGTTTGTGGAAGCCTTGAAAATGGGATCACCTGGTTAAAAAAAAAATGGGGCTTTAAAACCATTCACAAGAACTGCATGTGGATGAGCTGTTTGCACTAATGTCTATAATCTTGCCTAATGTGATCCAGTATTACAGGAGCAGTGACAAATGCCTGCCCTTCAGTTGCTATCTGGTGTTCGTAATCACCATCCTGCCAGAATGACCGCCTCTGGGTTTATTGGCACGTTTTATTACCATTACATCAGCAATACAATAGGAGAAACCTCAACAAAAAGGTTCAGTTAAAAAAGGAGGATGACTTAAGAGGTGGGGAAGAAACTTAGAAAATAGGATTATATACTGATCACTGGTCTGCCCCTAAAATAAATAAATCTGTTTCTTGGCTCTTAGCAAAGTAAGTTCCTAACTCACACCTGCCAGTCCTAGGATCTGGCCATTAGAAGGATTTCCTTTTTCAATTGTCCTTTAGACCTGCTCTTCAGAAGGACATTAGAGAGTCCTCCTCTCTCCAGTAAGTATTGTCTGGTGCCAGCATGCTTTTCTACTTGAGTTGGAGCCTCCAGAAGAGGCCAGGATGCACTGTGTTGGTATGAGTTGGTATAACTGCTTAAGACTGCAGTTCTGGCGGTAACTGCCCAGTATGTTAGTGGGTTTTCATTCATTGTTTTTCTTGAGTGTGTCACTGACTGACAGGTGATGCCAGGAATTTCTGAGGGGAATAGGGGGTGGAGTAAGCTTGCTCCCTTCATCACCAGGGCACCTAATGTCCATTCCTTCAGGATTTTTGTTATTCAGCTCTTAGACCCCATTATTCTTAATGGCTCTGTCCTCAAGAGAATAAAGGAGCAAAAGTGACCTGAAAGAGGACTGTAGGACAGGAAGCACTTCTTCCCTAGTCTACCCTTAAAGCCCCCTCCACAGTTACATTCCAGTCTAGGGACATGTTTTACTAGAGATTGGGAACTGGGGACCGTGGGGGTGATAGGCAAGCTCATCCTGTGGAAAAAGGCTAAGCTTCCTCAACCAGTCTAGCTATTGCTAGCTATCGTCCTTTCAACTGCCAGGATCTTGAGCCATGAGCTTTTCCAAATTAATAATATCTGGATCTTATCTTCAACAATCTAAGCAGAAAAGAATATGAAATATAGATACATAATTACCTGCTTTTTCCAATCTACTTTTAGCCAAACAACCTGGGACTGAGAACTCCTTGCCACTGACTTTTACGTCCATAGAGAATTAACACATTCCCACATTTCAACATCCGAGAACTTATATCTGAGGCTTTGGCTTTAGTGACATGAGGCTTGGGCTCAAGAGATTTGGGGCAGTTGTTTAGGTATCTCGCCACCTCTTAGCTCTACGCCACCCGATTTCTATGGGACTGGGAAATCTCTGCACCCGCGCCTTTACCCCACCCCTCCTGCCTCCACTCCACAGACAGTTCTACATTTTTCACTCAGAGCCTAATACAATCCTATTCCTGGCACTGATTTCTGTTTTAGGGATTTCGTTGTTTCCAAGAAACAGAAAACCAATTCTGACTTAAGTAAAAGGGTGCTGTTATAAAGAATGTGAATAATTCAAATTGCAGGAAGTTCACTCAGGATTGGTCACCCTCTCTCCCTCACAGGGGCCTGTTATCTGCATTCTGCATACCTGCCTGTTTTGCTCCGTTTGATGTTTGGCCTCAAAGGTGTCTTTGCAACCTGGTTTTGCTTGAGACTTTGAGCTCCATGGCGCTGTTCGTTTTGACCCAGTCCTTTGGTTCTGGTGTCCTGAGTTTGTTTCTTATGTATGAATCAAAACCTGGGGGAAAAAAAAAAGCGTTCACATTCTTAAGTTGGTCAGCTATCCACCCTGGACCAATTTTCTTTGGTTTGAGTATTAGGATCTCCAAGAACAAACACACTGGCCAAGCCTTATGTGGAAAGAAAATATGGACTCAGAACTCTGCCCCTGTGATCTCTGCCACATTATACAGTTTTTAGCTCTTTAAGATATACTTCTTATCCTGTAACTTTAACTGAAAACATTTTATGATTGTTAATCCTAGAGATACTAGTTGGGGTCACTAGACAAAACTGTAGCTTTTTATTTTCTTTTGAGCATTTATTTGTAAGGATTGATATTTCATGACTTTTAGTTTTTCTTAATTTTTCTCCCAGGGATAAAGAGAAAGTTTATTTTTTATAAATAGGATACAATCCATTATATCTTTCAGTTCCCCTGAGAATCCATTGGACCCTTTTATTACTCTAAGATACATTATGGGATCTCAGTGATTTAATTTTATTCAATTTTTCTTACATCGTTTGAAATATTTTACTTTTTCATTATCTCAGGAATTATTTAGTTATTACTAATCAATTATTCCCATGTAACTATTTTATAATAAATGATGATGACTATTAAATCATCTTTAGTTTCCATATTGTATTTCCCCCAATATTAACATCATCTTTTAAGAAGATATAAAATTCTAGAAAGATACCATCTTTTGAGGTTTTTTTTTTTCTTTTTTTTAAGGCCTTCAATGAATCCAGCTGAGAGTTTAGATGAGATCGGGCACATTTAGGGTGGTATGGCCTAGACCACAGTTTAGAGTTTAGAATATTTCATTTTGACTATAATGACAAATATGAATAGGAGAAAATCAACAGAGGAATCTTCACAGTTATTAAGAGAATCAGAGGTGGATGCAAAGAGACAGAGGGTTATCTAGATCCTAATGATGTTGATGAAAGTGATCACTGAGGCAAAACCTCAGACTATGAGCCTTCAGGTGCATATTCTAAATAAGTTTTCTCAAACTCAAGAATGGATGACTGAATCAGATATTTCTAAGAACAACAAGGAAATATGGTATTCTCATCCACTTACTCAACAGGAAGGGCTTCATTATGCAATAATTTAAGACAAGGACTTGGAGCATCTAATTTTGCTAACTGGATAGTTTGGAAGTATTCGTCCACCGTTTTTGGTGTTTAGCCACCAAAATTTACTTGATATAGTTCCCAGGTGAAAAATGCTAAACACAGACACAGACTTCATTTTCTTGGACTCCAAAATCACTGGACGGTGACTGCAGCCATGAAATTAAAAGACGCTTGCTCCTTGGGAAAAAAAGCTATGACAAACCCAGACAGATTATTAATCCTGCATATTAAAAAGGAAAGACATCACTTTGCTGATAAAGGTCCATATCGTTAAAGCTATGGTTTTTCCAGTAGTCATGTACAGATGTGAGAGTTGGCATAAAAAAAGCTGAGCACCAAAGAATTAATGCTTTCAAATTGTGGTGCTGGAGAAGACTGTTGAGAGTCCCTTGGACAACAAGATCAAACCAGTCAATTCTAAAGGAAATAAACCCTGAATACTCATTGGAAGGACTGGTGCTGAATCTAAAGCTCCAATACTTTGGCCACCTGATGCAAAGAGCTGACTCATGGAAAAGACTCTGATGCTGGGAAACACTGAGGGCAGGAGAAGGGGGCGACAGAAAACAGAGGATGAGATGGTTGGATGGCATCGACTCCAGGGACATGAGTCTGAGCAAACTCCTGGAGATAGTAAAGGACAGGGAAGCCTGGCATGCTGCAGTCCGTGGGGTTGCAAAGAACTGGACATGACTGGGTGACTGAAGAACAACACAAATGTGACTAAAAATAAATAAATGATGTAGAAATGAAAAATTACTGGACTTGTCATTCTAATTATTCATACCTATAAATCTAAAAATTAAACGTTTTCCCAATAATTGCCATCCTTCTTCAAAAAATTATGTCAAAGTTTTTTTTAATTTATTGCAATTTGGTAGTGAACGTGCAAGAAGAATCACAGGAACAATAAGCCAGCATCTAATTGAAATGTATTTGAAATCTGGAGTCACTGTTTACAAGATGAGTATTTTCCAGGTTCATGCATGGCAGGTAATTACCAGTTAGTTACCTTCAACTGACACTGTCCATTTTAAGGGTCTATAACTTCAAAGCCAAAAAAAAAAGAAAAAAAGGAAATAAAATATTGTGTTCACTATGCTTAAATTTTCAAACTTTATACTTCTGTAAAATTATTCATAAAGTGACTTAAATATATATTGTTGAATTTCAAGATTAATCAATGCAAATGGTATTTTTCCTGGTATACTGAAAGTTAAGATCTATTTTTCACATATGAAGAGCTTTGTAAAATTCATATGCCTAATGGTAACTTTATAATAGTACCAAAGTAAAAAAAGTAATCATATATTTAGATAAGAATATAAAATCACTTTACAAGATTGTTTTTTAAATGGCTCCAAGAAATTTAAAGACATGAGGTCACTTTCCCACATACTTTCTCTAGGAAACTTCAGGCAAGAGGAATGAATAAAACCATGAGAAAATCCTTGAACTGAAAAATATTGACATGCTTCTGTTTTTTAAAAAAGTAAACATTTAAGTTGCTGGCAAACTGCTTTCTCTATGGAAAAAGTTGGGATACTTTAAAAAACAACCCATCCTTGTAGGACAAAATGCTTCAAATGTTCTTTACTTATTTTTTATAACTTGCTCTTCCTGGTAAGCACAGAACTGGCTGAGAAATTGGATTTAAGTACTATTTTCATGTCTTAAGTGGCCTTTCTGGGATGACCTTAATCTACACTGCTACAAACCACTAGAAAAAGTTTTCTAAGTTATAATTAAAAGTTTTAATATTGATATAAGTTTAGACTATCAAGCAGAAGGGGTTAAGATAATAATAGATCTTTGTCATTCCAAAATTGTGAAATTAACCCCTTTTTAAAAAAGGTATGAACGATTTCAAACATACAGAAAAATACAGACAATAATATATGAATCATTTCCCACTACTCAGAATTAACAGGAGTTAACATTTGCCATACTTACTTCAAGTTTTTATTTTTAAAAGAAAAAGCCAAGTAGAGATATAGTGAAAATCAAATCAATCTCTCTCTCTCACAGAGGGTGCCACAATCTTAAGTTGGTATGTATCATTTTCATGACATTTTAAAAATACTGATTTGTTTTTAGCATGTTATGTTAATCATATCCTACTTAAAACCTGCTACTTTTAACTGAACACAGTTTTGAGTTTTAACCATATTGACTAATGTATATCTACTTTACCTATTTTAACTGTTAATTAATATTTCAAATATATGAATAAACTGGAGTTTATATGTTCATTTCCCAAATGAGGGATATCTAAATTGCTTCCACTCTTTTCATGTCTTGGTGGATAACCTGAATTATGTGTGGCAGCCTCTGGCATGGGTAGGTTTCCAAAACACATAGCTTCCAACCTTGGAAAACAAGCTACCCTAGGGATATGCTGGAATGTAATTTTAAAAGACAGATGTAAGTTAACCAGTTATTTAATATAGGTAGAACCAGATATTTCAAATGGTATACAGGAAACTTTAACCAAGCATAAAACATATGCTCAATTTTTAACTGTGAAAATTCTGTTTTTACTTGTACCACTCTAGTCGATTTAAACATTTAGAGCTTAACAGCACGGGAAATATCCTTTTAAATTCACTGTTGCTAAAGAACTTCAGCCTTCATATGGTAGCCTATTAAACAGCTTCTATTTACCACCTCTTTTTTATCCCTTGTTCTTGGAATTGTGATCTCATTTTATCTGTTTCAATAGAAAGATAAGTATAGATGACCTCTCAGGCCAATTAACAGATCTGGTGGGAAAAAAAAAAAAAACATGACTGATGCTTGAAAAGTCATGGCCTCTACTTTTATTTGCCTTTATAAACAAAGTCAGAAAAAAAAGGAATTGAAAAGACATTCTGTTAACCTTATTCTCTTGCCTGAGATGCTCAGCCTAATATAACATTATGATATAAAAGGAACTATGGGAAATTCATTTATTCACTCAACTTGTATTAAAAAACAAGCACTATAAAGGGCCTGGGTATATAGTGATGCACAAAACAGGTGGAACTGCTGCCCTCAGAAGCCTTAAGCAGTATATGTGCTTATACACTGCATTGACAAGAGCCCCAGTTATTTCTTTTCAAGAAAACTTGGGGGATCTGGAATGCCAAGAAGCATAACTAACATGATCAAGAGAATGAAAATAACCAGAAAAGCTAATCATTAGGGTTTGTGTATCTGTTATGCTGCTTTTGTATACAAATTATAGAAAACTTCTACTCAACTGGCTTAAACAATGAGACATTTGTTATTGCACAAAAAGAGAAGTCCAAGATTGGTTAATCCATTAGTTTCATTAAAGAGACAGGTTCTTCCCATCTTTCTGCTGTCACCCATAAGCCTTCATGGGGGCAAGAGGGCTGCCACACTTACAGGCATCACATCCAGGAAAAACAGTGTAGGTAGGACAGCAGAAGATGTTGTCTTCTGACACTCCTTAAGTGTCTCTTTTTACTGAGACTTCCTCTTTTTACATTTCATTGACCAGAACTACAACACATACACCTTCCTAAACCCATCACTACCAAGAGAAATTATATTTGCACAATTGGCTTAGGCTAATTTAGTTCAATTTAAAATACTGAGCACCCACACGCCAAATGTTCTCTATTCTTAGCTAAAAAAAATAATAAATGAACAAACCAAATAGACGACAAGTATTGTGTAAAGCTCAGGGCCATACAGGCAGTGATGTAAATGGGAAATTAAAATCCCTGTGTTAAATAAATTGATCAAGAAATTTGTTTTTAATGTTTCCATGTGACTATGCTGGAAAACAAGATCAATGTTGGGAGATGCCTGTGTCTCCATTAAGTCTTTCTTACAATTGCTTGCTCTTAGAAAAATAATTTCAAACCTGAAAATTTAAGTGGGAAATAATAAGATTTTAAACTCTTATTCATTTCATCAGTTAAACATCATTACCGAAGGGACATTTTCTTCCCTCAAGAAATAAAAATATGTCCCTGACTCTGTTTTATATTGTGTCAACAAGCCAAATTTTAAGTTTTATGTCAATGATAGAATAGAAAGGATTATTCTTATATTAAATAATACTGCTGACAAGAGGGAAGTAATCCCTTTAACTTATGTTTTCAAAGTACCTTCTCATACAGTAATCTGAACTGTACCACATTCTTACTCTAGAAAGGGGCAACATGAGGCTTGATTCCTCATTTTTTAGATGTAAGAACTGGGATTGTTGGAAGTTAAAAGATTTGCCCCAAGGGCTTTATGACCAAGTAGTCACAGAATCAAGATTAAAATCAAATTACTTCATTCCTAATCCAAAGGTTTTAGAGTAATTTAATAAAGTTTCATGTAACTTAAAATTATGACACTCTAGAAACCCTTTAAAAGATTGTTTAAAAAATTCAGAATTTCTGTTCTGAATAAATTCTAATATAATGTCTTCTTTAAGGCCATATCCTCTTCAATCTAGCCCCAGCTATTAGATCCCTGAAACCTAGGTACTTTGGATATATTAGGCTCAAAATGCTTCTTTCTCAAATGTCGCTATCACCTTCTCCTTATTAGAAGTTGCTACATATTCCATATAAACTCAGAATGCAGCAAGCCTTGGCCTAGGCATGTGTGTGAATTTAAATCCTAGTTATATCTAGGCTTCCCTGGTGGCTCAGATGGTAAAGCATCTGCCTGCAATGTGGGAGACCTGGGTTCGATCCCTAGGTCAGGAAGACCCCCTGGAGACGGAAATGGCAACCCACTGCAGTACTCTTGCCTGGAAAATTCCATGGACAGAGAAGCCTGGTAGGCTACAGTCCATGGGATCGCAAAGAGTCGGACATGACTGAGCGACTTCACTGGTTCACTGGTTACATCTTGATTCAGAAAGAGCCAAAAGTCAAATGAAAAAAGAACAAGAATAACTTAACGGGATCCTAGAGGACAATTGAGAAAAATCTCACTGGAAGGGTCAGTGTATAGGAAAAATGACTCTTCCTACTTTCCTGGACTTTAGGAGGATAAAAAGTGATAAAATGTTTTAAATCTGTCACACTTGACCCCTCTTTTTCAAAAGTGAAGTTTGGGTGATAGGAAACTAAAGAAAGCAACGGGTTCAGAGAACCAGACATTTCCTAACTAAAACTACAAGAAGGAACAAAAATTTCCTAAAGAGGATGGTGACAAGCCATTTCTCCTTGGAAATGCTGATTCATTATACACAGAGATTATTATACAGAGCACAAAACTGACATCTCCTGCCCAGACCAGACTCCTCTGCCCATGGCGTGCTCGAGTCCCACCAGTCCCACTGCTTTGCCATCTTGAGTCTCCCACCAGACCAGGCACTTCAGAAACTAGACTCCTGATCTTTTCCTCTGACCCCTTCTGGTCACATTCTGCCCATCTCAGCTGTGGCCACTCCCGTCTTTCCAGGCCCTCAGCTCAAAAACCACCTTTAACTCCTTTTTTATTTTTTTAACCTTCCACATTCAATTTGTCAGAAAATTCTGTTGCCTCTTCAAAACATATTCAAGATCCAACCATTTCTCTTCACTTCACCACTACACCCCAGCCTGAGCCACCATCACACCGAGCCGCTGGGTAACAGCAAAAACCCCCCGGGGGTCTCCCTGCCTCTGTCCCAGCACTTCAGTTTCAGTTTTCAACCCAACAGCTAGAATGATCATTCAGATCACATCACCAGGATGACCACATCACCAGGGTGACCACATCAGTTCACATCAGCCACTTCTTTGCTGAGAGCCCTACAGTGGATTCTTAGTTCACTCAAGAGAGAATCTGCAGGATCTGCCTGCCTTCTTCCTTCTCTGATCATCTCCTCTCCACCCCTTGGTGCAGACACATCTGCTGCCTTGCTGCCCCAGTATACTCACGAAACGCCTACCTCCCGGCCTGGAACATTCTTCTTCAGATGATTGTCCCACATGCCCTGCCCCTCTTTACTCAAACCTCACTCTCAAGGACGTTGACATGCCAGAAAAAACACCAGGCAGTATTTAAATGTTAATTTCAGGTAAGCAATAAATAGCCTCTTACGTACCCAGTACTTCCATGTTTATCTGAAATTCACATTTAACTGTATATCCCTTTGTTTTATTTTCTTCTAAATCTGGCAACCCTACAATCGGGTCCTACACCGACCCAAGTACATCCTGCCTTCCCTCTTCCCCCACATTCCAGATTTCTTCTCATCTGCCCTAATTTTTTTCCCCATTCCTCCTAACACTGTTTCTTCTTACAAACTACATAATTTACTTAAATATCACATTTATTGCCTACCCCCTCCTCTGGAAAAATGATCTACATGTGAGCAGTTCCAGCATAAAAGTAAATTTAATTTGTGATAAAAAATTTTTATTTCTCAGCACATTTCTTTTCTACTGTTTTGAAGGGTTGGAAGTTTATGAAAACACTTGAGAAAACATAGGCACTGCTATTTCTCCATCCTTACTATATTCACATATTTAATACATATGCACATATCTTAATATAATTGATTTCCACTTAACACTAACATCTGCTGTAAACTATAGAAAAGAGGTTTGTCTTCCAAAAAATTACACCAGACACATAAGTAACAAAATTGAAAATTCCCATGGGGAAAAAAAATTACCTAAAAAAATAAACCCCAAAAACAGGGATTTCCCCAGTGATTCAGTGGCTAAGCCTCCACACTTCCAGTGGAGGAGACCCAGGTCCCATCTCTGGTCAAGGAACTAGATCCCACATGCTGCAACTAGGAAGTTCACAGCCCACAGCTGAAGATCCCATGTGCCACAACTAAGACCCAACGCAGCCGAATAAATAAATATTTTAAAAAATCCAAACACTGTGATTGAATTTCCCAATTATGTCTTTGATAGCAGCCAAATAGAGATATATATTTTAAATTAATAAATTAATTTTTTTGCAGCAACATGGCCACCATCTGTTGAATTCTACAGCTTAATCGTTCTTCGTGATTCCTTCTTGTGTTCCTTCATTCAGCGCACAGCTGTGGTGTAGCTGCGTGTGTAGAGCACTGTGTTAGGCGATGGGGACAGGGGAGTGGGAGGAAGACAGTGGAGAGAGAAGGACCAAGTCTGAAAGACCTGGGAAATCAGCTTAGGGAGCCAGGAGGAGGAGGGAAATGGCCCTGTCAGACTCACTCCTTAGAAAAACTACCCTGGTTTCTGACCACAGTGTGGAGAAGTAGATTACTATAGTTATTAACTACATCACACTTGACTAAGAACTTATCATTATAAACAGGGTCTTAACCTTAAACCTCTAGGCTTCCAAGTAAAAATTTCAGAAAAGGGATGCTTTGAAGAAACCGTGGTAGATCGGTTTTAAATATCACAGTCTATTCAAATGTAGTTTATTTGAAATTATATAAATAGCAAACATCTGCAATTGTATTCAATTCTATGAATTTCAACTAACAGAAGAGTCTAAAATGAAGAAAAAGGAAGAAAGAGCTGATGTGAACTAACAATAGGGAGGATCTACTCAAATCAGACAAAGGATGAAGGTCTCATGCATTATCTCATATAATCCTTAGACAGGCTGAGAAAGTCTTGGATTATTACCCTTATTTGCAGATAATGGATCTGAGACTGAGAAAGGTGAGTCTTGCCCTCTGTACAGGGCAGAGTTGGCTAACCTGCCCTCATTCTAAGCCCACGTTCTTTTCTTTACAAAAAGCTGCAAATACATTCACAGTACAGCTAAGTTAGGTAGAAGATGGATTGAGGAAAGGCTGAGGCAACCTTGAATAACAACAGAATAAAAGGGGGAAGATGTTCAGCTAGAGTAAAGGCAAAAATTTAATTGGAAAAAAAATTATGAGGAATTATCCTTTTTATAAGAGCAAAGAAAGGCAAGTTTTCATCTCAAATGAAGAGATACGGAGTGATGGAGAGCATAAATTTTGAATTTTTTTTGGAAGATGACAGGTACAGCCATAAATATAGTTTCTGTTGAACTACAGAATTCAAGAGATGTTCTTCTTGTTGAGGTACTACTATTAAAAATAAAATGCTATGAGAAGAAATCCACTTATTAAATCATTTAACACAACCTCTCTCACATAAGCTGGTATTTGTCACTGGTCAAGGAGGTTTGATGAGCATTCAGATCCTCTGAAAGTCAGCTGTTTTGAGTATATTGGTTGCCCAGCAGAGTAACATTCCTTGCTACAGGGAACAGAGGGTCTTCTGTCTCCAAAAGGAGCTTTCATCTAGGTTTGTGACAGAGGTTCTAGCATATAGACTCTCTTTGGCCAGAGAGCCAGTCACTCTGAAAAATCACTTCACGTCTTTTCAAAGACACAGGCTAATCCAGGCCTGGGGCGCAGCTTATGGTGACCCACATATTGAAATTCCAGGAGCACAGGAAATGGCAACTTCTTGAACTAGCCTCCCTACTAACTGGTGGAGATCTTGCATTAATATGTGTGGTTGCATCATGACTCACTCACCTCATGAACTGGCCAGTCAGCTAACAAACCTCTAGGCAATGGATCACAGATTTGTTGAGATTTGACAGGGAAGGTAAGAGGGGAAAAGACTGACCTAAGGGTAACCCAGCTCACCAGGAAGCAGGTGAATCTATTCAGGTTAAGAGGATGGGGCTGCATATCTAAGAGACCACAGAGTTTTGTGACCATAGTCACTGTTCAGTGTTTCTCAAAGAATTGTTAAGGTATTATGAAAAGTAGGTATTAGGAGTCAGGCCCGAAACTAATGCTTACTTAACAAGTTTTCCACTGACTATATCTGAACAGGTTAAAAACCACTTAGGTGAATGAAGTGATTATACATATATTCATACTGCACAGTTGTACTTATTTCACATGCTAGCAAGGTAATCTCAAAATCCTTCAAGCTAGGCTTCAACATGTACTTCCAGATGTACAGACTGGATTTAGAAAAGGCAGAGGAACCAGAGATCAAACTGTCAACATCTGTTGGATCATAGGAAAAGCTAGAGAATTTCAGAAAAACATCTACTTCTGCTTCATTGACTATGCTAAAGCCTTTGACTGTATGGATCACAACAAACTATTCTTAAACAGATGGGAATACCAGATCACCTTACCTGCCTCCTGAGAAGCCCATATGCAGGCCAAGTAGCAACAGTTACTTGGACATGGAACAATGAATTGGTTCAAAATTGGGAAAGGAGTACGTCAAGGCTGTATGTTGTCATCCTGCTTATTTAACTTATATGCAGAGTACGTCATGTGAAATGCCGGGCTGGATGAAGCTCAAGCAGGAATCAAGATTGCCAGGAGAAATATCAATAACTTCAGATATGCAGATGACACCACTCTAATGGCAGAAAGTGAAGAGAAACTAAAGAGCATCTTGATGAAAGTGAAAGAGGAGAGTGAAAGAGTGAAACAGCTGGCTTAAACTCAACATTCAGAAAACTAAGATCATGGCATTCGGTCCCATTACTTAATGGCGAACAGATGGGGAAACAATGGAAACAGTGAGAAACTTTACTCTTTTTGGACTCCAAAATCACTGCAGATGGTGACTGCAGCCATGAAATTAAAAGATGTTTGCTCCTTGAAGAAAAGCTATGCCAAACCTAGACAGTGTATTAAAAAGCAGAGATATCACTTTGCTGATAAAGGTCCATATAGTCAAAGCTATGGTTTTTCCAGTAGTCATGTACAAATGTGCAAGTTGGACCATAAAGTAGGCTGAGCGCTGAAGAATTGACCTTTCCAAACAATGAGGCTGCAGAAGACTCTTCACAGTCCCTTGAACTGTAAAGAGATCAAACCAGTCAATCCTAAAGCAAATCAACTCTGAATATCCACTGGAAGGACTGATACTGAAGCTGAAGCTCCAATACTTTGGCCACCTGATGCAAATAGCCGATTCATTGGAAAAGACTCTGATACTGGGAAAGATTGAGGGCAGGAAGAGAAGGGGGTAACAGAAGATGGGATGGTTGTATGGCATCATCGACACAAAGGGCATGAGTTTGAACAAACTCTGGGAGATAGAGAAGGACAGCGAAGCCTGGTGTGCTGTAGTCCATAGGGTTGCAAAGAGTTGGACATGACTGTGACTAAGCACAGTTCAGTCCAGTTCAGTTTAGTCTCTCAGTCGTGTCCGACTCTTTGCAACCCCATGAATCACAGCACCAGGCCTCCCTATCCATCACCAACTCCCGGAGTTTACTCAAACTCATGCCCATTGAGTCAGTGATGCCATCCAGTCATCTCATCCTCTGTCATCCCCTTCTCCTCCCAACCCCAATCCCTCCCAGCATCAGGGACTTTTCCAATGAGTCAACGCTTCACATGAGGTGGCCAAAGTACTGGAGTTTCAGCTTCAGCATCAGTCCTTCCAAGGAACACCCAGGATGGATCTCCTTTAGGATGGACTGCTTGGATCTCCTTGCAGTCCAAGGGACTCTCAAGAGTCTTCAACACCACAGTTCAAAAGCATCAATTTTTCGGTGCTCAGCTTTCTTCACAGTCCAACTCTCACATCCATACATGACCACTGGAAAAACCATAGCCTTGACCAGACGGACCTTTGTTGGCAAAGTAACGTCTCTGCTTTTTAATATCTATCTAGGTTGGTCATCACTTTCCTTCCAGGGAGTAAGCGTCTTTTAATTTCATGGCTGCAGTCACCATCTGCAGTGATTTGTGACTAAGCACACACTCACATAGATATAATATATACACATACAGGTACACCCTTCTCATGGGGCATAGTGAGAGCCATGTATGAGCTTTTCTAAATATGGGTGGACGTTTTTGTGCCTTTCTACTCAGTTAACAAAGCAGCTAAGAAAAAAAAATGAAAAAGGGAGTGAGAGGGTAGAGAGGCAAGGCCAAACTTACTAATTATCTTTGCCCCTATCTGGCCTCTTGGGGCTTATAGACAGCATCACTTAGGCAGGCCAGCCAACCATAAATCAGTACACCTGTGTCCTTGAGGCAGCCTTTACTGAGGAGTTTATTTTTGCTTAAACACTTAAAGTCCGACTAGTATTTGCTCCCTGGAAATGGAACGGGTTGGGGGCAGGGAGGTCTTTGAACATTCCGATGCAGTAAAGCCCCCGCCAGTACCCTGGAGAACAGGAGGGAAGAGAGATGTTCCCACTGCCAGAGCGTTCTGCAGATAATTAAAGCAAAGGCTGTGACTCACAGCAGGGTGATTTTAACATATCTGGCACAGGGCTTGACTAGGGTCTCTCAATATCTCTTCCTTTGCAGTTATGCTATTAGCTTTCAGAATATCCTGCATGGGGGGAGACACTTTTCTTCAATTCATTCCAGTTCTCAATTACTAAAGAGCTTTGAGTTTAAAAGTTCACCCCCAAACCCATCATGTTCCTGTCTCAAGCATCCCCCATGTCTAATGTGTAGTAAGGAGATCACTCTTTCAGACACTACAGTGCACATTACTTAAACACCCAGCTGCCCTATTTCACACAGGGAATAGGCTATGCAATAAATCTCTGATCCTTTATTGTCTGCCTAGGGAATGTATGCAGGGTTTTCATCTTTGCTATAGGAACAGATTTCTTCTTTGCTGTGTAGAAAGCGATTCATCTCTAGGAGGCTAATTTCTTATAGTTGAGTGCAGGATCTTAATAAATAAACCAAAAAGTGAAGTGCTATTTTGAACAGCCCTCACAACAGCAGGAAGAATCAGTGAATGAGGAACCATAGAAGACTGTTCACTCCATATGCATTTACTCCAAAATGTTATTTAGATCAGCATTGGATTTTTTTTTTTTTTTGGTAAATTATAAGTGATTCTTCTTTCTGTATTAATTAAGAACGTACACTACTTCTCAAGTGTTTTAACTCCCCCAGTGCCAAGCTTAAGTCCTCTGGATTAATCCTGATTCATGAAGAGCTTTGAAAACATAACAATGGTAAGCAACAACCCAGAGTGATTAAGGAATCAAGATGTGTGCAGGTGCTCATTAAAAAAAAAAAAAAAACATGCACTGAAAGATGGCAAATGGGAATTAGAAAGATAGCCCAGACATACTGTCAGAACAAGCTAAAAACTTAAGGCTTTGAACATGTTAGATTTACATCACATCACATGTCAGAAGCTGCTCTGGGAGGAAGGGAGGTATGAAGAACATGAAAGATGCAAGGTTTTTAGCAGAGCGCCTAGCACAGACATAGCCCTCAAAAAAAAAAAAAAATAGCATGAGATAAATGGAAAACATTGACAAAAAATAGGGATGGAAAGAAAATAGTTTTTCTGTGATCATTTTAGGTATTTTTACAGCACAGAAAGGGGATTCAAGGTATCTTTTGTCCAGGCTGGTAACATCTGATGAGATGTCTTAGGTATACATATTAATCTATATCAGAACATATTAGTATTTTCCCAAGAAACAAAGTCAATAGCATAGACAGAGAGATAGGCAGCCAGGCAAATAGATACTGGGTTAACCAAAAAGTTCACCTGGGAAATGAACATCATATGATGTGGAAAACATCTTATGGAAAAACCCAAATGAACTTTTGGACCATTCCAATATAAAGAGAGATCTGCTCACATGATTCAGGCGAATGAAGTCCAATAATCTGCCTAGGAAAGCCTCAGTGGTGGTTTATCTTCAGTCCAAACCCAAAGGACTGAAAACCATGAGGATCCAGGTCCAAGGGCAGGAGATGGATGTCCCACAGTTCAACAGAGAACAAATGTGCCCTTCCCACACCTTTCTGTTCTATTCAGGCCCTCAACAGATCAAATGATGCCCACCTGTAATGATGAAAGCAAATTTCTTTACTCAGTACAATGATTCACACAGTAATCTCTTCCAGAAACACCCTCACAGACACACCCAGAAATACAGCCCAGTCAATTTGACACATAAAATTAACTATCATCTATGGTATAACTCTCTACTTACACAGCCCACTTTTTAATCCGAGCAATCAAATCATTCCTACACCAATATAATGTTCCCTTTCTGTAATATAAACCTGTTAATTCATTCATAGGCTTTCCTCAGTTCAGAGAACGCATGGCCAATGGCTTTCTCCAAAGCAGAGAGGATGTGACTGGATTTTCAGCCCAGATCCTGTAAATCAAAGGTTCCCCTGTTAGGGGAGGGGGCAACCACCATGTATTCATGATATTGAAGTGTCTAATAAGAAACAAAACCAGGACCCAAAACCTATCTCTCAGGATTTCCCAGTAATGATCTCCCCAACAGTCTCATGGCTGCGAAAGTAATCTCAATGAGTCCTCCTATTATGGGAGAAGAATAGCCTCAGAAAAACTAAGTGTTTCAGATTTTGCCTTAATTTTATCTCAACATGCAAGGTTTCTTCATTAAGTTTTTGTTTGTTTTTTTTGGCTGTGCACAGTATGTTGGAGCTTAGTTCCCTGACTAGGGATTGAACACAGGCCCACAGCACTGAATGCATGGAGTCCTAACCACCGGGCCACCAAGGAATTCCCTATTAATAGGTTTTCATGGCAGTGATGACTAGCTTATGACTCTCTTGACAAATACCCGCTAGAAAGCTTAAACAGTGTTTCTCTTGGCCTCTCTCAAGATAAGGCCCTACCCACTGGTTCAGCACTGATTTTTTAAAACTAAATAAATACTTACTTTGCTCTTGGGATAGTCAACGTTCACTTTTATCTGGCATAACTGAACAATTGGAATTTTAGAGAGTGAAAACAAATACATGCTAATTTTATGACATAATCTCTCTAGAAAGGAACAAACCATATCGAAATGATCTCCATTGTAGACCTTTAATTAAAAACTATGCCTGTGCTGGACAAAATACTCATCACAATTGGG
Organism: Odocoileus virginianus; assembly: GCF_023699985.2. Lineage (NCBI taxonomy): Eukaryota > Metazoa > Chordata > Mammalia > Artiodactyla > Cervidae > Odocoileus > Odocoileus virginianus. Next base: position 29,127,796 of record NC_069689.1, read on the forward strand.
AACAGAAAGGTATTGTTTCAAACCTATTATGTACAAATCATCTAATTTTTTCAAGGTTAATGAGTGTAATTTACCCATCTTTGGTTACTAAAGGGGGTATATATGATGAACAAAACTTAAGAGTTCATCCATTTCATTTCTGTTGCTGATTCACTCACATTTGTTTGGCTTTTATGTCCATGTAATTGATTTGTATAATACTGTCCAAGCAGATGGGCAACTGCTCATGACCACTTGCAAACCATTTAGATTATTACTGTACTGATGTTTATTCAAGGCCAAATGGAGAGAACATAAAAGGTGTGATGTTCAACTTAGCATAACAATATCATGAAAAATCTATTTGGTCTCAGCAGTAAAATAGAGTCTCCCTACCAATCAGTTTCATAAGTGCAAGTAAATTGCTTCTGTCCATGTGGTAGACTAGCTACCCAAATTAATTATGGCATAGTGTTCTAGCTTCACAATATACTGAAAACTCTCCAAGAACACAATAAAAGGACAGTCATCTCCAATGCTACTTGATGTTAAATTTCACAGTGAAGACTTTTTACACTTTGAATTAAGGATAAAAAATTATAACCATATGTTAAAAGTAAGTACATAGATAAATGTTTGATAACCCAGAGAGCCATCGTCCACTCAAATTAGTTCATGGATAGCACTGATTCTAATTTTTTTCAATAAAGAGATATTTTCCACTTTAGTAATATACTATATTGAATCTCACAACTTTATTATCTTGCTTTGAATTAAAATTAGTACCATTAAAATGGGAAGATCCCTTGGAGGAGGGCCTGGCAACCCACTTCAGTATTCTTGCCTGGAGAATCCCTTGGACAGAGGAGCCTGGCGGTCTATGGTCCATAGGGTTGCAAAGAGTAGGACATGACTGAATCGACTTAACATAACAGCACCACTGATACCACAAGTCTGTTCAGAACCTTTCGATTTTCTTTCTTAGAAATTTACAGTGTGTGTGTGTGTGTGTGTGTGTGTGTGTGTGTGTATGTATATATGTATGTATTTATGTATGTATGTATAGTGTGTGTATGTGTGTTTAGATTTGACATTTGGATGAACCTAAACACGTTTAATCTATTTCTGCTTTATTGACTATGCCAAAGCCTTTGACTGTGGATCACAACAAACTGTGGAAAATTCTGAAAGAGATGGGAATACCAGACCACCTGACCCACCTCTTGAGAAACCTATATGCAGGTCAGGAAGCAACAGTTAGAACTGGACATGGAACAACAGACTGGTTCCAAAGAGGAAAAGGAGTACATCAAGGCTGTATATTGTCTCTCTGCTTATTTAACTTACATGCAGAGTACATCATGAGAAATGCTGGGCTGGAAGAAGCACAAGCTGGAATCAAGATTGCCAGGAGAAATATCAATAACCTCAGATATGCAGATGACATCACCCTTATGGCAGAAAGTGAAGAGGAACTAAAAAGCCTCTTGATGAAAGTGAAAGGAGAGAGTGAAAAAGTTGGCTTAAAGCTCAACATCCAGAAAACTAAGATCATGGCATCTGGTCCCATCACTTCATAGGAAATAGGTGGGAAAACAGTGGAAGCAGTGTCAGACTTTAGTTTTGGGGGCTCCAAAATCACTGCAGATGGTGACTGCAGCCATGAAATTAAAAGACGCTTACTCCTTGGAAGGAAGTGATGACCAACCTAGATAGCATATTAAAAACCAGAGACATTACTTTGCCAACAAAGGTCCGTCTGGTCAAGGCTATGGTTTTTCCAGTGGTCATGTATGGATGTGAGAGTTGGACTGTGAGGAAAGCTGAGCACCGAAAAATTGATGCTTTTGAACTGTGGTGTTGAAGACTCTTGAGAGTCCCTTGGACTGCAAGGAGATCCAAGCAGTCCATCCTAAAGGAGATCTGTCCTGGGTGTTCCTTGGAAGGACTGATGCTGAAGCTGAAACTCCAGTACTTTGGCCACCCCATGTAAAGCATTGACTCATTAGAAAAGTCCCTGATGCTGGGAGGGATTGGGGTTGGGAGGAGAAGGGGACGACAGAGGATAAGATGGCTAAATGGCATCACTGACTCAATGGGCATGAGTTTGAGTGAACTCCGGGAGTTGGTGATCGACAGGGAGGCCTGGCGTGCTGCAATTCATGGGATTGCAAAGAGTCGGACACAACTGAGTGACTGAACTTAACTGAACTAAAACACGTTTAAGGGCTTCCCAGATGGCTCAGTGGTAAAGAATCCACCTACCAGTGCAGGAGATGCAAGAGACATGGTTTCAATCCCTGGGTTGGGAAGATCCCCCATAGTAGGAAATGGCAACCCACTCCAGTATTCTTGCCTGGAAAATCCCACAGACAGAGGAGTCTGGCGGGCTGCAGTCTTTGAGGTCGCAAACAGTTGGCCGCAACTGAGCACACACACACACACACACACACACACACACACACATACAGAAATTTAAAGGCCAGAGTTTTCACATGTAAATACTGAGACATTTTCCCCTTTATTAATGCCAGAAGAAGCTAATTAAAGCTGTTTCACCAAAACCCAGATCAGTTATAAATGCTTTGGAAGGACTGGAAAGATGTTTTCATTTTTATCCTAAGTGCTAACAATCAACCAAGTCTATAAGGCAGACCAGAGAGGTCAAGACACTTCAGATGTGTGCAAAAGAAGGCCAAGCTTGGACATGTGGACACTTGAGTGATTGGGAGGAAAAGCAAATGATCTCTAACCTGGAGTAAAGATCACTGTGACTGAGATCTATTAGAGATTCACCAATACCATTTTGTTTCTCTAGACATAAAAGAACACTACACTTCTCAACCTCCTTTGCAGTTAGATAGCGACCATGCAACCGAGTTCTGGCCAACGGAATGTGGGTGAAAGTGATATAAGCTATAAACATAATGTAAACCATTTTCTGGACTGGCCATAACCCATTTGGTCTCTTCTTGCCAGATCTTCTCTGAGGTCAGTCCCAATTTACATGGGAAAACTTAGGTCTACCTTAAAAATCAGATAGAATTTTAGGCTGAAATTCTCTAAACCAGAAAGCCTTGGAATCCTTGAAGAATAAAAGATATTTGGGCCAGGGTAATAAAAGCTACGGGCATCACAATAAACTCCATTTTTAAAAGACTGTGTGTCTCTATATGGAGAACAGTATGGAGGTTCCTCAAAAAACTAAAAATAGAAATTCCATATGACCCAGTAATCCCACTCCTCAGCACATACCCAAAGAAAACCATAATTCAAAAAGATATATGTATCCCAATGTTCACTGCAGCACTATTTACAATATCCAGGATAGGAAAGCAATCTAAGTGTCCATGAACAGAGGAATGGATATAGAAGACATGGTACATATATATACAATGGAGTATTCAGTTCAGTTCAGTCACTCAGCTGTGTCCAACTCTTTACCCATCGACCAGAGCATGCCAGGCCTCCCTGTCCATCACCAACTCCTGGAGTTTACCCAAACTCATGTCCATTGAGTCAGTGATGCCATCCAACCATCTTATCCTCTGTCGTCCCCTTATTCTCCCGCCTTCAATCTTTCCCAGCATCAGGGTCTTCTTCGCATCAGGTGGCCAAAGTATTGGAGTTTCAGCTTCAACATCAGTCCTTCCAATGAACACTCAGGATTGATCTCCTTTAGGACGGACTGGTTGGATCTCCCTGTAGTCCAAGGGACTCTCAAGAGTCTTCTCCAACACCACAGTTCAAAAGCATCAATTCTTTGGCACTCAGCTTTCTTTATAGTCCCACTCTCACATCCGTACATGACTACTGGAAAAACCATAGCCTTGACTAGACCTTTGTTGGCAAAGTAATGTCTCTGCTTTTTAATATGCTGTCTAGGTTGGTCATCACTTTCCTTCCAAGGGGTAAGCATCTTTTAATTTCATGGCTGCAATCACCATCTGCAGTGATTTTGGGGCCCAACAAATAAAGTCAGCCACTGCTTCCCCATCTATTTGCCATGAAGCAATGGGACTGGATGCCATGACTATAGTTTTCTGAATGTTGAGCTTTAAGCCACCTTTTTTACTCTCAGTCATAAAAATGAAAGAGATGGTGCCATTTTTAGAGACATGGATAGACATGGAGACTGTCACACAGAGTGAAAGAAGTTAGAAAGAGAAAAAACAAAAATCGAATAAAATCACTTATCTGTGGAATTTAGGAAAATGGTACAGATGGACTTACTTGTAAAGCAGAAAGAGAGCCATAAATGAAGAGAACAAACTTATGGATACCAAGTCGGAGAAGGGGGTATGAGGAACTGGGAGATTGGTATTGACGTATATGGACTCCCCTGGTGGCTCAGCTGGTAAAGAATCCAGCTGCAATGAGGGAGACCTAGGTTCTATCCCTGGGTTGGGATGATCCCCTGGGAGGAGAGCATGGCAATCCACTTCAGTATTCTTGCCTAGAGAATCCCATGGATAGAGGAGCCTGGTGGACTGTAGTCCACGTGGTTGCAACGAGTTGGACAGGACTGAGCCACAAACACATTGACATACATACACTACTATGCATGCAATAGATCACTAATAAAAATCTACTGTAGGCTACAGGGAACACTATTACTCAGTGCCCTGTGGCGACCAAAATGGAAAGGAAATCTAGAAAAGAGGGGATATATGTATATGTATAACTGATTCATTTGGTGGTACAGCAGAAAATAACACAACATTGTAAAGCACCTATACTCCAAAAATGTTTTTTAAAAACAGACCACTGAAAAATAAAACTGTCTGTAAAACTGAAAGTTCCACTTACAATACACACAGTATTTATTGCCAAGGATTAAGATTTAATAATATAAAGAGATTTAAAAAAAAACAAAAATCAAAAACTCTGCCAGATGCAATGAAAACTTTTTCTGAGGATTGTGCAGTTAAGTCAGAAGTCCAGACGCTTCAGGTTCACCCTTCTGAGCATCAGCGTTCTTTGAAGAGCTGATGCAGAAGACAAGGGTGATTTGGGTGAATCTGGCATGGCCCAGAACACTCCCTAGGTTGTGTTTTTAAATAAAACTTAAAACCCTGAAGAGTAAGATGTTATTATTGCTTCTTTCTTTCTATGACACTACCCAGATAAAACCATTTCAGCTATTTAACCTATTTATTTATGGCAAATGAATGCAATTTATTACAAATATGCTAATTTATTCATATCATAAGATCTACATATTCTTCTCACAAATACCTATCACTTGCCTCTTTCTCTAAGTGAAGGATTATTTAGCTTTATGGAAATATAAACAATGCCATGCTTTATGTATATTAGTATTTAAAGCCTCAGTTTAAAAGGACTTTCCAGTGAAAAAGATATTCACAACTGACTCTAAGGTATACTTTAAGTCTTGCACTTAAGTATAAAGTTATCTTCTTTTATCCTTCTTTCATTCACTTGAGCATTTATAAACTTAAATCCTGCACAGTGTTATTTAATGTAGCCTGCTTTTTGGCTTAGAAAGATATATTGCCATATTTATCAATTTAGAAGTTTCTCAAACAACTTTACCTTACAAAAGTGTACTATTATAAAGTAACAATAATGCTACAATGAAATTATATATTTTTGGAGTCCTTCTCCCTTTAGTGAATAATTATTAGTTAAAGAATAGTTTCTTGCTAAAGAAACCTTTTGAATGGTATGGTCCATGATTCCACACGGTAACCTCAGAGAGTGAATGGACCTGTCACTAGGGCATATAATCCTCCAGGCGAAGAAGAAGAAAATGCATTACCACATAATTAAATACTTTGGGGGAAAATATAGGAAAAGAAACTTCATCTTTTGTCAAACACACTTTTGTTAACCCAGACTTTGCCAGATTTGCAATGTGTCAAAACTGGTCCTTTCCTTAGCCATTTAAGAACCAAGAATGCCCACTCATTGTTCATGACTAGTTTCCGCTTGCGTGTGACAAAACAGCTAGTTGGAGAGTCAGCCTCGGTCAGTGTCTATTTAGGGCAAAATGTCAAAAAAGAATGTCCTGCATTTGGGACCCGACAATAATGAACATGGCTAAATCTGAAAATTAACAAAAGAAAGTGAACAGCTTTTTAAATTCTGAAGAACATTAGATTCTGGTGTCCTTTTTGTCCCGATTGTTGTGGCTTAACACTCTGAAAAGACCACCTGTTGGGCTGCCATTTTTGTGACTGTATTAAATGCAGCGATTGCATAAAAGAACACTTTCCAAAATAACCCGGCAGTATTATTCACTTATTTTATAGTAAATCTGCATTCAAAACCTGCATTAAAATATGAGGCTTTTCTCCTAAGTGAAATTTAAAGCTATAAGTTTGACATAAATGCATACTCAACTGCAAATGCTTGATTTTATGATCAAATGCATTATCCTTAAAAATGAGTTCAAGTAAACCTTTGATATGGCAATTAGAGAGTATGCTGAATGAAGTGAAACAGTCAAAAGTGGTGGATAGCAGACAGGGAATCCCCGAGGAAATGACACAAAACTGATAGCGTATAATTATTAGACTGACACAGAGAGGCATAATGTAGTTGGAGAAAATTACTGTTGCCTATTAAAAGAATATGATCCCCTCAGCAATCCTGGAAGCATATTTTACTGGAACAATACCTCCGAATTCATGAATAAAAGAAATGCCTCAAACAAAATAAAAGCATGCCTCAAACTCACTGGCTTTGCAATACATTTCTACTAAAACTCTCTCCTAGAGCATAGTGGAAATAAAAACATTAAGTCCAACTGATGAAAGTTTATGATGCAAATAACAACTAAGAAAATACAGGAAGAGAATATTAAAGGGAAAAGAAACTTTTCCCAAGACAGAAAATCATTTCCCATAAAACTTTCTCATAAGTTTTTAGAAATATGCATTTTGCCGTTAAGCATGACTACTTGTATTGCAAAAAAATCATCTGTGTTGCATGAACAAATATTTTGAAAAACATGACTCTACTTTCAGTTTTGTGGCTACCTTAGTATGGTGAGTATCAATTCTCTATTCCATGATTTTTAATGGTACAGGAGCCTGTAGAGTTAATGGAGTTTCTGAATTTGAAAAACATTATCATTTACAAAATTTTACTCTAAAAAGTTTCTAAGATTTCCTATATATTTCACATTTCACTTTAATTCGAAATATAGACTTTTACTCAAGATCATTTATTTTAAATTTTCTCTGCTTAATGACCTAGAGTAAGTTGGGTGGAATGCATGAGTGTATTGTCACAAAAACAACACATCTTTACCCTTGAGGTGCAGCCAAAATGTCATTCCCTAAGATTTCCAAAGTGTCTATTCATTCAAGGCTTTACTTTTATAAATGTTTTATAAAGTAAAAACTCATTTCTATGTTGTATTAAAAAAAGAACTTTTTCTTCTAAAGGAAAAAAATAAAGGTGTTTTCCTTAAGGCTTATTTCCAAAGTAGAAAAGACCACAAAAAAAAAGAAATTTCCAAGTTGATTAGGTTTGTAAAAATTTCATTGCTGATTCATGCAAAATATATTGCCACATTAATCAATTTTCCAATAAGTTCCTTAACTTACAGAGATTTTTGTGAGGTATAAACTCAGAGTATTTAATTTAAGAGTTAAAAGAAAAATTCCTGGGTAGATTTAAAGGAAGATTTCTGTCTGATAAATAAGCACATTTGAATTTTACATCTTCTCTGACTTTTTATTAGATGATGTTAAAGAAAAGCTTACATCTTCCACATTCACAAGCAAACATAATCCCTGTTTTTCAAAAACAATACTTTTCCCCTTGTTTCAGAACATTATAAAGAATATAACATCAAAAAATAAACATGTGGAAGAATATAGCAAAAAACAAATATTCATGAATATTTGTTATTCATGTTATAATACAACATGAGAGTTAAAATGATATAACTCTCATTCATAAATTTGGGATTTTCATGGTGAAAAATTGTGAATGCACCCAAATGTCATGGATATGTATGTGTCTGAAAGAGCTCTGATACTGAAAAATGATACTGAAAAGTGGCAATTTAAAATTTTAGTTGATATCTCATAAATTCAGCTTCCTAAAGATCTGTTTTCCAGACATAAATGTCACTCAATGAAATACTGATTATCCTTCCATAAGAAAAATGGTAATGAAAAATTGACAGAAGACATTATGTCCATATCCAAGTCACATCATAATCTAGGGTCAGAGACTCTTGGAAGTCACTGACTTGGAAAATTAATACAATAAAAAGCTTATATTAATACAATATAAAGTTTGTAGAGTTGTTCTACACCCATATTAAAATAAACTTTATTCTCCCAAGGAAAATAACATCTTATAAACACCTCAAAATATAGGCAAAATTATATAACATATAGTAAATTAATATGAGTTCCCTGTTTGCTAAGACTGAGTCCACAGACCTGGTTAGATAGAATCACAGCGAGAAACTCGAGCTTATGTAGAAAAATAGGTTAGACTTTGAAAAAGAAAAGAGGAAAGTATCATTATGAGAGTCACAATATACCTGGAATGTCAAGGGTTAATAAGAGGTATTTAGGAGGTGAAGGAAGAGGAGGGATGAAGGAAATAAGAGAAATGGAACAGATGAAAAAAAGAATTCAATGGAAGGTATTGTTGGGCACAGTTAGGTGTCAGAAACAAAACTAGAAAAATGGGAACCGCTTCAACATCAGAAGGAAGATAAAAAAAAAAAAAAATGAATGTACGCCACATAGTAAAAAGAGAAAGAAAATAAGAAATAATACAAAGCCTTTCAGGCGTTCCACAGAGCATATCTGTGAAAAAAATAAAGCAAGCAAGTAAGAAAAGAAACAGTGAAATTGAAATTTTCTCCAAAGGTATCTCATCTAGAAGCCTTCATTGTGCCTTTCCTTTCACATCAAGAATTTAATTTTGCATTCCCTTTGTCTGTCTTGAGGCACATTTCTAGTTTATTCCATGGATTTTTCTTGAAAAGTTCTCTCCATTGGCTAAAAGAAAAGTAATAAAACTCAGATTCCTGACTAGTCTCTTTTGTCCCAGGTTTAGGTAGGAAAGATGGGAATGTCTTATTCATTGATGTTCAGATATTTGCTCCTTTTCACTCCTATGCCATTTTCCCTACTGTTTTCATTTTCTTTAAGACATTCTCCTTACAAGGCTAATACCGACTCTCCACTGTGAATTTACCATTAATCAATAAAGCTCCTTCTATATGTTCATGGAATGGAAGATAATAAGACAGTGACTCTCAGATGAGGGTAAATGTTATTGCTGGCCCTCTGGGGTCTATCTACGCTGTGACAGGCAATCGGGACCTCCATCAGGATGGCTGATTTATTTGGACTACCCTAAACTTCTCCTTGAACAAATGTATATTCTGTATTTGGCTCTGGAAGAAACTACATTCTTCCCTGATGCTTTTTGTTGGTTTAGGTGTAGGGCCATACGAGCTTACCAAATTCTGTCTGTATTTCCAGCTTGAGGGTTCATTCTGATCTCAGTTAATCGCAATCCAGAAGGATTTACCAGTGACTAGCCAGTCACTTCCCTAAATAACAGCACGTGGGGGCAGGACTAGCACCTGGGCAAGTGTATCAGATCACCAACTGTTTCCCTCACCCTAGTCATAATCCCAGAGTCAGGAGCTTCAGTTTCTCTATCTATCTATATATATATATCTAATTCCAGGGTACCAGTTAGTTCTCACTTCATGGACATGTCACAAGTATACACACTCATTCTCTTCCACTGGGCAATAGTACACGACATTTGGGGAGGTCCCATGGAATTCTACCCTTCAGCTCCTGATGCCCAGCCCTACATATGTGCCTCCTGCTCTCACCCATCCCCCATGAGGAACTTCAGGCAGCACTCCTTATTCCCAGCTTCTCTCTGGTGCCCATGGCAACTCCATCTATTAATGCTGAAATGTGACTGCAGGGTTTTTTTTTTCTGGAACCTTTTTGAAATGAACTGTTGATGCTGCAGTTTTTGCACATCCTTCAACTTGTACAGAATTCACAGTCGGGACTTACCAGCCCTGAGTCCAATCAGGTTCTCTAAGACACACCACCTAAAAGCTGACTTATGCATTCTTACTGATTAAACCTGCCATTTAATAAAAGCCTTTTGCATTTCAGAATTCATTTTCCTCCTTTCACGATTTTCTTAATTGCTATAGCAGAGAACTACTTTCGAGAAGAAACTCTCTTGCAAACTCTAAATTTAAGTGAACACACACACACAGTGCACAGTGTGTGTGCATACATGCAATACTTGAAGGAATATGCATTTAAAAGCTCATAGACTTAGAGGATGAACTTATGGTTACTGGTTGGTTGCGGGGGAGGGATATTTAGGGACTTTGGGATGGACATGTACACACTGCCACACTGCTATATCTTAAATGAATAACCAACAATGGAACTCTGCTCAAAGTTATGTGGCAGCCTGGATGGGAGGGAAGGTAGGCACAGAATGAACACATGTATATGTATGGCTGAGTCCCTTAGCTGTTCACCTAAAACTATCACAACACTGTTAGCCAGCTATACCCCCAGTACAAAGTAAAACATCTAAAATAAACCTCATACATATTTTACATCTACAAAGTTCTATGTAACTTCTTTTCAATTTACTACTTCTCTAAGCTACCATACTAACTGGATTGATATTAGTTAAGAAAGAAACTTAAAAACCTCCTTTGCAGCAATATATTTGAAAAATTGCTTATAATTTGCTCATTTGCAAATTCTTTAAAATTGTTTTTTTAAAAATGACACAAACATCAGTTTCTACATTCCTACATACCATTTCCTGGCTTAACTTCTTTCACAAAGTATCCTCCTGATTTAGGTTGCTCTCACTTTCATTGAAAATTGTGTATTTTACTCAGTTTATCCGTTTTTGCTTTTCTGATACAATTATTATTACTCTTGTAGCTTTTAAAAAATCCTGTTTTCAAATTGTATTCATTTACTATATCTGCCTTTAGGAGATTAAAAATCCTACTATTCCTTCATGTGCATATCACCTGTTAAGGAAACATCTTTTATAAGATGCAATATAATGCCCAAGATAATAAGAGCCAGAACTCTACACTGGAATCACCCACCTCTGAAATACAGCCGCTTCTTGGATAAAAAGCAGCAGCTGTGAGGAAGCACAGCCCTGCTAACATTGCACACCTGGTTAGGGCAGACAAGAACTGAAATATCTTTCTACCTGAATTTGCAGGGCTGAGGGGGAGAATCTTAAAAGCTGGAGTGTAGTGACCCTACATGGGAATTTGAACCCAAAATGAAGAACTAAAACTTGCCTCATAATAAAATATGGATAAAGCCATTATAATCAAAGAGAAGGTCTACCAGGCACCAGGCTAGGGCCTGTCTTTGGGGTGGAGAGGAAGGCTGCCTCCTACAGCATTATTGAGGGTCCCAAGTACAGGGTGATTTGATTCTCTTCTGTGTAGACCCAAGCTGAACCACTCCAAGAATATAGGCAAGAGCCGGCGGTGGGCTACAGAAGTTGTGCGGAAGCAGTCAGTGACCCCATAGAAAGAAGAGCTTTGGGCAAGCACAGATAGGAAGGGTGAATGAACCTTGACGGTTTAGCGAAGCAAGGGCCAGGTAGTTACGGTAAGAGATGGTCTTGTCCCGTGAAGGACTCTGTTCATTATCCATGTGAGCAGGAATTGTTTCTCTGGAGCAGTTACTGATACAGATATTCAAACAGTTAATGAAACTCCATCTGTATAGCGGCTTCCAAGTGGGAGTGCAGGCTGAATTCATTAGTTTCACATGTGCAGCTTTTTTTTAAAGCCAGGAGAAAACCCACAGTCCAAACAAACAGCATTTGTAAAGTTCTGAAAAGACACTGCTACTGGAAATGAAGAGATGGGGGGAAAAGAATAAATGCTTTCAAGCAAATGCTACTTTCTTTAAAATGAAAAACAATGGTAAAGGTTTCCATATGTAATTAAAATCTCATCCTTGAAGTTATCATTGCCATGGGCTCCCAAAGAACTCAATTAACAGGAAACTGCAAAGAATATGGTATTTTCTTCAAGATACTTTAAGAAATACTACTAAGAAGACAATAGATTGGAGAGTAGCTTTTACCACCAAACGATAAGCAATTATTGTTCCTTCCAGGGTAGAAGAAAAAGGGAGTATGCTGAGAAAAGTAGGTTTATAGTATAAAATTAGATTTTTCAAGTGTGCATATTTATCCTTAGACCTAAGCTGAAAATAAAACGTTTGTACGAAGTCCAAACTTGACTAAGAAAATTCTTTTAAAATATTCCACAACCCCTCCCCTCCTCCACCATTCAGCCTATGTCAGCTGAGAAAGGAAAGGCACTCCCGACACGTGCACTTGACTGAGGTCTCCTTGCTCAGAGACTTTCTTAAAACTGAAGATGGAACCCAGTCCTGAGGACCAGCTCACTCCTCAAACTCAGTTTCTAAGAGTCCCGGATACTATCAGGTTTAATTTCAAAGTATTGAATGAGGCTTCCATTCATATGTGGCAATGGTGAAAAGAACAGGGGATAACTTTTGTCACTCTGCATGTCAGTGAAGTTGACAACCAAGCCTGGCAGCAGTTTATGACTTGCCCAAACCCTGCTTCAGGTGTCTGCCTCTTGGAGTTGCTAAAAATTGGCTCTTAGAAATTTAGCCTCTGAAACAAGCCGATGCAGAGCCTGGACACTGCAAGACTGGAGGCTTTCTCACCCTGCCGAAGGTGGGCCACCAGCCACACCTGGGAAGAGGCAAATGGCAGCACAGCTATTAGAGCTAATGAGCAAAAGCGGGGACACCTGGGCTCAAAAAATTAAATTATAAATAAATACCAGCAAACTATCTGTTCGTCTCTACCTGGGAGGACCTAGGAAGGCTAAATAGCACCTTCATTTCTGGACTTTCCCTTTGATCACAGCAGCAGACCCTGGGAATGATTCCTTCTTTTCTTATGGGTTTTTTATTTTTTATTTTTTTTTCTTGGTCCTTAATGGAGATCTTGAACTGCAGAGCTGCCGTGTCAGAACTCAGATGGTTAACATTCACTTCTTGCTGTTTTATTGCATATTACAGTGCGCGCCCGAGCAGCAGGAGCAGATTCGGGCAATTACAATCAAGTCAGGGCACACGCCGCGGCGGGGCAACACGAGCATGATGAGGGTACTGATGAGGCACTTATCGAAAACCCCACATCATCCACACTCATCAGCCACAACATGTCACCCCAAATGAGGCATCAGCTGCCTTCAAAAGGCTCAGTGCACAGTGTTTACCGCTTCCCTCGGACCCGCTTTTGATTTTACGGTCAGAGCTGGGTTCAAACAGCAGCTGTCTGGCAAAGACAGGTCTCCAGCTTCTAGCAGCCTCCCCCTACCCCCACCTCCAGGGTCCTTGGGGCTTTGTCTGGGAAGCCTTGGGAGCAGGTCCTGGCAGGGCAAGGGGACGTGGGAAGGCAGAGAAGTGTCCAGTTCCGTTTCTCTCTCCAAGAGGAATCCCTTCCCCAGAAGGGGCCCTTGATTAATTTCAAGGACTAGCACACAGTGGTGGCATAAGGGGGGTGGGGGGAGGAGAGAAACCAAAGAAGGAGCTTTTACAGATCTCCTTAAAATAGTAACAGGGTGGGTGGGACCTCTCACTGCAGACTGAAGTCCTAGAAAGGTCAACGCATTTGGCAAAGACATATCCAACCAGGAGAGTTGTTCAAGTGGTGACAATTTTTAATTCGCTCATCATCAACTCATTCTTGGGTGGTTTTGGTAGGGGGGCATTTATTAGTAATTTACAGGAGGACTTTATTTCAAAAACACTATTTTTCTGCTATGGGAGGAAGTTCATATATTCCTAGTAAAGCTCCTTAAACTATTCTTTGCCACTTTGGGTTAATGTAACTTGCAGCTAAATACTTATATTTGTTTACAGTGAAAAAAAAAAAAAAAAAACGTGAAAAATCATTGCCATCTACTTTTCAATCTGTTATTCCTGGTAGGGAGAGGGCATCAGGCTGATACATTTTCATACATTTTTTAACGGGTTGGATTAGGCAGTGTTATTTCTTTTGATGATAGATGCTCTTAACTTTGCAAATACTCATCCTTTGGTAAAACATTTTCCAGTTAGAGCCTGATCAATTGAACCAGTACAAGCCATGCAGAGTTTCAATTCTTTTACTCTTTTGCAGACTTTTCAGCACCCACCTACCATACCCACTAGTGCGTGCCACCTCAGCCATCCAAAGCAGTGGGAAGAAAGGACAGCACATGGCTGCGAGCCTGGTATGAGACAGGCATGGAATAAAGGTGGGCTTCCGTCTTCCTCAAACAAATGATCTGTCCTGGAGACAGCACCCCATGGAGAGCATGGTTAAGCAAGGGATTGGGGGGACGTGAGGTAGGCTCAGAGACACAGTGTGGGCATAGGGCAGGCCACCAGGCAGAGCCACAGACTCTGGATCCTAGACTCCAGGATCCTAGAACCAGGTAACAACCCTAATATTCCTGACAGTGGTTAAAAGTGTTCCTTTCTATACTGGGTCCTGAAGTCAGGAGTTCTTTTCAGTTTATTCGCAGGTATTGCTACTTTATTTTCACTCTTCTCGTCTATGATTCTAAGGCAGTTGGCATTAGGCTTTGAATGGGATTTTAACATCTTTACAAAGAGTGAGGAACCAGCTAAATACTTAGGAAGGGCTCTAGGTTTGAAGAACTCTGATTAGTGCATTAGTGAAGTCACTCAGTCGTGTCCAAGTCTTTGCAACCCCATGGACTGTAGCCCACCAGGCTCCTCCATCCATGGAATTTTCTAGGCAAGAGTACTAGAGTGGGTTGCATTTCCTTCTCCAGGAAGAACTTTGGTAATTATGAACAATTAATTTACTTTTTCTGGTAAGTCATTTTACCCACTCTTCAAAGTTAAACCAGAGTTTCCAGAAATTTGAGGAAAGGGGCTCCCTAACCTGCACTCTGTCTCAGAGATTGTGCCGGTTTTTTTTTTCCTTCTGGGTCCCTTTCTCTTCTAAATTTCCTAAAATTCCTTTCATGCCCCTTGTCCCCCAGTTTGGCCCTTTCTGCCCAAGTTCTTCTCTATTTGCTGAGGGTCTTAAATCCACAAGTTTATGTTCCAAATTTGGATTCAAAGGAAAACATCATTAGAAATAGTCAAGGATGGTGACCACAAAGTTCAGAGCAGTGTTCAGTTTTGTTCACTCCAGAGGAGCCAAGGCAAAAGAAGGTAAATGTGAGCCTACATTTCCCTTTATCATCTTAGCCCTTTAGGCTCCACTGGGAAAGAGGCAGCTTGATGCCCCAAGAAGCTGTGTTTATTAAATTATGGTAAATGAATAGTACAGAGAATATAAACTATAAATGCATAACAGAAAATGGGTAGGTACCATGGGAAAATGGAGAATTTTGGAAGGTTAGATTAAAAATTAACTCAACAATCTTAGGTTGACCTTAGTCCTTCCAAATTTTGCCTTTGACTGACTTTCACTCCATCCTGTCTTATCAGCACTTCACTTAGTCTTTCTTTTTAGAGCTCTTCTAGTAGGTGACGCCTATCGATGACAGAGAGAGAGAGAAAATGAGTATTGAGAGTTCAGCAGTAGATTAGGAGGGGATTCATTAAGCAATCAGATGTATTTCTATGGATCTTAGAAACCTTCTCACCATCAACAATGCCTGTCTTGGTCTTTGGTTCTAGGGGCTGCAAACATCACTTAACAATTCTTCAATACATTTTAATATCATTGGTTGTATGTATGTGCATGTTCAAAATTTTTATGTGTTGATATCTTTCTACTGTTAGAAGAGGTAGGGGGAGGCAGGAGAAGGACTGTAAATTAAAATGCAGCATGCTACCTTCTAGGTAATGATTTAAACCAAATGAAAAGGGATTATTCATGGAGAGAATTCAGAGAGACTCACTGGTCAGATGGCTATTAAGTCTCCTAGTTTTCAACCTCTGGTTTAGTACTCTAGACAAGCAGGATTCTCGCTGGGAGCTCCAGAGAAGATCCAGGCAAGAAAGACGCGGTTTGCATGTGTGTTATGTGCATGCAGCGGGCACGTCTGGAGTGTGTGTGTATGTGTGTCTGAGTGTGTGTGGTATGTATGTGTGCTATCTCTTTGTGGGGTCATCATCTAATGCTCTTTGTGATGCACATTCTAAATTAGGCAAAAGGATGCATCTTTCAAATGCAGATCATGTTTGCATTAGAAGAGCAATGAGAACACTTGTCAGTTTCAGAACATTTATGTGCTAGAAGTACTGTTAGCAGAAGAGCAGTTTAGATAAATTCAAGACTTTTTTTGCTGATCACAAACATTAAGCTTCACACCTGAAGCCCTCAACCCCCCGCTGTGCTCTAATCCTAGCACCATTCACCCTTCGAGGCGCAGAGTGCTGTGCCTCGGCTCTCAAACCTTTGATTGCCCTTACTTTGAATGCCACCACCTGCAAAAATGCCTTTTGATTCCCTTTGAGCCTCTTGAGAAGGAAGTAAAAATGATAATTCATGACAAACATTAATTAATTGTTTACAAGATGATCTTTTCTTTTTTCCAACTTCTGTTCAGCAGACATGTTGAACTGCAAGATTCCACTCCTGACGCCAGAATTTGTCAAGAGGCCTGCATTGTTGTTTCTCACTGAGGCATAGGACTGACTGCGGGCCATTGTTTCTCCAGCTCAAGTGGGCCTGTCTGGTTCGTGTTGGAAGAATGGGGGCGACATGCGTGAGTTCCCAAGTATAAAGGAACTACCGGTTCTAGAAAGGCGCGGGAGTTTAGCCACTAATGCAGAGTAAATAAACATTTTTCACCACCTCTTGCTCCCTGGGATTTTTTTTTTTAAAGGTCAAGAGCTGCCATTACAATATTTTAAAAGCTTCAAATTATGTTTAAAGCACATATCACTAAACTCACAGAAACCTTATCAGAATTTGGGAACCCACTGTGATTGTTTGGTCCTTGAGTTTTATCATCACTGGAAGGCAGACTGTAAAAGGAATGCAGATGCCCTGTCGTTTCTATTATCCTGCAATTTGCACAAAGTGAGTGTAGCTCAAGCTCTTCCACATTTCCCTCAAAATACTGAAAGTATGGAGACTGGTCAGTTTCAAATCTTCGTAAGGTCCATGTTGCAGGTCACACATTCTAGACAGATAAGAGTAAGCCTTTGGGAACCTTTCATGATGAGCATGTTCAAAATGCAAGGAATGGGTCATGTTCCTGGAAAACCTCCAATTGTGTGTGCGAAAGAGAGACAGAGTAAAAGGCAGAAGGAGATTTCTTTTTTAAATTAAAGAATAAAAAGCTTACTTCAAGGAAGTGTAGAGTCACAGCAGAAAGACTTCCTCAGCAACTGAGGTTTACAGATTTCAAATTAGGAGCCCTTAGATCACGGCTGCTAGGCTAAAAATCAATTCTATATTTTCCGAGTTAATACGAAGGATTGCACTTAACAGACATGGAGACTAATAAGGTATGCAGAAGGAGTAAAAGCAGCACACACACACACACAAATTCAGGCCTTGGTTTTGGCCATGATCCAGCACAATGATGTTTCAACCAGATTTGAAAAAAAAAAAATCAATAACATCTGTGGTATAATGGTTAATTAAAGCAGCTCTTCACCAGAGCTCAGGAGGAGAGGCTCGGCCTGAAATTCAGACAGCTGAAGCTTGATTATCAGGAAAGCATGCTTTTTTAGCTACGAGTGGATAGGCCAAAAGCTGCAATGTGCTGAAATGGGGAGAAAAATTGCTTTTATTTTAACTTTCTTTAAGTAATCAATACATGCTTTTCACCTGTATTAGGACACTGCTCAGCTCCAAAGCCTGTTACTCCACTTCAGCATAAATTCTAGCTACTGTCTTCTGAACCTTAGGTTTAAAAAGGAGCCCCATTCTCTGAAAAGCAAAAGCAGCAAAAGAAAAGAATATGCAGGTATGGTTGTATGCCCTTGAGAGTGGTTAAAGCTCAGGCTCTGAGATAGTTCGAAGAGTTTAATCCCTAAGCTGTGAGCAAAGCTGACCTGACCTTGGGTTATACAGAGGTCATGGCCAGAGTATGAAGGCCGCACAATAAAATGACTAAAAATTCTCCAGGAGATGATGAAGGATAGGGTCAAATTTTCCCCTCTTTTTCTCTTCCTGTTGTTCTGAGTTCCACACTAGGAATGTTTACCTTTTTAAGGACAAAGGCCAAAAGAATTAACAGTGATGTCTCCTGGCCATAGATGGCAAGGTTAGTTGGTGATTTCTAAAAAAAAAAAAAAAAAAAAAAACCACCGGTAACACCCCACCTACTATTTTCTTAGGGCCTTGCTTTGCCTTCTATTTCAGATACTGTTCCTGGACAGTAGTATCTGCATCTTCACATCACTTGTCAAAGTTTGAGAAGCTCTTGCAAAACCATACTGCTCTCTCCAGATGACACAAACCTCACAAGAAAACCAACAAATCATACAGCTTGCCAATCAGTCATTTAGTTTTTCATTCAAGTTTTTATCAGTGCCAAGTATCTACCCACCGCTGTGTGAGGTGTCAAGATTCCAAAGACTAGTAAGAGATGGTTCTTGACTCACAAAGCTCATTGCCTATTTGCGGGGTGTGTGCGTGTGAACAAATAACTGCAAACACATTGGAAAAGAGCTTGAATAGAAGGGTCAACAATAGCTATGAGTTTTGAAACTCTTTTCCACCAACTGTGCTCAGAAAGGGGCAAAGTGAGGACTTGGGAACTTCAGCAGGAAATGATACTAGAGCAGAATCTTAGAGGATGAGGAAGAATTTCCAGGCAGACAAGGGAGAATGGAAAGCAGGGAAGACATTCAGAATTATGTATACTTCCTGGTGGATCAGATGGAAAAGAATCTGCCTGCAACGCAGGAGACCTGGATTTGATCCCTGGGTCCGGAAGAACCCTTGGAGAAGGGAATAGCTACCCATTCCAGTATTGCCTGGAGAATCCCACGGACAGAGGAGTCTGGAGGGCTATAGTCCATGGGGCGGCAAAGAGTCAAACACAACCAAGCAACTAACACTTTCACATGTGAAACTGCACGGATTAGTTCGGAAGAATATATATGGAAAAAGTGATACAAATGTCTTACAAAATCTTCATAATTAATTTTCATATTTTACATTGCCTCTTCCCATTTTAAAAACTACCAGGATCAGGGATTCCAACATTTTCCTTTAAAGGTATTAATATCATAATTAGTTATTTGTTTCTTTCATCTGACTATACTCTCTCACCAGAGGTTGGAAAATTCACTGGTATCTTCTCTTCTTGAAATTAAATGCATTCAACATCTTTGGCTTTTCCTCAGGGCTCCAATTTTCCATCTTAGATTTTTTTCCTTTTAACCCTTCTCTGAGCCTTTTCCTGACTCCCTTTCTCCACAATTTCAAAATGAGAACTAGCTGTAAATGCATGAAAGAGCTGGTCTCTCCATTGGAACACTGTATTTTAAAGCATGCTTGAAAAGAACTAGTAATAATGCCTACAACTTTTCATCTTTAAAATGATGGTGCCTGGGTAAAATCTTGCTCCTCCACTTACTATGTTATCTTGGGCAAGGCACATGGACTTCTGGGGCTTCAATGTTCCCATCCTAAAAGTGGACATAAGCCAATAACTATCCCATAAGATTTTTTTGTAGACTTAATGAACTAATAATTGTGAATAGAATAGTGCCTGGCACAAAGAGTTGCTAAATCAGTGATTGGTAAATAAATCAGTTACCAGCACTTTAGCACATGGTTCTCTGACCTAGTTTATTTGTTACCATATTTTTGCTTGTCCATTTTATTGTCTCACCAGGTACGCAACTAAACCCTTCTCTACTTTCATATGATCGTAAGGGAGATCAAATCTCCGCTATTACTTTGAGTTTGATTTTTATCTTTTAATATATTATCAATTCATATTTAGAGCCAATTATTTACTCTGAATTTTTTATTTAACTATTCATGTTTTAAAATAATTTAAAATTATATTGCCAGATTTTCTTCCCAACAAAGGAATGACTTTCACATTTACATTTCTCTGGATAACTTCAATGATTTTATGTCTTGAGGACTGACTCTACATTTTTGTGTTTGTTTCTAATTTGGCTATTATACTCTTCCTTGGTAAACTGGCATAATTTCAATTTTTAACAACCATTTATTTAGCGCCACATCTTCAAGTATTTTTGGAATAAGGCAAGTGTAAGTAATTAAATACATTGAAAGTCCATGTATCTTGACCACCTATCAATTTAGGCACCATGCTCTCCGCTGTGAATACAGAAATATGATGAGTATCAGTTAAGATTTATTTCTGCTGCTATCAACAGAAACTTGACTACATCTCTTAGTACTCTGATCTATTATTTTGAGTGAAATAAGAAGGCAGTTAGACAGTCCAGAGGATGCAAGCTCCAAAAAATCATCATGGACCCAGAATCTTTCTTTCTTTCCTATTTTGGTGACCACAAGGTCATCTCATGGTCCAAGCCAGCTGCTAAAACATCAGCTACTACAACTGTATCCCAAGCAGCAGAATGAAAATGGAAGAAGAGACTCCTTCCCCTTAAGGAGTCTCCCCAGAACTCCCACTTAACAATTCTCCTCACATCTTTTTCCAGAAGTTGGTCACATAGATAGCTGCATGGAGACTAGGAGATGTAGATTTTATTCTGGTGCCACTTGTTCACCCAAAAAGTCATGTATAAAGTAACTGGAATAAGTACTTCCCCGGTATTCCAGTAGCTAAGACTTCTGTGCTCTCAATGCTGGGGGCCTGGGTTAGAGCCCTGGTCAGGGAACTAGATCCCACATAGTGTGACTAAGAGTTCACATGTCACAACTAGGGATCCCATATGTCTTAACGAGAACGAAGATCCCACATGCCAGGCCTGATGCAGCCAAACAAATATTTTTTAAAAAAATCATTTAAAAAAAAGTAACCAGATTAGATCTAAGATGGAATCACTCATGCTAAGCCCCATTTAAGCAAGCCAAAACTTAAATTTCTTTGCTCAGATGTCCCAGAAAATAAGGACTTAGGTCAACCAATGAGTGCTCACTTCTCAGCACATCACCAGGCTCAGCTCCAAGACTTTATTCTTCCATGTAAGGAAAGCAACCTTGCAATAACCAATCTACTTCTGCCCCTTATGACTTCCCTATTCTTGCTCCCTTCTGCCTATAAAAGTCTTTCTTTCTGTACAGCTCCTTGAAGCTCCTTTCTATCTGCTAAATTAGATGCTGCCCAATTCACGAATCACTAAATAAAGCCATTGAGACCTTTAAATTTTACTCAGTTGAATTTTTTTCTTTAACAGTCAGGATTCTGATGCTAAGAAAGAAAGGGAGAATGAATTTTAGTGTTGAACCAGCAGTTTCTGTCATGAAATGGCAACAAGGAGCTCAAAGCTTAGTAGCAGTGATGACATGCCTATAAATTGTTCTGGTATAATGAAATGTCCCAATTTTCCCCACAGCCAGTCCCTCCTCATTAGGAAGCTTCCACAAGCTTCTTATCCTTATCCATCAGAGGGCAGACAGAATGAAAACCACAATCACAGAAAACTAACCAAACTGATCACATGGATACAGCCTTGTCTGATTCAATGAAACTATGAACCATGCTATGTATGGCCACCCAAGATGGAAGAGTCATGGTGGAGAATTCTGACAAAATGGTCCACTGGAGAAGGGAACGGCAAACTACTTCAGCATTCTTGCCTTGAGAACCCCATGAATAGTATGAAAAGGCAAAAAGATATGACACTGAAAGATGAACTTCCCAGGTCGGTAGGTGCCCAATATGCTACTGGAGATCAGATGAGAAATAACTACAGAAAGAATGAAGAGACAGAGCCAAAGCGAAAACAACGCCTGGTTGTGAATGTGACTGGTGATGGAAGTAAAGTCTGATGCTGTAAAGAGCAATATTGCTTAGAAAGCTGGAATGTTAGGTCCATGAATCAAGGTAAATTGGAAGCAGTCAAATAGGAGATAGCAAGAATGAACATCACATTTAGCAATCAGTGAACTAAAAAGGACAGGAATGGGTGAATTTAATTCAGATGACCATTATATCTACTACTGTGGGCAAGAAGCTCTTAGAAGAAATGGTGTAGCACTCACAGTCAACAAGAGTCCAAAATGCAGTACTTAGGTGCAATCTTAAAAACAACAGAATGATCTCTGTTTGTTTCCAAGGCAAACCATTCACTATCACAGTAATTCAAGTCTCTGCCCCAATCATTAATGCCGAAGAAGCTGAAATTGAACGATTCTATGAAGACCTACAAGAACTTCTAGAACTAATACCAATCCCAAAGAATGGCAATGCCAAAGAATGTTCAAATTACCACACAATTGCACTCATTTCACATGCTAGCAAGGTAATGCTCAAAATCCTTCAAGCTAGGCTTCAACAGTATGTGAACTGAGAACTTCCAGATGTACAAGCTGGATTTAGAAAAGGCAGAGGAAAAAAAGAGATCAAATTGCCAATATCCACTGGATCATAAAAAAGAAAATTCCAGAAAAACATCTACTTCTGATTCATTGACTATGCTAAAGTCTTTGGCTGTGTGACTCACAACAAACTATGGAAATTTCTTTTTTTTTTTTTTTTTGAAAATTCTTACAGAGATGGGAATACCAGACCCCTAAGAAACCTGTATACAGGTCAAGAAGCAACAGTTAGAACTGAACATGGAACAACTGACTGTTTCAAAAATGGGAAAGGAGTATGTCAAGGCTGTATACTGTCACCCTGCTTATTTAACTTCTATGCAGAGTACATCATGCAAAATCCCAGGCTGGATAAAGCACAAGCTGGAATCAAGACTTCAGGGAGAAATATCAATAACCTCAGATATGCAGATGACATCACCCTTATGGCAGAAAATGAAGAGGAACTGAAGAGCCTCTTGATAAAGTTGAAAGAAGAGAGTGAAAAAGCTGGTGTAAAAATCAACATTCAAAAAACTAAGATCATGGCATCCACTCCCATCATTTCATGGCAAATAGAAAGGGAAAAAATAGAAACAGTGAGAGATTTTATTTTGGGGGGTTCCAAAATCACTGTGGATGGTGACTGCAGCCATGAAATTAAAAGACACTTGCTCTTTGGAAAAAAAGCTATGACAAACCTAGACAGAGTGTTGAAAAGAAGAGGAATTACTTTGCCGACAAAGGTCTGTGTAGTCAAAGCTATGGTTTTTCCAGTAGTCATGTACAGATGTGAGTTGGACCATAAGAAAGGCTGAATGCTGAAGAATGGATGCTTTTGAACTGTGGTGCTGGAGAAGACTCTTCAGAGTCCCTTGGAGTGCAAGGAGATCCAACCAGTCTATCCTAAAGGAAATCAGTCCTGAATATTCATTGGAAGGACTGATGCTGAAGCTGAAGCTTCAATACCTTGGCCACCTGATGAGAAGAGCCAACTCACTGGAAAAGACCCTGATTCTGGGAAAGATTGAAGGCAAAAGGAGAAGAGGATGGCAGAGGATGAAATGGTTGGATAGCATCACTGACTCAATGGATATGGATTTGAGCAAACTTCAGGAGATAGCGAAAAGGACAGGGAGGCCTGGCATGCTGCAGTCCATTGGGTCACAGAATTGAACACAACTTAGCAGCTGAACAAGAACAACAAAAGTGAAATGAGTGCAAATCTGCTTTATGTAAAGTTATTGGTATCTTTTCTCTCCATTCATTGATAATGACTTACTTTAAGGAAAAGCATTCCTTACTCCTTCCCACCATCTACTTTCTCCCAGCCACTGCCATCTTTCAGGCCGAGTCAGGCACAGAGAAATGTGACTTGATGTGATTTCCCAAAAGATGGTCTCCATGGATTTTCAGGGGCACCTAGAGGGTAGGGAGTAGGTCTTGGTTATTTTTGTAGAGAGTCCTTGACTTGGGAGGTGCTCAACAGTTGCTAGCAGAATGACTTCTTGTGCTTAAAAAGAGTAAGTTTTAAATACTATACAGCTCCTTCTGGTTTCTTTGCTATAGAAGAAAAATGTCCACCTTAGGCCATTCCTACCAATGCAGGGTGACTTTCCCAAAATTCTGGTCTCATGTCTTGATCTAATAACATGTAATTTGGGGCATATCCTTTAACCACTCTGGCCTGCATTCTCCTAATATTCCTATCTTGAAATTTTGAGCATAGAGAAAAATAAGAGTGCTATTACAAAAAAAGATTAATTTTATGCTTTTCTTAAAGACTTTATAAATCATGAGTTGATTCCGGGGTTTTTTCATTTGACAAAGAAAAGTGGTATAAATACATATAATGTTGATATTTTCAATAGGAAAAATGACACATATCCAATGAAGATCAAATGAACTAACAGATCTGAAAAAGACATTGAAAATGATATGAAGCAGTATTATGTAAACATAAACATGAAGGTTTGTATTAGGTATGTTATATTAAAAACCTTTCCACTAGGATTTCCAAAGAAAGTAAAGACAGTAGCTTCTGTTCTTACAGTTAGGGAGGAAACATATATGTATGAAACCACTGGGGGAAATGTCAATGCAGAATACAAGGAGTTTATATTGTGCAGAGAGGCTGTTTATAAATGAGGAAGATGCATTTTAGTTGAAAATTCAAGCATATCTATAATGGAGTATAGTTCATTCATTCAATAATGGTCATTTGTAGGAAATAACAGGAAAATAGTAACAAAGAATATTAAGCTATAATGAATTAAAGTAGTGTAACAAAAGTGATACTGACACAGCACAAAATCTTGCTGCTTGAATATTCAAATCCTACAGATCAGTTAAACTGTCACTAAATTCAGTTCATTTCTAAGTGAAACTCATCTAATTTTTATTTTCTTGATTCGTTTCATTTGGGAAAATACTAAAATAGACTCACAACCACTCAGCTAGCAACATCATCAGCTAAGTGCTACCTATTACAGAGAATTTCAAATCTTTTAACAGGGTTGTTTTTTTTTTCCCCATTGATTTTGGTTTTTTGTTCGTTTTGAGATTAATCACTGTGTACAAATTAGATGAACTAATACTGATGCCCATCACTTTTTACCTTACAAAGCCTTTTATGCACATTAACAAGCCAATTTAAGGAACATTTAGCAAAGCAGGTTCTATATAAAATAATTTTCACTTTACAGATAAGAGAGTAAGACACAATTACTTAACTGAAGGCAATATTCACTCTAGAGAAAGGTGAGGATTGGGGTGGTTACAGTCACAATGGAATGAAAGAAATTCTTTAGTTTCCAAAGTGTGTTATGGATGATGTGTCATTTATTTCTGAAATGTTCTTTTACCAGTAGAATCAAACTAAATGAAACTGAAGTATGTCTGACCTGGACTAAGGTCCCATTGTGCTGTGTCTAACTCATTGTTAGTTATCCTCAAGCATCATAAATATGTTCTGATTGAGGACCATCTGTCTTTTTCATCATTTAGTCTCTCTCTTTACATATCACCATATATAAAATTTGCAGAATAGTTTCATATCTACTCTTTAACCACACATACTTACATACCTCCCATGCTTATATGAAATAAAGGATGTTAATATTTTAAAACTCAAGAAATTCCATTTCAATTGTCTTCTACATAGTACATGCTGATCTATTTACTCCCAATGCCCTGAACGCCAGAGAAAGGAAAACTCACACTGCTGAAAAACTCATTGCCAGTGTCTTGGAGGAGTTTTTTTAACCAAAAGATTAAGTTGTAATAAATAATAATCATCATCAGTATATGATATGTCTCAACAAGGAGAACAGCCCCTTCCTACCTGTGGCCAACATTTCTGATTGGCTTGCACAACAGCTATATTTCCAAGTTCCTTCTCCTTTGCCCCAGAAAGACCCGCTTTCCAGACATATCAATGCAGCACCCTCCTCTTGCCTTGAATGGGAACAGCTCTCATCTTAAGACCACATGGGGACATGCACGTGGATGAAAAGCCAACACTCAAAGGATAACAGAGCAGAAAGTTATAAAGTTGTTAACAGTGGGACTGCCATGACAATCCTAAAATTGTCTACCTCTGAACATGATGGCTAAATATAGGCTGTTATGGTCTATTCGGCTATTAGATTTTCTGTTACTTGCAGCTAAAACATTGCTAACTCAAACATCACACAGAAAATAGTAGGGTTGTATATGGTCTCTCCATGGCTCTCTTCTCTCTGGCTCAGGACAAAGATATAACTGGGCAGCTTTCCACTACTGTCCAGATGCTGCATTTTAAAATAAATCATTTTTATCCCCTTATGACAAAAGTAAATTGGTGTGTATTGTAGAAAATATATAAAGTTCAGAAATAAAGGAAAGATGAAATCACCCAAAATCTCACCACCTAAAGATGAATATTTTTTTAAGATGAATATTTTAATTCTATAAATATTATATTCATAATTTTTAAAATACAATTATTTTAATATTTTAGTACATATATTTTTTATTGTTAAGCATTAGAAGCATATATTTCTAGCCTATGAAATTACAGGTATGTAAACCATACACAAATATGTACATAGGTTTATTTTACAAAAGGGAATCATTAGAATATAATCCATGCAACTATATTTTTACTTTTAATATATATTGAATGCATTTCCATGCTAATAAACATCTATATGCATGGATATATATTTGACTGTATAGAGTTTCATTGTATGCTCATACCAAAATTTATTTTATCACATAAAATTTTAGATTTTAAAAATAGCTTTTAGCATTTGATTACATATAAATGTTATAAAGGTTTGATACTTTTGAATTGTGGTGCTGGAGAAGACTCTTGAGCATCCCTTGAACTGTAAGGAGATCAAACCAATTAATCCCAGAGGAATATTCATTGGAAGGACTCATGCTAAAGCTAAAGCTCCAATACTTCGGCCACCTGATGCAAAGAGCTAACTCATTTGGAAAAGACCCTGATGCTGAGAAAGACTGAAGGCAAAAGGAGAAGAGGGCAGCAGAAGATAAGATGGTTAGATAGCATCATTGACTTAATGGGCATGAACTTGAGCAAACTCCAGGAGACACTGGAGGACATGGAAGCCTGGCATGGCTGCAGTCCATGGGTCACAAAGTCAGACATGACTTAGGAACTGAATAACAACATATGTTATAAATATATTATTTGATTATATATGTATTCCTTGGGACAAAAACATAAATATATGTTCCTTTCTATGTAAAAATACATGTATATCCTTCTTAAAGTTTAAACAAATTTGGGATAATACTGTACATATAGGTTTGATATCTTTTCCTACTTTTCGATATATAATTATTCCTATTTATTTAAATAGTCATCTATTACATTATTTTAATGGCTATATGATATTTCACTATCAAGGGGTATTAGCATTTATTTAATCAGTATCTTACTATTTAGTCATGTGGACTATGTCCCAATTATGTTGTTAAACAGTCACCAACCCCAAACAAAATTATTTGTCCAAGATTATTTTCTTAAGGTACATCCCTAACAGAATTACTAGGGTCCAAAAAGAGCATTTACATTTTTAAGCTTTTAATGTGTATTTTCAAATGGTCTTCTGAAACCATTGTAATAATTTGTACTCCTGCTAACACTATAAGATAGTAGCCATTTTCCTGAAACAGGAATGCCTTTGGAAGAAACCAATACTGTCCTGTACTGATCCTTATTTTGTTAACTTTCACATTTAGAAAGTGTCTTTGCAATAAACGAATAAGAAGGAAAGTGAGGATTTGAAAAGGATGAGCGGTGGTATACGGGGTCCTGGTACGGGCACTCCCTACCAACAGGCAGTCTAGGCTGGAGCTGAGTGGGGAAGTAAGCGTATCAGAACTTGCTGCCGTGAAGAAGTCTGCAGGGTTCACGGGTGTGAAGTGTCAGCAAATCAGGCTACAGTGTGGTGGGAGATGCCTGTGAGTGTATCACAGCCAAAATAGAGCCACAACTTTGATTGAAGAATGATATCCAAAACCCTCTTCCCACCCTCCGTGCCCTCAAATAAAAAAAAGACAGGATGTTCTACAGAGGAGGAAAAAATAAGAGCAACCTCAGCATTTCTGCACTTCAAGGAAATGCCAAAATTATACGGACTGAGACGGACAAGGTTATGGTCCACACAGGTTAAACTCAGTGAGACCCAAGCTGTGGTTCATATATGAAACAGATAGAAAGGGAACATGGTGTGGTATAATGAGGTGCTGCTCTAGGAGTAATACATCCCAAATTTTATGAGCATGCATTACACTTTACAATAGGTGTCTAGAATCATCTTTACCAGTGAGAAATCCCTATATGAACTCTATCATGATTCCTATCAAATGATTAAACAGATTAAAAACAATAAAATTATAAAATTCCAATTGAAAAAAGTCTACTGAGGAGCCAAGCTAGAGATGATACATGAAAGCAGAAGACATTAATGTAGTTCACCAGTGCTGAGGGCCATTAGAGAAACTGGAGGAATCTTCTTTGGAGGCTCAGGCTAATGCCCCTTATAAATCAAATCTTTGTGGGAGAGATTTAGGCTGAGCCCCCAAGGCACTGAATCCGTGCTTCTGAGCTCTCTCCTGGCTGACAGGGGTCCCGCTCCACCAGATTTTACAGCTCCTAGCCAAGCGACTTCACTTTCACTTTTCACTTTCGTGCATTGGAGAAGGAAATGGCAACCCACTCCAGTGTCCTTGCCTGGAGAATCCCAGGGACGGGGGAGCCTGGTGGGCTGCCGCCTATGAGGTCGCACAGAGTCGGGCATGACTGAGGTGACTTAGCAGCAGCAGCCAAGGCTGATTTATCCAGTCAGCACAGGAGGCACAGTGCTTTGGGCCCGTAATACTTTACGTACCAGCAAAAACATTAATGTTTTTTAAAATCAGAAAAAAGGTAATAGGAATAAATCCAAACTGCCTTGTATTCATATTAATAATACCAATGCAGTGATACCATTTTTAACTTTTATTATTATTTTAATGGCGGAAACTTCTCTCCAAAGTAAAGGTGTATAAGGCCCATGACAGTCATCGAAAAGCTAGAGAAACAAGCCCAGTCTACCTGGCAAAAGCTGCAGCTAGCTCCTCAGACTCAGCCTGGTTCCCACCCTCAGCAATCCTCCTCTTCCCTGGGTGAACAGCTGTAAAGTGTTGGTTCCACTCCTATTTCAGACCAAGTCCTCTTCCAGTCACAGGAAGAGCTGGGCCCTGAGAATAGGACACTAATGAGAAGGAACCTAAGGATACTGAGAACTCAGACCTCAACTACCCTATGAAATACTTGCAAGTGAATGCCAAGGTCTTACAACAGGAGGTGTTGAACACCACTATATAACACTGGTACTCAGGGCAAGTACTCAGGTCTTGGGATTCTTCAGAACTTCAAGTGGTATATACTTAATATGGATGGATGGACAGATGGGAATACTAAGGATCAGAAGCCATCTTCAGGTGCCTGAACTCTTACAGATCTAAGCCAGGGGTTAGCAAAATTTTCCTTAATCACATAGAAAATATTTTAGACTGTTTTCTACATGGTTTCTATTGCAACCACTTAACTCTGCTGTTGTAGCACAAATATGTAATGAAGGGATGTGGCTATATTCCAATGAATGTTAAAACTTGAGTTACATGTAATTTTACTTGTCACAGAATATTACTCTTTTGGGTTTTTCTTTTTCTCAACCATTTAATGTCAGAAGGAACATTCTTAGCTAACTGCGCATATAGAAACAGGCAGTGGGCCAAAATTGTTTGGCCCATTGACTGTAGTTCGTGGACCTTTGACCTGACCTATAGAACAAAGCTGAAAGTAAAAGACTTGCTCCAAAATGAAAAGGCCATAGCTGCTCCAGAGGAAAGATCATTGGAGCTGCCCCATCCATCACTCTAACAGAGTTTGGAATGTCATCCAAACCTGTCTAGGCCACTAAATTTAAGCTTTACTCTCTCTTCGGACAAGATTAAAACTTTTGTCCATCATTCTACAGAGATTCCTGACCTTTACACAAAGTTTCTGGCCTTTATCATTCTAAGAATCGTGACCCATCCAGACCAAATGGATTTGATGTTCTGTCATCATTTCAAATTCAACATGTTTAAATGAAACGGACTACCTTTCTTCAGTGTAAGTTCCTTACGTTTTCTAAGTAATCCAGGTTCAAAGCCTTTGACATCTTTCAATCTTTCTTTTTCACCTCCCAGATCTGATTTTTCCTCCAAGCTACAAATGTGACCACTCCCTACCCCAGGACTAAGGAAAGATCTGGAGGAAAGAGAACAGTCATGGGTTCTAGATCCAGTTCTTCAGTGAACTGGCCAATGAATTCTGAGGTCTCACTGAGTTCAGGCTCACTCTACAGATGCTTTAGGAATGCAGAGAACAGCTGCACACTTGTGAACAAGGAGTGTTCAGGAAACATGAACACTTCCATGGACCTTGAAGAAATGGTAGAATCTAAGTTGGTAGCTGCTGAATGGCATTCATGTATGGGATGGTCAGCCTTCTAATTATATGATTTATTGCTTTTATTCATCTTCCTCAGTCAATACCTAGTCTTCCTACATTAGATTTTATCATTATTTATGTATTCTAAGAAAAGTGAAAGTCACTCAGTGGTGTCTGACTCTTTGCCACCCCATGGACTATACAGTCCATGGAATTCTCCAGGCCAGAATACTGGAGTGGGTAGGGGGGATCTTCCCAACCCAGGGATCAAACCCAGGTCTCCCACATAGGAGGCGGATTCTTTACCAGCTGAGCCACAAGCGAAGCCCAAGAATACTGGAACAGGAAGAAAGGCAATTTAAAAATGAAGTCTTTTATCACCTGTTATTCACTAAATACTAGAGTTTAAGAATATCTCCTTTTCTTTACAGAGGAACATTCAGTTCCCTGGATACTGTGGCCTGTGTGAAATGAAGGAGAACGGGCTGGCAGCAAAAAGAGGTAATTCAGCCAGAATTCCTGTGCTCTGTACTTGAGCTATAAACAGGGTCTTCATAAGGGCCTTGTGCACTTTTAAACTTTAATAACTCGGGTTGTGCGTGTTAGAGAAACAATCTATAAACGGTACTCAAAAGTAAATGTATTAAAGTTTAGGACAACTATCTCACACAATTGCACACAATATGTACTCATTTCAGATCCTGTGACAAATGAAATATGGCCAGCAGAATTGAAGTTCATGACAGCTCTAAGAACATGATTGAATTTGCCTTTAAATCCCATTTACAGTTTACTATCATGTCTACCTCGTATGCTTTTGAAGTTAAAAGTTTAATAATGGCACAGAGACTTTATAAAGATCCTGTACTTGAATTCAGTGATAAGGGTAGTTAGAGAGAACATCATACCATCTCTTCCTAAAGATAATATCCTTGCTTACTTTGGTGGCTTTTAAAACAGCTTCAGAAATAGAAAGCATGGTGAGTCTCTATAGTTAGTACAACTCAGTAAACAAGAATAAAACAGAGTATCTGACACTGAAGTTTAGTTCTAAGCTTTGCCAATAGCCTGGCTGGGTGACTCAGGAAAATGTGTTCTTTCTCCTGTCCTTCAAAGTTTTTCATCCTATGCTCAGAATAGGGTTACATGGGCTATCAGTTCACGGTCACATGGTTTTCATAAGTGTGTGTGTGTGTGTGTGTGTGTGTACACAAGGAAAGAAGTTACCCTCTATATTTTGCAAGTTAAAACACTATTCCATTGTATCTCAATAGAGGACAAAACACTATGGAAAAAGCACAAAACAGATGGAGTGTTACTATTTTCTGCTTGTTCCCCAAACTGGAGGTTGCAAAATCAAAGCCCACAAGTCTACCCTAAAAAATCTGGGCGTGCGCATTTGAGAGGGTGAACAGGAATGAGGTTTCACTTGAAGTTCTTACTGAATCCAGAGAGCTAAGAGCTGGGACAGAGTTACTCAACTTGCAGATTGCTTTGGCTGGTCTCTGTGTGCTTTGCAAAGTGATTCATTTCCTGTATTTGGTCAAGATAGAGGAAAGTTGGGCACACACGAATTTGATGTGGTTTTTGATTGCAATATTTTATCAGATAAGTATGTAAGATTTCATGACAGGGATGGACAGCATTTTACCACTTAAGACCAGGGACAGTCAGAGAAAACCATGCAAGCCAATGGTGCCTGTATCCCCAGCCTCCCCTTGGGGAAGTATTTTTTCCTCTTTGTTGCTTTCTTGCTTTCCCAGAGGGGCACTGAGGGTTTTTCTGTTCAATCACAATCTTCCTCATACAGGAATCTGATAAACATCTTCACACTGAGTTGAAAGGTGCTATTAACTCCCCCAGGGGTATCACATTTTAAGCGAAGCCAAGTTAAAGAAATAAACCTCCTAGTTGAACAATTTCAGGCAAACCTAGAGTTGGAGAAGTGTTTAGGGCAAGTGAATGCAAAGAGGCAAGGCGGCTTCTGAGGGCCCTGAGATTCTGGAAGGGGTATCCTCCTTCCAGTCACCTCTGCCCTCAGCGGTCAAGCTTTCCCTCAAGTTGGCTTAGGGTTACATGAAGAGTTTATTAGATAGATAATCTGGAAATGCAGATTTAGGAGTGACCTGATAGGCTTCAATATTTGGGGAAATGGGATGATACTGCTCTGCTGGAATTTTTCTTGGCAATGTTTAGTGAAGGCAACCTGAAAAGCTCACAAGCCCTTAATACTCAAATCACTGTCGATGGAAGAAGAGGCAGTGGGCTTGGCCTTGTAGTTCCAAGTCTGAAATGTGAGGGATCTTTGGCTCAGTAAAGACAGGATTTACTTCACTTAATAGAACTGAGTCAAAAACAGAAATATGCTACATTGGAATGTTTTGTTTATGAAGCAAATATTACATTCATCTGCTTATTCAAAAATTGCCGACAGAGCATGTAGCCTACATCATGCCCTGCTCTTGACTTCGGTCATCAGTTGGAACCCACTGCTATAGCATCCTGATCATCATGGGCTCTGACTGGCAGTGACTTGTGGCACCATCCCAGGGGTGATATTGGTTGAAAATCATCCTTCATGCTGAACACACAAACAAGACAAACATGGTCTTTTCCTCATGGAAAGTACAGGCTTGTACTAGTGACAGGAGAGGGCTCTCAGACCCTTTTTCCTATTTCAACCCATTTTTTTTTCATTTCTCTGTTGAAGGCACAAAGGCATTGGGAAGTTTCGTCTGCTAGTCCTAGCTTTAAAAGCTCATGTTGAAGGCTCTCCAAGCTTTGGTGTAGAATCTCTTTCCAAAGTACAGATTTTTGGATTCCTGAAGTATGTTTCTGCCTCCAACCCCTTCTGGTTTTTCATTGGGAAAATGTTTTCAGAAATGCTGTATTAGTTATTGTACTGTTATTTGGTTTGTGGTAATGGATTTGTGCACACACTCTAAATTCTTTTGCATGGCCTATCATGGTTATAATTGTCCCTCTTTATGAACAGGACAGGCAGCCAGTGTGGCCCAGATGAAAAAAAAGTCCCAATTTAAAATCAGTCAAAAGTGCAACAGCCAAAGCTCTTTCTCCCAGTTGTCCACCATCATTTGGGAGAAAAAGAACACTTAATGTATCACCTTGGATGCATGCAGTCTTGTCCCCCTGGGTAAAAGCTTTCAGAATGCTCAGGGCAATGTTTATAGCATTCAGAAAAAATTTAAGTTTTAAATAAATTCAAGGAGCTAATCAGTACTCTTTTGGTTTGTTTTTTACATCTGCTGGTAAATCTAAAGGATTTTAGAGGTTAGAGTGGGAATGCATTTGAGTAATGCTCGGAAAATATAAGTTTCATCTAGGTGCCCTCAACCAGCTCTGGTTTCACAAATTCTAATTCTTCTACCTAATCTCTCTGAACTTCAGTTTCTTTACCAAAAAAAAAAAAAAAAAGACAGAAAAACAGAGGCCACTGTATGATTGTGCATGATTGAAGCTGTTGTTTGGTTGCAAAGTTGTGTCTGACACTTTTGTGACCCCGTGGACTGTGGCCCACCAGGCTCCTCTGTCCATGGGATTTCCCAGGCAAGAACACTGGAGCGGATTGCTATTTCCTTCTCCAGGGGATCTTCCCGACCCAGGGACTGAACCAGTGTCTCCTGCCTTGGCAGGCAGATTCTTTACCACTGAGCCACCAGAGAAGCCCCACATCATTGAAGATAAACTCCTACGCCTCTCCACACCAACATGCCCAACTGCTCTCACACAGCCATGGAGGAGAGACTCACTCCGATACGAAAGGATTACGAGAGAAACTCAGTTGTGATTACACTACTTAACTGGAAAAAGTACTTGAACTAACTTGGTGCATCTCTTTAAGGAAATGTTTAGAAATACCAGGCTCTCTTAGTTCTTAAACTAAATGCAGCACATCCACAAAGGAGGGAAGAAAGCAGAGTCCATGCCCAGGTGCCCCTGAGATATCTGGTTGCCTTTAGCTCTGAAAAGTTCATCTCTGCCTACCGCATCTCAGGCTTGTCACAGACTTGGATGAAATAATATTAATATATACTGAAGCACGCTGCTCTCTCTCACTTCACAAATATAAAATGTTGCTAGGACTCCACAATGCTTATAGCACAGCTAAGATCTTGAAACAACTCTTATTTGGTGCCTAGAATGACTTTCCTGTGATATATTGAAATAGATCTGTATATATGGTGATATACAAAGTCTTGGATTAGCATTTTTTTTTTTTTTCATGGAGTAGTACTGAGTTTGAGCACAGCACATGAAATGCTAGCTTGGATGAGTAACAAGCTGGAATCAAGATTGCCAGGAGAAATATCAACAACCTCAGATATGCAGATGATAACACTCTTATGGTAGAAAGTAAAGAGGAACTAAGAGCCTCTTGATGAGGGTGAAAGAGGAGAGTGAAAAAGCTGGCTTAAAACTCAACATTCAAAAAAAGAAGATCATGGCATCTGGTCCATCACACTTCACGGCAAATAGATGGGGAAAAAGTGAAAGCAGTGACCGATTTTCTTTTCTTGGATGCCAAAATCACCACAGACAGTGACTGCAGCCATGAAATTAAAAGATGTTTCCTCCTTGGAAGAAAAGCTATGACAAACCTAAACAGCAAAACCTAAAAGCAAAGACATCACTTTGCTGACAAAGGTCCATATAGTCAAAGCTATGGTCTTTCCAGAAGTCATATACAGATACGAGAGTCGGACCATAAAGAAGGCAGAGCACCAAAGAACTGACGCTTTCAAACTGTGGTGCCGGAGAAGACTCTTGAGAGGCACTAGAACAGCAAGGAGATCAAACCAGTTAATCCTAAAGGATATCAACCCTGAATACTCATTGGAAGGACTGATGCTAAAGCTGAAGGTCTAATACTTTGGCCACTTGATGCAAACAGCTGACTCACTGGATAAGACCTGATGCTGGGAAAGATTGAAGGCAGGAGGAAAAGGAGACGGCAGAGAATGAGATGGTTGGATGGTATCATGGATTCAATGGACATGAAACTGGGTAAACTCCAGGAAATGGTGAGGGACAGAGAGGCCTGGGTGCTGCAGGCCATGGGGTCACAAAGAGTCAGACACGAGTTGGCAACTGAATGTATACACACAGTACTGAGTTTGTAGTAGATTAGGAAAATGCCAGAGGGCTTTTCATTTCTTTAGTATTTTCTGTTTCACATATGGGTCTCAGAATTTGAGGATGCCCTATAATCCCCCCATATCTTATTAAACACTTTCAGAAATATTTTTACTTGTGGTCTTCTCTCCTGAAGAGTGGTTCTTGAAAGATAGGCAATCTCACCATTTGAGTGGTCTACTCATCTAAATGTAACTCTGTCAGAAAGTATTCCTTTGTGTTCTAAGTTAAAACCTGCCTCCTTGAAACTATTTTTAAGTATGCTAAAGGATAAAATATATTTTTTCTGATAATAACAGTCATTCACACTTCCTGTTAAAAGTTTAGAAAATGTAAAGAAAATTTTAAAACAGAAAATAAAAATTATCTCAACACTCCAGTATACCACTTTGCTTTTCTCTATTTTAGTGCTCTTTCACACTCTGGCCTAATGACATCATCTTACATATGCAACATTCAATCCTGCTTTTCAAAACATCTGACAAGGTACCTGAAGTAATTTCTTTGAAAATATGATTTTTCCTAACATATTACTACAAAAAATTTCACTGGAAATTGATAATTGAAAGAATTTTTTTGGTAGACAGCCATAAACCTACTACAAGGATTTCACCATTAACACTTCACTGTTTTTTTTAATCACATATTTAGTTGTCTACTCACCCCTCCAACCATCTATTAATCCATTTTATCTTTTTGATGCATTTTAAACATTACAGGCATCACTGTATTTTCTTCTAAAAAACACTTCAACATTCATATTTTCAACTAAAATTTTGCATTAGTTAATACTTTTCTTTCAAGGTAAAATTTAAATACAATGAAATACATAAAACTCACGTGCACATCATTGAGTTTTGACAAATGCACACCTGTGTAACCCAAATCCTCATCAAGGTACCTTGATACTGTATTTTTTAAGTTTTTCATTTGTTAGTTTTATCAACTCCAAGATCAATGAAACATTCACTTCCATCTTCTTTTATTTTTTTGCTTAAATTTTTTTAACTCATCAACCCACTTCATAAAATCTTCAAAAATTATTGTTTTGTCTTCTCCATTTCCACAGTCATAGGTCATTTTATCAATTATTTGATTTTGATATTGATTGACTGGAATGGTCTGAACAACAGCATATTAGTCAAGCACTAGGAACTTAAACCTAGGAACTTAAAGCAACAAACATTTATTATTGCACAGTTTTTGAGGGTCAGGGATCTGGGAGCAAACAGTTGGCTAGTTGTGACCCAGGTATCTCAGAGCTTGCAGCTGAGATGTAAGCTAGGGCTGCAAGTCATCCTAAGGCTTGACTGGACTAGAGACTCTAAGACAAATCTCAAAGAATCTGTAGCCATATTTACACCATCAAAATTGGTGGACAGTGTTAATAGTATTCTTTCTGACACCTATCTTTCATAAAAATACTTCTAGAATTTTTGTCATGTTCCTCGGTTTGACAGAGACATTCTTTATCATATTAAATAAAAAATGTTCTATTTCTAATAATTTACTTTTTTGAATAGATGATTTCTTATCAGTTTTTTTTTAATACAACCATGCTATTTTCTTCTTTAACCTGTGCATGTGACAAATAGCCCTGATCAATTTCCTAATGTTAGACTAGTCATGTATTCTTGAAATAAATAGTACAGATTAAACAATTATTAAGCTGCTGGATTTGATTTGCTGGTATTTTAGTCAGGATTTTTGTTCTGATATTTATATGTGAATCCATCCTCTTATAGAGGTTCACTGATTTTGTTTTACATACATGTCTTTTAAGCAGCATATAATTAGAATTTGATATTTGTCACATTGACAACATAGTATATGCTTTAGCTGTTTGTATTTTCTGTGACTTTAGACCCAGATGTTAAAAATTATTTTTGAACTATTTTTTTCCCAAAAATCTTCTATGTATTTTATTTCAAGAATCACATCTTCATTAATCATTTAAACTTAGCTATTTAAATGGTTCAGATGTTTACTGTTAGTGCTTTCATAGTACAATTTCTATTTTTCAGCTATTGTTGAATCATATTTTCTTAGTTGTAGTCCATTTTCAAGCAAATTTTTCAAAAAAAAAATGGCTCAGCAGCATGGCAAGGAATCTCTGTGTCAGAGAGCTTTGAAGAGCCGTGGCAACTTGAGGTCTTACAACCACAAGGCTTTATCTTATCGATTGGTAACGATTGTCAAGTGAGGCTCTGCAGGGTATGTGAAGCAGGTAGGCTCTAAATAGTTTAAAGTTTTGCTTGTTTTGGCTATTTTTAAAATAATTGAAGGGCACTATGCTAAATGAAACAAGTCAGACAGGGATAGACAAATACTTTATGATATCACTTACATGTAGAATATAAAAAATGCAAAAAAAAAAAAAACCAAACTAGAAATATAACAGAAAAGCAGATTCACAGACACAGAGAACAGACTAGGGGTTGTCAGTAGGGAGAGGGGAGAGGGGAGGAGCAACACGGGGTAGGAAATTAAGAGAAGAGAATTATTAGGTATAAAATA
The DNA here is from genome assembly GCF_023699985.2 of Odocoileus virginianus. Taxonomy (NCBI): domain Eukaryota; kingdom Metazoa; phylum Chordata; class Mammalia; order Artiodactyla; family Cervidae; genus Odocoileus; species Odocoileus virginianus. The sequence goes on from NC_069689.1 coordinate 29,165,927, forward strand.
AGCTACAAGGATATATTGTACAGCATGGGGGAATATGGGCAATATTTTTGTAGTAAGTATAAACGGCATGTAACCTTTAAAAGTTGTGAATCACTATATTGTACATCTGTAGCATAGACTATTACCATACATCTACTATACTTCAATTTAAAAATAGAAATAAAACAATTGAATGCATAAAAATCTGAGTTTGGTTCCCCAGGTTTTTGAGCTAACAGGTTAAAATTTTGAAATAAACAACCTAGAGGCCAATATACAGAGGTCATTTTTGGCTTATAGTAACATTTTTTAGTGATTTTCATGAACTAGTTTTATAAAGTCTGTATTCTTTGCCATGTGTGGTCAGTGAAGTTTCTGTTCAGTTGCATAGCAGCCAAGCTAATAACTGGTTAGGGATTTCCTTAAGGGTCTGAAACAAACAAATCTCCAGCTTTTCCTTCATTCACCTTCTCTGGGTTTGTTGTTGTTGTTTCTTCTTCTTCACTATCTACTCCTCTGCCCCTTTTGGTGATTATTTTTCATCTCTCCAGTCTCTAAATACCCAAGAATAGAAGTGGTCAGTCCTTGAACTTCTCTATCCACATTCACTATGTTAGCAGCAACCACTTTTATGGCTTCAAACACTACCTACATGCTGACAACTTCTCAACTTGCACCTTCAGCCTAGACTTCTTTCCATTTGATGCTTGTATATCCAGCTGCTTACTTGACATGTCCATCTGGGTAACTATTAATAATAAACAACTTAGGCTTCTCATTTGCAACTTTCCCTTTATTTCTGTAGGGTTCCCAGGTGGCACTAGTGGTAAAGAATCTGACTGCCAATGCAGGAGACTTAAGAGACACAGGTTTAACCCCTAGGTCAGGAAGACCTCTTGGAGTAGGAAATGGCAATCCACTCCAGTAGTCTTGTCTGGAAATTTCCATGGACAGATGAGCCTGGTGGCTAAAGTCCATGAGGCTGCAAAGAGTCAGACATGACTCAGCAACTGAACACACAAGCAACTCACATGTAACATACATGTTCAAAACTAAATCTTATCTCCGCCCTCACCCTTACCCTCGCCCAGCCTTCCTTTTTCCAATGAATGTCAATTCTGTTCTTCCAGTTACTCAGACAAAAAATTTGACATCACCCTCTCTTCCTTTTATTTCATACTCAAATCTGTCAATAATCAGTTGACTCTGACTTCCAGGATTTATTCAGAATCCTGTCACTTTTTACTACCTCCATGCTACCTTTCTGGTCCAAGTCACCACTATCTTTTATCTTGAGTATTTCAACAGCCTCCTACCTAACCTCCCTGCCTCTGCCCTTGCTTTCTCTCTCTAAAATCTATTCTCAGTAAACATCCAGAGCAACCCTTTAAAATTCATATCAACTCACTCCTTTGTCCCCAACCTTTCAATGGTTTTCCATCCTTCTCAGTAAAAGCCAAAACTCCTTGAGTGGTCTGCAAGGTTTCCATGGTCCAATACTCCATTACACTGCTAACTTCATTTCCCAAATCCTCCTTTCCATACCCTGCTCCAGTCACACCTGCCTCCTGGGTGACCCTGGGACACCCCATACAGACTTGAACTTGCTGTTTCCCCTGCCTGGAACTGTTGCCTCAGATACCATCATGGCGACTTCAGCTCTTGGCTTAATATCAACTGATCAGAGTGAGAAGCAGAAGAATTGATACTTATGAACTGTGGTGTAGGAGAAAACTCTTCAGAGTCCCTTGGACTGCAAGGAGATCCAACCAGTCCATCCTAAAGGAAATCAGTCCTGGGTGTTCATTGGAAGGACTGATGTTGAAGCTGAAACTCCAATATTTTGGCCACCTGATACAAAGAGCTGACTCATTGGAAAAGACCCTGATGTTGGGAAAGATTGAAGGCAGGAAGAGAAGGGGATGACAGAGGATGAGATGGTTAGATGGCTCACTGACTCTATGGATATGAGTTTGGGTAAACTCCGGGAGTTGGTGATGGACAGGGAGGCCTGGCGTGCTGCAGTTCACGGGGTCGCAAAGAGTTGGACACGACTGAGCAACTGAACTGAACTGAACTATCAGAGTGAGACTTTCCCCGGCCATCTTTTGAGAAAGTAACCTTCCTCTTTCCTTTCTAGGTGCTCTTTCTCTCTCTTCTCATCTTTATTTTCCTTTGTTGTTCTTGTCACATCTAAAATACTACAGATTTTTATGCTGATTCTCAGACTCCCCAATCTAAAATGTAAGCCCCAAGAGAGCAAGGATCTCTAGTCTGTTACTGCTTTAACTTTACCATCTAAAACAGACCTGTGTAAATATCATAGGTACTTAATACATATGTTTTAAAGCTGACTTTAAAAACATGTTTGCAAGAAATATGGATTTCAGGGAAATAAAACTTCCCACCCCGCCCTAATTCACATCAGTCAGACCCCTTTCTTTTCAGCTTGCCAGGCAGTTATATTTAATGTCCATGATTTTAGTGAAAAGCAGATGCCAGCCTCTGTACTGCCTGGGCTCTGTTATAAGGATGTATTTAGATAGTTTTTAAGATAGTACTCTTTATACACGTAATCATTCTTTTAAGTTCACTGTCACTAATTTCCTACTTTTTGAATAACAATTTTATATTTTTAGAAGGCAAACCAATAAATATTTATTTTAGAAAATTTTGACAGTCAAAAAAATATAAGAAAAAAAATCACTCAATCTCGCTATGCAAGGGCAACCATGGTTAGCATTTTATATTCTCTTACAGTCTTTTGTCTACTCAAAGGATTTGTTTTTCATGTAATCATATCTATACTAATTCCTACATTTTTCACTTGAATACATCACAGGTGAAGGTTACATTTTCTAAGTATTGCAAAGTAACTACAAAGATTTTGAGGGACTTAAACACTAGATTGGCAGTCAGCTAACCACTCTTGTGGAGGAAATCTGGATTGAACAAAGTGCCTTCCCAGAGGCTATCTTTCTAGGACATCTGCTTAAGTCAAAGATGCCAATAATTACATTTAAATCCATAGATGGTCTTGTAAAAGGGTATCTGGTTTGTCACTAAATATTATAATTGCATTAACTTCACACTTTCAGGAGCTGGAGCACTAAGGCTGACAGGTTCCCGTTCCTTAGCCATACCTACCTCTAGCTGTGACTTTGCAAGGAGCTTGAGTCAAGACGGGGACTCTCCAGCAGTCATGAGTGGAATTACAGGCTGTCTTCAATGGGCCGGATGTTGTTAAAGTGATTTTTTTCTTTCATTTCTTCCAAAAGTTTGTGATCAGTTTAGTTAGTCCTTGGAATAGTAATGGTCTTTTTCTTGATTCTAATTAAGTGACTAGTACCTAAGCAAAATAGCCATTAAGAGCTATAGAAATGTAATTGCTCCACCAACTGGTCAGCTATAATATTTTATTATAGCAATAGAAACTAAAATAATACTGTTTACCTAGGAGAGAATGCATTAAAAAGTTACATGTAAAAATAGGAGCAAGTTTTTAAAAATAAGTTATTCTTTGAAACCTGTAATTGTGAAATTGTTTTTCTTCATGCTGATGAAGACATTTTTTAAAACTTATTTTCGTTTGCAACTTATATTCCAAATTCCAACATTTGTTAAATCCAAGTTCTTGTTCCTTGTGTGAGCTAATGACTGAAGGACATTTCCCAAGAATGTTTAATATAAAAGGGAACCCTTAATTAACCCCAAGCTATTCTAATTAATTAACCTAAAATGCAAAGCAAAACTCACCTGTTTAGATATATGTAGTCTTTACAGACATTGCTTATGGCAGATGTTCTTCATTTATAATTTAAAAGAAAGTCTATCTATTTTTTCTCTCACCCTTTTAAGTCACTAAGCCTCTTGTGTGGAAAAGAAATAGTCCATTAGGTATTTTGTTTCTTGCATCTAATCCCAAGACAGCCCGCTCGCAGCACTGTGACCATCCCCCATAAAGGAGGAGCTGTTCAATGATGGCTGGACTGGGAGGCAGGAACTGGGGAGACTGGTTTCTCCTTTGCCATCAGTTTCCTATGTGGAGCCTATGGGACTTTTCCAGGCCTGAGTTTCCTTATCCCTAAATTAAGGCCCTACTACAGATTATCCTACTTCCTATACAAAAAAATCCATGATTTCATCTTGTCCACGAGGTGCAATTACAAATGAAAAAACATTCAACTCACCTTGAAATGTGGATGCTTTAGAGCTATGTAATGTTTATTGGTTATTAAAGAATTTATGTCAAGTAACATAGTAATGTGAGGAATGGTTAGATTTATGTGTGTGTATGGTAGACTACACAACACACACATGTGCACACACACACATACACTCTTACACAGACCATCCTTCTTTCTCCGAATCACTTCTGACGATGCTGCCAGTGAATTATCACTTTTTTCAAAGTTCTCTGAACGCATGTCTTTAAATGTTCAAGGCCTAGCCACTAAAGGGACTTTAGAAAATCATCCATCATCTGTTAGAAAGCATGGTGGTAGAACCACCTGGAAAGATTTGTGCTATCAGGTGACCATTCATTTGTTCATTCATGACAAACTTATCATGCACTTACTGTCTGATCATTTTCATGCAAGGAATAACACCCTTAAACAAAGAGGGAAAGAATGAGGAAGAGGAAAATTCCCTAAGGAAGGGTGACAAGAATAGGGCAATTATGGAGTTCATCCACTGAACTCTGGTGTTTTAAATACAATGATGTTAAATGCTGACCTTGCAAAGAAAAAAAAATGAGTATGAGAATACTTTTTAATTTTTGGTTATAAGAGGGTGTGGTGGTAAAGAGGAGGTGGTGGTGGTCTTTCAAGGTATCTAGGGTGCTGTGATAGTTGTCTGAAAAATAGAAGGTGATAAAATGTCTCTTCAACATGAGTCACTGAGTAAATTGCTATGTCTAGGAGTCAGATAGGAACCAGTCACTAAAGAAGAATAAGCCTGGATAAACCAAAAGTCAGAATAAATATAAGTGCCCAAACACAAGGCAATTAGACCCTGAAAAATGTTATTCTGTAAGAGTGGAGTGTCTTAGATAGCAAGGGAGAATTCACGAAGGCTCAAGGCCCTGATTTCTTCCTATTCTTTTGTTGCCTAACTTGTTACCTACAGAACACGAGTTTCGAGTCTCCCCACCCACACGCTCTCTCAGCCCCTCTTGTATTTTCAATGTACTGGCCGTGACTCATCCCACACCTCATTTTGCTCTCAAGCCTCCCCGCACAATACACTCTTGCCACGACGTCAGGCTTCAGTTTAGCACACATGAATCAGGCTGCTTCCATTTTCCACGTCTATCCTTTGCCACCTGAGGACCCTCTCCTGCCTGCTCCTCTGAAGCTGCTGGCTCAGGGTGGAGACCAGGGTCACGGGGCGCGTGACGGCTTTCTCTTTCTTGCTCAGTTCTGGGGCATTTCTAATGTTTCCACTGGGCTCAGCTTGCCTCCTCTCAGAGCTTTACCACAAGGTAAAATGTTAAGCAGACACACTTTAGGAATTGCTTTTTTTAGAAACCAGACTGAGGAATCCGTGGAAAACCCACCACGAACTGCCTCAGAAGCTTGCTTCTCAAGGGCCAATGGGGTCGCATGTGTAGTTACCCTGCTGCTCTCTGAGCCCACGCTGGCCAGTGGGAAGGCGTGTTCACACTTTTTTATGCTTCCAGGTGTGTCTGTCCACTCTTATCTAAGCTTCGCCCTTAAGGAGTCACTGTAGAAGTTTATCCATGTATTCTCATGACGCCAAGCACATTTTTTGAAATTCTTCTTTGGTAATTTGGAGAATAAATTTATGTCAAGAAAATCATGATCAGCTCACTGCTGTACTGCTTTGCAAAGGTAGTCTTACTCAACTGAGTAGGCTTCTGCATGAATTTCTCATTTCATAAATAAAATCTAATTTCTCCAAAGATATTCAAAAGAAAGTGCTATAAGCTTTGGATCTGATTTCAAGAAGGGGATTCCAAAACTTTGCTGAGATTTACAGCAACTAGGTTTCCAGGAATATTGCTTTAATTTATTTGGCTGGATTAAGTCTGGAATATTTATTTTAGAAAAATCAAGCAAACCACATTTGATTTCCTGACAGAGTCTCTTTTCTCCCAGTTGGGTCACACATCTTGGAAAAACCTCCAAGTTTTTCATCATCTCAGAATTTCTTACACTGAAATTTGATGACCAAGTAAAATGGCAGTTTATTTCTAAACAGGTGGGCTCACTTTTAATTTGTTTAGGAACTTGACCTTTGAACTTTTGCAACTTGAAATAAACAAGCATTTAGCATTTATTCTGCCAGGTATTATGAGACATAGAAATGAAACAAGTCATTCTCCTTCCCTCTTTTTGATGCTGGGTGAACTCCTATTCATTCTTTGGGACTCGGTTCAACTGTTACCTCCTTTGAATTTTTTTCATATTATACAGGAGAAAATTACAGAAGTATCTTAAATAGAAAAAATAATATATGATTAATGTAGCAGTGATTATAGGAAATAATTAATACTGTGCATGATTAAACGTGGCTTCCCCTCTCCTTATAGTGTTCTCTATCCCCTGGGAAAGATTGAGGGCAGGAAAAGAAGGGAGTGACAGAGGGTGAGATGGTTGGATGGCATCACCAACTCAATGGACATGAGTTTGAGCGAACTCCAGGACATAGCGAAGGACAGGGAAGCCTGTGTGCTGCCATCCATGGGGTCACGAAGAGTCGGACATGACCAAGCAACTGAACAACAGTATCAGCAGCATGTATACAATGGAAGAAAAGGCATTAATTCCATAAACAATTATTTTATCCAGGGCCAGGTCATATTTCTTAAATAAAACATTAGTGATCTGTGTAATAATGCTGGTTCTGCTCATCAGTCAGAATAAGTGGGATATTCTAAAATGACAACAGTTGACTGATAAATGGTATGCTGCTGCTGCTGCTGCTAAATCATTTCAGTCATGTCTGACTCTGTGCGACCCCATAGACGGCAGCCCAAGAGCCTCCCCCATCCCTGGGATTCCCCAGGCAAGAACACTGGAGTGGGTTGTCATTTCCTTCTCCAATGCATGAAAATGAAAAATGAAAGTGAAGTCGCTCAGTTGTGTCTGACTCTGCGACCCCATGGACTGCAGCCTACCAGGCTCCTCCATCCATGGGACTCTCCAGGCAAGAGTACTGGAGTGGGGTGCCATTGCCTTCTCCGATAAATGGTATAAATTTATCTTAACAATAATTTTTCCAACATTTCATTACTAAAAATTTCAAACATAAAGCAAAGCTTTAAAATGTTTATAATGAACACCCATCTACCCACCATCTGGATTTTGCCATTAATATATTTCTACACATTTCTTACCACATATCAATTTATTACCCATTCCTCAATCCATTTTACCCTTCTGAAGCATTTCAAAGTAAATTACAGACATTAGTACACTTGCCTCTAAATACTTCAGCATGCATATCATTAACTGAAGTTCAATATTTATGTTTTTTCTTTTGAATTAAATTTATACATGGCCAAATGCCCAAATCTTAAATGTACATGCACTGAATTTTGACAAATGCAGATACATGTGTAAACCAAAGCCCTACCAAGATCTAAGACACTGACCCTTACTGCAGAAAGTTCTTTCATGTTCCTTCCTAGTTAACCTCTGCCCCAACCCCCAAAGATTAGTTTTCAACATCAAGTTTTTAAAATTCAATGTAATTTTAATAGCAATATATTCTTCACCTCTTAATAATAAATTACCTAAAATATTTACATCAAATATGATGAGGCATGCTTGGAATTTATTAAAGTCAGAGAATTTCAAGATTTACTTGATATTTTTGGTAGTGTTTGTCAATGAGGTACAAGGTTGGCTTAGCGGCTATGTCATTTTCTTTGCAAGATTATCTACCAAGTAAAATATATTGTCCCCATACTGCACCATGTCAACTGACTTTATGTGTAAAATGACTGACCCTGGGTCTTTGTGGTGTAGGTTGTTTGAGAACCTTCCATAGTTATCTCCCTGTTGCTTGGGAGCCATGAGGGGAAAGTGAAGCTGTTGTATCCCTTAGCCCATTCCTCCCTGGGGTGGGCCATGATGTCTCTGTGAGCACCAGGATTTTTATCTTCTTCCCTCATTCTCGGAAGGGAAGGAGAAGAGAACTCAAGGAGAACTGCCTCTTGGTGGGTTTAAATGAAGGGTTCTCATTATACAGAACGAAGTAAGCCAGAAAGATAAAGACCATTACAGTATACTAACACATATATATGGAATTTAGAAAGATGGTAACGATAACCCTATATGCAAAACAGAAAAAGAGACTCAGATGTATAGAACAGACTTGTGGACTCTGGGAGAAGGTGAGGGTGGGATGGTTCAAGAGAACAGCATCGAAACATGTATATTATCTAGGGCGAAACAGATCAACAGCCCAGGTTGGGTGCATGAGACAAGTGCTCGGGCCTAGTGCACTGGGAAGACCCAGACGGATCGGGTGGAGAGGGAGGTGGGAGGGGGGACCAGGATGGGGAATACATGTAAATCCATGGCTAATTCATTTCAATGTATGACAAAAACCACTGCAATGATGTAAAGTAATTAGCCTCCAACTAATAAAAATAAATGGAAAAAAAAATAAATGAAGGGTTCTAGGAAAGGAAAGAGTTAACATTGAGAAAGTTCCTCTAGGTGAAATGGAATGAGGGAAGGAGAGGTGAGTGTGTGCTTTGGCATGGTTTCGGGCAGGTGAAACCAAGGTGAGGAAGGTGAAGTTGGCAACAGCATAGGAGCAGAAAAGACAAGGGAAAGAAAAAAGAAGGCTGAGGAAACATTGGGGGAGCCTTCCTAATTGTCTCTTTATAAAGTTAATCTTTCAGTTGCTGATGTTCAGCCTTCAGTTGAACATCAGCCCTCAGTTTAGCCCTCAGGGCTAAAACTGCCTGGCTCTAACTCCTGAGAGGGCTCCCAGGGATCTCTGCATTAGTCCCCTTCGTGCAGGACAAACCCAGAGAAGCCTAACTCTGGCTCCTCCTGCCACTCGCAGGGAGATGGGCTGACCTGACTGAGATACACAGCAGGACAGATAAACAAAGAAGCTGAAATTGTCTGGCAGTGCTTGGTACTATAATACTGGGATGGTTTGCCTTAAGCTTGCAGAAAATATTGCTTAGAATGTGCAAAAATATAGAATTACACCTCTATTTTCTATATATTAGCCTTAACACATATACCAGTTCTAATGTAGATTTCTAATTGATTCTAATTTATAACTGAGATTTTCATTTTTTTGCCTTTGTAACTATTTGTTACAGACAATGCCAAGTATACAGATATGCATAGAAAATGTCAATGTCTAAGAGTAACGAACTTACTCTTTATTTATGAATTGCTTAGGCTCATTTGTGTGCCAATTCTAATTGCTACTTTTTAAAGGTGAGAGTAACTCAGGAACAGAGATGCTACTCAGAGTCATCAAACTCCCAAGTTGGCTAAATTCAGAAACCCACTCTTTGATTTCCATTACCTACTTAGCCTCCACCTATTGAAAACACAACAAAACCGACCCTGCCTTAGGCAGAACTAATAAAAATGAACCCTTTCCTTTGGTATTTGTCAAAAGGATTCCTGAGAGGAACATTATGCAGTCACCCATCTCCAACTGGGCCCCCACTGCAAGAATACTCTGTCTTCCCAGCAAGCCTCCTCCTATTTCCCTTCCTGACCTCTATTTCAGGCTTCCTGACAAATCATTGGCAGGAATTCCCACCTACCCACTCCAGATCCAAAGATAGAAGGCTCCTGGGCAGTGCAGGGCTTATGAAAGCAATCCAGCTTCCACTGAAAGCAACAGGGTGGACTCAGTGCCTGGAACTTGATGAAAATATGTGGAATGAAGGAAAGTATAAATGAGATCCACTGGGCACTTAAAAAAGAAATACAGACATCTCTGCTATCAGGGTTGTGGCCTGTTTGAGGAGATAGAAAACATTAATTGAATGACTGAAAAATACTTTCAGAACAATTTTCTTTCCAACAAATATGAACTAATTGAATACCGACTTGGCCCAGTAAGGCCACTAAGCAAAAGCAGAGTTATATGAAGTCAATCATGAAAGATGAGCTAGGGGAAGGGGATTTTGAGTTGGGTTTGAAGGTGGAGGATCACAGTAACTGATGAATAGAAAGAGAGGGGAAAAAAGAAATCAGGAGTAAAATGTTCAAAGGCTGATGAATAACAAATTTGCTTATGGGAGCAAAAACTTTATTAAGGATTAATGAAAAGTAAGGTTGGCAAGATGAGAGAAAGAAAAGGGAGTATATCTTGAAAAATCTTGACTATGCCTCTGACAGCTCATAAGTTGGGGAGAATTTTGTGAAAACATTGTTTGAAGCAAGAGGAAGTTGCTATTCTATTGGTTGTCATTAGGGAAGTAAGCCTAGGGTTGGAAACCAGCTGGCAGCCTCTGGGATAAGGAGAGCAGCAGGAAAGAAATGGAAATGTGAACAAAAAGGAGACTCCACTTCTAGTCATTGAATACAAGCATTTTCAGGTCAGGCAGGGCTTATTTAAGCCAGACCTGAAAATTACCTCTGATCTCCAGTGTTTATCACTTCAAAACTGGTAACTTCCAGGAGAATGGACACAGTGATACAGAGTTTTTCTGTCTGCTTGCCACCTTTCTTAAACCATCAAGGAAAAGACTTGTTTAGACCTGTGTCTGATTTTAACCAATCCACTTTTATCTTCCATGAGAAGTTAACAAGAGGTTTCCTTTTGGAGTCAACCTATACAAATTCTTTTCAGATTCTGTTTCCTTTTTTTTTTTTTCTTTCTATTTCTTGGTCAAGATTTTCAAACTGTCTTTTTAATGAACTCGAATAATTTTAGATTTTAATGTACTGAAAATTAATGAAATAAGCATTGAGAACATGATGATATAAGCAGTTACTTAAACCAAACATGCGATCAAGAATGTTTAAAATAATTTTTGATTATGGGCTTAAAAGAATGCTTGATTCTGGCAGTGTTACTTAGTGGTTTGGAGCCAACAAACTTGAACTTGAATCCTGGCTACACCAGTTACTGGCCACATGCCCTCACTCACCTCTCAAAGCCTCAGTTTCTTTATCAGTAAAATGGAGAATGTTAGTATTTGTCTCATGGGTCAGTAGTTCTTCAGCTGTGGTCCCCAGGCTAGCAGCAGCATATCTACAGCTGGGAACGTGTTAAAAATGCAAATTCTCAGGCCCCCACACCAAATTTATTACATCAGAACCTCTGCTGACAGGGTGGAAAAATCTGTTTTAACAGACTTCCAGGTGATTTCTGCTGCTAGTGAGAATTCAAGAACCACTGTTACAGGGTAGATATTACATACTTAGAAGATTGTAACAAATAAACACAAAACACACCTAAAGGGTTTGGTGCAGGCTTGGCATAAATTAAGAGCTTCATCATTGCCAGAGATGACTATGCAGCTGGTAGTGGTAACCACCTTCACAGCACACATTAAGAAGGTCCTATGATACTAGGCCTGGACAGAGGCATGGCAACCCACTCTAGTGTTCTTGCCCAGAGAATTCCATGGACGGAGGAGCCTGGTGGGCTACAGTCCATGGGGTCACAAAGAGTCAGACATGACTGAGCGACTAACACTCACTCTCATGATACTAGGCCACCAGAGAGAACACTGTGCTTATACAGGCACCTCACAAGGTAAACAAGCAAATGCTTGTTTGCTTTCTAAAATTACTCAAACATGAATCTGTACGGAACACAGCTGTATCAACTTATGTCTGTCAATGGTTTAGCATGGATCCTCTGAACACAAGCTAATCAGAAATTCCAAGAAACAAAATAAAAATAAATCTGTAACATTGACTTGTACTGGTGATTCCAGCTCACCGCTCTATCCTTGAAATCCTCTAACATTTTTTGTGAATTTGGGATGTTTATGATAGTTAGGATTTGAGAAACCATGATTTGCCTGTTTCCATGATGGTGAATAAAAGCTTAGCATGTCTCTGTCTGTCTGTCTCTCTTTTCAGTAAAACTTCCATTAGACAGCATTCCTGCAGGAACGGTAGAAGGCAACTCATTGATTATGAAATCCAGAAGCAAGATTTTCTCTGATTTCTGAAAGAGAGATCAAGGCAACAATGTACAGAGAACGTCCATGGTTTTTCCTGTCCATTTATTCAACAAATAGTTTTGAGTTTCTACAATGTTCCAGGCCTGGTGTCCTGGTGAATAATACATCCTCTCATGAGACTGACAAGTAGGGGAGAGATAGTAATCAAATAGTCATATAAGTAGGTTAAAATTAGAACTATGATAAATTCTGTGAAGAAGAGATGTACAGTGTTATGAGAACCTGTAAGAATGAGGTTAGACCCAATTCTTGGGTTGGAGAAGGTTTTCCTGAGGAGGTGAGTTAGAGTTGAGATCTTAATGATAGTCAGGATTCAAAGATGGCCCCATGATCTTGGCTTCCTGTTGTTGTGTCTTTATAAATTCTTCTCTTTTGGTGTGCGCAGAATCTGTGATTCACTCATAACCAATAGAATGGGGCAAAGGTGATGGGAAGGCAGTCCTATGATTAAGTTGTAACATAAACAGTTAAGAGTGAAAATAAAGAAAACCAGATGAGTTTGAGAAAATTCAGAAGACAAAATGTATGGGACTCTGTGGCAGTTTAGAGACAAGGGTATGAATGTGGCAAGTATCAAAAATAGCTCTTTGGTTTCTGTCTTGGTCTTTCTTGGGCATGAGTAACATAGAAAGATAGATCTGAGACATGGGGTCAAAGATCATGACTTTTGTTTGAACACGGCTTTCCCAGGTGACTCAGTAGTAACAAATCTGCCTGCCAGTGCAGGAGACACAGGAGATGCAGGTTCAATCCCTGGGTCAGAAAGATCCCCTGGAGGAGGAAATGGCAACCCACTCCAGTATTCTCGCCTGGAAAGTTCCATGGACAGAGGAGCCTGGCTGGCTATCGTCCATGGGGTCTCAAAGTGTTGGACACAACTGAGGACCACTATGTTGAATCTGAGGTATAAAAAGATATCAAGTGGTTGAGCATAGGAATCCAGAGCTCAGAAGAAATATCTGGGCAGAAGAGATATTTTGGGGGAATCTCATTAGTAACTGAAGACCATGTGCATGAATGTTCCTACTCAGGGAGAAATATAAAAGGGGAAAATATAAATAAATATAATAGGGGAAGATAGGAAGATATAAATAAATAAATATAAAGGGGGCCTCTCTTTGAACCTGGAGGGGCTCCTTTAGTTAATAAACTGGTGGAGAAGGAGGAGACCTGGTAAATAAACAAAGAAGGGGCTGCCAGAGAAAAAGCGGAAGTCAGCAGTGCACAGTGACACCTGCTTGGGTGTCTTACTGCAGGTTTCTCTGACCCAAGGACTACTTATCCATTCTCCCTCCTTGATTAACAAGGAAGCAGCCTTTGCCTGTTACTTTTGTTGTAATCCACCCAGTTCTAAAAGTGTCCAGGGCATACAGGAGTCACTGGACAAATATTTTTTGAATTGAATCACTACCTTGTTGTTCACTAAAGGGTGGAATGAATAGATGAAGCCCTGTTCCTTCAAACACATAAACAAATGAGCAGAGTATAAGATACCATTTCATTGCTCAGAAGGTAAACACACAGCTACGTGACTAAAATAGTTCAAAAGCCATTTCAGTAGTTTCTGTTGCTGAAATATGTTTAATCAAATGTTTGATCTCCTAGAGATTCAAGAACCGATAACAAAACAGGACTTTTTGGCAGTACACTGCAATCAGGAGTTAATTATTGTCCATGCCTTTGGTATTTCTAATCTCAGGTTGTTCAAGAAGGTGAACTCCCTGTGGAAAAGGTGTCAGGGACTACTTGTTTACCTACTCAAAAAATGCATAAAGAACATATTGCATTCCTAATCAGTTCTTTACCAAAAACTACCAACTGTGTATTGGATTTTGTGTTAAAACATACTAATGCCTCATCAGATGCCAACAGAAAATGATATAATTGTAACAAACCAACTAAATCCAGACCCTTCAGAAAACAACCCTAGGTAACACCCACTCCCAAATCCTTCTGCCACCCTTTAGAGTACTTGTGGTCATGAACCTCAAAGAATGTGCTTGCATTCATTTCCTAGGGTTGCTGTAACCAATTATCGCAAACTGTGTGGCTTGAAACAACAGAAATTTATTTACTCAATGATCATGGAGGCCAGAAGTCTGAAATCAAGGACTGAACTTGATGAGTATGAGCAGAATGGAGCTTCCTCTGAAGGAATTAGGGGAGAATCTTTCCCTGCCTCTTTCAGATTCTAATGGGATCCTTGGCATGTGGTAGCAAAATTCCGATCTTTGTCTCTGTCTGCACATGGCATTCTCCTCTGTGTTTCTGTTTCTTCTCTTTCAGCCTTTTATAATGACACTTGTCATTGGGTTCAGGGACTGCCTGGATGATCCAGAATGATCTTATCTTGAGAAGTTGTCTGCAAAGACCTTCACCCCAAGTAAGGTCACTTTCTGAGGTTCTGGGGGGAGGGTTTACCATTCAACTATCCTCACCACTAAAACTTCCTAAGAGCCCATGCAGTAAGCAAGCTCAGTTATACCCATACCAAAGGGAAAAAAAAAAACAGAATTTCCAGAATGCATTTTAAAATTATCTAAAGTAATGATCCAGCAATCACACTCCTGGGCATATACATAGACGAAACTACAATTTTAAAAGAGACATGCACCCCGGTGTTCATAACAGCACTATTCACAATAGCCAAGACATGGAAACAACCTAAATATCCAAAACAGATGAGTGGATAAAGAAGATACTGAACATATGTACAACTAAATAGTACTCAGCCATAAAAAGAATGAAATAATGCCATTTGTAGCAACATGGATGGAACTAGAAATTATCATACTAAGTAAGTCAGAAAGACAAATACTGTATGATATCACTTATGTGTGGAATCTAAAATATGACACAAATGAACTTATCTATGAAACAGAAACAGACTCACAGAGAACAAGCTGATGGTTGCCAAGGGTAAAGGGGTGGGGAAGGGATGGACTGGGATTTGGGGATTAGTGGATGCAATTACATATAGAATAGATAAACAAAAAGGTCCTACTGTATAGTAGAAGGAACTATATTCAATATCCTGTAATAAGCCATAATGGAAAAGAAAAAATTATCTAAAGTAATGGGGAGCTTGACTCTTGACTTTCTGAAAGATCTGCCAGAAAAGATAATTTTCTGAAGTCAGGTAAGGAGCTTTTGCAGGGAGTTCCTTGTAGGGTGGGATTTGGTGCCTCCCAAAGTGCCTTCTTATTAAAGATCAGGGACTTGGGAGTCCACCATTAGGATCACTCTCTGAGGGTCTCCTTAGGTACAGGCACAAACTAACTAAGCAAAAATACATGACTGAGAAAGATGATACATTGGTTGGCTAATGTTAGTGGAGATTAATTTAATTGATTTATTTATCTCCCCAAATTGCCCAATTTATTACCAAACAATAAACTATACGTTTGGGACAATCCAGTCCATGTTATCACTAATAATTTTTTAATGAGATATAAAATCTGCAGTGTTGGAGCGACTTTGAAGAGATACCCCATATCCAAGGGCAAAAGAAAAGCCCCAAAAAGATTGTAGGAGAAGCAAAATTACATTTAAGATCAAACACCATATCCGCCAGAGATGCTCAGAGGACTCAAACACACCTTGTGTGCATCAGGACCCAGAGACGCCACAGAGACTGAGACAAAACTGTGTTTGTGTGTCTCCTGAGGAGGTATGGGTCAGTAGTGGATTGCTGCAGGGGCTCTGGGTGCAGCAGACTTGGGTAAGGCATAAGCCCTCTTGAAGGAGGTTGCCATTAACCCCACCACTGGGCCACCAGAACTTACACAGGACTGGGGAAACAGACTCTTGGAAGGCACAAACAAAATCTTGTGGGCACGAGGACCCAGGAGAAAGGAGCAGTGACCCTACAAGAGACTGACCCAGACTTGCCTGTGAGTGTCCAGGAGTCTCTGCCAGGGGCATGGGTTGGTGGTGGCCTGCTGCAGTGTTGGAGGCACTGAGTGTAGCAGTGTCTGCAATGGGTCCTTTTGAAGGAGGTAGCTATTATCTTCATTCAGTTCAGTTCAGTTGAGTCACTCAGGTAATTATCTTCATTACCTCCACCATAGTTTGGCCTCAGGTCAAATAACAGGGAGGGAACACAGCCCAGCCCTTCAACAGAAAATTGGATTAAAGATTTACTGAGCATGGCCCTGCCCATCAGAACAAGACCCAGTTTCCCCTTCAATCAGTCTCTCCCATCAGGAAGCTTCCATAAGCCTCTTATCCTTTTCCATCAGAGAGCAGAGAGATTGAAAACCACAATCTATTTCTGGTTAGAAAACTAACCAATCTGATCACATGGACAACAGCCTTGTCTAACTCAATGAAACTATGAGCCATACCATGTAGGGCCACCCAAGACAGACAGGTCATAGTGGAGAGTTCTGACAAAACATGGTCCACTGGAGAAGAGAAAGGCAAACCACTTCAGTATTCTTGCCTCAAGAACCCCATGAACAGTACGAAAAGGCAAAAAGATAGGACACTGAAAGATGAATTCCCCAGGTCAGTAGCTGCCCAACAGGCGACTAGAGAAGAGTGGAGAAATAACTCCAGAAAGAATGAAGGGATGGAGCCAAAGCAAAACAACACCCATTTGTGGATGTGACTGGTGATAGAAGTAAAATCTGATGCTGTAAAGAGCAATATTGCAAAGGGAGCTGGAATGTTAGGTCCATGAATCAAGGCAAATTGGAAATGGTCAAACAGGAGATGGCAAGAGTGAACATTGACATTTTGGGAATCAGTGAACTAAAATGGACTGGAATGGGTGAATTTAACTCAGATGACCATTATATCTACTACTGTGGGCAGGAATCCCTTAGAAGATATGGAGTAGCCATCATAGTCAACAAGAGAGTCTGAAATGCAGCACTTGGCTACAATCTCAAAAATGACAGAATGATCTCTGTTCATTTCCAAGGCAAACCATTCAATATCACAGTAATCCATGTCTACATCCTGACCAGTAATGCTGAAGAAGCTGAAGTTGAATGGCTCTATGAAGACCTATAAGACCTTCTAGAACTAACACCCAAAAAAGATGTCCTTTTCATTACGGAGGACTGGAGTGCAAAAGTAGGAAGTCAAGAAATACCTGGAGTAACAGGCAAATTTGGCTTTGGAGTACAGAATGAAGCAGGGCAAAAGCTAATAGAGTTTTGCTAAGAGAACACATTGGTCATAGCAAACACCCTCTTCCAACAACACACAAGAGAAGACTCTACACATGGACATCACCAGATGGTCAATACCAAAATCAGATTGATTATATTCTTTGCAGCCAAAGATGGGGAAGTGCTATACAGTCAGAAAAAATAAGACCAGGAGCTGACTGTGGCTCAGACCATGAACTCCTTATTGCACAATTCAGACTTAAATTGAAGAAAGTAGAGAAAACCACCAGACTATTCAGGTATGAACTAAATTACATCCCTTATGATTATACAGTGAAAGTGACAAATAGATTCAAGGGATTAGGTCTGATAGAGTGCTTGAAGAACTATGAATGGAAGTTTGTGACATTGTACATGAGGCAGTGATCAAGACCACCCCCAAGAAAAAGAAATGCAAAAAGGCAATATGGTTGTCTGAGGAGGCCTTACAAATAGCTGAGAAAAGAAGAGAAGCTAAAGGCAAAAGAGAAAAGGAAAGATATGGCAAATAGATGGGGAAACAGTGGCCAACTTTATTTTTTGGGGCTCCAAAATCACTGCAGATGGTGACTACAGCCAAGAAATTAAAAGACACTTGCTCCTTTGAAGAAAAGTTATGACCAACCTAGACAGCATAATAAAACGCAGAGACATTACTTTGCCAACAAAGCTCTGTCTAGTCAAAGCTATGATCTTTCCAGTAGTCGTGTATGGATATGAGAGTTGGACTGTACAGAAAGCTGAGTGCTGAAGAACTGATGGTTTTGAACTGTGGTGTTGGAGAAGACTCTTGAGAGTCCCTTGGACTGCAAGGAGATCCAACTAGTCTATCCTAAAGGAAATAAGTCCTGAATATTCATTGGAAGGACTGATGTTGAAGCTGAAACTCCAATACTTTGTCCACCTGATGTGAAGAACTGACACATTTGAAAGGATCCTGTTGCTAGAAAAAATTGCAGGCAGGAGGAGAAGCGGATGACAGAGGATGAGATGGTTGGATGGCATCACTGACTCAATGGACATGAGTTTGAGTAAACTCTGAGAGTTGGTGATGGACAGGGAGGCCTGGCATGCTGCTGTCCATGGGGTCACAAAGAGTCAGACATGACTGAGTGAACTGAACTGAATTGAACTAAAAATCTAGTCAAGACTAACTCCATTTATAAATTTGCCACACCTGTGAGACCAACCCCCTTCTTCCTAATCTAGAGTGCTGTCTCCTCAACAATAGTTCTTGCTTGATAAAGAACCATGATGGCCTGAGAGAGTAATCCTTGTGCTGTTGATCCCCAATAAGTCAAATAACCTACTAGTCAGACGTTGAACCTGCACTCAGGGGCACAGCTGTTATCCTGTGTAGACCCAATTGACAGCATGATGATTTAGCAGGTAGCTTTCAAAATAACTGTGGGGTCAAAGGGGAAAGGATTGGCCTGAACTTGTTCATCAGTGACTCATAACCTTTACAGCAATTTCACAGCCCAGTTGGGAAGCAACAGAGCTCAGAGTCTACATAATGTATCTTCATGCCCCATCTAATTTTGAAGAAGAGATAAGAGTATGCAAATCATTGCTAAAAACACCAGTTATGGGAGAGTCGATTGCCACAGAGGAAAGAAGAAAGAACAAAACCTTCTTAAGCCATTAAGAATGACATTGCTTGTAAACTAAACATAATTATGTATTGTGGCTCCTGATGATTGCATATATCAACGAGGATTTGCACCAGTGGTGGGGAGTGGGAGAATTAAGTCATCACTGTGAGTGATGGTATGGAAGGTTAGATTATAGGAGAGCAGAATATGGGACCTTAAACTTGGGTCAAGGGCATAATCTTTTTGATCCCAGTCCAATGGGACTGGCCATGTCAGCACCCTAAATGAAGGCTGAATGCCATGATGGCTTCAATGAGCTGAGAGGTCCCTGAAAGACAGGTATAATTTGAATTGCAAACAGATATTAACTATGGTCTGCTCAGTGCCTGGGGAGTACAGGGCAAGGACCATGGTGCACTCCACCATCATGTTAAACTTCCTGAGGCTCCAGCTCTCATCATATCACTCTGTGGTCAAGGAATGCCAAGCTTCTTCATTAACTGTTGTCAATGTTATCAATCCATAAAATTCTAAAAGTACAAAGAAAAAATATTACCTGCCAATCTCAGCACCCAGAGAAAACCATTGTTCATATTACATTTTGGCAGATGTTTTCTGTTTCTTTTGAAAAGCAGAAATGCATCCATTTAAAGGAAACAAACTAATAAATGGAAATTTGGGGTCAATTTTCATTCTTTCATTCATTCACATGTTTTTTTGATCCCACAACATGTAAGATCTTAGTTCCTTGACCAGGGATTAAACCCAGGTCCCCCACAGCATAAGCATGGAGTCAACCACTCGACTGCCAGGGAACCCCTGTCCATAATATTTAATGAGCACTTAGTATGCTAACCATGACAGACTCTAAAATGACAAGGATGAGTTGCCTGTCATTTCTTCGATGTACTACCCAACCCAAAGAGAAAGATGGACATGGACACATGGTGATGGACTCCTGTGTGAGTCTCAAGAATCAGAGATGGTAAAACTCAAGTCTTCAGAATTCTTCTGTAGGCTCCTGTCTTCCTGGAAACATTCTATGAGGTCGTACATGTGCACCAGAGCACACAGACATTTCTCCATCTCTGCTCCTGTGGACCCCAGTGTGAATGGCTAAATCATGACAAATGTCGCCTGAGGTCAGAGCAGAAACCCTGGCAAGCCATGAAGCAAAGCCAGCCAGGGAAGGAGGGGAAGAGACCTTAATTCTAGGTGAAAGCAAACAGTCCCAAAAGTCCCTCAGTGTAAAAGTCATACAGAAGAAGATGATAATCAAATTTTACATCTACTGAGCATTTACCATGTGCTGGGCACAGTGCTAAAGGCTTTTTGCATGAAATCTCGTTTAAACCTCAGAATGTAAGGATGAGGTTGGTATTAGATTTCTTGTTTAGATAAAATTACTGAGCCTAGAGAGGTTAAATGATTTTCCCAAGGTCACCCAGCTAAGATATGGCAACCTTTGACTTGAGCCCCAAATCAGTGCTCTTAGCCTCAGGAAACTCACAAATCAGAAGGCAGGAATCAGTCAAGAAAAGTACCACCATGTGGAGGAAAGGGCACAACCTTCAGAATTATACAAATGACTTCACATTCAGATACTACTTCCTCCTTAGGGTAATCCCTTAGCTGCTTTGTTGGTTATTTTTCCCATTTCTGCGCAGGCTGCCATATCTTATTTATCATGGAACCTCAATATCTAGCACTATGTTAGCTGGCTTGTAGCACAGGTCCTCCAAAACTGTGTTGAAGGAATGCCAGATTAATATAGGAACTCGGGCATAGGGCTGCAGCAAGGGGTACATGATGTGAAAGAGGGCACTCACCTGGCACCTGTGCAGTGTAAATACCCCTTAACTGTTGGCCTTTATCCTACAATGAAGCCTTGGCATGGGGGAGGGTGAATGGGACCAGTAGGCTGCTTCTTCCCTTAATTTGTAACCTCAGTGAATTTCTCCCCTTAAGACATACTCCTGAGTGTGTGAGCCACTAAGAGAAATAAAAGAGCAGGAATTAAACAGGAACAAACTCCGTTTGGGAGTCAGGCACGAATTACCATACTGTGATGGATTTCCTAGACTATAAAGACTCTAGCCTTGATACACGTGCATCTGGCGTCACCAGTGCCCTAAAGCATCTTCAGAGCTTAATGCAATGCCAAGCTCAGTGTCTCCTTGCCCATATTGTTCTCCCAAGGCAGAGATAAAAGTCCTTTTTGATTCTTGCTTCATCCATAGGAAAGGGGGCAAAAAAATACATACTAGAGAAATCCTCAGTGGAAGCCGCATTGTCACCAAGCATAATGGAAACATTTTAAAGATAACTTTCTCCCAATTGCTGTGGCCTTTTATCTGGCAACTCAGACAAGGTTGTTAACACTGATAAGCAGATTTTCTTCCAAGTTCAGTAAAATATCAGAGTCTGTATGGAAAGAACAAACACGCTTAGGTTGTCTAAAATAAAATCTGGCTTTTGTAAAGTATGGTCTGCTCAAGATGCCACTGTTTAGCTCCTACAAAGCTGATTTAGTTTTCTCACCTTTTCCACAAGAATCTCATAGAAAACCCTTGCTTTTCATTCAAGATTGGAAAGCAATCTGGCAGCAGCTCTACTGGACTTCCTCAAGGAAGAGGCCCTCCCTGGACTGAGCCCCTGTGATATCTAATCATTGGTGCTTTACCTTTAAAACAAGGTCATCGGTGAAACCAAGTACCACTTTAGCCAAATTCAAGTCCTCCTCTGCATGGTGGTTTCCAAACAAGTTCCTTATTCTAAGTTCCTTCCGGGTGACCTGCATCTCTTTTTTTCTGTTCAGGAGAGATTGTTCTTTTCTCCTTTCCACTTCTTCATCCCTCCCCGATCACAGAGAGGAAAAGAATGGCCCTTCTCTGCTCCTGACTCAGAATGCACATCAGCCAAAGTCAGAAGGACAAAGCCTCCTCCAGAGCGACTGTCCCCACCTCTGCTTCAAGCCCACTTCGGGTGGCAATTCACTGGCTGCCTCCTACACACCATTTCCCGGACAAATTCCACCTGGAAGAGTTCAGGGACAGAAAAAGGGTGCTCCTCTTAAAGAACCAACACTACGCTTATGATTAGCCAAGAGGGCTGTGTAATTCAGACAGTGTCTCTCTTTGCCTGGCTGTTGGAAAGCTCAGAGCTGGAAACTGGACTCCTTTTTTTTTTTTGAGGGTGGGGACAGGGCTTCTTGATATAAATTTTTCTTCAACTATCAGTTCATGCTTCTTTGTTGTCTTCCAGCCTCTATTAATGAGTCTCTGAGTAGAACTCAGTTTCTAGTGTAACTTGCCTTCACAGAAGTAGATGAACTATGAATAAATGAACATTTTCAAAGTGGGCTGTCATCATGCTAATTCTAACCATGCTGGTTCTGTCACCTGAACAACAGGAAAAATAACAGAGGAAAAACAATTTAGGATCATCTTCCCAAAGGGCGATTTCTACCTAGAAGCTTTTGGCCTCACCAAGACTAAAATAAAGAGGATAACTTGTTCATTCATATAGAAAAGTTCATTAATACACATTTATTTATAGACTCAAAGCAAATTCATTATGCTGCCTTCTCTACCCTGCCCCTGTCCATACTTTAAAAAACAAAAAAACTAGCAGAGAGTAAAAAAGTAGCCCAATTTAGATAGGCAAACTGAGTCACAGGAGTCAGACTAAGAAAATATACTAAGTTATAGGACAGATAACTGGAAATGCTATAGTCTATGAAATCTGTGGAGATGGAATTAGCTCAACATCTGCAGACTGGAGCCTTACAACCCCACCACAACACAAATGACTTAAACTGAGCAACTTAAAACTTAGATCTCATTCCTCTATGAGGAATTTCTCTCTGGAAATGACAATATTTCAAAATTTTCACCTTTTTTTGGAGAGGAGGCTATCAGTTCCTATTTATGATTTAATAAACTTATCCTAATTTTAATTTTTCTGCTTAGGGGAGAGGAAGGAAAATCTGCTTTTGATAAATCAAGACCAGACAATGTGATTCACTAAAAACACTCACCAAAGTAAGTAAACACAACACATAATAAAAAGTACAAACATTGTGAGAAAACTTAATCAGAGAAGCTGAAGCAGAGGTCAGTGTATGCCAAACTGATTTACAATCCAACAAGTACACCTGCATGCAGTGCGTAAGTGAGGGCAGGGTAAACATGCTTTAAAAGAAATATGCATATACTTTATACTAACCTCCTCAGGGATGGAGGAAATTCTAAGGAGGTTAAGGCAGGACATGAGTAGAATATACAGCTTTGCTCCTGTTATCTGACCCACAGAACCATCCTGTCCCTTTCAGCTTAACTTCCTCCAGACATTAGAACTACACAGCTTAAATCATGGTGCTTGAACTAACAGACACAGAGACCAGACTTGTGGGGTATATGCAGGAATGGACTGGGAATTTGGGATTAGCAGATGCAAACTACTATATATGGAACGGATAAACAACAGGTCCTACTGTATAGCACAGGGAACTACATTCAATATCCTGTGATAAACCATAATGGAAAAGAGTATGAAAAAGAATATATACATATATCTATATACATACACACACACATATATATGTAGAGATGAATCACTTTGCTGCACAGCAGAAATTCACACAATATTGTAAATTAACAATATTTAAGTAAAACAATTTTAAAAAAATCATGGTGCTTGATTTTGTCAATAGGAATCAATACAGTCCAGAACCATGTTAAGGGCGGTGAACCATGTATGTTCCTGACAAGAAGCTGAGTTTAAGACAGTGTCAGTCACCAACCCAGCAGCATTCTCCCTTTATTTGTGCCTATATATTTGAAAAAAAGAAGTGGGGGGGACATACCCCAGTTTACTTTTTTAAAACTAAATAACATTGCCTTGTGGCACTCATATTGTATCTATTACACATTTCACTTCAAAACCTCATCTCCCCTAAACCCTCTTCAATGCGCTTGAAGTAGCACAGCCAAAGGAAAGGAATTTTCTATTTAACTAGAGCACTGACATTCTGTTACACAATTCGATCTTGTCTATTTACCTGCTCTCAGAAACACAAGACACTAAACACGAAATGCTGAATGCGTTGAGTCTGTGGTGCCATAGGTGTCTGAATGCATCTGTAGCTTCCCTCTCACTCATCAGTGTAATTGTTGCCATGTTATTCCATTTTTTGATTAGTCTAGTCCCTCAAGCTCAATGCTTTTTTCTGGCCCAACGTTCTTCTGCTGGTTGTCATGGTGACTGAATTGTTAGCAAGGAGAAAGGCTCTGTTGTCTGTCATTGTTCTGTTGTGGTTTAGGTAACGCAGGAGGCAACACAAGTGAAGTGGATGGACCTTTTTTGCTCTGCATCATTTCATAGTATTGAAAAATCTCACATAAAAAAGGAGCAAATAGGCCCAACCAAAGAAATAACCAAGCTCTTTCTAAAGGAAAGTGCACATTATTATAAAGAGGCAAAATGGCACTAATGATGAACTGAGTAATCTATGAAAAATGCTGCTGAATATTACATTTATTACTAGAACAATCACTGCAACTTAAACATCACATACAATACCTACCATTTTGCAATTTAGAGTAAATATAGTTTTTAACTATACAATTGTAGCATCAACTCTTTGATTCTCGAGGCTCTGCTACTTTAACCTTACGTTCTGTTTAACCCAAAGATAGCATGGTGGAAGTTAGGACTGAAGCCAAATGGAAGAGTTGGGCAAATTTTCTTTTGGTGGTAAGATAGTGTTGGAGTCAATTTCTACTTTGGGAATGTGGAAATAAGTTTTTAAAGATGAGGGCTTACTAAAAAGGAGAACTTTTTTATTTAAATGGTTTTTTGAAGCTAACCAATATATATATAATCACTCCTTAATTTTTAATTTTCTAGATTTTTAACAAGAAAATGGAGAGTTATAGCATATAAGTAAAGGGATACATTATAGACAGGGACAAAATTAATAACAGTTCCTATTTAAAAAAAAACACTCTTAATCTTTGTTCATCATTGCATTGTTAGACATATATCTGCCCAAATCAGCAATTACTTCCATTAGTATCGGTATAATTTTCCTGTGAACTTTTTCATTTGTTTTATTTGAACTTGAAATGGTCTAATTTAATTTTTATTTAACTGTTTAATTTAGTTCTTAATGATACAAATTTTTAAGTAGGAATACTTGGTAAAATATAACTTGAAAATTTAAAAAGATTAAAAGGTTTACAACGACAAATTTCCCTCCCACCCCTGAAATCTAGTTCTCTCTTAATCCTCCACAGCCATTATTATTAGATTCTTTTGTAGTTTTCTGGAATTTCTTTATGAAAATATTAGAAAATACTGACCGAGATTCTTCTCTTACCTCTTGCATTCACAAATGTTAGCTTGCTATTCACACTGCTCTGCACTTTTCACTTGACACTATATCTGGTTGTCTTTCTGTATCAGAACATAGAGACCTTCCTCCTCCTTTTTCTTTTTATAATAGTATAATATTCCATTGCTGTTGTCAGTCAGTCGTGTCTCACTCTTTGCAACCCCATGGACTGCAACATGCCAGGCTTCCCTGTCCTTCACTATTTCCCAGAGCTTGCTCAAACTTATGTCCATTGAGTCAGTGATGCCATCCAACCATCTCAGCCTCTGCTGCCCACTTCTCTTTCTCAGTGTGAGGGTCTTTTTCAATGAGTGATCTCTTCGCATCATGTGGCCAAAGTATTGGAGCTTTAGCATCAGTCCTTGTAATGAATATTCAGGATTGATTTCCCTTATGTTCTATAATTCATTTAATCGGTCTCTATTAATGGATATTCAGGTTATTCTCATTATTTTGCTTTTATAAACTTGTGTATGTCATTTTATATGTATGCAAATATATATGTGATAGAATCCCAGAGATGAAATTTCTAAGTTAAAAAAATTTGCATTAGTAACTGATGAATATTGTCAAATTAACTTTATAGAAGCTATTCCAATTTACATTCCCATCAACAGGGTACAAAAGTACCCGTTTCCTCATACCTTCCCAACAAAGGCTAATATTAAGCTTTGAAATTCTGCCAATCTGATAGGTAAAAAAAATAGTGCAACCCTACAGTTTTAATTTAAATTTCTGTTATTAGTGAAGTCAAATATCTTTCATATGTTTCCAAGCCAATTGCATTTATTTCCCTGTTAATCCTCACTTGAGATACTTTGACCATATTTAAGGTATTGATATTTTCTTATTGATTTCTATGAGCTGTTTATGTTTTTGAAAAATTTATGCTATGTTGTGTTATGGGTTGCAAATATTTCCCCTAATTCATTGTCTTTTGATTTTGCATAAGGACTTTTCCTCGCAGAAGTCCTGGCTTTTCTGTGGTCATACAAATCTTTTATGGTTTCTGCCTGTCTCTTCTCTCCTGTCCCCATGCCAAGAAAAAAACTCCAACAAAGAAGCTCTCCCATGCATTTCTGTAGTGCTTGTCTGGTTTCTTTCCTTTTCTTCATTTTTAAAAAATCTTTACCTTTTCTTAACTTTATCCTTGAGCATGGTATGAGGGACAGATCCAACTTTTGGGTTTTTTTCTGATGGCTATCCAATTATCCTATACTAGCTATAGAATAAAAAATCTCCCCCTTGCCCTCCCCTACACTGGTTTGAGATGTTTCCTTTCCAGATGTTAAAGTATATTACGTTTTTGGTTTATTTCTGGACTTCCTTTTCTGTTATCTTGGCCTGAGTATCTGTTCATATATGAAGCCCCAGTACATTTGACGTAACAAATATACAATCTACAATATACTACAAGAATGGCACTTAGCCTAGAAATGCTCTTAATTATATCTGCATTTTTACATGGCAAAGTGTATTTTCTCATTTATAAATTGCTTTAATCTATTGCTATCCAAACATATCTTCCTTGATTGCCCAAGGAAGTATATTCACTATTATGTTGAGCCAAACATCAATTGTCACTCAAGTTCTGAGGAAAATACAGCTCAGAAAAATACAGTGAGAAATCCCTGTTTTTCAATGAAAACTAAAATTCAAGAATTTATATACTGTATATAAAACACACTACTGTATTTAAAAAATAACCAACAAGGACCTTCTACAGTGAACTATACTCAGTATTTGTAATCATCTACAAGAGAAAATAATCTGAAAAAAAATATATATGTGTATAACTGAATCATTTTGCTGTACACTTGAAACTAACACAACATTGTAAATCGACTACACTTCAATAACAGTAATAAAAAGAATAGACAGGGAAGAGGGCTGTTGTGTCTTTGGGAATATGCCTTTAAGGGTACAGAGTGCGGGTGTTCATAAATCCCAGCGCACTTTCATTCAGCATCTCATGGTGGTTTACAGCCACAGAAATCTGCAAAACCTGCTGCTCTCACTTTCTGAGGGTGCTCCAGGACGACTTTAAAGCCTAGCCATTAAAGAGCATTTGAAAGGGCACTTACTATTTAGTACCCCCGTAAACATATATTTTGATTTTCTTTCATACTGTTTAATGGCATAATATTCAGCAAGGATCTGTGGAAACCAGCTAGCAATCACAACACACTCCAAAGGAAGAGCACCAGCCCTTCCCAGACAGTGCTCCCCCCGGCCCCCCTCAGCACACAGGCTGTGGCCGATTTCATCATCCTGCCAAATATTCACAAGCTTGTTATCTGTTATTGGTTTAATGTAGTGCATTCACACAGACTGAAGTTGATTTCCAGTACAGGTCTATAAATAATGCTCTTCGCCTGTGATCTTGAGGCTTTTGAGATCAGTTTTCCTGCTTCCACCCCTCCTTCTCAGCGAGCATTTCATCACAGGGGAGAAGATGAATGTCCTTGCAACAAAAGATGACTTTTGGAGCAGAACCTACCCAATAATCAGAAGTGGCAAGTAAAAGAGGGAAGGTGGTGACCTC
Source organism: Odocoileus virginianus (assembly GCF_023699985.2). Taxonomy (NCBI): domain Eukaryota; kingdom Metazoa; phylum Chordata; class Mammalia; order Artiodactyla; family Cervidae; genus Odocoileus; species Odocoileus virginianus. The sequence goes on from NC_069689.1 coordinate 29,193,759, forward strand.
TCTCGGGGACATGAACAAGAAGAAACTGGAGGAGCCTTTTGCTTTGCTTAGAGAGTACCCAAACCACTCATGGCAGGAAGCGTTTGGCTACTGATCACTTCTGTGAGACATATTATAAAAGGTGAGCAAATCTCAAAGCGCTCCCTGCCTCCTCCCCCAATTAGTTCAGAGGGCAGCCGACCTTCAGAGATATCCATTGCGGGGGGTGTTTTTCTGGTGACGACGCTGTGAAAATAATTTTCTTTCTGAAGGGCTTTCTTTCTATTCTCTCCCTATGGCAACTTTAGAAAATTTGTTAAAACACGCACATGCACACCAACCTCTCAGGCTTATCCATGAGCTCTCTGGGTGAGTGGGAACAAGCGGGAGCCTAGCCAAGATGTGCACCCAACACAATCACATCGTTTTGATCATTTGGGGAATCTCACTGTGTTGTCAGGGATTTTTTTAAAGTATGGAACAAGATAAAGTAGGTTGAGAGCAAGTTGTTTAAGCAAAGTCATTTGGTCCAACTGCTTTTCCAAATTGGCAAAAGATTATTTTTTATTGAACCAGTATCTGCAGAGCAATAGTTGAAAAAAGCTAGTGTCTATTCCTCTGGGGCATCTCTGCTTTGGTTACAACAGCTGAATTGAATAGCTGATACTAGAAACCAGCAGGAGAGGAAACTGGTGGAACAAATAGTCTCATGGGCCTCAAGAGAACCATGGATGATTCAGGAGTGTGGGACAGGTTGGTATTAGTCATAGCACACACATCATGGAGGGACTCACTGTAACATCAGAAAGATGTAAATAGATGCAGATAGATGTAAATCTCACTGACCCCACATGGTGAAAGAAACCATGCACACCTCAGTTTTGGGTAAGCACTTGTCTCATTTCAAGCATCCTAACTTCCCACTGATGTCCCTTTTCTGGGGACTCTTATTTTTAAATGTTTTTAAAATTGACTATAAATAGAGAAGAAAGCAAAAGCTACAGTATACTTCAGTGCAGTATAATTTCTGGGAGAGGAAAAAAAAAAAGGCTGTTTCTGTTATATCTTTTCCACCTCATCACAGGGGAGTCATGCCCAGAATTATGCTGGCGCCAGGATTTAAAGGCCAGGAACTGGAAGCAGCACCTGTAGACCAGAATTTAAATCCCATGGACGGTTTCTCTTGAGGCTTTCATAGAACATGAATGAGGATGTAATTTAAAAATAAGCCCTGCATTCTATTTAAAAAGATAAGAAGGAGCTGGATGTGTGTAAATGTTTGGATTAAATATGACCAAAGACTGCACCGTATTTAAATGGCTTGGCACTTGGAAAATGATGGAATCAGGCTTCATAATGGTGCAAGCATCTACCTAATGGAGCTAAATTTCCAATATAGGTGCATAGTGGAAAAGAAGGGCAGACAAGTGGCGCTGAGAATCTAAGTGACACAGCACCAAAGAATGAAACATATTGAGTTTAATGATTGACCTTATCAGAGGCTTTCTGCTCTGACAATGAAGATGTGAATTATCCTATTATTATAAGCAGATGGATCGTCTTATTAACGCACCCGAGCCTTTCACAGTTTTATTTAACTTTAAATTAAATCGAACAATTTCAGTAACATCCTCTCATCCCTTAAAGGAAACAGAAGCTGAAGCCCTAAAATATTTTCTGTGTCGCTGTGTATAGTCTTTTTCTTTCCAGAGACCCACTTTCAGATCTGCCATACTCTAATGCTTTGGCTTTCATTTGGATATAGCTGAGGTGTCTGGCAAGTTTCCCTGTAAGTTCCTTCAAATCCGGAGGGGCTGAAGGAGATTTTAGGAGGCCGTGTTCCTCCTAATGACTCCACACGGAACAGCATCTTTGGAATTCTGATTTTATGCTGTCAGCCACTTGATAGGCCCTGCTAACCAGGAGCAGCAGATGAGCCATCATCAAATGTTTTCTGAATTCATCCCTAGTACCACTGTCCCCTTAAACCAAAATTAGGCAGTGAAGTAATATTTGTTTAGAAACACTTACCAGGCACCTGCTTAGTACTATAAATGCTATCCTAGCAAAGGCTTCGCACACAAAGGAAATATTTTACTGGAAGGTCAATATCTGCAACCACAGAAAGGAATGGAGCTATTTCAAACTCACCGACAAAGGCTTCTGTCTCAGCCCCCATTCCACTCTCTCTCTCTCTCTTTTTTTTTCCCTTTTGGTTTTGTTTCCTTTCAGCATATTTTAGGAACTAATCAGCTTTATAAAAGGTACCACTGTTAATCTACTGTTTGTCTTGGTCTTCATTGCAGCTCCTTAAAAGATAGAGTGCAAACAAAGCAAGAATTAAGGTCATTCCATTTAAATCCTTCAGAGAGGAAGACAGGGCTAAGGACTACAGAGAGGAGGGCTGGAGGAATCCAGGACAAAAAAAAAAAAAAAGAAAAAAAAACCCTCATTGTTTATTATTTGCCAGCCTCAGAGCAGACCCCATTCCCATATTTGTGAAAGGATTACCCTTCCATCTTCAGAGATTAATGGGAAGCCGAGACAAGTCCTCAGCCCACAGTCACAGTGCTCTAAAGCACATTCTCTGGGAAGGTGAACCTCAAAGTGCAGTCTCTTGGGGGGCATGAGTGGGACAGAGCTTGCCCCCCAGAGCCTGATCTGATTCTTCCTCCAGCTGCTCGACATGCATCAGCAAACACAACTGGCCAGGGGATTCCACGTTCATACGGAGGCAAGCCTTGCATCTTAGAAGGTGTAGCTATGTACATGAAAACCTTAGTGCATATCATGTTTAAAAGGGAGAGGGGAACAAAAATAAAAATCATAATCTGTGCAAAAGCATCACAGAAGCATGTGACACCAGCCCCTTTCTTCCTTTTACAATGCTGACTGAAACCCAACTACCCATATTTTATATAGGACAGAAGTCAATTAAAGTGCACTTCAGTTTCTCAGTTGTTGCTGCAGTTGTTCATTAAGCATAACTAAAATGTATGAGTCTTCACATTTTTTCCAATGTGGCAATGGGCTGATCCGTAAAAGGATGATGCACCGTAAAGTGTTGTCTTTAAGGTAAGACCAGCGAGCAGAAATTGACATCTGTAGCCAACAGTCTACATTCCCAGTAGACTTGATTCCCAGTCTCTAGCGAGGTTTCACACATAGTGAATGCACAGTATTTGTCGCATGAAGAAAACTGTAGTATTTTTGATGACTTTAATAATAACAGGACTAACAATTGTTAACGTTCACCAAATATTAACCATGCTTCATGCAGTGCGCTATGCACTTTACTTATCTAACTCAACCCTAACCTCAACAGCATGAGGTTATTATCCCCATTTTACAGATGAGAAAAACCAAAGTTTGTTGAAGTTAAGTCACTCATAACTTCACTTAGCTCCAAGGCCACATGAGTAATCAGTGGCAAAGCCAGCCTTTAGAGCTACGATGGCTTATTCTGGATCCTCTCATTTTAATGCTTTCTTATCACCCTGCTTCAAAGCAGCATTTCTTGAGTTTAGAAAATGCTCAGTGATTGTTCCAGATACAATGCTGTTTTGTTTTGTTTTTTTCCAGATGAACAAATTATTCCCAGAGAGAATAACAGTGTCACCTTTAGCCAAGTACGAGATGAGAAGAGACTGCTGTATTGTGGCTTCAAATTTTGTCCTCAGCTCCCAGAAAATTTAGCTACTCACACAATAGGACATCTTGGGTTGATGCTTTGTTGAAAGTCATATGAACAGATCTCCTGAAAGGAGTAATGCTCCTTCTTTAAAGGATATCTTACCTCCCCCAGTTACCACCTCCCCACCCCCGCCCCCACACACAGATCAGGCAAGATAAGATCTATTTGCAAAACCCTTGGCATATGGTGAGTGAGTCTGGTTTTCTCCAGCGTTTCATTATGATTGGCCTAGTTAATTCATTTCATTATATGTTCACCCCTCTTTGGAAATTGAACAGGATTAAATTGCATTTTTAAAGCCTTAGCAAATCACCATGTGATTTAAATTAGAATAAAGACAAACATTCAGATTGCTTTTTTGAGGAAATTCTGACAGTATTTCTGGCCCAACAAGAGTGTTTGTCCAAAGACTGATTCTCCCTTGGCCACTGGGGTGTCCAGTTCTAAGTATTCCAAACCCTTGGTAATAAATGTAGAATCCATAATCGAAAACTTATCAGAGTGAAAACCACATGTGAAATTATTGTTTCCTCTAGAATAATTCTAAAACCCCATTTAGCAAATAGATCAATTTATTCTCCCTCCAAACTAGCTTACAAACGAGGCCAACATGAACTGAGTCATACCCACATATTTAATAACTTCCCTTCCTCTTAGGAAAGTGTTAGAAATAGATTTCTAAGTCACTAATAGTAAACTAATAGGTCTTGGAAGTAAAAGCTAAGGGATACTTGTTACTATTTGTAAGTCTATTGTACTGAGCTACTTAATAATTTCTGTGTGCTCAGTCCCTCAGTCATGTCTGACTCTGCAAAATCATGGACTGTAGTCTGTCAGGCTCCTCTGTCCATGGGATTCTTCAGGCAAGAATACTGGAGTGGGTGGCCATGCCCTCCTCCAGGGGATCTTCCCAACCCAGGGATCGAACCCAGGTTTCCCACATTGCAGGCAGATTCTTTACCATCTGAGGCACCAGGGAAGCCCAAGAACACTGGAGTGCGTACCCTATCCTTTCTCCAGGGGATCTTCCCAACCCAAGAATCAAACCAGGGTCTTCTGCATTGCAGGCAGATTCTTTACCAGCTGAGTCTCATCTACTCCATAGGTTATACTGCTGCTGCTCCTTCCAAATAAAATAAGTAGAGAGAATTAAGAAGGTGTTGTAGAATCTTTGGCAGTGTTATACTAGAAAAGCTTTGAATTATAGCTGTCATTTAATTTTACTAATTTCAGGGTATGGTGTTCTGCTTAGAATCTTTGGATGCTTGTTTCACGCGGCACGATTTTTTAGAATTTTAATATGATGAGCATCACGTTTTTGAGGATGAGAAACCAGAGCCCATCACTGAAACAAGCATGTTCCGTTCCTTTTTATTTTCAAATATAACTCTACAGATTCTGCCATGAGTTTATGGTGATGAAAACTTGGTCCTACATCCCCATAGTCAACAAGGAAGTTAGTCCTCATCTTGCAGTGAAATTTTTCAATCTGGTCATTAGATGAGCTTCCAGGGCTTTCCTGGTGGACAGACAGTCACTTCTGGAAATGAGCTGAACATAAATGAAAATATATTGCTATGGTAATACAACAGCTTCCTTTAAACAACAATTTCATTTCTGAAGAAAGCAGAAGATTCTTCTACCCCATCCAAAAGAAAGGAAAAGAAAGAACAAAAACAAAATACAGAGAACCGAACTTCTTTTAATAATTTCCAGGCATCAGTGTTATTTAAACATCACTTTTGGGAAATTTTGTATTGTCAGAAAATGCCTATTTTAAAAAAAATTTTTTAGGAAAAAATTGTCCCCAAGGTGAGACAAGCACACAGAATAAAGATAAATGGGGGGGTGGCATTTTGAGAAATATTGAATCAGTGCTTTAAAGTATCAACATTTATCTCTTAAAAAAAAAGAAGCTTAAAAATTCATCACTGTACATCAAACTGACAGTGGGTTTTTTTGTTGTTTTTGTAGGGGTTTTTAAGAAAAAAATTGGCTGACAGCTGAATTTTAGAGGATGAGTAAGATCTTAGAATATTGGAGATAAAGTTAGATTCTTTTTTAAAAAATTGAAGGAGAGTTGATTTACAATGTTGTATTAGTTTCAGGTATACAGCAAAGCCATTCAGTTATACATATATATGTATCCATTTCTTTGGATTCTTTTCCCTTTGGTTATTATAAAATATTGAGTATAGTTCCAGTCCTATACAGTAGGTCTTTGCTAGTTATCTATTTTACATGTAGTTGTGTGTATATGTTAATCTCAGTGGACAGTGTTTTTTATTACTGAAAGATTTCACAGTGTACAGAATGGTTACTTAACATTAATCACCACACAGCTGCATTTTGTTTGCTTTGGGAGGGACAGTCAATTGGCCACATGTAAATGATTTTGTAAGTATCTCTCCAGAGAAGTGTGGATCAAGGTGGAGGACAAAAGACACACATCTACTCCTGGCCACAATCCCTGAAATATCTAAAGAGACAGATATTTTAACAGAATACATTCATGAGCACACTAAAAAAACAAAATAAAAACTTTGTCAGCAGACAAGAAATTCCAAAGAATCCCTAGAAGATAGAAAAGCAAAGGGGATGCATGGTATTGACCGAGAACAGGATCCAAGGGAAAGAAACAATCCAAACCAGGAGTTGGAGAGAAGTACAAATTCAGAGAAGTCTCACTCTTAAGAAGAGGCCCTGGAGAGAACTTGAGAGTTCACTAAAGAACTGCCCTTGGCAGGTGTCCCTTTTCTCCTGTTTATGCAGAGCTACTGGCAGGAGCTGTTTTTAACCCACTGGCTAAACCCTCAGAACATCTCTCTCAAGAAATATCCTAGCTATGGGCGTCCCATGTGGGTGCAAGGCACTGAAAAAAAAGGAGAAAGGTGGAATATAAGTAACTCCAGAACTTCAGGACAGACAGGGAAGAAGATACGATGGGGAGGGACCTCTGCCTGGAGCCAAATGCACTGCCTCCCTCAGCATCAGAACTTGGCCCACCCTCCTCTCTTAGGCGTGGGGAGTAGCTGAAAGCGCCACCCTCCTGTAGCCTGCTGCTCCAAGCCTGTAGTACACTTCAAACAAAGCCTGCTGGTCTGTCAGCCCCCTCAGGCAGGGGAAACAGGTGGATTCTGCTTCAGAGGAGATCTATATGAGCTGCTTACATTAATGAATCTAGTCTTTTCATCATTATTTATGTTAAACAAACAACTGAGGCTTACCAGATACTGAAGGAAAACTAGCAGCATTTAACAACAGAAACAATAATGAAGAGCTTCCCTGAGAATTAAAGATCATTAAGGGAATGAAAGAAAACAAAAAATTTATTCTGATGACTATCTTCAAAAAGACATAAAAGGTGATTGTATCCTAAAACCAAAATAGGCTAACACCCAGTGCAATTAGACCAAAAAGAAAAAGTATTCTGAAAAACGGAGGTACAGCTCCTGAAAGGAAGAGACACAATCATTATTTGTAGACATACACCTGGACAGTGCAAGGGAGTCAATTGAAATGTTCCTCAAATTAATGAGAATGTTTAGGATGGCAGCTGATGGAAGATCAACACACAAATCAGCAGCTATAGTACAAACCAGGTGTGGAGTCACTGCTCTCTGGCTGACCTAACCCCCATGCTCATCCCTCTTCACCCCTGCTGCCTCCCTTGCCACCTGGAGGTGGTGGAGTGACAAGCTACTGAGATGTGGGCCATGTCTCTAGAGGAGCTGGTACCTTCTTGGTACAGACTTTTCAACTTTCCCCTCCCTTCTCTTTCTGGTCTGAATGCTGACTGGGGGCTAGTGGTGCAGTGGGCATCTTTTGAAGATAAGGGTACAGCACGCAAAAGAGACAGATCCCCTGGCAACTGCTTACCTCTGGCTTTTTGTTATGTGACAAAAATACACTCGTGTTTCATTAAGCCACAGTTGGCTTTCTATTGTTTGTGGCTATATACTTTCCTAACTGGTACATTGTAACAATCAGTGCAATGGAAAAAGATTTTCAAACCCAGGAGAAACAAAAACTATGACATTAGAAATAAATACAAGCAATTTCCAAGACCCATATAAAGAAAACTATTTTTAAAAAGGCCTCAAGAAAATGGAAGGAATAGCTTCTGATTGGGAACACTTCCTATGATAAATATTTTACTCTATGAGCTACTGTAATATCAGTTCAAATGGAACTTGACCAGCTGATCCTAAAATTCATGAGAACAATAAAATGAGCAAAAATTGACTTTAACACTCTTTTTAAAAAAATAGTAAAAAATAAAGAATATTTCTTCTATCAGATAGCAAGCATACTGTGAAATTCTATTCTAAAAGTATGAACTCAGTGCAGGAATAGGCAAATATATCAAAGAAACAAAAAAAATCTAAAATGCTCTTGCATACATGTAATTTAGAATACAATAAAGGTGGCATTTCAAACCATCAGAAAAAAGAAGGACTGTTTAATAATGATAATGGAAAGTATCCATTTTACAAGAAAAAAACTAGTCACATATGTAAACAAATTCCAGATGGAATAGAGAGCCATATATAATAAACAAAATCTTTAAAATATTGGATCAAAATAAATGAGAACATTTTAAAAATTCCATAAAGACTGATATATGTGATTAGCATAAAGACATCATCAGTTCAGTTCAGTTGCTCAGTCATGTCCGACTCTTTGCGACCCCATGAATCACAGCACGCCAGGCCTCGCTGTCCATCACGAACTCCCGGAGTTTACTCAAACTCATGCCCATCGGGTCAGTGACGCCATCCAGTCATCTCATCCTCTGTTGTCCCATTCTCCTCCTGCCCCCAATCCCTCCCAGCATCAGGGTCTTTTCCAATAAGTCAACTCTTTGCATGAGGTGGTCAAAGTACTGGAGTTTCAGCTTCAGTATCAGTCCTTCCAATGAACACCCAGGACTGATCTCCTTTAGGATGGACTGCTTGGATCTCCCTGCAGTCCAAGGGACTCTCAAGAGTCTTCTCCAACACCACAGTTCAAAAGCATCAATTTTTCAGTGCTCAGCTTTCGTCATAGTCCAACTCTCACATCCATACATGACCACTGGAAAAACCATAGCCTTGACCAGACAGACCTTTGTTGGCAAAGTAATGTCTCTGCTTTTTAGTATGCTGTCTAGGTTGGTCATAACTTCCCTTCCAAGGAGTAAGCGTCTTTTAATTTCATGGCTGCAATCACCATCTGCAGTGATTTTGGAGCCCAAAAAATAAAGTCTGACACTGTTTCCACCATCTCTCCATCTATTTCCCGTGTGGTGATGGGACCAGATGTCATGATCTTAGTTTTCTAAATGTTAAGCTTTAAGCCAACTTTTTCACTCTCCTCCATAAATACAGTTAAAACACAAACTACATTTTTAAGGAAACAATCCCATTCACCATTGCAACAAAAAGAATAAAATACTTAAAGGAATACTTCAGGAATAAATTTAGGAACTTACTTAGCATAAATAATTTCTAAGTAAATTTAGGAATTACTAAAGGAATACTTTAGGAATAAACTTACCTAAAGAAACAAAGGACTAACATAGAGAAAGCTATAAAACGCCGATGATAGAAATCTAAGATGACACAAATATATGGAGAAATATACCATTTTCATGGATCAGAAGAATCAATATAGTGAAGATGAGTATTACCCAAAGGAATCTATAGATTCAATGCCATCCCTATCAAGCTACCAATGGTATTTTCACAGAACTAGAACAAATAATTTCACAATTTGTATGGAAACACAAAAAACCTCAAAGAGCCAAAGCAATCTTGAGAAAGAAGAATGGAGCTGGAAGAATCAACCTGCCTGACTTCAGACTATACTACAAAGCTACAGTCATCAAGACAGTATGGTACTGGCACAAAGACAGAAATATAGATCAATGGAACAAAATAGAAAGCCCAGAGAGAAATCCACACACCTTTGTGGATTTGTGGACACATTATCTTTGACAAAGGAGGCAAAAATATACAATGGAGAAAAGAAAATATCTTTAACAAGTGGTCTTGGGAAAACTGGTCAGCCACTTGTAAAAGAATGAAACTAGAACACTTTCTAACACCATACACAAAAATAAACTCAAAATGGATTAAAGATCTAAATGTAAGACCAGAAACTATAAAACTCCTAGAGGAAAATATAGGCAGAACACTCTCTGACATAAATTACAGCAAGATCCTCTATGTCTAACCTCCCAGGGTAATGAAAATAAAAGCACAAATAAACAAATGGGACCTAATGAAACTTAAAAGCTTTTGCACAACAAAGGAAACTATAAGCAAGGTGAAAAGGCAGCCTTCAGAATTGCAGAAAATAATATCAATTAAAACAACTGAGTAAGAATTAATCTCCAAAATACACAAGCAGCTCATACAGCTCAATATCAGAAAAATAAATGACCAATCAAAAAATGGGCCAAAGAACTAAACAGACATTTCTCCAAAGAAGACATACAGATGGCTAACAAACACATGAAAAGATGCTCAACATCACTCATTATCAGAGAAATGCAAATCAAAACAATGAGGTACCATCTCACACTGGTCAGAATGACTGCTATCAAAAAGTCTACAAACAAACAGAAAAGTCTACAAATAATAAATGCTGGAGAGGGTATGGAGCAAAGGGAACACTCTTACACTGTCAGTAGGAATGCAAACTAGTACAGCCACTATAGAGAACAGTGTGGAGATTCCTTAAAAAACTGGAAATATAATTGCCATAAGACCCAGCAATCCCACTAGTGGGCATACACACCAAAGTAACCAGAGTTGAAAGAGACACGGGTACCCCAAAGTTCATTGCAGCACTGTTCACAATAGCTAGGACATGGAAGCAACCTAGATGTCCATCAGCAGATGAATGGATAAGAAAGCTGTGGTACATATACACAATGGAATATTACTCAGCTATAGAAAAGAATGCATTTGAGTCAGTCTAATGAGGTGGATGAAACTGAAGCCTATTATACAGAATGAAGTAAGTCAGAAAGAAAAACACCAATACAGTACATTAATGCATATATATGGAATTTAGAAAGATGGTAATGGCAACCCTATATGCAAGATAGCAAAAGAGACACAGACGTTAAGAACAGACTTAACAGACTTCTCTGTGGGAGAAGGTGAGGGTGGGATGATTTGAGAGAACAGCATTGAAACATGTATATTACCATATGTGAAACAGATAACCAGTCCAAGTTCAATGCATGAAGCAGGACACTCAAAGTCAGTGCACTGGGACAACCCAGAGGGATGGCATGAGGACGTGGGGTGGGGGGGCGACAGTTCAGCACAGTGGGACACATGTGCGCCTATGGCTGATTCATGTCAAAGTATGGCAAAAACTACCACAATATTGTGAAGTCATTAGCCTCCAATTAAAATAAATTAATTAAAATTTAAAAAGAAACATTCTTTAAAAAAACCCCACAAACTACAGCCAGGAAGAAAGTGTTTTCAATATATAGAACAGAAAAAGGATCCATATGAGTAAGTATAAATAATTCTTACAAATTAATGAAGTGACAAACTCAATAGTAGAATGGACAAAGATTTTGAACAAGAATGAAGAAATACAAATAGCTAAAAATGTATATATGGAAAGATGTTTACCCTCATTTAAAAACATGAAATTGCAAACTAAAAGTTACTTTTTACCACTAAATGAGAGGAAGTTAGAAAGCATGTTAACATGCAGTTGTGAAATGGGAGCAAATTGCTTACTCTCTTACACAGTTGAAGAAGTGAGTAATATTATAATAATAAAATACTCCAAAAATACAATAATTTTGAGGAGAGGCAATCAAATTTGGAAAACTCAGCAGTGGCCACAGGACTGGAAAAGGTCAGTTTTCATTCCAATCCCGGAAAGGCAATGCCAAAGAATGCTCAAACTACTGCACAATTGCACTCATCTCACACTTTAGTAAAGTAATGCTCAAAATTCTCCAAGCCAGGCTTCAACAGTATGTGAACTGTGAACTTGCAGATGTTCAAGCTGGTTTTAGAAAAGGCAGAGGAACCAGATATCAAATTGCCAACATTTGTTGGATCATCAAAAAAGCAAGACCGTTCCAGAAAAACATCTATTTCTGCTTTATTGACTATGCCAAAGCCTTTGACTCTGTGGATCACAACGAACTGTGGAAAATTCTTAAAGAGATGGGAATACCAGACCACTTGATCTGCCTCTTGAAAAACCTGTATGCAGGTCAGGAAACAACAGTTAGAACTGGATATGGAACAACAGACTGGTTCCAAATAGGAAAAGGAGTATGTCAAGGCTGTATGTATATTGTCACCCTGCTTATTTAATTTATTATATGCAGAGTACATTATGCAAAATGCTGGACTAGATGAAGCACAAGCTGGAATCAAGATTGCCAGGAGAAATATCAATAACCTCAGATATTCAGATGATACCACCCTTATGGCAGAAAGTGAAGAACTAAAGAGCCTCTTGATGAAAGTGAAAGAGGAGAGTGAAAAGGTTGGCTTAAAACTCAATATTCAGAAAACTAAGATCATGGCATCTGGTCCCATCACTTCTCGGCAAACAGATGGGGAAACAATGGAAACAGTGACTGACTTTATTTTAGGGGGCTCCAAAATCACTGCAGATGGTGATTGCAGCCATAAAATTAAAAGATGCTTACTCCTTGGAAGAAAAGTTATTAACAACCTAGACAGCATATTAAAAATCAGATACATTACTTTGCCAACAAAGGTCCATCTAGTCAAGGCTATGGTTTTTCCAGTAGTCATGTATGGATGTGAGAATCTCATTATAAAGAAAGCTGAGTGCCAAAGAATTGATGCTTTTGAACTGTGGTGTTGGAGAAGACTCTTGAGAGCCCCTTGGACTGCAAGGAGATCCAACCAGTCCATCCTAAAGGAGATCAATCTTGGGTGTTCATTGGAAGGACTGATGTTGAAGCTGAAACTCCGATACTATGACCACTTGATGCAGAGATTTGACTCATTTGAAAATACCCTGATGCTGGAAAAGATTGAGGGCAGGAGGAGAAGGTGACAACAGAGAATGAGATGGTTGGAGTGATGGACAGGGAGGCCTGGTATGCTGCAGTCTATGGGTTCACAAAGAATCGGACATGACTGAGAGACTGAACTGAATTGAATCAGTTATACCTCTCTACACCTAAAATGGACATGTATTTTGATCCAGCAAAACCGTAAATTCATCATTCATCTTACAATCACAGTCAGTGTCCTTGGAGGAATAGTCCAGAGCCACTTTCTCATCTCCCCTTCACTGTGACTTTCAGTAGCATGGCTTATTACCTTCACCCACCCCCAATTCCATCGGAACTCTTCTGACAGGAGTCGTAAATAACTACCTAGTTGTCGTGTACAATGAAATCTTTACTGTCTTTGTCCTTGAAAAATTTGATGCTGTGAGCTATTCTTTCCTTTAGGTTATTTCTTCCTTTAGCCTCTAAGACTCTTCACTCTATCTTTTCCTTCTGCTTCTCAATCTCCTTCACTCACTCCTCTTTCTTTGATAGATCCTTCAAGGTTTGTGCTCCCCACAGACTATTGCCTGGCCTTCTCTTCCTTACTCTATGTGATCTCCATGCTCTTCCCTCAACGTATGGGTTTAATCTCTATTTACAGATTTGAGATTCTAGAATATCAGTATCTTTAGTCTAACCCCCTCTTACTAAACTCAAGATCCTTATTTATACCTACCTTCTAACATCTCCACCAGGGTATTACACAAGTATTCCAATAATCCCCCAAACATTCCTCTCTCTATATATATTTTTTCTTGATCAAAGCTCTATTGTCCATCCAGTAACCATAGCTAGAATCCCAGGAGTTATCTGAGACTCCTTGCTATCCTTTACTCTCATATTCAATCTGTCAAACAAGTTCTAGAAATTCATAGATATACCTCTCCTGTCCAAATGTTTCTATCTTCATGTTACTGCATTTGTTTATTCCCTTGTCATCTATTTAAAAAGTTCTTAACATGGAATCTGCATGAATCCATAAACAGATTTCAAGAGATCTGTGAGCCACTGATGTTTCATGTAAAGTGTATGTGTGAGTGTACACATGTGTGTGCATGCTAAGTCATTTCAATCATGTCTGACTCCAACCCTGTGGACATTGGCCCATTGGGCTCCTCTGTCCATGGGATTCTCCAGGCAAGAATACTGGAGTGGGTTCCCATGCCCTCCTCCAGGGGAGCTTCCCAACCCAGGGATTGAACCCTTGTCTATGATATCTCCTGCATTGGCAGGTGGATTCTTTACCACTAGCACCACTTGGAAAGCCCACCTGTGTACATACATTATTCTGAAAAGGGACCTGAGGTCTTAGAACAGGCTAATTGCTCCTATAGTCTCCTAGTTATTATTCTTCCTGCTTCTCATCTCACCCTTCTGGCTTATCCTTCATCCTACTTCTATAACGTCTTTCCTATGTATAAATCCAGTCATGGCCTGCTATACAAAGGTTATGATATCTTACCATTTTAAGATAAAACACGAACTCATTTGCAAGGCCTTCCATGATCTAATTTCTGCTGACTTCTGCAGCCATTTGTATCTCAATTTTCTTTCCTCCTTACATCCCAACTCCAACTCATGATAAAATTTTAATACTTCAATTGTCCCAGATATCCTGTTGTTCTACTTCTTTACCTTTGCTCATATTGCTTTCTTTGCCTGGATGCTCCTTTACAAAGCCTTTCCTGTGCGCCCTTTGCCTCCAAGCCCATCAGACCATCCAGCCCAGGTAGAATTGATCACTTCTTCCTCAACATCCATAGTACATTATACAGAACTTGATCATAATCCCTATATTCCTTCATGTTTCTTACTTGAGGTTGCAGGTCAACTCATGTTCTGAACTGTACATTCTCTGAGGGTAGGGACTGTATCTTGTTTTGGTCCCTTCCAGCAAATGGAACAGTGCTTGATCCCTCAGATTATTCCATAACTGTTAACTGAATGACTTAAAAGGGAATAACAGTTTAGCTCTTTTATCACCACTGACTCCTTTTCATGTATTAAAAACAGGAAAAAAATGGAAAGAAGGATAGAAAGAGAAAGAACATCTCAGATAAGAGAATTTGCTGGATATAAATACAACCTCCATAGTATCAAATCCTCACTGTCAAGGCCAAGAATTCTAAAATAATGTAAGGCAAAGGAGATGATAAGGAAAATTTCAACTTTTACTTAGAGCTCAACATATTACAGCTTTCTAGTCCCTTCTTTCAAATATCAATTTTATAAGATTTATTTCTCATATCCTTTGAGTAATGTTAAAATATGTAGAAACTTGAGGACTATTCTAGAAAGCAGAATCAATATACCAGAGTTTTGAGTTTACAAATCAACTAATTGAAGATTAGAGAATAGGGATAAAATAAGCAGCTTCTTATTTAAGGTACTAAATAAATCTGATTTTAAGATTCTGACATATTGCAGGCAAGATCCCAACTTCATCAAAATTCTTTTATATATAAATCTTAAAAAACAATGTAGACTCCTCAAGGATAGATATTGCGTTGAATTTGTGTATGGTCAAATGTTGAAGGAAGGAAGGAAAATGGACAGAGATGAAAGAAATTATGCCTTATATGTACCTGATGGGAGGGAGCAGAGAATTTCTAAAAACTACACTAAGTTCTTGAAAAGAAATTTCCTACTTGCTTCAGTGAAATAACAGTCTAGCATAAAGAAGGTATTATCATTGCATCATGCAAATATTGACTGACTTAGCTAATCAGGGCTGTGTATCCAGGCTTCTTTTCTCCCTGGAGTCTGCAGCGACAGTTCTGTGTACTCTGTAGTCTCTTGTGCCTGAGCCAACAACTGATAGAGTATTAGATCAAAGCCTTGATACACAGATGCCAGGCAATTTGGTATTAAACAAGTGATAAGAGTACAAAAGAAGTCTCAATGTACTTTCACCACAATTTGAACAGCAAATAGTTAATTAGGTTGATAACAGATGTCAACATTTCATGTGATGTCACGATTCTACAAGGTATAAACTCCTGTCCCAAGATAGAAAACTAAATTATTTTCTTTTTAAAAGAAGCAAAGATGAATTCCACTCCTTTATTTATGATTTTTCTCATCTGAAGCATTTGGTTAAACATAGTTCTAATTATCTCTTTAAGGCTTTTTTAAAGTAAAGGGACAGAATACAATTTTTATCTGCATAATTTAAGTGAGGTGTTTAAACAGTATTATGATGAGCCAGTAAAGTTTGCATTCAATGCAAATAATCAAGGCCTGAATTAATCAAGGATTATGGAGATGATGCTATTTCCAGATTTTTTGAGGCTTCTTAGGTATGTGATTTATAAATTATCTTACCTACTCATTCTAAAAAAACAAAAAATGGGGTCATGAAATAAGACACTTACATTTCCATGATATTTTCTATCTAAATGAAAACTACCAACTATCTAGTTATCTTAAAGTAAAAATCAAATATTTAAACTAAGTAAGATATCAGAAAAATTGAATACATTATATTTTTTTCTTATGTAAACTTCATATAAACAGATCAAAGTAAGAAATGCTCTAAAGGATATTTCTTTAGCTAAGAAATAAAAGGTTATATTTAGCTAAGAAATATAAAGGTTTCTTTAGCTAAGAAATATAAAGAAAGATCATATATATTCCCAAGTCGCCAGTATCAAGAGTGAGGTAAATAATAAATGCTTTCCCAAATGGATTTCCAAACACTTGAAGCAAAGTTTAAGATTTACACTATTTGCAAAAAAAAAAAACAAAAAAAAACAAAAAAAAACCACCCCAAACCTTCACAGTTAAATCATGTTACAGGAGAATAAAATAAACATTAGAGAGATGATAGAATTGCTGGAACTTTACCAAGTGAATGAAGTATTTCTAACTTATAGTTGAAAAAACCAGAGGCTCAGAGAAAGCAAGTCTCCTACACAGTATAGATTGGAATCCAGATCTGATTCCAAATCCATGATCTTAAACACAAACCCTATAGACCTTGTCAACCACATGAACAAGCCATGTTGGAGCTTGTGTAATAAGAGACTAAGACTCAGCGACCCTCAGACTCAGAGGTGCCATCAAACCTGTGTCTGCCACATTTCAGGCAAACTCCTTACTGCCTAAACCACCAGGGAAGCCCCTTATTTGGAACAACCACATAGTAAATCTCTGGAGCACTATTTCCCTTTTCCAGATTTCATAATGAAATCAATGTATCTTAACAATGCCATCTACTGCTGGGCAGTAACACTACACTGTCCCAAAATGACCCAGTGAATCCAAGGTGGCTACTTTTTCACCAGGGACATCACTAGAACTGGTTGATGGTGCTAGTCTGAGGGCACTATGAAATATGTGATATAGTCATTGGCTAACCACTTTCTTTTTCCTTCTTTTAGCCAGACTTGCTTGCAAACAATGATTAATGGGAATGACAATATAGTGAAAAAGCATTAGAGTGAAGGTCAAGAGAACACAGTTCTTGTTCTTCTTGTTCTACTGTATAACTTCATCTTCTGGTTAGCCTTCACAATCCTATCTGGTGTAATGTTAACAAGATGGTCTTGAGGATTTCTTTCTTTCAAGAAAATAAACACATCATGCGGACTCCTGCATAAAGGTATCTGAATCTTCTTCAAAACCCTTTTCAAATACTTTTCAAGCTTATGAGATTTCTTTAGCCGAGAGTAGAAATAGTTATCTTAGGGTTCTCTAACATGCAAATAAAACTATTTTGATGAAAACTAAAATATATAGGAAACAAGCTTATTTAATCCAAATAATTCCAGAATCTGGGTAATTTAGTAATTGCTATTTCTGTTTGTTAATAGTCTTTTAGATAGATCCCCAAACCAAAGAGAATGGAAAAACTACCCTCCTCCATAAATTTATATCTCAAAAATATTTTGAACTTTACGGCATTATGTACTTCCTGATGTGATGTTCTGAAAAGAGCACAATATTACTGAATATAGTATTCCTGCTAAGGAGATATAGCCTGAATCTAACTATGAGGAAATATCAGGGGAAAAAAAATAGGTTAAAAGACTTTCTACAAAAAAACTGGCCAGTAATTTTTGAAAATGTCAAAGCCATACATGACAAAGAAAGGACTGTTCCAGATTCAAAGAGACATGACAACTAAATGCAATGTGTCAGCCTGGAATAGGGGAAAAATTGACGTAGAAAATATCATCGGACAATCGACAAAATTTAATATGGGCTACTTGTTAGATCATAGTATTGAATAAACGTTAACTCTCTAGAGTCAGATAACATTATCATGGTTATGTAAGAAAACATCATTGTACCTGGAAATGTATTTCTGAAGGAATTCTCAACTGATATTTAAACACTGATGAAAGAAATCAAAGAGGACACAAACAGCTGGAGAAATATACCGTGTTCATGGATTGGAAGAATCAATATTGTCAAAATGGCTATACTACCCAAAGCAATCTATAGATTCAATGCAATCCCTATCAAACTACCAACAGTATTTTTCACAGAACTAGAACAAATAATTTCACAATTTGTATGGAAATACAAAAAACCTCGAATAGCCAAAGTAATCCTGAGAAAGAAGAATGGAACTGGAGGAATCAATCTGCCTGACTTCAGACTATACTACAAAGCCACAGTCATCAAGACAGTATGGTACTGGCACAAAGACAGAAATATAGATCAATGGAACAGAATAGAAAGCCCAGAGATAAATCCATGAACCTATGGTCACCTTATCTTTGACAAAGGAGGCAAGGATATACAATGGAAAAAAGACAACCTCTTTAACAAGTGGTGCTGGGAAAACTGGTCAACCACCTGTAAAAGAATGAAACTAGAACACTTTCTAACACCATACACAAAAATAAACTCAAAATGGATTAAAGATCTAAATGTAAGACCAGAAACTATCAAACTCCTAGAGGAGAACATAGGCAAAACACTCTCTGACATAAATCACAGCAGGATCCTCTATGACCCACATCCCAGAATTTTAGAAATAAAAGCAAAAATAAACAAATGGGACCTAATGAAACTTAAAAGCTTTTGCACAACAAAGGAAACTATAAGCAAGGTGAAAAGACAGCCCTCAGATTGGGAGAAAATAATAGCAAACGAAGCAACAGACAAAGGATTAATCTCAAAAATATACAAGCAACTCCTCCAGCTCAATTCCAGAAAAATAAATGACCCAATCAAAAAATGGGCCAAAGAACTAAACAGACATTTCTCCAAGGAAGACAGACAGATGGCTAACAAACACATGAAAAGATGCTCAACATCACTCATTATCAGAGAAATGCAAATCAAAACCACAATGAGGTGCCATTATACGCCAGTCAGGATGGCTGCTATCCAAAAGTCTACAAGCAATAAATGCTGGAGAGGGTGTGGAGAAAAGGGAACCCTCTTACACTGTTGGTGGGAATGCAAATTAGTACAGCCACTATGGAAAACAGTGTGGAGATTTCTTAAAAAGCTGGAAATAGAACTGCCATATGACCCAGCAATCCCACTTCTGGGCATACACACTGAGGAAACCAGATCTGAAAGAGACATGTGCACCCCAATGTTCATCGCAGCACTGTTTATAATAGCCAGGACATGGAAGCAACCTAGATGCCCATCAGCAGATGAATGGATGAGGAAGCTGTGGTACATATACACCATGGAATATTACTCAGTCATTAAAAAGAATTCATGTGAATCAGTTCTAATGAGATGGATGAAACTGGAGCCCATTATACAGAGCAAAGTAAGCCAGAAAGATAAAGACCATTACAGTATACTAACACATATATATGGAATTTAGAAAGATGGTAACGATAACCCTATATGCAAAACAGAAAAAGAGACTCAGATGTATAGAACAGACTTGTGGACTCTGGGAGAAGGCGAGGGTAGGATGTTTCAAGAGAACAGCATTGAAACATGTATATTATCTAGGGTGAAACAGATCACCAGCCCAGGTTGGGTGCATGAGACAAGTGCTCGGGCCTGGTGCACTGGGAAGACCCAGAGGGATCGGGTGGAGAGGGAGGTGGGAGGGGGGACCGGGATGGGGAATACATGTAAATCCATGGCTAATTCATTTCAATGTATGGCAAAAACCACTGCAATGTTGTAAAGTAATTAGCCTCCAACTAATAAAAATAAATGGAAAAAAAAATAAAATAAATTAAAAAAATAAAAAAGAACCTGGAATGAAAAAAAAAATAAAGATGAAATGATGGGGACAAAAAAATTAAAAAAAAAAAAAAAAAATAAATAAATATATATATACATATAGGTATAGGTGTATGAGAGCTTCCCAGGTGGCGCTAGTGGTAAAGAACCCACCTGCCAATGCTCGAGACATAAGAGATGCGGGTTCAATCTCTGGGTTGGGAAGATCCCTTGCAGGAGGGCATGGCAACCCACTCCAGCATTCTTGCCTGGAGAATCCCATGGACAGAGGAGCCTGGAGGGCTACAGTCTACAGGGTCCCAAAAAGTCAGACAAAAGTAAAGCAACCTAGCACAGCACAGCATAGACTTTTGAATGGTGAAGCAAAACATTAACAATTGGTGAGACTGAGTCAAGTGTAAACAGGAGTTGTCTGGTACTGTTCTTGCAACTTTTCTGTAAGATTTAAATTATTTCAAAATTTAAAGATAAAAAAGAAATAAATAATGGTAGAAATGTTTTCAAACATAAATTTTAAAGCCAGAAGAGACAGAAAAAAAACCATTTAGCCCAACCATTTTATCTATGAGGAAACTGTCACCTAAAGTGCTGAGGAGAACTGCTTAAGATCCCAGAAGCAATGAAAGAACTCTTATTTCCTGATTCCCCGTCCAGTATACTTTCAACAAGCCACAGTGAAAAGATCACACTGAAAAGATGCCAAAGTGCCATATCAGGTAGCTAATACAGTACTGTGCAAACCTCCCAAATTCCTCATAGAGCAAACAACTCATCCTCAAATACTCTGTGCCAGCAGCTTGCCGGGCATGATGAGATGGTGATGAAAAAAACTGATGCTTTCTGTAGGGAATTCAGATGGTGGGGGAGGTCACAATGCAGACATAACCCAAACTATGGCCTTTGATCTTACTTTAAACCTGAAATTACATGCTAGGGGGTCAACTCTTGGGTTAACAAAACAATTACAGGTATTTTCTGTAGATAGTGCATTCTGTTGGTTTTTATGTCTTTTGTTACATGATAAAAGATGATAGAGTCAAAAGTACAAATGCTGGGGCTCTTAGAATCCAACATTAACACGCCTCTCCAGACTGTAGGTTTTCTTGCACTGTACAATCAAAGCTCATTAGAAGATAAGATGAATGAGCCTATTTTCTACATTAAAGTGCCAGCAGTTACAGAGAAAGAAAAGAAAGAGGAGAAAAATACATCAAGAAATAAGGGAGAAGTCTGAGACTTCCTTGAAGTAATCCACATGCTTTAATTTTTTTAAAACTTACAGATTAAAGAGTGAATTACAAGTAAATTGGTAAAATCCTTTTTAATGTGTAAACTGGTCATTCTTTTTGTCTGGACCATAATAGCATATGTATTTGCATTACCTATCAGTCTCTCATGAAATCTCAGTTGTTACTTTCACATTAGTTTACCCATTTAAAGGGCAATACTTAACTGTTAATGGAAAATAACTGTTTTCATAATGCTTAAATGTCTGATTTAGTCAAAATTCTGTCTGTCAACCAAAATTTCATCTATATTTGTTTCAGCAGCACTAATGTTCAATGCCACCTAATTCCAAACAATTTGAGAGATAACACCTCAGGCAAGAGATTTATTTCCTCCTGAACAGGCCAAAACTTTAACCAATGTATAAATTTTTCAAAATGTAAAAGCATTAGACTGGATCAAACCCATGTTTCCACCAGCTGAGGGTCAGCTTATAACCTAGAAGCACGTGCTATGTTGTGGACCTGTCTATTGGTGCCCCGCAGGGCCCTGACATCACAACTCCACTTCACTTTGAGGACTTTCCATCCATGACTGTATTGAAACCTGAATAATAACAGAGAGAACAGTAGTATGCAGAATTCCTGGAAGAATCAAGGGATCACTTCTCAAGCATTTACTGAAAGTCATTCAGTAATGGGAGAGGCAGTTTGACACAAGACCAAGAGAGTGGACAGTGGGTCAGACCACCTTGTGCTGAGTCCTGACTCTGCTGTCTACTCATCTTTCCATGTCTCGGTTTCCTCATCTGGGAAGAGGGGTAATAAGATGACCTAGCTAGATCAGGAAACTAGAGCACAGAAGTTGGTCAATAACTGTTCGCTAATTCTATACAAAGTTTACTAACAGTTACAATTTTCTTTTGCACATGTTTTACAAGACTCACACAACCAATGCTTCTTAAAGTAAGATCCATAGACCTTTCGCACTGAGTACTTGCATTTGTTAAAATGCAGATTCCTAGGCCTTAACCCCAGGCTGAATAAGAATTTTGGGTCAGGGACTGGGGAATATAGGGCCCTGGACACTGCATTTAACATTTCATCCAGGAGTTGGGAGAACCACAGTGTTATTCACTTATAATGTTTCATTTATTTTGCTCACTTATAATTTTAATTTACTGTCTCACAAAACATAATGCATAATGATAAGAAGATAAAACACAAATAAACCATCCTTGCCAAAGAATATATGTAGTGTACCCAAACCTAAAAATGGTGCCCTGGCTGGCCAATATTTAGATGTTAGATCGGTCAAAAAACATCAGATAAATCTATTTCTGCAGAGCTCTGTACTGGGCTATATTAATAGTTGGTGTTTACTGCTCAAAATAAAATTCTTCCTCAAAGTAGCAAAGCTACGCTAAGGAATGTGAGGTTGTCAGTCCCCACCAGAAAGTAATAGAGTTACATGAACTGCAGAAACCCAGAAGTTTCCGGCTTCTCAGGGGCACATTTCATGTGTCATGCAAATAGGGTTCATTCATTCATTCATTCAGTAAGTGTTTCTTAAGCATCACCTGTATGCGAGGTAATAGTCTTGCAGATGGCAGATTCTTACATTTTTTGATCCAATGTTTTGCCACCACATTTGTAAATGCAACTTCATTTACAAAGTATGTGGGCATAGTGGCATGATGAATACAACAGTGAAAAGAAAGAAAGTGTTAGTTGTTCAGTCATGTCCGATTCTTTGCGACACCATGGACTGTAGCCCGCCAGGCTCCTCTTTCCATGGAATTCTCCAGGTAAGAATATGGGAGTGGGTAGCCATTCCCCTCTCCAGGGGATCTTCCTGACCCAGGGATTGAACCTGGGTATCCTGCATTGCAAGCAGATTTTTCACTTTCTGAGTCATCAGGGAAGCTGCTAGAACAGTAGATAGAATATTTTTAAAAGACATACTGCAGAACTGAAATCCAGATCTGTTGTCATATATACTCTCTGGTGGGTTCTCATCCTCTCTAATTGTGAAGGAAAGGGAACAGAGATACATAGTGCTGCATGGAGCGTTCACTCCTGCAACTTCAGAGGCTATAGTGGGATCTGCTGCCAGCACCCTCGGGCAGGAATGAGGACAGAACTCCAATGGGGCTGTGCTGTCATGTCTGTCCTTTCCAAGTTTTGGCCAGTTTCTCCTGCTGGATTTCCCTCATTCAAACAAAGATTCATGAGATCATTCTTATTAACTAGCAACAATAGTCTATCCAACCCCAACTTCCAGCTCTCGACAGTGGCACCAAGGGATGTTTAGAGGGATACCTGATATTGACCTGATATAGACCCCAAGCACTCTAAGTGCTTGCCAAGGGCAAGTTTAACTTGTTTTTAGAGAATAGTTTGCTCAGTCTACAAGAAATAAATGATATCAGGCTTTGACTGCTTGCTTGTGATTTCCCCTAGGTAAACTCATTTGTCTGAGCTGAGAGTGCATTGTGTTCGTTCTTTCAAAAACATGAAATTGTGGTGTTTTCATTGAAAGGATGATTTAGATTCCATTTACCACAAACATTAAGTACTTTTTCCGATCTCCTTTTTCAGCTGTATTTTTAGCTGTCACTGCAAATCACCAGTGTGGCTAAAAAACACTTTGCCTTTCAATAAAGAGCAGAAGCTACAGTTTAGGTAAGTCAAAGTTCATGAATTTTAGATAACACAGTGGAGAAGTGCCATTTCCCCCCGTCTCAATTTCTGAACTCTGACAAATTTGCTCTGGAATTAATAGCGAGGGCACGCTGCACTAACACTTATTGGAAATAAGAGGGTTAAGGAGTATGTAAGAAAAGCTAGTCTCTGTGTTTAGTTACCAAATAATTCTGTCAGGTGGTATTTATAATCAAGACCACCCTTGAGCTCTGAATTAAGTTCACGGTTTTTTACCTCTTCCAAATTCATGGATCAGTCTTTATCTGACATCAATTTCATGCTTTGCTCTGTAAAAACGGGCAGCCATCCCTTACTTTCATCACCACATGGTGTGGCACAGAACCATTTCTCCATGTATGGCAGCTTCAGTTGTATTTGTTCCCCTGGTCTCATTATTCCTCTTTAAGGGATAGATTTCACCTTCATTTCACCATCTCAGTTTGCTCATTTCTTTTTTTTTTTTAATCTATATACTTTTAGTTGGAGAATAAGTGCTTTACAATATTGTGTTGGTCTCTGCCATACATCAACATGAATCAGCCCTAGGTATGCACACATCCCCCTTGAACTCCCCTCCCATGCTCATTTCTCAGTGACACTATGGCACAGGAGCAGGGGCAATGCAGGATGAGGTGGTTGGATGGCATCACTGACTCAGTGGACATGAGTTCACCAACTCAGGAAGATAGTGAAGGGCAAGGAAGCCTGGGGTGCTGTAGTCCATGGGTCACAAAGACTTGGACACAAATGAGTGATTGAAAAACAGCAAAAACAAAAGGCATTTACTTGGATTATTATTCATCATAGACTATCTTGTTTCGTGAGCAGAGCACAAAAGTAGGATTTTAGAGGTAAGCCAATAAAATCATAGGATTGCATCTCCACATTTAGAAAGTGTTTTCTCTTCATGTTAACAAAACGAGATTTCTAAAATTTATATCTGAAAATGAAAGAAGTTGACAGTTTAATTAACCAATTAAAGATATGATTGAGATCCCTCAGCCACAAACTCTGGTGGGGTCTTCACATACACAACCAGGAAGACATGACCTAGAGTCTGTCTCTAGCATTATTAGTTGCTCATGGCCAACGTGAAGAATATAATTGACTTGCTCAGGCAAGTCACTATCTTCCCCATAGTCAAATCATACCCATTAGCTAGGAGCCCAACTCAAACCCTCCATTTCCTTGAAACCTCCCTTGATTATCCCAAGCAACAGGCCTTCTCCCTCCTTAGCAGTCAGTTTTATCTGCACCGATTGGCAAATTGTTGCCATACTTGGTACAGGTCTGCAGGAGACCAACACTGAAGAATCTGAGAGAAGTTAAAAACTGTCTCAAAATATGCCATCATTTCATTTAATTTTTAAAAATATTTATTTATTTGGCTGCACTGGGTCTCAGTCGTGGCGCATGGACTCTGGAATGCATGGGCTCAATAGCTGTGGAGCAGGCTTAGTTGCTCTGTGGCATGTAGGGTCTTAGTTTCCCAGCCAGAGACCAAACCTGTGTCCCCTGCATTGCAAGGCAGTTTCTTAACCACTGGACCACCAGGGAAGTCCCTATGTCCTCACTTTAAATCCCAAAAGTCAAGCCTCCAGTCTGGAGGACAGAAAACTGTGGAACTGGGCCTATTCACAAGGCACACCTTTGTAAACCCGCGGCAACCGTGGTTTAGCTACGGATCTACAAAGCTGAGGGGCTTTCCTGGTGGCTCAGCCAGGAAAGAAGCCGCCTGCAATGCAGGGGACCTGGGTTCAATCCCAGGGTCGAGAAGACCCCCCTGGGGAAGGAAAAGGCAACCCACTCCAGTATTCTTGCCTGGGGAATTACATGGACAGAGGACCCTGGTGGGCTATAAACTGTGGGGTTGCAAGAGTCGGGCATGACTTAGTGACTAAAACACCAACTACCACCCACACGGCTGACTTGGTTTCTTTGCCTCTCCTCTAGCCTGCAAAAGATAGCTCTTTTTCCTGTGTACTTGGAAATCTTACTTTCTCCCTTATCAGTTCTCGCTTTATTTCATCTCCAAGGAAGAATACAAAGAAAGAGTTCCCAGCACCGATTCCTCCTCTTCAGATCCACAAAGAGTTTAAGGGCATTGTTTCACGTCCTCTCGGAGTACTGACTGATAGAAGGAGCCTGGTCCTTCAGATCTTCGTGTATTTTTCTGGTGGGGATCATCCTACAGGGACATATCCCATGGACTGTGATGGCAATGGGGAAAAAAAGTGAAAATGTCACCCATAAGTATCCCAGGGAACTGAGAAAAATCTCTGCTTTAATCAATTTCTACTTTTATTCCAAAACACCTGATGTTTGTCAAAGATGTTTTTCAGTTACACTTTGAAGGAAATGTGACAGTTAACTGCTGTGAACCAGTTCCAGTTAAACTACAAGAG
This sequence comes from Odocoileus virginianus, assembly GCF_023699985.2. Classification (NCBI taxonomy): domain Eukaryota; kingdom Metazoa; phylum Chordata; class Mammalia; order Artiodactyla; family Cervidae; genus Odocoileus; species Odocoileus virginianus. Next base: position 29,220,003 of record NC_069689.1, read on the forward strand.
CAGTGCCTGGCAAAAGAAACCCAAGTGTTTGAAAGTTGCCTCTGCTTCATTACCATGCTAAGATCTCCACCCCAAGGAGGGACTGACACCTTGCTAGGCACAGTTGGTGCCCTGTGCAAAGAGCTTGAGGGACTTGAGCATATCCCAACTATTCTTAGAAATCTCCGCCCCTTTCCCCAGTTTCTGATGATGCACCTGCCTCTTACCCCTTAAGAGTCCCCCACTTTCCTCCCTTTAAAGAGAAGGTGTCTTAGAGCATGAACTCTCTCATTTCCATTCCCTGCTCAACGAATAAAGTTTCTCCTCTGCTTTGCTGAACCTGGTCTTGTTCAATTGTCCTGAACAGCACCAGGCCAAGGGAAGGACCCAGTTGGGGTTTACTAGATCTGAGAGGGTCGGTAACAGAAATGGTAGTAGAAATGACATTTCCTAGACTGGGGTGTGGAAAATAAAAGAATAATAGAAAAATAAATGCTAAAATTAAAGAAGTACATTTAGACCATTACTCTCCATCAATATTAAAACTGGATCCAAAAGAAATAAGCTCAAACAGTGGAATAAGAAATTAAACTTCAAGAAGTAATTTTCTTAACTGTAACAGAAATAAATTACCCAGAAGGTAGAACGTTCTTCATTGTTGGTGTTCAGCAGAGTGAGTTTTCATCTGCTGGAAATAGTTTAAATAGAGCTGAGCAATATGCAAGACAAAATTTTAATATTAAAAATCAATGATTCCCCGATGACAGACTAATCAGAACTTTAATGTCTAGTTCAACATATCATGATCACAACATTAATTCTAAAACTGAGATAAGAAATAAAAGCATAATTACTTCTCTCCAAAATTGAGATAGTCTGTATATTAAAGTTACAGCTTTGATATAAATGGGAGTGTCAACTGATTCTATCTTTATTAAGTTGAATACTAGTACCTACTATTATCTGTCACCTACTACCTCTGTATTTTTAATCCTTTATACAGGATAGAAAGCAAAAGAGAATATTTTTAAATATATTGATGTGAAGTCCTTTTGGATAGCAACCAAATACCACTTTCAAATAACAATGAAATGTATTGTAACGTGACCATAATAAGCACATTTCATAAAAAAGGGTTAGTTGCTCAGTTGTTTCTGACTCTTTGCAACCCCATGGACTACAGCCCACCAGGCTCCTGTCCATGGAATTCTCCAGGCAAGAATACTGGAGTAGTAGCCATTCCCTTCTCCAGGGCATCTTCCCAACCCAGGGATCAAACCAGGGTTTCCTGCCTTGTAGGTGGATTCTTTACTGCCTGAGCCACCAGGGAAATGCAAGGAGGAAATCAGTACAGAAAAGAAATGATGGTTGCTATAAGACCAGCGCACAAAAAAGTTCCAATTAATAGCTTCTAAATAAGCTTGGTCAACAAGTGTATGCGACATTTTAAAAATGTACATTATTATGAGTTAGCAAATTGTCTATTTATTATTTCCATTTCCTTCTGGTTACACTAGTTTTATAACAACCATCATTTCTTTCCTATACTGATTTACTCCTTACATTTCACAAAATGTGCTTACTAAAACCATTTTATAATAAGATTTATTGTTAAAATTAGAAAACAGAAGAAATTATAACAAATAAAATAAAAATCATCTATATTCCTAGGACCCTCAGGTAACTACTACTAACAATTTTGAGTCAACTTCCTCTCCATCTTTGGGATCATGTTTCATCAGCAGGTGTTTTTCCCTTTTAAAATCTTATTCTTCTCTCTTTTCCCCCAAGGGATAAAAAACCCTATCATTACATTTCCTTTCAAAACATTGTTTTTAATATCTGCATATTGATATATTTTATCAAATGGATACACTGCAAGATATTTAACCTTTCATTATTACTAGAGATTTCAGTCAATCCTAATCCTAATCAAGAGTCAGGAAACAGAAGCCTCTGTTAGGCAAAAAGTCACTTGATACAGGGAACTAGTTGCTTGTAAAACTGTAGGTGTGAAAGAGTGGACTCTAAGATGGATCCCAGAAATGATTCCTAGAACTCTGGAAACACATGTGGAAATCAGGCGAGCCCTGCTGGAGTTGCTGACCTCACACCACTCCGGCTGTGATCCAGGAAGCAGGACCACTGCCACTGCCTTTCTTGATACTGCCCACTGTCCACATGGGTGATGGACATTGGGTGCTTCTTCAGGAAACCTCAATGTTCCCACCATGTGTGTCAACAGAAAAGCAAGCAAACACCACCACCCAGGGTCAACAGGAAGATGAACTCTGCTTCACTTTCACTCTCTCTACATAAGTGCATCCACATGATTTGCATGTGGATCCTGTATGTAAGGGATATTAGACTTGTGCTGGTTTTAGCCTTCAGTCTCTGCAGAGCAGAAGGGCCAATGAAAACAAGGTTGGAAGGACACTGAGCCCTAACCACCAAGTCTACCACTACTGTTGTATAAGGCAGTGACAGGAATCTTTGTCTGAACCACTGTTTACTTCCTTAGGGTAGATTCCTGGAAGTGATATTATTAAATCAAAGAATAGAAATTTTTAGACTTTTGATAGTATATATTGCCAGATTTTTTCTGATGGGCAGGGCCATGCTCAGTAAATCTTTAATTCAATTTTCTGTTGATGGCCTGTGTTCCCTCCTTGTTGTTTCACCTGAGGCCAAACTATGGTAGAGGTAATGAAGATAATGGTGACCTCCTTCAAAAGGTCCCATGCATGCACTGCTGCACTCAGTGCCCCCAGCCCTGCAGCAGGCTCCTGGCGACCCAGGTCGCCACAAGACACTCCTGGAAACTGACAGGAAAGTCTGGGGTAGTCTCTTGTGGGGTCACTGCTCCTTTCTCCAGGGTCCTGGTGCACACAAGGTTTTGTTTCTGCCCTCCAAGAGTCTGTTTCCCCAGTCCTGTATAAGTTCTGGTAGCTCTAGGGATTAGATCTGATAGACAGGTTGCCTGAAGAACTATGGACAGATGTTCATGACATTTGTACAGGAGAAAGTGATCAAGACCATCCCCAAGAAAAAGAAATGCAAAAAGGCAAAATGGCTGTCTGAGCAGGCCTTACAAATAGCTGAGAAAAGAAGAGAAGCAAAAGGCAAAGAAGAAAAAGAAAGATACAACCATTTGAATGCAGAGTTCCAAAGACTAGCAAGGAGAGATAAGAAAGCCTTCCTCAGTGATCAATGCAAAGAAATAGAGAAAATCAATAGAATGGGAAAGACTAGAGGCCTCTTCAAGAAAATTAGAGATACCAAGGGAACATTTCATGCAAAGATGGGCTCAATTAAGGAGAGAAAAGGTATGGACCTAACAGAAGGAGATATTAAGAAGAGGTAGCAAGAATACACAGGAGAACTATACAAAAAAGATCTTCACAACCCAGATAATCAGGATGGTGTGATCACTCACCTAGAGCCAGATATCCTGGAATGTGAAGTCAAGTGGGCCTTAGGAAGCATCACTATGAGCAAAGCTAGTGGAGGTGATAGAATTCCAGTTGAGCTATTTCAAATCCTTAAAGATGATGCTGTGAAAGTGCCTCACTCAATATGCCAGCAAATTTGGAAAACCAGCAGGGGCCACAGGACTGGAAAAGATCAGTTTTCATTCCAATCCCAAAGAAAGGCAATGCCAAAGAATGCTCAAACTACTACACTATTGCACTCATCTCACACGCTAGCAAAGCAATGTTTAAAATTCTCCAAGCCAGGTTTCAAAAGTGTGTGAACCATGAACTTCCAGATGTTCAAGCTGGTTTTAGAAAAAGCAGAGGAACCAGATATCAAATTGTCAACATTTGTTGGATAATCTAAAAAGCAAGAGAGTTCCAGGAAAACATCTATTTCTGCTTTATTGACCATGCCAAAGCCTTTGACTGTGTGGATCACAACAAACTGTGGAAAATTCTTAAAGAGATGGGAATACCAGACCACCTGACCTGCTTCCTGAGAAATCTGTATGCAGGTCAAGAAGCAACAGTTAGAACTGGACATGGAACAACAGACTGGTTCCAAATAGGAAAAGGAGTATGTCAAGGCTGTATGTATATTGTCACCCTGCTTATTTAACTTATATGCAGAGCACATCATGTGAAATGCCAGGCTGGGTGAAGCACAAGCTACAATCAAGATTGCCGGGAAAAATATCAATAACCTGAGATATGCAGATGACACCACCTTTAATGGCAGAAGGCGAAGAAGAACTAAAGAGCCTCATGATGAAAGTGAAAGAGGAAAGTGAAAACGTTAGCTTAAAACTCAACTTGCAGAAAACTAATATCATGACATCTGGTCCCATCACTTCATGGCAGATAGACGGGGAAACAATGGAAACAGTGGCTGACTTTATTTTGGGGGGCTCCCAAATCACTGCAGATGGTGACTGCAGCTATGAAATTAAAAGATGCTTGCTCCTTAGAAGGAAAACTATGACCAACCTAGACAGCATGTTAAAAAGCAGAGACATTACTTTGCCAACAAAGATCCATCTAGTCAAAGCTATGATTTTTCCAATAGTCATGTATGGATGTGAGAGTGGCACTATAAAGAAAGCTGAGCACCGAAGAATTGATGCTTTTGAACCGTGGTGTTGGAGAAGACTCTTGAGAGTCCCTTGGACTGCAAGGAGATCCAACCAATCCATCCTAAAGAGATCAGTCCTGAATATTCCTTGGAAGGACTGATGTTGAAGCTGAAACTCCAATACTTTGGCCACCTGATATGAAGAACTGAGTCATTTGAAAAGACCCTGGTGCTTGGAAAGATTGAAGGCGGGAGGAGAAGGGGACGACAGAGGATGAGATGGTTGGATGGCATCCCTGACTCAATGGACATGAATTTGAGTAAGATCCGGAAGTTGTTGATGGACAGGGAAGTCTGGCGTGCTGCAGTCCATGGGGTCACAAAGAGTCAGACATGACTGAGTAACTGAACTTATTGCCAGATTGATTTCCAGGAAAGTCATGGCACCTTATAAGCAAGATGTCAAAGTGCTTATCTCACCGTATCTTTTTAAGTGAAAGCAAGTTTATTTAAAGCCTATCCCATAGACAGAAAGTGAACCATCTCAGAATGTGACAGTGGTCCCTGTCTCACTGTACTTTATCCATTATTGCCTACTGTGTCTCTTTTTAAAATCTTCAAGATCACAGTGGAACTCTTGTCATAACCTGGTCATCCCTGTGTGAGAAAAAAACGAGAATATCCCTAAAATGTCCAAAAGAACTATGACATCATATCTGCCCCTAAAGGTCCATTATAAATAAAGTTGTCAGCAACAATAGGGCTGTTCATATTGTTTGTCTTCAGAAGAGGCATTCACAGGGAGCCCGTGCAGGGCTTCTGAAGTCAAAGGACCCCGGTGTGGGATGACAGCAGAAGATCTGCAGGGACAGAAAAGGCAAGGGGAAACATTTGAAGCTGCTTTCCCTACTGAAAACAAATGGCAGTGACCAGATGTCAACTGGGACTCCTTTATCCATCCACCTGTAATTTCGATCAGCACCTCTAAGTCACACCTATTAGGCAAACAATCGAAATAAAAGGTCTCTTTCTAAGCAAATACTTCACAGCAAGTCCATCTGGTTGTCCCAGTTCTATTCAGACTCTCACCCTGAAGCCCTTCGTATATGTAAATCCTATAGCTGGGCTCTTAGAACCCATGCTATGTTTCTATTGCTTTCATATAAGAGTGAAAAAGAAGAGTGGAAGTGAAAAAGATTCCTTAAAGAACCCACCTCTCCAGTCCTGGGTGGGTTCCAACAGCTCCAACGATATGCAGTGCAGAGAGCTAACAACATTATCCTGAAAAATGATAATTATCCTTTCTAGGTAGTGTGGGTTCATTTGTTTCATGAAAGCCCCTCAGATGCACTTGCTCTCTCTCTTTCTCAACCTTTCTCTTGGTATCTAGATCCTACTCTCCTGTTACTGATCATTTACTAATCCCTTCTCTCATAATATATCTTCCTCCGGGTTAGTCAGAGGCTATTCCTTCCTAAAGAAAGGTCTACCATTGCTTCTGAGCTGAGGGCTTGTGGGGTGTCTATTCAGGTAGAACAGTGGTTCTCAAAGTATGTCCCTGGACCAGCAGCTGCAGCATCTAGGAACTTGTTAAACAGCAAAATCTCAGGCCCCACAACAGATCCACTGAATCAGAAGCTACTTGTGGCCCAGCAAGCCATCCAGGCGATTCTTATGCACATCAAAGTTTGAGGACTGCTGGACTAGAAGATATTGGGGTGGGTGGCACTGTGACAAGCGCACATGGTCCAGTATCCCAGGGGGAAATAAATTGGCTAGGATTATATGATCAGGGAAACAGGCCCAGGCAAATTCATCTTGAAAGAGAAGAACAACATGCAGCAAACTTTATGACTCTGTGGACTTCTGGTCAGCACATTCTCTTCACCACAGAAGAAAAAAAGATTTGGACATTCAAGAGCCAATGCCAACAGAAGTGCAAAAAGGAGGCCAGAGTTCAGAATAAAATGTAAATGTGAAGTCACAGTCTTTAAATTTGTAAAAAGATAGTACTGGGGTTTTTAAGGGACTATAGAAGCTGTCTTTAATGCTTTAACTACTCTCTGGTGTGGGAGAAAGGGCCCCAGATTGGGAACCAGAGGGTTGGAGTTCAAGTCTCAGTTCTGCTGGTCAGTTATTTTATGACCTTGCACAAATCAGGACCTTGGTTTCTTCATTTACAAAATGAGTGGTAATTACATCTTCTCCATGTCACATCCAGTTCTACAAATACTCTGTTATCCTATGAGACTCTTTGAAATGGACCTAAAACTACCCTGACCTCCTCTACCCTTGAGATTTTGAGGTTTTAAATAGGGGATGGAGCCCACCAGGTGGACATTCGGGCATGGACTGGAAAGAGCTCCTTTTATATGAAGCCATGACTCTCAGAAAAGGGCCTTTTTAGAAACCAAGACAAGTAGTATCAGGAAAGGGAAGACTAGAGATGACCTGTGTTGTTAGGCAAGTCTGGGCAAGGACTAGAGGAAAGAGAAAAAGGAATCTGCAGACAGAAGAAATTCCAGTCCAGGCTTTACAGCTAGAAGTTCAACTCCCAAGTGAGGAAGTCTGGGTGAAGATACATGCAGGTGTGCTTGGGTGCTTCAGTCATGTCCAACTCTCCTCTGTCCATGGGATTTCCCAGTCAAGAATACGAGAGTAGGTTGCCATGCCCTCCATCAGGGGATCTTCCCAATTCAGGGACCAAACCCATGTCTCCTGCATTGAAGGAGGCTGAAGGAACAGGAGGGGCTCAACAGAGCAAAGTGAAAAAGCACAAAAAAATCAAGCATTAACTATTTCAGTCCTAGCAAGGCAAAAAGCTTTCTGCTGAGGAACTCAGAACAATTCACTTGTATCCTGAGCCTGCGTTTCTTCCTCTCAAAAAATGCTAAGTCAAGATCAAAAGGAGATGACACAGCTGAAGTTTCTGACACATTTTCTTGCACAAAGTATCCCCTTTCTCTGCTTCCCATCCAACCCCTCCAAAAGTGACTTGCCCAAGGTCACAGTCAGAACCAGGACCCAATGCCAGCCTCAGAGCTAAGAGAACTCCTTTCCAACAGTACCAGCCTACATCCATCTTACCTTTCTTCCTATTATCCACTTATGTCAAAACATCATCTTTGTCTGATCCCTGTTTTGGCTTAGAAACAGAAGTATTGGTACCATATAAAACTGTAATGCATACATTGGTGTCTCTCAGTACCAACCTGGCTCCCTAAGGAAGAAAATCATATGTCTATCTAATTTTCATTATTGTCCACTGTAGGAAGAAATAAATTTTATTAGTGTTCATTGTTTACATTAAGGTTTGTGATGACTTTTTTTTAAGGCTGAATTTTCTCTGAGGAGTTTGCCAGGATTAGCAATTCTAAAAAGTCGTTATGCATTTATTTTAATCTCTTGCCCAGAGAATAATTCCTGCATAGATAAAAGCATAAGTGAAAAGCAGCTATTGTGTATGCACAGTAGCATATTTTTAAACCCTGTCCTATTGAGAAAGAGACGATAACAACAAAATGTGCCCTAAGAATCAAGGTCCATACTTTACATTACTGTGAGTTACAACGTTAAATCAATGCATGCTGGGTGAAAACTTTTCTCCTCATGAGTGCACAATTTTATAGGTTCCTTGACTACAGGGCAAAATGCACAGGTACTGTGAGGCTTCTTAAGTCTATAATTCTTTAATAGCTCTTGCTTTTAATGTTTTCCTCCCCATTTGTTCACTAAATGGTTCTTTTTCCATTGCAAGTCAAATATAATTGAACAAAAAACACCAACTCAGTATTCTTTCTTAAAGGTTTAATGACCAATAGACAGCAAAACTAAATTAGGTGAGATGGAGGAGGAGGAGGTGCTGGGATGTACCTTAAAATGTTTTCCACCTGGGGGGAGATTAATTGACTTGTGACTAGTAATCTCTGAATCAAAATCAGTATCAACCTATAATAATGAAAAACAGACCCTCACAAGGGAGATATAATCTTTCTAGTCTCTGTCTTAAAGAGGTCAGGGGGACCTGGGAGAGGTCCAATACAGAGCAACAAAGATAATTTAAGCATAGAAAAAAAACAAGAGGCTTTATAATGAAGATAGAGATTCAATGCTCCTATTTCTACCTAGGAAAGGAAATAGCATGACCCAGAGTTAACATGGTATTTCTGAAACTTGGTAGGAAAAACTGACTAAATTAGAAGAACAGTAAAGTATAAATCTGATGCAAGAAAAGAAAGGAGTAGCAAGGTAGCAAAAAAATATGCAGATTGAAGTTAAAAAAAAAAAAAAGAGGAGAGAGAGAACTAGAGATTCCTATTGGAAGAAGAGGCGCTGCCAAGGTTTTCAAACAAGAGAGACGTTCATCTTTAAACCACACACACTTGCCCACCTGCTGAATGGAATTTTCAGAATCAAGACAAACATTTCCACAGATACCTATAAATACAGCCTATCTGTAAAATGATGTCTTGCCAAAGCAAACACCTTAAAGGGATTTCTCTTCTTGGAGATCTAGAGGGAATTCTCGGTGGAATGTCTAGTGATAACCAAGCCAGAACTGCAGGTGTCCAAGAGCCGAGGAAGCTTCAAGAAGCAGGCTGAGTGCCTTAGCAAAGGCAGCGGTGCTCTATTTGCAGGGCAGCAAGAGTGACTCAGATATAGAGAATAGACTTATGGACAAAGTAGGGGCAGGAGAGGGTGGGACAAATGAGGGAGTAGCGCTGAAATACATACATTACCATATGGAAAATAGATAGCTGGGAAGTTGTTGTATAACACAGGGAGCTCAACTAGGTGCTCTGTGACAACCTAGAGGGGTGGGAGGGGTGGGAGGTGGAAGGGAGGTCCAAGGGAGAGAGAACGTATACATACCTATGGCTGAATCATGTTGATGTATGGCAGAAACCAACACAACATTGTAAAGCAATTATCCTCCAATTAAATAAAAAAAAATTTTAAAAAGGCAGCTATGCTGATTTGCAGTCTTCAATGGCCATGTTATCCACCAGGCAGACAAATTCTTAAAGAGACACACACGGGTTCATTGTGGGAGGAAAAGGAAGAAATCCCTCAAGGCGGAAGTGGCGAGTTTGACTTCCTGTTTAGTTAAGACACTTATTTGTAAAGCCCTGAGAACTGAACCGAGGTTCAGTTCAGTTCAGTTCAGTCGCTCAGTCGTGTCCAACTCTTTGTGACTCCATAGACTGCAGCACACTAGGCTTCCCTGTCTATCACCAACTTCCGGAGCTTACTCAAATTCATGTCCATTGAGTCGGTGATGCCATCCAACCATCTCATCATCTGTTTCTTTTGCTTTGCTCTTCTTATACTTTTTTGGTGTTGGTTAGTTGCTAAGTCATGTCTGACTCCTTAATCTTTAGTTAAGAGCTTATTTAAAGAAAAAGAAAATTAACTAAATAATTCAAGAGAAGAGTTGTGTCTGCCAACATTCTTCAAATGCAGACCAGTGCTATTGTTTTCCTATGCCCAGTTGAATCTAAGAATCCCACCTATAATTTGGGAGTTTGGGCCTGACATATACACACTACAATATTTAAAATATTAATAGATAACCAACAAGAACTTACTATATAGCACAGGGAACTCTGTTCAATATTCTATAATAATCCAAATGGGAAAAAGAATTTGAAAAAGGATATATGTACATTAGTTGAATCACTGTGCTGTACCCCTGAAACTACTACAAGATTGTAAATCAACTGTAATATAAAACAAAAAATTTTTAAAAGAATCCCATCTGTGTGTTCAATGTGTCTGTTCTTCCATTCAAGATGTATTGTGGGCATAAATGAACTTACCAAGCAGGCCCTGGGAACTGGAACTTAGATAAAGTTATGAGCCCTGGGGCTGTCCTCAGTTCTGTTTTTGTCTTTTGTTCTGTCTTTATGCCTAGTCTCACATTAAAGGCTCTATCCCTTAATTTCTCCACTGGGGGGGGGGGGGAATATATATATATATATATGTATATATATATATATAGCGTAATTCTCTCCCCTGGCTAACTTACAGAGATGTTGCAAGATTATTAGAGCTATTATTCAAGAAAGCTTTTGAGCTTTTGATAAAAAGGCAGTAGATAAATTTAATATTACAGTTATTATTTTCATTATTCACACCTATCCTTTGGCGAAGGTTTACATATAACATGTTATTATTGTCTCCTTAGGTTAATAGCAGCGTTGTTCTTTTTCCCCTCACTCTTAACATCCAACGTAATAATGATAAATGTTTATGTATTTTCAACATTTTCCCTTCCAATTATCATTAGGCTATTTCAGGCCTATATTTTATTCACTAGATGACATACCATAATATTAGTATAACACAGAACTGGCAAACACATTAATCCACTAATGAAAATAAAATTATACTATTTACTTTCTTCATCTCTGATCCATAAGGTAATTTTTGACAGTAGTATGTTGATCACAGACACCTGAAAATATGAATTTTTTTCTCTTTTGGAGCAGTTTCTCAAATAATCATTCTTCTGGAATTTGGTTCAGACCATCTAGATTTTCTTATTTTACATGAAACAATAGAACACTCAATTTTTTAAGACTAAAACTTTAGTAGATAGATTAAATGTTTTATTAAGTATGAAAAGTCCACAAACACTTCCACTGGAAGGAATTAAATCAACTCTAGTTGCCAGAGAGAAATGAAAGTACATTGATATCAGATATCAAATATCAAATTTCAGTTCCCAGAGGGCTAATTCCTCAGAGATGATCAATGAACCACATTCACCAGAATCTCCTGGTAACTTGTTAAGAGGCAGATACCTTAGACCTTGGCCTTCCCAGATGGCACTAGTGGCAAAGAACCTGCCTGCCAATGCAGGAGACGCAAGAAATGTGGGTTCAATCTCTGGTTCAGGAAGATCCCCTGGAGAAGGAAATGGCAACCCACTCCAGTATTATTGCCTGGAAAATCCCCATGGACAGAGGAACCTGGCGGGCAACAGTCCATGCAATCACAAAGAGTCGGACATGACTGAAGTGACTTAGCATGCACAGCAGCATCTCAGCCCCAGCCTAGACCCACTGAGGTCAAAACCGTGTTGGGGTTTGGCTGGCCTGATTGAAAAAATAAAAATACAAGTACAAAATATATAAATAAAAGTGCCCTAACTGGGGCTCCGGAGCCCACAGGTATGTCTTAAGCACACCAGAGTTTGAAAGCCACTGGCCAAGGAGATACAGATTAGAATTCACACACACACACACACACACAAAAAGAATTCACAATGAAATATCACTACACACCCTCTAAAGTAGCTAAAATTAAAAAGGACTGACAACACTCAATGCTGCTGAGGATGCAGAGCAACTGGAATTTTCACACACTGGTTATGAGAGTATAAAATGGTCCCAAAAGCCTTAAAAAGGCCTGACAGTGTCTTATAAAACTAAACATAAAAAAAAAAATACACCTACCCTACCACTTGGCAATTCCACTCAAGTATTTAGTCAAGAGAAATGAAAATTTTCTGTTCACATGAAGACTTGTACAAGAATGTTTACAGCAACTTTACTCATAATAGCCCAAACTGAAAATAGCCCAGGTATTTGTCAATAGCAGAATGGGGATCAACCAGCCATCATGTATTTATTCAATGGCAATATAACCTGGCAATCAAAGGGAATGAGGTACTGACACAGGCAACAACATGATGACCTAAAAAACATACTCAGAGAAGGCAGTCTTATAAACAAGTGTATACACTGTATGATTTCATTTATTTGGAGTTTTAGAACAAGAGCTGCTCTATGGTGAAAAAACTGAAATAGTGCTTTCCTCTGTCAGAAAGGAGGTGGGGGTTAAATGACAAGGGGTATGAGAGAACTTTCTGGTGTGATGGTAATGTTCTGTATCTTGCTAAGCATTTGAGTCACTAAGATGAAAGCTTGTCAAAGTTTGTTGAATAGTATACTTAAGAGTTGCACATTTTATTTTTTGTAAACTTCACCTGAAAAGAAAAAATGCAATGCAATATTCAATTCTACTTTATGATGTATTATGCTGAAATATTAAAGAGTATGCTGATGTTTGAAACTACTTTGAAATGCATCCCAAAATTTTAGGTGAATAGAAGTTTGGACACACACATGATAAAACATCACAGTAAAATGTTAATGGTAAGACCTAGACAGTGGCTATATGAGAGTTTAAACTTCTTTTACCTTCTTTATATTTGGTATTTTTCAAAATTAAATACTGGATTAAAAAAAAATCACTGACCTAAGGGAACCACAGTTTTCTAACTGGGGCCTAATTTTCAAGAGGTTTCTTCTATCTCCATCTTCAGGTACCTCTCACCAATACCACCAAGGAGAAAGGAGTCATTCTGATTGCCCTCAGCACCCCAAGGTGCCTACATGGAACAGGGATGCTCAAACTTACCCTCAGCGGAAAGAATTTGTCCTTGTCACAGTTCTCCTTTCACCCCATCCTGAACACCAACTTTGAGTCTCCTTTTCCTCATTGCTGTAAACTTTCTGCACTTCATTTTGTTTCCTACTGAGAAACACACTTTTTCTGCTTGTCTAAGTCATGACCGAGAATAGGGTTCTTCAAACAATTAAAACTTCACCTTTAGCATGGTGACCAGCCTTCATTTAACACACATCCAAATGGTGCTTGCTTCGGAGAGACAACTAATAGCTCACACTGCAACAGCTCTTAACTCTTGGGTTCTCAGCACCACACTCTTTCATAACTCTCTCAGGGAATGACTGGTGAATCAGCCTCTGTACTAGACACACTCTGCTGAACACAGGAGATGAGAGTTTGCTTTTTAAGTTGTTTATGATTTTGGACTTCCCTGATGGCTCAGTAGGTAAAGAATCTGCCTGCAATGCGGGAGATGCAGGAGACATGAGTTTGATCTCTGAGTTGGGAAGATCTCCTGGAGAAGGGCATGGCAACCCACTTCAGTATTCTTGCCAGGAAAATCCCATGGATAGAGGAGCCTGTGGGCTAAGTCCATGGGGTAGCAAAGAGCTGGGCACAACTGAAGTGATTGAGCATGCCTGTGATTTGCCTTACTTACCTGGTTTCTCTCCTTCAGATCAGGCACAATTAGCAAGCAGTTGGCAGGAAGATACTAACAATTATCAGTCTGCCATATTCTATTCTGTAATAGACACATAATGGTGATCTATTAAGCAAAAAGGGTTCCTGAAATCCTGTAAGAATCACTCCTTCGTGTATGGAGACAGTTAGGTCTGTTGTTTACTTGAGGTCCTGATCTATCATTGTGGGCTAAAAGATTATTCTAGTGGGTGGGACTGCTGAAGGTCAAGTTCATGCTTTTAAATCTTTGGAAGATGCATCACTGGTTTAAGACAGGTTAGCACAGAAAAAGGAGTAGTCTTATTTGAAAACATTCTCATTTTATGCTTATATTTACAAGATTTACACTTTGACTTTTCAACAAATTACTAAAGTAATTTACATACTTAATGTAGAACATTTGGAAAACACAGAAAAGCATACAATGAAAATAACAAAATTCACCTATCATTCCACCACTGGAGACAAATGCTATTGCCTTTTTGATATATGTTGTTTTTGTTTACTGTGTTTCAGTTACCTCTATCTGACACCAACTTTTACAATAAGAATTATTAATTATTTGCTTTTATTTTATATATTTCTATTTGATATTATTATATTACTTATGTTCCTATTCTAGGAAGTGTCCAAGGCAACTTAAGTCTCTAACTACATTCATGATGTTTCTATTGAATACTGTTTTTCACAGATAATAAAACTAATAAGTTTTGTAAAATATTCAAATAATTAGAAATATACTTAGCAGGAAAAGCATAATTCTTACAGTCCCACTCTACAGCAATATCATCATTAGTAGATTAACATATCTTTTCAATTATCCCTTTCTGCTTATTAAAGTGGACAGATACAATTTTTATAAAAAATCAGACTATGCTATACATACTGCTCTATAATTCATTTATTACTAGATATTTAGATTATTGTGCTTCCCTGGCAGCTCTGTTAGTAAAGAAGCTGCCTGCAATGCATGAGACCTGCGCTCAATCCCTAGGTCGGAAAGATCCCCTGGAGAAGGAAATGGCAAACCACTCCAGTATTCTTGCCTGAAAAATCCCATGGACAGAGGAGACTGGTGGGCTACAGTCCATGAATTGCAAAAGTCAGACATGACTAAGCAACTAAAACCACCAGATTATTTTTTAATTCCTGGCTATTATATTTAATTATGCAATGGATATATTTCAACAGAATTAAATTGCATGTAAGTGAGTCTGGACAAAACAGACTGGTTCCAAATAGGAAAAGGAGTACGTCAAGGCTATATATTGTCACTCTGCTTATTTAACTTATATGCAGAGTACATCATGAAAAACGCTGGGCTGGAAGAAGCACAAGCTGGAATCGAGATTGCCGGGAGAAATATCAACAATCTCAGATATGCAGACGACACCACCCTTATGGCAGAAAGTGAAGAGGAACTAAAAAGCCTCTTGATGAAATTGAAAGAGGAGAGTGAAATAGTTGGCTTAAAGCTGAACATTCAGAAAACTAAGATCATGGCATCTGGTCCCATCACTTCATAGGAAATAGGTGGGGAAACAGTGGAAACAGTGTTCAACTTTATTTTTCTGGGCTCCAAAATCACTGCAGATGGTGATTGCAGCCATGAAATTAAAAGATGCTTACTCTTTGGAAGGAAAGTTATGACCAACCTGGATAGCATACTAAAAAGCAGAGACATTACTTCGCCAACAAAGGTCCGTCTGGTCAAGGCTATGGTTTTTCCAGTGGTCATGTATGGATATGAGAGTTGGACTGTGAAGAAAGCTGAGCGCCAAAAAATTGATGCTTTTGAACTGTGGTGTTGGAGAGGACTCTTGAGAGTCCCTTGGACTACAAGGAGATCCAACCAGTCCATCCTAAAGGAGATCAGTCCTGGGTGTTCATTGGAAGGACTGATGCTGAAGCTGAAACTCCAATACTTTGGCCACCTCATGCGACGAGTTGACTCACTGGAAAACACCCTGATGCTGGGAGGGATTGGTGTTGGGAGGAGAAGGGGACGACAGAGGATAAGATGAGTGGATGGCATCACTGACTCGATGGACATGAGTGTGAGTGAACTCCGGGAGTTGATGATGGACAGGGAGGCCTGGCGTGCTGTGATTCATGGGGTCTCAAAGAGTCGGACACGACTGAGCAACTGAACTGAACTGAACTGATGTTAGTCTGAGTAGGATATCTATGTAACGATCAATCTCAACATCTCAGCTATTTAAGTCAAAATAATTAATTGCTTGTTCACATCATAGCCTCACACAGGTTGGTGATGGGCTCTGTTCATTCAGGGCCTCAACTGCCTTCATCTTATGACTCCACTCTTTTGTTGGTCCTTGCCCTCCTCTGCATTCTGCCTATGGCTAGGGAAATCAAGAGACTATCAAAAAGCTCACACATCCCCTCACAATCACCTAAGCCTGGAGGTAACCTACATCACTTTCATTCATATTCCATCAGATTAACTAGCCACATGGCTCTATCTGCATGCAGTCCAGGCACATACCAGGAAAGAAAAAGAGCACAGGCATTGGCTGTCCCTAGTAGCTCTCATGACATGTTTACTAAACTTAATGTGCATGATTGTATGCTAAGTCACTTCAGTCGTGTCTGACTCTCTGCAACCCTATGGTCTGTAGCCCGCCAGACTTCTCTGTCCAAGGGATTCTCCAGGCAAGAATACTGGAGTGGATTGCCATTCCCTCCTCCAGGGGATCTTCTCAACCCCAAAATTGAACCCAAATCTCTATGACTCTTGCATTGGCAGGCGAGTTCTTTACCACTAGCGCCACCTGGGAAGTCCTACTAAACTTGAAACTGTGAAAGTGTTAGTCGCTCTGTCATGTCCAACTCTTTGCAAGCCCATGGACTGTATAGCCCATCAGGCACCTCTGTCCATGGAATTCTCCAGGCAAGAATATTGGACAAGATTACCATTCCCTTTTCCAGGGGGTCTTCCTGACCTAGAGCTCTAACCCCACTCTCTGGCATTGCAGGCAGACTCTACCATCTGCACCACCAGGGAAGCCTATAAACTTACACCATAGGATAAATTCATAAACATGGAATTGTTAAGTTAAAGGTTCAGTTCAGTCGCTCAGTTGTGAATGATTCTCTGCAACTCCATGAACCACAGCACGCCAGACCTCCCTGTCCATCACCAACTCTTGGAGTTCACCTAAACTCATGTCCATCGAGTTGGTGATGCCATCCAACCATCTCATCCTATGTCATCCCCTTCTCCTCCTGCCCTCAACCTTTCCCAGCATCACGGTCTTTTCAAATGAGTCAGCTCTCTGCATCAGGTGGCCAAAATATTGGAGTTTCAGCTTCAACATCAGTCCTTCCAATGAACACTCAGGACTGATCTCCTTTAGGATGGACTGGTTGGATCTCCTTGCAGTCCAAGGGACTTTCAAGAGTCTTCTCCAACACCACAGTTCAAAAGCATCAATTCTTCAATGCTCAGCTTTCTATATAGTCCAACTTTCACATCCATACATGACCACTGGAAAAACCATAGCCTTGACTAGATGGACCTTTGTCAGCCAAGAAATGTCTCTGCTGTTTTTTATGCTGTCTACATTGGTCATAACTTTCCTTCCAAGGAGTAAGTGTCTTTTAATTTCATGGTTGTAATCACCATCTGCAGTGATTTTGGAGCCCAGAAAATAAAGTCTGACACTGTTTCCCCATCTATTTCCTATGAAGTGATGGGACCAGATGCCATGATCTTAGTTTTCTGAATGTTCAGCTTTAAGTCAACTATTTCACTCTCCTCTTTCAATTTCATCAAGAGGCTTTTTAGTTCCTCTTCACTTTCTGCCAGAAGGGTGGTGTCATCTGCATATCTGAGGTTATTGGTATTTCTCCCTGAAATCTTGATTCCAGCTTGTGCTTCTTCCAGCCCAGCGTTTTTCATGATGTACTCTGCATATAAGTTAAATAAGCAGGGTGACAATATACAGCCTTGATGTACTTCTCTTCCTATTTGGAACCAGTCTGTTGTTCCATGTCCAGTTCTAACTGTTATTCCTGACCTGCATACAGGTTTCTGAAGAGGCAGGTCAGGTGGTCTAGTATTCTTATCTCTTTAAGAATTTTCCACAGTTTATTGTGATCCACACAATCAAAGGCTTTGGCATAGTCAATAAAGCAGAAATAGATGTTTTTCTGGAACTCTCTTGCTTTTTCAATGATCCAGTGGATGTTAGCAATTTGATGTTCACTTTGCTGGAGCAGCTGTGAAGAGATCGTCCAAGGTAAGAGAAACCCAAGTAAGATGGTAGGTGCTGAGAGAGGGCATCAGAGGGCAGACAGACCGAAACCACAATCTGATCACATGGACCACAGCCTTGTCTAACTCAATGAGACTAAGACATGCCATGTAGGGCCACCCAAGATGGATGGGTCATGGTGGAGAGGTCTGACAGAATGTGGCCCACTGGAGAAGGGAATAACAAACCACTTCAGTATTCTTGCCTTGAGAACCCCATGAACAGTATGAAAAGGCAAAAAGATAGGACACTGAAAGAGGAACTCCCCAGGTCAGTAGGTGTCTGATATGCTACTGGAGATCAGTGGAGAAATAACTCCAGAAAGAATGAAGGGATGGAGCCAAAGCAAAAACAACACCCAGTTGTGGATGTTACTGGTGATAGAAGCAAGGTCCAAATGTGTAAAGAGCAATATTGCATAGGAACCTGGAATGTTAGGTCCATGAATTAAGGCAAATTGGAAGTGCTCATACAGGAGATGGCAAGAGTGAACACTGACATTCTAGGAATCAGCAAATTAAAATGGACTGAAATAGGGGAATTTAACTCAGATGACCATTATATCTACTACTGTGGGCAGGAATCCCTTAGAAGATATGGAGTAGCCATCATAGTCAACAAAACAGTCCAAGATGCAGTTTTTAGATTCAATCTCAAAAATGATAGAATGATCTCTGTTTCCAAGGCAATCCAGTCAATATCAAGGTAAGCCAAGTCTATGCTCCAACCAGTAATGCTGAAGAAGCTGAAGTTGAATGGTTCTGTGAAGGCCTACAATATTTTCTAGAACTAACACCCAAAAAAGATGTCCTTTTCATTATGGGGGACTGGAATGCAAAAGGAGGAAGTCAAGAAATACCTGGAGTAACAGGCAAATTTGGCCTTGGAGTACAGAATGAAGCAGGGTAAAGGATAACAGAGTTTTGCCAAGAGAATGCACTTGTCATAGCAAACACCCTCTTCCAACAACACAGGAGAAGACTCTACACATGGACATCACCAGATGACCAACATAGAAATCAGATTGACTCTATTGTTTGCAGCCAAAGATGGAGAATCTTTATATAGTCAGCAAAGACAAGACCAGGAGTTGACTGTGGCTTGGATCATGAACTCCTTATTGCAAAATTCAGGCTTAAATTGTAGAAAGTGGGGAAAACCACTAGACCATTCAGGTATGACCTAAATCAAATCTCTTATGATTGTACAGTAGAAGTAAGAAATAGATTTAAGGGGTTGGATCTGATAGACAGAGTGCCTGATGAACTATGGATGGAGGTTTGTGACACTGTACAGGAGACAGGGATCAAGACCATCCCCAAGAAAAAGAAATGCAAAAAAGCAAAATGGAAAGCAAAGGAGAAAAGGAAAGATATACCCATTTGAATGCACTAAGAATAGCTGGGAGAGATAAGAAAGCCTTCCCCAGTGATCAGTGCAAAGAAATAGAGGAAAACAACAGAATGGGAAAGACTAGAGATCTCTTCAGGAAAATTAGAGATACCAAGGGAACATTTCATGCAAAGATGGGCTCAGTAAAGACAGGAATGGTATTGACCTAATAGAAGCAGAAGATATTAAGAAGAGGTGGCAAGAATACACAGAAGAACTGTACAAAACAGATCTTCAAAACCCAGATAATCACAATGGTGTGATCACTCACCTAGAGCCAGACATCCTGGAATGTGAAGTCAAGTGGGCCTTAGGAAGCATCACTACGAACAAAGCTAGTGGAGGTGATGGAATTCCAGTTGAGCTATTTCAAATCCTAAAAGATGATGCTGTGAAAGTGCTGCACTCAACATGCCAACAAATTTGGAAAACTTAGCAGTGGCCATAAGACCGGAACAGGTCAGTTTTCATTCCAATCCCAAAGAAAGGCAATACCAAAGAATGCTCAAACTACCACACAATTGCACTCATCTCACATGCTAGTAAAGTAATGCTCAAAATTCTCCAAGCCAGGCTTCAGCAATATGTGAACCGTGAACTTCCAGATATTCAAGCTGGTTTTAGAAGAGGCAGAGTCAAAGGTGATGAACACTCTGATGCCAAACTATTATCTATGAAAATCGAACCAACTTATACTCTACCAATAGTGGTGTTAAGACTGTCTCATACTGCACATTTTATCAACACAAAGCATTTTCATTTATTTAAGAATTTGTCAATTTAAAGATGAATAGTACTGTCCTGGAGTTTTCCTTTGCATATACTCTTTATCAGAGAGGGCATGTATCTTTTCATAGGTTTTAAGTCATTTACATTTCTTTTGCTAAATGTGTATTTCTATCCTTTGGCATTTTTCTTTTGGGTTATTCATCTTACTTGCTGTTTTATAGTAACTATTTAGGAATTATATAAACTTTTGTCATATCTTACAAATATTTCCACAACAGTTATTAGTTATGTTAACTTTATGTGATCTCTTAGCATATTGAATTAATATTGTACACGAAGTCTAAAATGTGAGTTTTCCATTTATGGTTTCTGACTTCACTGTAATACTTTGAAAGACCTTGCTAAACAAAAGATTATAAATACTCACTAGTATTTCCCTCTAGAACTTTTATGATTTTATTTTCTATACTTGCACCTTAGTCAATGAACAATGTGCAAAACTTGTAAAACAAAAACAAAGGACAACAGAAAAAAAAATAATCACTGGCAATGCATCACTCAAAGATAATCACTATAAACATCTGGTGTATGTCTCTTGGCCTATTTTTTGCCACTATGCAATACCACCTAGGTAAAATAATGATACCCATATACCGTGTTACATTGTAATATGTTACAGAAAAGGCAACTAGAATAAATATATGCTATGAAGAGACTTTTTGAAAAATTTGAGCTTTGTTGGGCTTTTTTAAAATCTAAGGAATACTTATCCCATTGTAGAAATATACAGAAAAGTAACTCAGCTAACAGTGTGTATGAAAGTGAAGTTATAAGTAGAAAGTTTTGCTATCAGTGATATGAGAAATTAGGGGGAAAAAATCAAGAACTGTGCATATCACTTTACTGTTACTGAACAGCTTATCCTCACTAAGAGAATAGCTTTTCTATTCAGACTCCAAAAGTCTTTTTACAAACTGTTACACTCTATTTAATATCTATTTTTAAATGAGGCATTATATACAAAACATGTAGTTACAATGTTGAAATTTGTTAGAAAATTATACCTAAAAGTAGTCATATATTCTTTATATTTCTGTAACATTTATATGTCTTCTATAAGCATCACTGTAAATTTTCATAAGTTTCCAAAGGTAATTTATTTAGTAGACTGTTGCAATGGGATATGTTTCCCTTTCCAAACATTCCCAGGAATCCCTAAACTACAGAGCACCCTTCACAGATATTTTAATCAATGTGATAAACAGAATTTAGTATCTTTACTAAATAATACTGAAGATGCAGATGACCTGCAGCCAAACCTCAGCCTGCAAAACCCACTCCCCTGCCGCTTGAGGGCCATCATTGTCCTGAGTGGAGTCCTAAAGTGATACTGGGGGTGTACTTACCTCCGAAAGCAGCCTTTAGCTCCCTAGGCCTCAACTGCATTCCTGGATGTGAAAAGTCACCAGAAATTCCTTCTCACCCTCCCTAGCCTGTGTTGGAGCTTCATCTTTTCTTAATGGACACTGGTTCCACAGTGACAACTTTGTGATTGCTTTAGCTTCTGTATTGAGAAGCTGCATACAGGTAGACAACTGTCATCACCTGTCTAACTCATCTTCTTCCACCCATGGCTGGAGAAAAGAGAAAAACCACAAACTCTTTCTCTTCTTCTACCTATGACTTTTCCTGCCTCAGAATCACCTTCCTGGACAACTGAGCCATTCATCCTTATCCATCACATTATGAAATCTGCCATCAATTACTTTATTTAAAATACTATGTAAACTCATTTTCAGAGAAATTGTGGCTATAACTTAAAAAATTTTTAAGCTGACAACTATTTTCATTGGTTACTCTAAGAGAGCAATAGAGTTCCTCTTGAAGAGAAAAACTGCTCTTTGGTTTGGGAAAGCATCCAGTGTGCTTTTTTAAGGACTTAGGAGAGCCCAGCTGGAGAGGGAGAGCCAGATTTCTCTGCATCACAAAGTTTTGGGAATTTTGGAGTGGGTTCCTCCCACCACTGCAGGGCTAAGGAGGCTCAGACCTTGAAAGAGGGATTGAAAACAGAAAGCTTTCTTAAGAGTCTAGACAGCAGGTCTCAGAAATGTAGTGAGAGGGTTGCTGATAAGGGACTCCTCCAGGCAGAGATTTCAGGTAACTTTAGCAATAGTGCTACTGTATGTTCAACTTTAAATGGTTCTCTATCTTGTACTAAAATTCCCCTGTATTATGCCTACAAAACAACAAAACGTAATGAAACCCTGGTAGTCACAAAGCAATCATCATGAAAAAGAGAGCAGTGAGTCCCTATTTTGAAGCTAAAAGCCACTAGAAAAACCTGGGTCAGCATGCAGGAGCCACAGCTGAGGGAGAGAAGAAATCAAGAAAAGTCAGAAGCAAGAGTTTGGAGCAAGAAAAACTAGGAACAACCAAGTTTCAACTCCAGAATCTGCAGAGGAATCAGAGAATGTGTTGGGCTTTCCACAATATATAGAATGGTTAGTAAATAAAAGGGTGGCTCAGAAAGATAGAGAAGTTAAGGACTTTGGGGTAAATGGAAATTCATTATATGGAACACTATATTTTCACAAAAACAATAGGCTTGAGTATTTACTGATAATGACCCATCCCAGATAAATGAGCACAGAAAATGAGGTGGGGCTTTATCCTTGTAGCTTGTCCCATTATACTATGACAGTGAAGGCAGGAAGCTTTACCTATGTAATATAAATGAAAAAAATAAAACAAAGGATGTTTCAGACAGCAAGCCATCACATTGTAGCTGCTCCAGTGGTGAGCCCTGAGACAGATCAGGACAGAAACAGATGCCCTCTATCTAACAGTCAACTGCTGCAGCTCCCCCCCACACACACCCGCACAGTGAACCCCAAGGAGACTCAGGACAAGAAAGCACAGGATGCCAGCCCCAGATATCCACATCAAAGGAATGATTTTGGTGAGCCTGGTCTCTTCATCTGCCCATACACAGAAAAACGCTACATTCCTGGAGATATCTGGCTTTCTTCAATTAACAGTAATCTTTTAAAATGTTCCATATACCTGGTCTTTGTTGCAAAAGCATCTACATATCTTGGCTCCCCACTTGCCTTTTCCAAACTGTCTTTCAGAGTTATCTGAGATGCTGTGTCCCGGGCTTAAGGCCTCAGTTTTGTCCACCAAATGAAACATAACTCTCAACTTTTAGGTTGTGCATTTTTCTTCAGTTATCAATAATGATTAAAAAAATGCTCAACAGAAAGTTATTATCTAACATTCACAATTTATGTAATGCCCAAGTCTTTATTGGGTTGGGAGCAGAGAGCATAAGGGAAATCTTTGTACCTTCTAAATTTGAGTGAACCTAAAGTGGCTCTTAAAATAGTCTGTTGAAAAAATAAAAATAAAAAGAGGCTGAGCAACCCATGAGACAATATCAAGCAGCCTAGGAAGAGAGTAGTTGAGTTCCAGAAAAAAAGAATAATATAGAGACAAGAAAATTTGAAGAAATAATGGCCCAAAACTCCACATACATCAAGAAAAATATTCACATGCTGATACAAGAATTTCAGTGAATCCACATAAAATAAATATAAAGAAAATCACCCCAATGCACATCACAGCCAAACTATGGAAAACCAAAGATAAAGAGAAAATCTTGAAAGCAGTCACTTTCATATAGAAAAAGAGGCACTTTCTATACCAGGGAACAAAAATAGAAATTATCACTGACTTCTTATCAGAAATAATAGTAGCCAGAAGACTTCTGAAATGACTTCTTGATGAATGAAATGACTTCTTGAAAGTGCTGACAGGAAAAAAACTGTCAACCCAGAATTTTATATGCAGCAAAAATAGCCTTCACAAACAAAAAATAAATAAAAACACTTACTAAAAATTTAAAGCTGAGAGGATTTATTTGAAGCAAGCCTATACTACCTAAAGGATGGCTTTCAGACCAAAGAGAAATGGGTTTATAAGAGAAAAGAAGAGCAATAGAAGGAGTAAATAAGAGAACATGGGCAGCTAAAACATGAAGAGATAGACAAACTTCCTCAGAACCATGCTAAAGAAAGAAATAATTATGTAATTGCAGTTTCCACAGACATCATTTCATGTTACTTCTACTGAAGGGTTAACTGTCTTAATACCTAGCCCTTGTAATCAGGATGATGCTAGAAGGTAGCTGGTAATTTTTAAATAAAGCATTCTTCTCCATTCCAAAGCTGTCTGGGAATTTATCATTTAATTTCATTTAACATTGAATATAAAGAGTTCAGAGTCTAATTTCATATTTCCATCTACTTTCCTTTGAAACAGGGGCTCTAATCCAGATTTAAATTGCTGACTGCTTCCACAAATACTTAGTCAATGAGCTTCATGCATGTAATGGATGTAGAGTTTTACATTATCCATCTCATACAGTTTTGAAAATTCTTCTATAAGCTTGAATTAGAAATAAGATATTTTAACTTAAAAAAGAAAGGTAAGAACTAGTACAGAAACAGGTTTTTCTCTAATGTACACTCAGAGTTGAGTTTCCCCTTTAAATACCTAATTTTGCTATAAATAGAGAACATAAAATTCATCGTTTATCTGTAGAATCTAATAAAAGATACATGGTAAGAGTCTAATATTTTTATTTCACTTTTGAAAGCACCTACTATTTCTTTTGTTTTCTTTATTCACCCTGGTATTTTCAGAATACTTTTTCTATTCTGGCAAATAGAATGATAGAAGCCTAAGAACTACTTTACTAAGGATATAACCAGACCTAAACAAAAAAGCTCAAAGCACAGCTTAAGCTCTTTTAATATAATAAGCTGATTATTTTATGATAAGCATAGAGGTATTTTGCAGCTAAGACAAACTGAAATCAAATGTCACAGATTCAGATAACTAGGAGGCTCCTTGACTTGGGAGAACATAAGAACTGACAGGAATCTTACGTTTCTGAGTTATTGTGGTATTGAGGGTTGGAGAGCAGACTGCATTAGACCTAACAGATTCTGAGCCATGAAAAAATGAGCACTAGAAATGAAAGGGGCACAGATGTCATAAAGAAGGAAGTTAAAATGCAGATTTTATGAGACACTATAAATGCAGTACTTAAAATGTAGTTGGAAGACTATGAGAAGATCATTTGAAAACAAGGAACATTAAGCAAATGTTCAGGAATGGGTGGAGGGAGAGTGAGAAAGCTCTTCAGATATTACCATAATTTTCTATAAATTTCTAGTGGCTCTGGTAGTTAGAGTTATTTACATATTTTTATGCTCTAGAAATTAAATGATACCATTTTTTATTTTCCTGTTAATTTAAGAAAAGAACTAATCAAAGATCATTAGAAATTTTTTGAGCTAGACACTGATACAAATTTTTAAAATTCTAATTACTAAAGATCAAAATCAAAATCCTCTATATTTTTAGTTGGCAGAGTAGATGAGCACAATAAACAGCTTATACATTTTCATGGGTTTGTATCTTGACTAAAAAATACTAAAAAATTGTCTAACCACCTATACTTTTACATGTATTTACACATCCAATTCAACCCTGGAAACCCACTAAAACAAATTCAGATTGCAATCCAGTTACAATGCAAGCCAGGCACAAAAGCCTTCTAATGATCTTTGATTAGTTCTTTATTAAATTCATCAAGGGAGCAAAGAAAATTTAATAATCTTCACCAGTTGTCATTTTTCTGATTAGAGTTTTGATTAGAACTTTCAGCTTTTATTTTTCTCCTTGCTAGCCTTTGCCAGAGCTTTGCTATTGCTTCTAGTTATAGAGGAAGAACAGGCAGAGGGAGCATGTTAAAAACCCCACACTTGTTCATATTCCCTCAGTGTGCATGTCAGGAGTTTACTGAAAAAGTCAAGAGTTCTCTGATCCTGCCCACCCCACCACCTAGCCAGCCTCTTGATGTGACAAAACATTTTTCTTTTCTGTCTTTTTTTTTTTTTTTTGAGATCAAAGGCTACATTTAATTCCTCTTTATACCCCCCTTGGTACCTAGTACAGTGCCACGAACTCAGCAAGAGCTTGTTTAAACATTTATTGAGTTGAATAGTTTCTGAAAAAGAAATCCATATTAGTGTTTCTCTTCCTAAAATGTTGTTACTATTTTATTTCACAAGAAAGAGACTTAACAGAACTTCTAAAATACAATCAAAGTTTCTCTACCCAGGTGTGTTTTTTCAGTGAAATCACAGCAAAATAGTACATGTTTAATGTTGGCCATTAAAATACCACATGGTGACAGGTCTTCCCTCTCAGGTTAATAGTCCTTGAACAGTGACCTTCTGCTTTCGCCAGTTTCTTGTCCAAGAATGCATTTTTCTTGCCTTTAAAAGTTATTTCCCTAGGAGTGGAAACTGATTTTTCCACCCTGTTAAATTTACAAATAAAAATCATATTGGGGGTTGGTTGTGATATTATATATTTCATGTGTGAAAGCAATGGAATTATAGGAGCAATCCATAGGTATTTGAGAAATGCCCATTAGATTGTTCAAAATAAAGGACTCAGAGAGGTCACTCAGTCTGGAATAAAAGGAGTGAGGTGAACAATAATGATGTTTACATTTTTCTTCCTCATACAGCATGTGGAGGAATAATGACATTCAGATTTCTATACAGCACATTGCTTCCTAGTATTCACAAATATCACCTCAATTATTTTTCTATCATTGCTGAAAAATAGGAAATGTGTAGCTCTTATCGTTTCCATTTCCTATTATATCACATCATGCTATTTTAGCATTCACTACCTGAAAAGAAGGGTAGCTAGGTAGTGTCTTTATAATCACACTCTTATCACCATCAGACCTCAATGCTGAAAAGAGATGATAGGAATGAAGGTAAAAAGAAATAAAAATGCAAACATAGGAAATTCCTAACCTACAAAAAAGCTGTGACCCAAAAGTTCATTTATTGGGCTATTTTATGGAAAACATAAATCTACATTTCCATAGAAACACACTATTATAATTGATGGTTAGTTTCCTAGCCTAGCCCATTATAGCCTATTTATTTATATAGTTGAAAATACAAGAACTATAGAAATCACAGTGCCAGAAAACTATTCCGTTGGAAATATATGGTATTTTAACTACATAGTAGGGTAAATAAACTTTTATAGGATAACCTATTAGCCAAATCTCTCTTCATAGCCCTGACTCGGTACTCGGGACATTGGTAACACTTAACAATTCCATGGCAACCACTCTAAGATCTAGGAAACTCACAATCACAAACCTTACAAATTCAAAAGCACAGGACCCTCAGAAGGAACTGACTGGCAACCTGTCAAATAGGCAATTTTCTCCTTTATTTCTCAAAGCCACAATAGACATTGGGTAGCCTGCAAAAAGGCATCTTGGTATCAAAAAATCTTCAATCCAGGATCCCAGGGGAAGCTCTCTTTCTCCTCACTTCAAACATAGGACTAGTTTCTGGCCTCTTTCCAGCTGATTAAACTCAAGATTATTATAAAAATATACTGAGTACATACAACATGACAGATGCCACTGTACTGAACGGATACTAAAAATATTAATTTTGAGATCTAACAACTTATAATTTAATGCAAAACATATGAAATATATGTATTATAATATATAAAATAGTAGGATTTGGGTTATTTAAAGGGTATCAAAATTAATGTCTACTTCCATCAACTCCAATGAGCAAATGAAAATCTAATTAAAAGAAATTGGTTCAAACAATTGTGAGACTAATTAAAATTCTTGTTCAGAACACTGAACTCCATTCTTTGCTTGTCGCTGCTGAGAATTTGGTCTGAACTCAAACCATCAGTCATTCAATATGTATTTGAAAACCTTCTAGCTGCAAAAAAGATACATTTTCAAAATGAGTAAGCATAGATAATACCAGTCCAGGCATGAGAAAATCTCCAGCATTTTGAAGACACAAACAAAGCTGAGCTTCCTACTCCCCAGCATATGCATCACATTTCCAGGAACAGTTAACATTCTAGACATTATGGTCCTAGATTTTGCATATTTCTCTTACAGCAGTTAATGCAGAATATGATAAATACTTGTTTTAAATCTATTTCATCCACTTGCCTACGCACTCTCAAAGGAAAAGGACTGTGTTTTACTTATTGTTGTGTCTTCAGGGCCTTGCATAGTGCCTGGGCCAGAGTAGGAAGTCAATTACCTGAGAAGTGGCAACACTTTCCCAAACTGTAAGTTCTCTGCCAGGAGCGTAGAGCTCCACCAGCTCTAGTGCTCCTGGGCACTTTTCCTCTCCCTCAGAAAGGAAGAAGGCTCTGGCTCTTCTGGCTTATTTATTTTGTACAGAAACTGGGGAGGATAAACAGGTGCCGGTGCTATTTATTACCCCCTCAAACCCAAGCAGATCCGGTGGTAGAAAGTTGGACAGCACAAACAGACCAATTAACCTGCCCCACATTCCTACTTCAGTTTAAACTGTCGTTGGATATATAATCACCAACTAGGGAAAGAGAGCAAACACTTCTAAACTTCAAAAAGCTATTCTGCTCAAAGTGAATGCCAGAAACAGACAAAAGAGTTAGCAAGATTTTGATTGTATCTAAACCCATTTGCTCCATGGTCTTTCACAAAGGAATTTGTGTACTTACACACACACACACACATACACACACACACAAAACAATTCTCGTTAGAGACCTATGACACCATTAATAATGGTAATACATATTCATAATTTTTTTAAAGTATATAATTTATGCAATCGGCATAAATAGCCCTTTGAGTGCTTTTCTAAATTTATATTACAATTATATATTTAGGACACATTACCACAGATTTAAAAGTTCAAAAAATATATATACTTTAAAACACTATGTTTGACCCACTGCTGAGTTTTAAAATGCCGCATCCCAAATTCAACATGTTAAATTGGAAGACATCTGACTCAACCAAACAGCAGGTTCAGTCCCTCTGCTATTCATTAGGTATATGATTTGGCACAGACTTTTCTTTATACCTCTATCTCTTAACATGTAAAATGAAGGGGTAAATAGATTGCTCTCAGGTTCCTGTTTTACCTCTAAAGTTTTATAATTCTAATATAGCTATGGTAATTGTATTTTCTTTTTTCCTACAGTCCTAAAGTATTCTTAAAACCTCTCTTCTTTCTTTAAAAAAAAACAAAAAACCTCTGACTTTTTCCTAACATTTCCTTCCAGTGGACAGTGCTCTTGTTATTCTACTCAAGAGTTTTGGAAAGGTTCTAGCTTCAATGTATGAGGAGGGGAATAGCAAAGAATTTCCACAGCCATGTAAAAAGTAGAAAAAATTAATATAGTGAAATACCAGAATAAATAGATTAAACTACCAATAATAGGTTTCAATGGATGGAAGGCAAGGGCATGATGGTTTATTAAAGAAGAGGAAGCATCATGTTGTATGGGTAAAAACAGAAGAAAAAGGACTAACAGGTGATTAATCCTACTTTCCAGAACATAGAAAACATAGATGAAACTGACCTGACAAAAAGTGGTCTATTCTGCCGAAGTCATACAGAGAAAATATCCTGATAGAAAATAAGCCTTTCAGCAGTAATAGTTCTAAGCATCATCCAACAACATAATTGGCATGAGCTTTACCTTCAAGCTCCCAGCCCCACTGAAACTTCAAACTTAAACAATTCACATGCCTGGGAATGTGCGGGCCATCAGCAAGGGAGGTGGGGGCATTTTATTGTGAGAAAGCATGACATTTTTTTAAGGTACATTACAAAATGGCTTAGCAGAAACGGCGTGTAATACTAAGGTTAGTGTATTCTTTGTTGTAGCTCTACAGAACGTTAAGCACTGTATTTTAAAAATCTTAACATTTTAGAGTGCTTAAAATGAGTACTCTTCCCATTTAATTGGAGCCTTTTTTCCCCTCTGATGGGCAGACTATGAGGTTTCCTAAGTGCTTTCCCTAAGTCGCAGAATCAAAGAGGTTTGATTGGTTCTTTCCTTCACCGGCTTATTTTTATTGTGTCAGATGATGACTTGGCTTTTCATGTAACCCTGAGAGAGAGGGATTTGTTTACACTCCCCTGGGTTGTGGGAGGGGGTTCAGGTCTCTGAGGAAGAAGGCAGCTTTGGTTAACACTGAGAAGCCAGGATTTGGTCCTGAAGTTGTGTAATGAGGCTGCATTCCAACCAGGACTGATCACAACTGGTGAAGTCAACCAACTCCAAGCATTTGAGGCAAGAGTTAAAACTGCTTCAGAGTTCTTTGTGAATGAAACTGAATTCTTCCCCCTGTGGTTTCAGAGGCCCAGTTATAATATGCCATTTATAATGACATAATTCATCAGGGCATCTGGAGAGGGTAGGCATCAACATCTTTTCACCAGAGTGCAAAGCAGGCAAGAGAATTAACAAAATGAAGGAAACAGGTCAGCTAGTTTCTTTCATTCTTGGAAATCTATTAGAAAACTATTAAGATTTCAATATAAAATATATGGGTGAAATAGCAACAGATTAATCATGCTGAAGAGAGGAGGAAAAGTACTGAAATAACTGCACTCAGCGTTGCTGGGTTTCCAATGGTCTCTCTTTTACAGAGGCTCTTGTTCTCTGTAAAGGTTAACCCTCTCAGCCACAGAACTAATCAGACCTGAAAGTTAGCCCACAAGAGGATCTGAATTGTGTCTCAATCCCACGTGTCAGTCACGATAAAGTTCAGACAGTGTTTTCCCCAGTGACGACACTAACAGGAGAACCGCCATTTTAACTTCTCAGCCCAGACAATGAGGTTGACATTTTTGCCTATGTTACTTCTTCCACTCTTCAGTAAAGGTTGGTAATTTGGCAATCCCTCTACAATTGCTTCACAATATTCACCACTATGACAAAATGAATATTAATATAGTTCCTCTTTCTGCCTAATGTATGAATGTGATTATTAAACCAAAGATAAAAGTACATTCCTTACTAACCACAGAGAGATTGGGGGAATAACTACAATGATCAAGGAAGTATCAGCTGAATATAGTAAGTGAAAAAAGCCAGATTACATAAATTATGAGCCTACTGACATAAAAACCATGAAAAGGTACATATTTCCACTGGGAAGAATATGCACCAAACACTCGGACTTGGAAAGGGTACTTCTGGTTTGTCAGAAAAATTTAAATTTTTAACAAACAGTGTAGTCACTTGCATTGAACAACACAACTTACAACATATGGCACTAAAAATTCAGAGACAGCCAAGGCTTAATAACTCATACCTATTTTGCTCTGCTTTAGCAGGACTATGTTTAGTCATTATATTCTCTACAGCATATTTTATTGAAAAGGCATCAAAGACTTAGGCCATCTTAAGTCAAAGGAAATTTGTGAGTATTCTGTGGCTTTACTGTACCTAGAATATTCTAGGATACCACCCAGCCTCAAATCATGAAGATAATAGACTGTGGCTGGATGAATGGATAAATGGATGGATGGACAAAGCAGTAACACTAAGACCTTTTGAACTTACCATTCATCTTGGCTCACTGACAAGAGAAACAAACATTTGGGGATGTTCCTTTGAGCAATTTTGATTTTGCAGTAGGTTTAGAACAGCAAATTTTTAGAGGGCCTCTGACTGCCTTTGAGGGAGAATTTACCATTCTGTTCATTGGTAGCTTTTCAATATTTGATATGCCCCCTGAATCACAAAACCACTAAGCAAATTTCAGGGGTTTTTGAAAGCAGAAAGCTCTGCAAAAATTGTAATTGACTCACCAAATGTGAAACTTCCTCCTGTGGGTTCTTCTACAGCCCTAAATCATGAGTTTCACTATCTTTCTGAAGCAGCTACTCAAAGACTCCGTTAGTTCCTACAAGAAAAACAAAAAGAGGAAATAAATAGATTAGGGAACACTGTATAATATTTCATTAACCTCCTCAGCTCAAACCCTGGTTGAGTTAATGAAAAGATAATCAGCAAAATATCTAAAATATTTTAGTTTTTCTTTAAATAACGGTGGTAGCATTCTTTTTGATCCATCCTTAAATTTGAATACATTCTTTGAGATTAGAAGAAATTTATGTATTTACTTGCTTGTATATTTATTTATTTTAAACTTTATTGTGGTAAACAAATGAGACCTACCTTCTTACACAGACTTTTAAGTGTACAATACAAGGTTGTTAACTAGGAGCACATGTTGTACACAGTTCTAGAATTTACTCATCTTGCATGACAAACTTTATATTCAAGTTTCTAGAAACCACCATTCTACTCTGTTTCTATGAGTTTGACTATTTTAGATATTATACTTCATAGAAGGGGAATCTGGCAGTATTTGTGCTTCTGTGACTGGCTTATTTCACTTAGCATCATATTCTCTAGGTTTATCCAAGTTGTTACATGTTATAGGATTTTTTTTTTAATTCTCAATCTGTGAATATGTGTTTAGTCACTAAGTAGTGTCTGATTCTTTGTGACCCTGTAGACTGTAGTCCACTGGGCTCCTCTGTCCATGGAATTCTCCAGGCAAGAATACTGGAGTGAGTGGCCATGCCCTCCCCCAGGGGATCTTTCCCACCCAGAGATGGAACCTTCACCTCTTACATCTCCTACATTGGCAGGTGGGTTCTTTACCACGAGTGCCCCTGGGAAGCCCCAATGCTCTTGTGCTGGAGGTAAGTAAATGAGGGCAGTGGTCAAAACATAAATAATCACACATATATACTCACACACACACACACACACACACACACACACACGGCCTGTAAGTGACCAGAGAGATCCTAAAGACAGAAAGACTGTAGGACTTGAAACAAACACATGGCCAGATGCTAATACTGCAGAGAGACAGCCATGCTTGATGTGGTAGGGAAAGGGTGCAGATATAAAAAAGACCCCACCCTCCAACAACCTCTGCTGAGTGCCACATATTGTTGCTTTTTCACTGCTCTTCCAATGTCCTTCCGTCACAGCCTTATTATAGTCTTGAGAACTGATTCATTTACTTCTCACTCCATTTTCAGCTATGTTGCTTTTGACTTGGGATCCTAGAGACCATTCCCTCACTGGTTGCGTGACTGTGCAGTAATCAACGAAACACTCTGGCTCCTTGCCTGTAAAATAGGCATATTAGCCTGGATAGACCAAGGTTACATTCAATATTTTCATGCCTTTTGTAGGATTATTATTTTCAGTGTAAACAGCAAGACTTACCACTCTTTAGTGTCCTATCTCTTATCTTGCTGATAACCTCCTTAATAATTACTGGCAGACCTCAGAGTCCTCAATAAATCCTGTCTCAACGATTTCAGATGTTCTGGAGTATCTAATGATGGTTGACTCCAATCAGGAAAACATGCCACTGGCTTATGGTCACAAGGATGAAGGCATAATATACGTGAGCATGTTATAACACATTGATATTACTGATAAATGTTTACATTAGTTACATCCCCATTAAAGCAGTAACGGCTGTAAAGGGTTGCTAAACATTATGTAGGTTCAGAATTGTGTGAATTCATGTAAGACAGCTTTAATTAATAAATCCTTAGGGGTTGTCATTCTATGACTGCCCATATATTGCTCCAATAATAGAGTGAGCTGGCTGGGACTGGCTTTCACATTTTGGTCAAAGGAAGATATGTTACTTGAAGAAATAACTTGCCCTATGCCACTAACTTCATCAACATTAAATGCTAGCACTATGGGAATAGCAACATTCCAGCTATTTACACAGTGAAAATATTGTCTGATGTCTCTGTGAGCAAAGTAGAACTACTGAGCAATTTAGTCAAAGGGGTTGCGGACATGGGGTACAGTGGGGGAATGTGTAAGTTGAAGCCACCAGTGTTTTAATTATCTGTCTCCATCTGAAAACTGAGAATCAATAAATCTATAAACATCTAAGTATGGATACTTATTTTATAAAAATTTCTAATTTAAAACCTTTTACTGGAAAATGTTCTAATTTAGTATGATGAAAAGAATGACTCATTTTTAAAGTGCACTTGAATAGGCAAATTCCATTTATAAGAAAATAACACATGAATGAAAGCCTAGTTCAGGATGGCAACTTGAAAATTGTTTAAAATCTTTTCTACCAAAGAACACTAAAAGTCATTCATTACTATTTATATTTCATTTTTTCAAACGAATGCTTTA
This sequence comes from Odocoileus virginianus, assembly GCF_023699985.2. NCBI lineage: Eukaryota > Metazoa > Chordata > Mammalia > Artiodactyla > Cervidae > Odocoileus > Odocoileus virginianus. Next base: position 29,254,160 of record NC_069689.1, read on the forward strand.
ACTTCAGTGTTTTTTAAGCTCCTGCTTTGACATCTTCACAGATAAAATCTCTACTTCCATGACAGACATTTAGTAAAAACACAATTCACCTCACCTGTCTTAGTCTATCTATATGGTGTCTGAGTCTTTAGAAAATAGGTGGAAATTGTCCATAGTAAGTTGTTCCTGTCTATAGTTACTTGAATATTTCAGTGTTCAATTAACCATAGTTTAAATTAATCAGAACATCCAGGAAATGAACACTGGTGAGACTGAATGAGACAGAAGATTTGATTGTGTTATACATGAAATTCAGCTATTCAGTGAAATTCTCCAATTGTGGTAATTCCACTGTCCTGATTACAATTATTTCATCTACGTGGTGCATATATATTTTAATCTTCTCCTGACACTGTCTGTTGTTATAAATGAATCAGTCTTCCCAGCTATTCACAAATAAATTTGCATTATTGAGGTCATGTCTGACTATAAGGCTTGGTTCCATAATTTAAACAATACTTAATCTTAGCTCCTGGAATTATTTTTGCATTAGATGGTAATTGATTGGAAATTCCCTGACAAATAATAAAGATATCATTTTCTGTTAATGAGCTTGACAAAGAAGGATTCATATATTTTTAAAAGAAACATTTTTGACCTTTAATACATTGCTAAAACTGCTTTGCATCATTGAACAGTCACAACAGAATGTTAAGCTTTATACTTTGTAGTCAAAATCCTCTCAAGGTGTGAACAGAATTTCTCTAAAATCAGAACCCATGTGACCTTGACCTTTGGAAGTTAGTCTACTTCTGTTATATCAGATCTGTGTCCAGATTTTCCTTCCTTCCTCCCCTCTTTCCCTTCTTTCCTTTTTTCTTTGCCTCCCCCCTCTTCCATTTTCTTCCTTCCTTTCTTTCTTAATTACTTTGTTTGTTCTTCCTTCCTGTCTTTCTCTACTAGGCGTCAAAATAGATTCTTCCACTTTCCATTGTTGTAGCTGAATCCCATCAGGAAAAATGGAAAAAGAAGGTGAAAATTGCAAGTTGAGTAGAAGAGCAGGAAAGATGTGAGGATTAGTGACATATTCTTTAGTATCCCCATTTAACTTCTCCCTGCTTACACTTATTTTTTAATTTGTATTTCACTCAATTTGTACAACAAACCTGGACATGCACTCTTGCTCTAGGTTTCAACCTGGTTTCATTTTTAAGTTGTCAGCTATTTCATAAAGACTATTGAAATTTTCTTCAAAAATAAAAAGCCTGCCATTGTTTCCACTTTATTGCAATTTTGAAAAACTCAAAAACATTTCTATTAGAGAAAATACATGTCTTGAATCAAAACCTAGAAGTTCCCGGTACCAGTCTAAACTCCATCACTGAATAACTCACAACATGGTTTTAGAAACTACTTAACTTCTTTATTAGTTTTTTTGCCTAAAGCAGGGACAGTGATAACATCTTAACCAAAAAAGTACAAGGTGATCTGTTGTGTACTGACTACCTAGGAATACAAAATGCTTTCACCAACAATTTGGTCATAAATTCAAACTTAACAACCAAATCCTAACTGGCACTGCCACCATTCTGGTCATCGAGTCTAGGGATTATGTTGTGAAATTGTGTGGGACACTGAGAAAGAGGAATAGGTTTTCAATCAAGCAAATCTAGCAATAAGATTTGGCACACTCAACTGTGCAATGGCTTAATATTTGGACTTCTATTATTAATACATTCTTTATTCATGTAACATCTACGGACGATGGTCTATTCAGATTGCCTCTTATGCTACAAATGACTGTTATTTAAAGACTAATGTTATATAAAAAATAATGTATGTGTTAAAGAGTCACTCGTGAACTCCTGGGGAGTTGGGATAGCTACTTACACACCTAAAGTAGCTCATATATCATCACCTAATTAGGTTTCCTTGATAAAGAAAAGTTTTTACTGTGTAACCTCAAAAATGTTATTAAGGCCTCTTTCTTCTATCTCAGTGTCTTTTCTCTTGATTCACATTGGGTGTACATATAGATAAGGAGGGAAAATATTTCTTAGTTATATAATTACCTTGGGACTCCAATAGTACAATTCTTTTGTTTTTGAACTCCAGACTCTTTAATGATGATGCACTTATACCTCTCAGCCAATTAATCTTCATTTCCTGTAGTTCTATAGTTCTTGCAAGAACATGTGCCTTTTTTCTGAGGGGTAATTTATGCCATGAAAATTAACCTGAAGGGGGATAAAGCACCAGTAAAGAGCATGATGCTCATTAAGTTTCTTGATTCTCATTTATATGATATAAAAACACCTTATTTGTGAATGCAGAGGGCCAGGAAGTAAAGGAATTTGTTATAGGTAAAATTATTTCATTTGCTGACTCACTTTTTATTCAATTAGAGTCAACTATCAAATAATAACCATGGATAATAACCATGGAAAACATTGAAAATGGACATCTTAGGTAACAGCTTGAACTGTTTACAAGACATCCCTATCTGGTTGTGCCAAAGAGAATCCAACCCAACATGTTTCAAACGGAAACTCTTTATAGTTTGACCTCCTGCTATTCCTCTTGAACTCTTGCTCCCCACCCTATTTCAGTTCAAGGCCATTTCATGTGTCACATGGATATTACTAATGCCTTCTGATCCTCCAGTCTTACCACTGCCCAACCCATCCTGCACAGCTCCTTCAGTAATAGTTATAATATTTTCTGACCACAAACGGAATTTGGTTCATTGGAGTAAATTTGTAAAATGCACCACCACCACCACCAAAAATCTCACAAAAATGAAAATCCTACCATGCATCAATACTTTCTGTTAAAATTTTGGTGTGTGATTTTCCAGTGTATCTGTGCTTGTGTGTGTGTAGTTTTGGAGAACACTTTACATATTACTATATAATCGGGTTTTTTTAAGTAAATTTCATACTGAAGAGTGACACACGTACAGTCTAAGTTAACAGCTTGATCAATTTTTACAAAGTGAATACACGTGTTTACAACCTAGATCAGGACATAGATTATTCACTCACTAGAAGCTCTTCTCTTGCCCTCTCCCTCTCATTACCTCTGCTAACCACGATTCTAACATTATTTTTGTACACACACTTCAGTTTAAATATGTGGGATCATACAGTATGTTTTCTTTCTTTCCTATCTTCTTTCACTTAACATTATAGGAGTCATTTGTTCATCTTCATAATAGAGTATTCCATGTACACATATAAGAAAATGTATTTATGCATTCTACTTTTATTGGAATCTAGGTGTTTCTGTTGTCAGCTACTACAAATAATCCTGCTATGAATATTCTTGCCTGTGTCTTTGGTGCACACCAAAATACATTTGGATGCATTTATGTTGGGTATGTAGTTAGGAGTGGATTTACTAGGTCAAAGAGTGCATATGTTAGCTTTAGTAAAGGTTGCCAAACAATGTCCCAAGGTGGTTGTACAAATAAGCTCCTATTAAAAGCCTATGAGAGTTTCCATTGCTCAACATCACTGTCAACATTGCAGGCTTTAGTTGTTTTTATTTCTAAATTTGCCATTTTAATGGGCATTCAGAGTTCGCTTATTGTGTTTTTAATCTGTGATTCTCAAATGACTAATGTTGTTTTCATAGACTTAGTGGCTGTTTGGATATCCTCTTGGGATGTGCCTGGTCAAGACTTTAGGCCATTTTTTTGTAAACTGAATGTTCTTTTTCCTATTGATTTGTAAGAGTTCTCACATTCTGAATTTGATGTAGGATTTCTATAGCATGCTGCTGCTGCTACTGCTGCTAAGTAGCTAAGTCGCTTCAGTCATGTCCGACTCTGTGCGACCCCATAGACGGCAGCCCACCAGGCTCCTCCGTCCCTGGGATTTTCCAGGCAAGAATACTAGAGTGGGTTGCCATTTCCTTCTCCAATATGCATATTTTCCTTCTTTTATATGCATATTGGATATTAATCCTTATTTATACTGCAATATCTTTTCCTACTTTGTGGTTGTATTTCTACTAACTTAACGATGTACTGATGTACAGAAGTTTTTAATTTTAATGAAGTCCAATTTATCCATCTTTTACTTTCTATCTAGTGCTTTTTCTGTTTAAGAATATTTGTCAATCTCAAGTCATGAAGATATATTTGCATGTGATTATTATAGTAGTTCTGTTATTTTGTTTTTCATATTTAGGCCTAAAATCCCTGTGGAATATGTATCTTAACTCCAATATGTTAAGAGATTTGAAGTCACTCCTTCCTTACCAGAAGAAAAACTCTGAACAAACTAAAAATCAATAACTCTTCTTCGGTTCATCAGAAAATTGAGGTCCCATAGTAAACCACTACCTCAAAAACTGGAGTTAGGCAAACATAGAGAATAGCTACTTGCCAGGAGCTACGGTTTTTCCAGTAGTCATGTAAGATGTGAGATTCAGACCACAAAGAAGGCTGAGCACCGAAGAACTGATGCTTTTAAACTGTGGTGCTAGAGAAGACTCTTGAAAGTCCCTTGGACAGCAAGGAGGTCAAACCAGTCAATCCTAAAGGATATCAACCCTGAATATTCATTGGAAGGACTGATGCTGAAGCTGAAGCTCAACTACTTTGGCTGCCTGATGTGAAGAGCTGATTCACTGGAAAAGGTCCTGATGCTGGCAAAGACTGAAAGCAAAAGGAGAAGGGGACGACAGAGGATGAGATGGTTATGTAGCATCACTGACTCAATGAACATGAACTTGGGCAAACTCGAGAAGACAGTGAACAACAGGAAAGCCTGGCGTGCTACAGTCCGTAGGGTTGCAGAATCAGACACAACTTAGTGATTGAACAACAATAGGAGCAGAGGTTATGTCTGCAGCCAGCACCCATAGGTATACTTATAGTATAATTTATGAGTTGCTGGAGATTCAGTATTAACTGACTTTGAAAGTTAAAAATGCCAGGGGGCCCAGTTTCAGAAAGAACCCACACTTTCATGAGTTTTACTTCCAAGAGACCCAGTGGGTTGTCATGGTGAAGATCTGAGAAAACTCCCCTTTTGCCTCCAACAGGGAGAGGAGGAAAAGTAATCATTTTGAAATATACACAGGGAAAAATTACACCTTTTGTGATATGTCTACAGCATTCTATTGTTCTTTCTATTCTTTGTAAAAAAAAGAAAAAAAAAAAAAAAAAGGCCAGCTCCTAAGGGAAACTACATTATAAAAACTTTATCTGACCCAGGAAAAGGACAAACAATTAGCCAATGGCATCCTCTGCTAGTCTTTCAGTCACAGAAGAAGACAGGGGAAAAAAGCTTAAGAAATTCTGAAAGTCACAGCCCTGGCACTTTCACCATTAAAAAAAAATTAAAAGGTTATCTAATCATAAGATAATAGAACATTTTCCCTTCCCAACATCTTACCACCTATCGACGAAGCTCCAGGATAATAACAGGATTACAACTGAGAGAGCTGCAAGACAGTGACAATTTAAGAAGTTTCTAGGAAAACCCAAACATGACAGAGGTGCAAAAACAAAGACACTAAAATAACTTGAAGCTTCTGATACCTACAGCTAAACACAGTAAACACATCCCACCTTCTAGCCAAATAAACAATATCTCACACTTAAAGGTCTATTTATCAGTTTCTATTTCCCAATACATTATGTCTGTATTTGTCTGAAGAGACAAATCAAGCTCCACAACCAGATTCAGATATGACATGATTTTAGAATTATCAAGCCAGGAATTTAGTATATGTGCTGCCAAAGCGAGCACTCAAGCCAGGAATTTAAAATAACTACAATTAGTATGCTAAGAGCTCTAATAGGGAAAATGGACAATATGAAAAACTTATAGGTTAATGTAAGCAGAGAGATGGAAACTTTAAGAAAAAACAAAAGGAAATGCTAGAAACCAAAAACACCGTAAAATAAGCACTTCATCCAACAACAAAACAACATTCTTCTTAAGCTCATGTGGAATAGTCACCAAGATAGACTATATTCTTGGCCATCAAATACATCTGTGCATATTTAAAAAGATTAGAAATCATAGAAAGTATATTCTCAGCCACAAATTAATTAAAACAAAACCAGTAATATATATCTGGGAAAGAAACTCATATTTGGACGTTAGATAACATACTTCTAAATTACATATTTAAAATATTGGCAGTTCATAATTGCCAAGAATACTGGAGTGGGTTGCCATTTCCCTCTCCAGAACAGGTTTATACATATTTTTAAAAATTGAATCAACAAATGATAACCTTTCAAAACAGAAAGCACCTAGCCAAAATGGCTTTACTGGTGAATTCTTCCACACTTTTAAGGAAGAAATGATAGTGATTCACCACTATGTCTTCCAGAAATAAGAAGCAGAGGGAACATTTCCCAACTCATTCTACTAGGCCAGCATTACCCAAATACCAAAACCAGACATTGGGCTTCCTGGATGGATCAGTGGTAAAGAATTCATATGCAAAGAGGGAGCTGCAGGAGACTTAAGTTTGATTCCTGGGTCAGGAAGATCCCCTGGAGAAGGAAATGGCAACCCACTCCAGTATTCTTACCTAAAAAAATCCATGGACAGAGGAGCATGGTGGGCTACAGTCCATGGGGTTGCAAAGAGTCAGACACGACTAAAGTGACTTAGCACGCACACACAAAGACATAGATATTACAAGAGAGGAAAATTAGAGGAGCAAAAGCAACCCAATGGAGAAAAGATAGTCTTTTCAATAAATGGTGATAGAACCACTAGACACCCAGGTGCAAAAAGTAATAATTATCATCTAAACACAGTCCTACACTTTTCACAAAATTTAACTAAAATTTGATCATACATCTAACTGTAAAACACAAAACTATAAAACTTCTAGAAGATGACATAGGAGAAAATCTAGGTGGCCTTGAACTTGACAATGAGCTTTTAGACACAACTCAAAAGCATAATTCATGAAGGAAATATTTAAACTTTATTAAAATCAGAATTTTCTGCTCTGTGAATTTTCTGCTCTGTGACACTGTTAAGAGAATGAAAATATAAGCCACAAACTGGGAAAAAAATGTTTTCCAAGCACTTTTTTGATCAAAGACTTGTATGCAGAATGTAAAAATTCAACAACAAAAATACCTAACAACCCAATTAAAGGATGGACAAAAAATATGAACAGACACCTTACCAAAGATACATAGATGGCAAGTAAACACGAAAAGATGTTCAATGTCATATGTCATTGCTGCTAAGTCACTTCATTTGTTAGGGAGTTGCAAATTCAAACAACGAGATATCATTATACACCTGTTACATGGCCAAAATCCAAAACAAAAACACCAAATGCTGAATATGGAGAAACAGGGACTCTCAATCATTCCCGCAGGGAATGCAAAATGGTACAGTCATTTTGGAAGACACTTTGGTAGTTTTGTTTACAAAGCTAAATATAGACTTGGAGGTTCCCTGGTGGCTCAGATAGTAAAGAATCTGCCTGCGACACAGGAGACCTGGGTTTGATCCCTGGGTCAGGAAGATCCCCTGGAGAAGCGAATGGCTACCCACTCCAGTATTCTTGCCTGGAGAATCCCATGGACAGAGGAGCCTGTGGGCTACAGTTCATGGGGCCACAAAGAATCAGACATGATTGAGCAACTAAAACACACACAAAGATAGACATATCATACAAATACCAATGTGTTCCTAGGTACTTACCCTAAGGAGTTGAAAACTTATGTTCACACAAATGTTATATAGCAGCTTTATTCATAATTGCCCCAAACTGAAGCTGGAAACAACCAAGATGTCCCTCAATTGATAAATGGATAAAACAAAGCACATCCACTCAGCGGAATTTTATTCAGCACTAAAATGAATTATCAAACAATAAAAAGGCAAGGAAGACCCTCAAATGAATATTGTTAAATAAAAGAAGCTGGTCTTAAAGGTTACACACTCATTTCAACTATATGTCATTCTGGAAAAGGCGAATCTACAGTGACAAAAAAAAAAACACAAAAAACAGTGGTTGCCATGGATTTTTGGAGTGGGATGGAAGAGATGGACAGATGAAGTACAGGGCAACTTCAGAGCAGTGAAACTATTCTGTATGATATTTTAAAGGTGGATACAGGACATTACATTATCTGTCACATTGTTGAAACCATAGAATTGCACAGCACAAAGAGAATTCTAATGTAAAGTAGGGACTTTGGTTGATGATAATGTATCAATGATGGTTTATCAATTGTAAAAAATTGTCATACTAATGCATCACGCTAACACTAGGGGAAACTGAGCAGGGATGATGGGGTATTACAAGCACTCTATACAATCTGCTCAATTTTTCTGTAAACTTAAAGCTGCTCTAAAACATAAAATTTATTAAACATTTGCCCACATAGAATTGTATATATCCTGTTAGATTTACTAAGCACTACAGTAACAACAACTAACAACTATAGTTGTTTCATTTATAATGAAACAAGTGACAAGTGTCACATACACATGAAATTATTTCTGTACTCCTCCAGTTCCAGCAGTCTATTTTACTTACTCTTTTTCTATAATGTTTTTGGAGATACTGGTATTAAAGTAATGCAGAATACATAAAATAATAGGGAGTATTCTCTCTCAATCTATTCTCTGGAATATCTTTATAAAAGTTTTGGGGTTTTTTTTTTCATAAATATTTGGAACAATTAGCCATCTGGGCCTGTGGGTTCTTTGTTGAAAAGCTTTTAATTATAAATTAAATTTCCTTAAAAGTATTTCTTAAAAGGCCTTCTTAAGAATATCTCTGGAGAATATTACGGAGATTCCTTAAAAAAAAAGCTAGGCATAAAACTACCATATGACCCAGAAATCCCACTACTGGGCATATATCCTGAGGAAACCACAATTCAAAAAGATGCATGTAGCCAATGTTCATTGCAGCACTATTTACAATAGCCGGGACATGAAGGCAACCTAGATGTCCACTGGCAGATGAATGGATAAAGAAGGTGTGGTGCATATATAAAATAGATATTAATCAGCCATAAAAATGAATGAAACTGAGTCAGTTTTAGTGAGGTGGATGAACCTAGAACCTGTTATACAGAGTGAAATAGGTCAGAAAAAAGAAAAACAAATATCATATCAATATGAAATCTAGGAAAATGGGCAGGGCAGGAATAGAGACACAGATGTAGAGAAAGGACTTGTGGACATAGCTGTGGAAGGAGAGAGTGGGATGAATTGAGAGTAGCATTGACACTTACACACTACTGTGGGTAAATCAGATAGCTAGTGGTAAGCTTCTGTATAACACAGGGAGCTCAGCCTGGTGCTCCCTGCTAACCCAGCTGGGCGAGGTGGAGGGTGAGAGGGTGGCTTAAGAGGGAGGAGGTATTTGTATACTTTGGAAATAATCCAAAGCATGTTAAATGTGGAATATCCATAATATAACACTACCAAGCAATGACAAAAAAAAAAAAAACCTACTGATACATGAAACAACATGGATGAGCTCCAAAAACATGCTGTCAGAACAAGCCCAACATAAAATGGAATATACTGCATATTTGCATTTCCAGAAAATTCTAATACAGACAAATGAATCTATAATAACAGAAAGCAGAACAGTGATTATTTATGACTTGGAGGTGAGAAGGACTCACATTATTGTATGGCAGAAATCAACAACACTGTAAAGCAATTATCCTCCAATTTAAATTAAGTTGAAAAAATAAAAGCATATTGTTTAATCAATGAAAAGAGTGTTTCTTAAAATACTTTCAGATTTTTTATGTCATCTTCAGTATGTTCTACAGAAACTTATCCATTCAAATCTATTTTTCATAATTATTGGCAGAATTATATAATTAAATAATTATTGGCATAAGTATTAACATTTTCCTATTAATGTCATTTTATAACCTTATTGAGACAATTTCCATTTGATGAAATGCACACCACTTAAGACTACATTTCAGGGAACTTTGACAAATGTACAAACTCATGTAACTGCCACTATAATCAAGATACAGAAAATGTTTATTATCCAAAACAGTTTATCTCCTTTTACAATCAGTCACTCTTAACCCTCATCCTCACCTCCAGGTCACAAATAACCACTGTTTTGCTTTCTGTTATTATAGATTAACTTTGTCTGTATTAGAATTTTCCAGAAATTTCAATTATGCAGAAATTAAAAGACACTTACTCCTTGGAAGGAAACTTATGACCAACCTAGACAGCATGTTAAAAAGCAGAGACTTTACTTTGCCAACAAAGGTCCATCTAGACAAGGCTATGGTTTTTCTAGTAGTCATGTATGGATGTGGGAGTTGGACTATCAGGAAATCTGAGCACTGAAAAATTGATGCTTTTGAACTGTGGTGTTGGAGAAGACTCTTGAGAGTCCCTTGAATGCAAGGAGATCCAACCAGTCCATCCTAAAGGAGATCAGTCCTGGGTGTTTATTGGGAGGACTGATGTGGAAGCTGAAAGTCCAATACTTGTGCCACCTGATGCGAAGAGCTGACTCATTTGAAAAGACCCTGATGCTGGGAAAGATTGAAGGTGGGAGGAGAAGGGGATGACAGAGGATGAGGTGGTTGGATGGCATCACCGACTCAATGGACATGAGTTTGGGTAAACTCCAGGAGTTGGTGATAGACAGGGAGGCCTGGTGTGCTGCAGTCCATGGCGTCACAAAGAGTCAGACACGACTGACTGACTGAACTGAACCGACTGATATTCCATTTTATGTTGGATTTGTTCTTTCAGCAGGTTTTTGGAGCTCATCCATGTTATTTCATGTATCACTAGTTTGTTGGGGTTTTTTTTTTTTTTTTGCTCTGTAGTGTTATACTATGGATATTCCACATATAACTTGCTTTAGTTACTCCCAGTTTTTAGTTATTATGCTATCATAACAAATATGCTATGATCATTCACATACAAGGTTTTGTATGAAAATGTATTCATTTACCCCTTTGGGTAAATATCTATAAGTGGGTTTGCTGGGTTGTACAGTAAGTGAATGTTTTAATTTTATACTGAATTTTCAAATTATTTTTCAAAGTGATTATACAATTTTACATTCCCAAGAGCAATGTATGAGTTTCATATTCTCACCAAGGCTTGATTATGCCAATCCTTTTGATTTTAGCCAGTCTAGTGGGTGTGTAGTGTTAGCTCATTGTGGTTTTAATTTGTATATCTTTAATGGCTAATTGTTTCTTTCATCTTGAGTTTATTGGTCAATCACATATCTTCCTTTGCAAACTGTCTAAAATTTTGCCTAATTTTTAATTTTTTTTTACTCTTATTGTGTTACATAGTTCTTATATATTTGGGATATGAGGATATTGTCAGTAATATGAATAGCAAATAATCTTACAGTCCACAGCTTGCATTTTCATTTTCTTAACAGTCACTGAAAAGTAAAAGCTTTGAAAATTTTATGAGATCAAATTTATCAATTGTTTCCTTTTATCCATTTTGTATGCTATTTAAGAAATCTTTGGCTACGCTAAGGATATGAAGATATTCTCCTGTTTTCCTCCAGAGGTTTCATAGTTTCAGATCTGATGCATAAGTTCATTTTGAGTTAATATTCCCTTCTCCCTGATACATTGTGCCCCACAGATTCCGGCTGCCTTTGACTGCAAACTTTAATCTCAGTCTCCAGGGTGGAACAAACTCTATGCTAGAGCCTGAAAAGCTCCTCCACTCAGAAGGTGGGGGTGAGCATGGGACTCACCTCATTTTTCTTCACTCAAGGATCACAGTCATGTGCTATACATAGTTGAATATCTAAACAAAGCCATTTCATCAATTTCAGCTGCTTCATCAATCATATCCAAATTGCTAATGGCAGGTGGCCGAGTCCATCATCATTTATTCCCTGTGGCTGGATTCCTGATAACTACACATTCGAAAGACATTAAAAACATATCTATTTTTTTATTCCTCATATTATTAATTTATGCCTTTTCTCTTTGCTCATGATAATTTTTGCTAAGGGTTTATCAATTTTATTAGTCTTTTCAAAGAACCAACTTCTGGTTTTACTGATTTTCTCTGAACTGTTTCATTACTAACTGTTCCAGTCTTTATTTCCTTTCTTCTCTTTTCTAGGTTTAATTTGCTGTTTCTTTCCTAACTTCTTGAGGTGAGTACACAGGTCATGGATTTTTAGCTTTTCTTCTTTTCTAATATAAACAAGGGAGACCATAAAATTTCCTTGAAATATAATCTAAGCTTCTTTGGATAAGTTTTAAAATGTAATGTTTTCAGTATAATTCAGTTAAAATATTTTTTCACCTTTACTATGATTTATTCTTTGACCCATGGAATCTTCTACTTTATACTGGAATCTTCTACTTTATACTTCTGATTTCTGAATTAATTCCACTATAGTCAGAGAACATGCTTTGTATTACTGTAACCCTTAAAAGGTGTTGAGATCTATTTTATGGCCAAGCTCATGGTCAATTTTGCTAAGTGTTCAATGTCATTTGGGAAGATATATTCTATAGATGCTGAGAGCAATGTTCTACAGATGCCAGTTAAGCCAAGTTTGTAATTGTTGTATCCAAATTTTCTTTCTTTCTTTCTTTTTGTTGGTCATTTTTCCTATCAGTGTGTTAAAAAACATTTTTTCACAATTGTAGATTTTCTTCTTATTCTTTTTAGTTCTGTCAACTTGCACTTTATGCATTTTGAGGTTGTGCTATAAATTTCATATAGGTTTAGAAACACCGCTGACCCTTTAACTTAAACGTGTGTGGATCCACTTAAATGCAGATTTTTTTTTCAGTAAATATGTACCACAGTAGAACACAACTCATGGTTGGTTCAAGCTATAGATGCAGAACCAGATTTTCAACTGCACAAGGGCCCAGGTGCTCCTAATCCCCATGCTGTTCAAGGGTCAACTGTAGTACATATTTCTGATTAACACTTTTCTCAATTGGGAATGCCTCTCCTTTGTCTTCCACCAACTGGCAGGTGAGCTGGTGACTGGTCTCAGTTACATGACTGTTGCTTGTCAGGCTATTGGCCAGATGCTGACTGTTTGCTGGCTGGGGCTCCTCAACACGGCCTCTCATCCTTCAGTACATGGCTAAGAGCTTCCATGAAGCAAAGCTCAAGTACTTTTCAAGCCCCTGCTTAGTCATGTTTCCCAGTGTCCAATTGGCTAAATGAAGTCATATGGACAACCCAGCTTCAACATAAAGTAGATGCCACCTTCTGTTGGAGGAACTGCAAGGTCACATTGCAAAGGGGCACATATACAGAAATGGGAAGAATCTGTGCCATTTTTGTAATCTACCACCACTCCTAAGTCCAAACAACAGGATGAAACTGTCTCTACTCTCTAACTTCACTTCCTCTCTCCCTCTCACCCCTCCAACAGCAAATGTATTAGCCTTCTATTTTAGAAAGAAGTAGAATAGATAGGCTACTGAATTTCTATATCTTGTTTCATAAAAACTACTGGAAACAAATTAGGAAATTGTCCTTCCAAAAAAGATGCTTTGAGTTCAGATATAATGACTTCAAGAAGTCACATCTGTCAAAACCTAGCATACTTCCCACTTTATATATTTTTTTCATTTATTTTTATTAGTTGGAGGCTAATTACTTTACAACATTGCAGTGGTTTTTGTCATACATTGAAATGAATTAGCCATGGATTTACATGTATTCCCCATCCCCGTCCCCCCTCCCACCTCCCTCTCCACCCTATCCCTCTGGGTCTTCCCAGTGCACCAGGCCCGAGCACTTGTCTCATGCATCCAACCTAGGCTGGTGATCTGTTTCACCATAGATATACATGTTTCAATGCTGTTCTCTTGAAACATCCTACCCTCGCTTTCTCCCACAGAGTCCACAAGTCTGTTCTATACATCTGAGTCTCTTTTTCTGTTTTGCATATAGGGTTATCGCTACCATCTTTCTAAATTACATATATATGTGTTAGTATACTGTAATGGTCTTTATCTTTCTGGCTTACTTCGCTCTGTATAATGGGCTCCAGTTTCATCCATCTCATTAGAACTGATTCAAATGAATTCTTTTTAACGGCTGAGTAATATTCCATGGTGTATATGTACCACAGCTTCCTCATCCATTCATCTGCTGATGGGCATCTAGGTTGCTTCCATGTCCTGGCTATTATAAACAGTGCTGTGATGAACATTGGGGTGCACGTGTCTGTTTCGGATCTGGTTTCCTCAGTGTGTATGCCTAGAAGTGGTATTGCTGGGTCATATGGCAGTTCTATTTCCAGCTTTTTAAGGAATCTCCACACTGTTTTCCATAGTGGCTGTACTAGTTTGCATTCCCACCAACAGTGTAAGAGGGTTCCCTTTTATCCACACCCTCTCCAGCATTTATTGCTTGTAGACTTTTGGATAGCAGCCATCCTGACTGGCGTATAATGGTACCTCATTGTGGTTTTGATTTGCATTTCTCTGATAATGAGTGATGTTGAGCATCTTTTCATGTGTTTTTTTTTGCCATCCGTATGTCTTCCTTGGAGAAATGTCTGTTTAGTTCTTTGGCCCATTTTTTGATTGGGTCATTTATTTTTCTGGAATTGAGCTGCAGGACTTGCTTGTATATTTTTGAGATTAATCCTTTGTCTGTTGCTTCATTTGCTATTATTTTCTCCCAATCTGAGGGCTGTCTTTTCACCTTGCTTATAGTTTCCTTTGTTGTGCAAAAGCTTTTAAGTTTCATTAGGTCCCATTTGTTTATTTTTGCTTTTGTTTCTAAAATTCTGGGATGTGGGTCATAGAGGATCCCCTGGTGGCTCAATGGTAAAGAATCTGCCCACAATGCAGGAGACCTGGGTTCAATCCCTGGTTTGGGAAGATCCGCAGGAGGGCATGGCAACCCACTTTATATTTTGTACATTTTTTTGAAAAGAAGGAAATAGACTAGCAAGATATACTCAACAGTGGGAAAATTAAGAGGCTATTTTTGATCATAACTACCTTTATAACATAATGAAGTCTGTATTTAACACTTGTTAATGCTGAAAAATATTTCCAAGCATTATAATATAAATTATCATTTTAAAGGACATAAAAATCATCCACTTACTAATTGAAACATTACTATGGTATTCTCACTTTATGTCACATATCTCCCTATGGACTGGGCAGGGCGGATCAGCCCTGGAAGTAAAACACTCATGAAAAAGTGAATGAAAGTGTTAGTCGCTCAGTCATGTCCTACTCATTGCAACCCCATAGGCGGTAGCCTGCCAGGTACCTCTGTTCACAGAATTCTCCAGGCATGAATACTGGAGTGGATAACCAGTCCCTTCTCCAGGGATCTTCCTGACCTAGGGATGGAACCCAGGTCTCCTGCATTGCAGGCAGATTCTTTACCATCTGAGCCACCAGGGAAGCAGAGATTTAAAATAAAATTAAAAAAAAAAAAAACTCTCTAGGGGTTAAAAGCTAATTTTTAAAAATAACTCTAGGAGGTTTAAAATATAAGACTTTGCCCAACTATTTTGTCAAATACTTAGACACTTGGAAAGAGAGCACCATTTTTACATAATATTTCATAAAAAGCAGAACTGAGAATGGAATTCGTTGGGGTTAAGCAAATATTGTAGCATAATTGTACTGTCACATACAATCCTTTAAACAGATCCTGTCTCCTTTCCATTAAAAAAACTGTTTCAAGTTTTTCACCTATTAGATCTCTAAATCTGTTTTTCTAATGGTTCTGCTGCCATTAACCACTTCTCTATTCTTCATGCCAAATATCCTTTATCACGTTTCTGTACTAACCATTTCAAAATTCTGCTTGAAGAAGAACTTTATAAAATTTTGTTTAAAGGCTTCGTATTCTCTAAAGTGATTCAACAGGAGATTACCCTTGTCCAAGAGCTGGAGCTGGAATTTGTTGATCTAAAATCCAGGGCCACTGGCTAATTTCTGCCCTGAGCTCCATGTTCATAGGGCCAATAAACACTTACCCTCTCCACATGGATGCCTAATAAATAGACATCTAAACTGTAACGTATTAAGATACAAGTATTAATTTCCATGTCTCCCTTCCACACATACTCTTTATGTACCTTCACCATAAGATTACACATCAACCTTACAGTTGCTCCATGTCAGAAACCTAGGATTCATCTTTGACTTCTCTTTTTCTCACATCCCATACCCAATCCAACTGCAAACCCATGGGGCTCCAGTTTTACACTACATCCAAATTCTAACCATGTTGCATTATGCTTGCTGCTACCACTCAGATCTAAGCCATCATCATCCTTTAACTGGATTATTGTTAAGAGCCTCCTGACCTACCCCTACTTCCACCATCACTCGCCTCCCTTTCCAATGCATCCACAAGCTGTTTTTTACCAAGCAACATAATTATCATGTCACTTTTCAAAATTTTCCAGTGATTTCTCATCTTGCTTAGAGTAAAACACAAAATTCTTACATAACCTACAAGACCTTTCATAATATGCCCCTTGATATCACTATGGCCTCACATCCTATCACTCTCCCTTATGCTTGTTTTGCTTCAGCCATATGGCCTCCTTCACGTACATAATACTTGACAAACAGGCACCTTCTTCTGAATCTTTGTACTTGTTGTCTCCTCTGTCTGCAGTGCTCACACCCCAAATATCCATATGGCTTACACCCTCATCTTGTCATTTTCCTGCTGAAATGTCATCTCCTTTATGAAGCCATCATTTTCTACATTTCATATAAAATAGCGCTATCTGTTATTTTCAACTCCTGTTATTCTGCTTTACTTTTCTCTACAACACTTACCAAGGAAAAGGGAACACTGTATGTTAATCTCCTGTCTTCCTCTTCCAGAATGAAAACTCCTCAAGAGCAAAAACTTTAAACTTTTAATGTCATATTTCCAGCTCAAGAAGAAGGCCTGCCATAGAGTAGGAGTTCACTTAACATTTGTTGTCCAGTGGAAAAAAAACTTGTACACATCCTTTACGACCTCTTCCCAGAGTCTTCCCTGACCTACTCCGGAATAACAAAGAACTTTCCTCTTTCTCTGGACTCACAGAGAATTTTATTTTAATCTCTTCTAGAAAACCTATGACCTCTTTTCACTATTTGACAATATTCTATTTGTATTTGATTCCCTGACACCTAGCATAATATAATTTAATACATATTTGATGAACAAATGAATGAATGACTTGACATAAGTGTGTATTAAGAACACAGTTATTGGATAAATAGAATGAGTCCTCCCCTCTCTCCCATTCTCATTATCAACTCTCATTCTTCTTCCAAACACCCCCACCTGAACCTTGAAACTTATTGTTACCCTCTCCTTTACCCGCACCTTCTTATAATCACACCTTCCACTCTTGCCTCTAATTAATCCTAAAAAAGCAATCACAGAAACCAATTTCTAAAGTACAAATAGAAATCTTAAAACAGCACTGAAATTAAATATCTAAGAGTTCATCTTTACCCTGTCCTTTCTGTAAGGAGATAATATTCTGCAGAAGTATATCACCAATAAAAATTGGAGACAAAGACAGTGAGTGAGCATAGGTTGTCTCCCAGTAGCAGTTAAGTCTTTTTATTTTTAATTGAAGTATAACTGACTTACAAAATTATATTAGTTTGAGATGTACAACACAGTGATTCAATATTTTTATACATTATGAAATGATCACCAGGAAAAATCTAGTTACTATCTGTCACCAAAGTTATTATAATATTATTGATAATTTCTTTATGCTGTGCATTATATCGCATGACTTCTTTATTTTATAACTAGAGGTTTGTACCTCTTCATCTTCCTCACCCATTTCATTCATCTTCCCGCCTTCTACCCCTCTGGTAATCACCAGTTTGTTCTCCGTATCTATGAGTGTGTTTAGTTTTGTTTCGTTTGTTCGTTTGTTTTTGGAATTCACATAAGAGTGAAAGCAAACAGTGTTTTTCTTTCCCTGTCTTATTTCATTTAGCATACCACAATCTAGGTCCATCTATCTTGTTGCAAATGGTAAGATTTCACTCTTTTATGGCTGAGTAATATTCCATTGTGTATAGCACATCTTCTTTATCCCTTCCTCTATCAATGGACCCTTAGATTGCTTCCATATATTGGATATTGTAAATAAAGCTGCAATGAACATAGGGGTATATATACCTTTTCAAATTAGTGTTTTTCTTTTGGAAAATCAGCCAGAAGTGGGATTACTGGATTACATGGTGGTTGTATTTACAATTTTTGAGGCACCTCCCTATTGTTTTCCATAGTGACTCTACCAATTTACATTCCTAACAATAGTACATGATGGTTGCCTTTTCTCTACATCATCACCAATACTTTTATTTCTTGTCTTTTGATAATAGTCATTCTAACAGGAGTGATTCAAATAGGCAACTTTGGCCTTGGAGTATAAAATGAAGTAGGGCAAAGGATAACAGAGTTTTGCCAAGAGAATACACTGGTCATAGCAAACACCCTCTTGCAACAACACAAGAGACAACTCCACACATGGACATCACGAGATGGTCAACACTGAAATTAGATTGATTATATTCTTTGCAATCGAAGATGGAGAAGCTCTATACAATCAGAAAAAACAAGACAGGGAGCTGACTGTGGCTCAGATCATGAACTCCTGATTGCAAAATTCAGACTTAAATTGAAGAAAGCAGGGAAAACCACTAGACCATTCAAGTACGACCTAAGTCAAATCCCTTACAATTATACAGTGGAAGTGACAAACAGATTCAAGGGATTAGATCTAGTAAGACAGAGTGCCTGCAGAACTATGGATGGAGGTTCGTAACACTGTACAGGAGGTGGTGATCAAAACCATCCCCTAGAAAAAAAAAATGCAAAAAGGTAAAATGGTTGTCTGAGGAGGTGTTACAAATAGTTATGAAAAGAAGATAAGCAAAAGGCAAAGGAGAAAAGGAAAGAGACATCCATCTGAATGCAGAGTTCCAAAGAAGAGCAAGAAGAGATTTAAAAAAAAAGAAGAAAGAAAAAAGCCTTCCTCAGTGATCAATGCAAAGAAATAGAGGAAAACAATAGAATGGGAAAGACTAGAGATCTCTCCCAGAAAATTAGAGATACCAAGGAAACATTTCATGCAAAGATGGGCACAATAAAGGACAGAAATGGTATAGACCTAACAGAAGCAGAAGATATTAAGAAGAGATGGCAAGAATACACAGAAGAACTGTACAAAACAGATCTTCATGACCTAGGTAACCATGATGTGATCATTCACCTAGAGCCAGACATCCTGGAATGTGAAGTCAAGTGGGCCTTAGAAAGCATCACTATGAACAAAGCTAGTAGAGGTGATGAAATTCCAGTTGTGCTATTTCAAATCCTAAAAGATGATGCTGTGAAAGGGCTGCACTCAATATGCCAGCAAATTTGGAAAACTCAGCAGTGGCCATAAGACTGGAAAAGGTCAGTTTTCACTCCAGTCCCAAAGAAAGGCAATGCCAAAGAATGTTCAAACTACCGCACAATTGCACTCATCTCACACACTAGCAAAGTAATGCTCAAAATTCTCCAAGCCAGTCTTCAACAGTACATGAACTGAGAACTTCCAGATTTTAAAAAGGCAGAGGAAGAGATTAAATTGCCAACATCTGTTGGATCACCAAAAAAGCAAGAGTTCCAGAAAAACATCTCTTTCTGCTTTATTGACTGTGCCAAAGCCTTTGACTCTATGGAACACAACAAATCATGGAAAA
This sequence comes from Odocoileus virginianus, assembly GCF_023699985.2. Lineage (NCBI taxonomy): Eukaryota > Metazoa > Chordata > Mammalia > Artiodactyla > Cervidae > Odocoileus > Odocoileus virginianus. The sequence continues at coordinate 29,273,865 of NC_069689.1, forward strand.
GTCTTCAAGAGATGGGAATACCAGACCACCTTACCTGCCTCCTGAGAAATACATATGCAGATCAAGAAGCAACAATTAGAACCAGACATGGAACAATGGACAGATTCCAATTTGAGGAAGGAGTACGTCAAGGCTGCATATTGTCACCCTGCTTATTTAACTTATATGTAGAGTACATCATGAGAAATGCCAGGCTGGATGAAGCACAAGCTGGAATCAAGATTGCTGAGAGAAATATCAATAACCTCAGATACACAGATGACACCACCCTTATGGCAGAAAGGGAAGAGAAGCTAAAGAACCTCTTGATGAAAGTGAAAGCGGAGAGTGAAAAAGTTGGCTTAAAACTCAACATTCAAAACACTAAAGTTATGGCATCCAATCTCATCACTTCATGGCAAATAGATGTGGAAACAATGGAAACAGAGACAGACTTTATTTTCTTGGGCTCCAAAATCACTGCATATGGTGACTGCAGCCAAGAAATTAAAAGACGCTTGCTCCTTGGAAGAAAAGCTATGACTAACCCAGACAGTATATTAAAAAGCAGAGACATTACTTGACTGACAAAGGTCTGTCTAGTCAAAGCTATGGTTTTTCCAGTAGTCCTTATGGATATGAGAGTTGGACCATAAAGAAAGCTAAGCACCAAAAAAAAGAAAAGAAAGCTAAGCACCGCAGAATAGATGCTTTTGAACTGTGGTGCTCGAGAAGACTCTTGACAGTCCCTTGGACTGCAAGGAGATCAAACCAGTCCATCCTAAAGGAAATCAGTCCTGAATATTCATTGGAAGGGCTGATGTTGAAGCTGAAGCTCCTAATACTTTGGCCACCTGATGTGAAGAACTGACTCATTGGAAAAGACCCTGATGCTGGGAAAGATTGAAGGCAGGAGGAGAAGGGGACGACAGAGGAAGAGATGGTTGGATGGCATCACCGACTCAATGGACATGAGTTTAAGCAAGCTCTGGGAGTTGGAGATGGACAGGGAGGCTGTTGTGCTACAGTCCATGTGATTGCAAAGAGTCAGACAAGACTGAGTGACTGAACTGAACTGAACAGGAGTGAGATGATATCTCATTGTGGTTGTGATTTGAATTTCCCTGGTAAATAATGGATTGAACATATTTTCATGTATTTATTGGTCGTCTGTATATCTCTTTGGGAAAGTGTTTATTCATCTCATCTGCCCATTTTTAATCAAGTTGTTTGGTTTTGTATGTTGTTGAGTTGTAAGAGTTATTTGTATATTTTAGATATTAACCCCTTATCAGAGATATCATTTGCAAATATCTTCTCATAAAATTATTTCTCAAGACATTCTTAGAAGTTCTCCTAATAAAGAGATTTAAAATACAATAAACATTAAAGCTCATGCACTCTCAACTTCACTATTAGTACTACCTTCATCACCAAAAGTTGTGATTATAGCCTATGACATACCATGAGCAGGAGACAGAAAATTTTGTGGCCAGTGCCTCTGGGGATCACAGTTACAGAGGCAAACATCACAGTTGTCAAGTATTTATCCACAACTGAGACACTTCTCCAGTGGGAAACGATCACCTCTCTTCTTTAAGGAAAGATAGCTTGCAGAACTGTGACATATCAAGGCATGAAGCCCAAGAGATAAACTGATTAGCCTAAGATCACTCAACAAAGGCCAATCAGTACTTGAACTCAGACTTGAATCCAACTTTTGATTCCTTAAAATACAAAATTTCTACTGTCAAGGTCTCTCTAAGGAAGATTACCCATTCTTCCTCTCCCTCTTCTTTCTTTCTCTCTCTTTCACACACATGTATATTCTATCCATATCAAGGTGTATTTCCTTTTCTCTCCATCTATGACAGTAAAAAGAAGTAAAAGCTCTTTGATTATAAAGTAAACTTACATTTTTTTCCTTCTTGATAGGTTTTCATTTTTTTCTCTAAGAGTATTTAAAAGTACTACTCAAGTTGTTCTTAGTTGTCTAAAATGGCTTATACTGCCATTAGCTTCTATAGCACCATCATTAGAGAAATGGGCTGTACTTCTTTTTAACCTTCCACATACAGCCAAAATAGGGTTGCTTTAAAGGGCAAGATGTCAAAAGCAGATAAAGCCTTTGTACTGTAATGAGCATAATGATGAATAATGGTACTTATGTGCAATAACTGATGCCCTGCCCATAAACAGCCTTTCCACCCAGATACTCTATTTAATTCAATAATATATTCCAGGTAATTTGTGGAACTAGATGAGAAATTACCTTAACCGAGAAGACTAACTGTGGAATTTACTAAAATATACCATGTTGAAAATAATTACTGGAAGCAGAGTTTGCAGAAGTAAAATTATGGCATTAAAAATTCCCATTACAATAATTCACCTTCCAAGTGGCCTGACTCACAGCTGCTGTAGAAGAGAAGAGAGCACTGTGGCATGGAAAGATGCTGGCAATAGAAGACATGGTAATAGTATTCCTGTACCAAGGTATCCAGTGCTTTCATGTTTAAGAACAGAGATGATAATCCATCCAGTCTTTATCATCTCCCACCCAGACCACTTCAAAACCCTATTGATCCCCCCACTATAGCCCATAGAACAAACAGACTAATCTTTGAGAAATATAACATCAAATCACATCCTTCCCCAGTCAAATTACTTAATGGTTTTCCACCAACACTAGAATCATCGAAAATCCTTACAATGCCCTAAGGGACTCTAACAGAACTTACCTCCAGCCTATCTCTCTGACAAAATCCCTTACTCATTTCCCTTGCTGCTTCAGGCTAGTTATACTTGCTGTATTGAAAGTCCTTGAATACTGTAAGTTACTCCTGCCACAGTTCTTCCCTTGGAACTCATTTTTGCATAGATTGCTTCCTTTCCACATGTAAGTTAAGTTATTTGCATATGTATCACCTCCAACTTCCATTTCCAGCAATGTAGCAGCCTAATATCTTGAAAAAGAACCTTTCCGGTTTAGCTAAAATTACTAAATAGTATATTTTAAAGTTATTTTAATGAAGAAATTTTTTATCAAGAAAAAATTAATTTTCTATTTTATAGATAGTATATTTAATATTTACATTAGCTAGATAGTATGTATATAATTATAAATACTTAATATTACATTTATAATATTCTGAAAATATATTATCTAGCTAAAATGCTATAAAACACAGACATCCCTCGGATCTACAAGTGATTAGTCCTAGGACCTGCCACAGATATCAAAATCTGCAGATTCTCAAGTCCTTAGTCTGTAGCCCTGGTTCCTCCTTATTCCTGGTTCTGCATCCTGAGGACTCAGCAAACCTCAGAAGCTGTAGTAACATAGTATTGATTGAAAAAAACAAATCCACATAAAAAAAGATCCACACTGTTCAAACCCATGTTATTCAAGGATCAATTTGCATTTAAAATATCTTTAATCATAATTTAATGGAGATTTTGTGTTTAAATCCCAGAAACCAAAAGGGTAAAGCAGAAACATTCATCTCAAAAGGTAAAAGAATACTGAAAAGACTGTCTAACTTGAGGGCCACTGCTGATCCCTGATATTCAAGATCGGCTCTGTCTTCTACAGTCACCACGTGCCACATGCGTCTATATACACTGAAAATTTTAAATATTAAATAAAATTTTAAATGCAATCCTTCAGTTGCACAAGCCACATCCAAGTGTTCAATAACCAGAGTGCCATGTTGGACCGTATAGATACAGAACATCATACAGGACAAAGTATTAATATATTTGTCCCAAGTGATTTCAGGTATAACCGACCCTCAGCCTGATCCCCGGGGGAGTTCTCACAGTATGAAAACACCGCGAGGACGTTTCACTTTGAGGAAAAAAGGTTTAAGACCCAGACTATGTACATAAATTCTTTTCTTTTTTTGCAAGTTAAGTTTTATGTGGGATAAAGTGAGGGCTTCAGCCCAGGAGACAGCACCTCAGATAGCTCCAAGAAACTGTTCCAAAGAGGCAGCAGGGGAAGGTCGATATATGTGATTTTAGTAAAAGAGGAGTTCATGCAATTAAGCTATATATTAATTATTTACATCAAGTGTCTTTTCCATCAACAAAATTTTAGTTGGTGTTTTACAGTCATGTTAACACAAATAATTTAAGCATTCTTTATAAGCTTTATGATTTTCATTGTTCATTCTAATTTTTCTATGTCATAATTTTAACATTTGATTATATTTATGCCCAACAGAAAATTACAGGGAATGTATGAGATTCAGTACACTCTCTACTGCAATTAAATCTCTATTAGTATTTTGATTCATTTTCTTTGGGTTACTTCCTTGGTGGCTCAGATGGTAAAGAATCCGCCTGCAATGCAGGAGATCTGGGTTGGACCTCTGGGTTAGGAAGATCCTCTGGAGGAGGGCATGGCAACCCACTCTAGTACTCTTGCCGGGAAAATCCCCATGGAATGAAACAAAATGTTATCTATATAGCTACAGAGCCAAACTCCAGCACCACTGCTTACCACTATCTACCGTTTCTGAAATAAGTGCTATCATACTCATACATGTCTTGTTCTCTTTTGAGTTGTTGTTCAGTCACTCAGCTCTTTGTGACCCCATGGACTGCAGCACACCAGGCTTCCCTGTCCTTCACCATCGCCCAGAGATGCTCAAACTCAGGTCCTTCTTTGAGTAAACTTCCTCAATATTTGTTAGTATATCTATACTCAACATTTCTTTTTATCTACAACATTATGTTTACAAGACTTATCTGTGTTGATATGTTCAAATCTAGTTCATTCATTTTCATTCTTATGCTTTTCATGGGACCAACAAACCACAAGGTATTTTTTGATTCTCTTATTGTCTGTCAGGATTTCTTAGCCTTGCAACAAACAACAAATGATTCAGAAATTAGTATCTTTATACATGCCCACTAAAAATTTCTCCCTGATAAACAAGGTCCAGAAGTAAAACTTGAGTTACAGAGAATATGTGCTGTCAACTTTACATCCTAATTCTACACAGTTTTCCAAAGTGGTCATACCCATTTTCCTTTCCCTCGGCCAAGTATCAAAGTTATTTTTTCTCCACATTATCACTCACAGTTGACATTATATTAATAGATTTTTTAATATAAAATGTATGTATTTGTTTTAATATATATCTTAATTACTAAAGATGTTGGACATCTTTGCATATATTTTTTGGACATCTATATTTCTTCCTCTGTGAATTTACTATTATATCTTGTGACTTACCATTATATATTTATCTTTCTGCATTATTGATTTCTAAAAACATTTAATATATTCTGGACTTTAATTTGTTGTTGGTAACATGAGTTGCAACTATCTTTTCTTAGTCTGTAAGCCTGCATTTTCATCTTTGTCACCTTTTATCCTACAGAAGTTTTGCCTCTTAATGTAACAAAATGCATCAATATTTTCCTTCTCTTTTTGAGCTTTGTGTGTTTAAGAATTATCTTTTACTAATGATATAAAGATATATTCTCTCTTTGGTCAAAGTTTTAGAACCCTGCCTTTGATATTCAGGTCTTTAACCTATCCAGAATATATGTTTGTGAATGATGTAGTATAGAGGTCAAATTTCCTCTTGTACTATATAAATAGCCAATATTCTCATAATTATTTGTTGAATAATTCCTCTTTTTCTTACTGATTTTATTATCATCTCTCTTGTATATAAAACACCCTAATATATATTGGTCTTATTTCAATTTCACTCTTCTTTATTGGTCTATCTGAGCAAGTAGCTAGCAGTTTTAAATAGCACAGCTTTATATTACTGTCTAACATTATGGTAAAATGATTCATCACCTATTTTTCTTTTTTCTAATCATCTAGGCTAAGGGCTTAGATTGTTGTGTTGTGCCCCTCACACCAGTCAATCAGTGACTGCAGACTGCCCTCAGAATGGGGGCCGCCTAGCTTCCTAGGCATTTCTGGCCAACTTGGCTCCAGACCCGAAGGCAACACTGGAGAAGTGCACAGCTATAAGCCACTAGCAGCAAATACTCAGAGCAAAAGACGAGCGCGCTGGCCTAGCAGAAGGCATCTGAGTGGGATCCTAACAGTTCCTAGGACAGGGTCCTGTAAGGAAATAGATGGCACACTCAAGTTGGAATAGATAGTGTAATGGGAAGGGGCTATTTATAAAGATGTGCTTGGGGGTTAGGTAAACCACAAGGGATGCAATTGTTAGTATTTCTAGAACTTGGGGGATGAAGGGATAGAGTGGTTAGTGGAACCAAGAAAGGTCAAGTAAGGAAGCTGCTTTGCGAGATCAGTGACCTTCATCAGCCCAAAGTGACTAGCCATGGGCATGGGGGCAGAGAAATAAATATCCCAATTTCACTTTCCTTCCTCCCTCTGATCTCCTGATGGGTTCCCCATTTGCTAAGCCCAGTGGGAAGCTGGAGAAAGTTTCTAAGAGTGTGCATACAGGACAGTCCCTGGAAAGGGCTCAGACAGGAAGGACAGAGAAGGAATATGGTGTGGCAAATGGACAAAGTCCTATACAAAAGCAAATCAATGATGGTTCCGATAAAAATGAGCCACCCTCTCTGAGCCATCTTTCCAACCCTATCTAAAATAATGTGCCTCCAACCTTTGCCCTTTATCCTTTGTCACTCTTTTAGCCACTTACTCTGCTATTTTTCTCCAAAGCAGTTTACATGAAATTACATTAAATTCCAGAAAATAATGAAGAAAAGAAAACACATAAATAGAAAGATGGGCAAAGTACAAAACTAAAAAATTCACCAAGGAAAAGAATAAATGTCTAACTACATAAGTAATCAAAGAAATGAAATGTATTGTAAAATATAATTTTCACTTATCAAACTGACAAATACTTAACAAGGTAATTTCTAAGGTTAGGGTTTGAGGAAAACACACTCAGGTGGGAACTGGAAATTGGTGTAACATTTCTGAAGAATAATTAAAAAATATGTATCCATAACTTTAAACATGCCACTTACCTAAGAGGTTAGGGATATATTCTAGGAAATAATTCAATATGTGCTCAAAGATAAGAAATTTACAGTAGTTAAAAGCTGCCAACAATCTATATGCTCAACAACAGGACATAGCATATTAATTTCCCAAATTGTGTTCCTTAGACCACTAGTCTCATGAGATAAGAGATTCTGCTGAAGAATAATTCCACAGTCAACTAAATGTAAGAATTCCCTTGGAATGAAGGGGGGAAATTTACAAGCTGGGCGAGCAAAGCGTGGTCTGTGTGGAGTGTGTGTGCACATTCATTCGAGTCTGACTCTGCAACCCCAGGGACTGCAGCCCACCAGGCTCCTTTGACCATGAAATGTATCAGGCAAGAATACTGGCGTGTGTTGCCATTTCATCCTCCAGGGGATCATGGCATGATCTATGGTCAGGACAAAAGCAAAGAAATTACTTAGATTCATCAGTGAGTCAAAAATCACAACTTAGTCTCGTTAGCTGTGTTCCAACCGTCAGAATTCACAGAAGCAGGCTGCCTATGAAGGGGGTTTAACACCAGGTCACCACATACTTGCATGTGTCCTGACAAGTGAGGGGGTGGGGTGGCCACCCTTCCTGTCACTCCCTAATTCCATTATTTTGGGGGTGGCTCCTCCAACACACCCTGACCTGGCATGGGGCAGCCACCTGCTGGGACCATGCAGACAGTAGTTTTCCCAATTTTGGTAGAGGTTCTTGGGTCCCTGGGAAGGAAAAAGGGAGTGGTGGGCACTAACAGGGGAGGGAAAGAGTGGAGGAAAGGATAGAAATGTGTCAGAAACCAAGAAAAGGGACAACCAGGACCACTTCACAACTTTGCAAAGGGGTAATTCAACTTTATCACTGCAATGTCACGTCAACACTCAAAGGCTGAGGGCTCATACCTGGTGTGAATTATCTAAGCCTCTTGGTTTCATCTGCTTCTTTCTGCTTTTATGTACATTTTTGCTTTTTCTTACTCCTATGTACCTTTGGAAAATTCAGACAGGAAAAAAGAAGTAATAATATTCAAACCCATCCACCATTTTATTACATTTGAGCGTGAAAGAAAAACATTCTTCACCGTGTTTCCATTGCTGAAGTATTTGCACAGATAATTGAATAAGTGAGCAGGGAAACTCTAAATGATTGTTTAATTCAGCACAATCAGTTTGAGAAATTAAAAAAATTTTTTCTGACCTTAAAACTCTCAAATGTCAATAAATTTGTGGATAAATTGGTACCCATCTTTCTAAACATTTTTAAGAATAAAGTTTTCCTTCTGAATTGACACAAACGATCCCATCCTGCTGCCTACAATTTACTCAGTGAGAAATGCAAGGAGTAAGGCCTATTTTTGGCTCCCCTAGCAAAGCTGCTTTATAGTATAATCTTTTTCTCTACGCTGCCTGGGATGGGCTAGGTGACATAAGATGTCTTTCTCATTTCTAATTTTACAATGTCTTTCAGCAAACAGCAGGTAAAATATTTTAATACAAGGCCATTTTCATTAAACATCTAGTACAGAACATGTCTCTGAATTAAAATAAACAGTAATAATACCAAAAAAGTTTGTTCATACAATAATAACAACCTTCCAAAATTACAGTGATTGTCATGCCCAGCAGTATAATACAAAATGCAGTTCTTATCTCCAAAGACACAGAATTTATTATTTTCCACCTACCTGGCATTTTAAAGCAATTGGAACCAGGTTTCTGAAAGAACAATTTAGTACCTTAGCTCTCACATACAAAAAATATATTTTCAGCATTGAAATGACTCATTCAAAGTAGCACTTCAACAAAACACTGTCCACCCTGCCCTGATAATTATGTCATGTCTGGTGTGTACTAATTTACACAGCATATTATTTTCCTACATAATTAAGACTATTAAGCTGAATTCAGAGGCTGTCATGCACCTACGGCCCTTAATTAATTACACAAGCATGCAAAGAAGTTACTACCAGAGTCAGACCTTGCCTTCACTCTCCTGGTGGGCAAGATGCTGAAGAAACAGGCAAGAAGGGTTGTTACCTGGAGCTCTCCTTCAGTCACAATTATCTCTTCACCAGGAAACACCGCAAAGTCATTTCCCAGAAAGTGGACACTTAAATTCATTGTTCCACCACCTCTCACCATTGAACCACCAAGCATGATGAGTATATATTTTTTAAATATATAATGAGATTGGACACTTCTTCATAGTCTCATCAAGGTGGAGGATTTTCCAATACACTTACTTTGGGATACCTTTGGATACCATCTTTTCAGGGGTCATAAGCTAGGTAAGGGGAAGGAAATGGCAGCCCACTCCAGTATTCTTGCCTGGAGAATCCTGTGGATGGAGGAGCCTGGTGGGCAGCTGTCCATAGGGTTGCACGGAGTCAGACATGATTGAAGCAGCTTAGCATGCATGCATGCATTGGAGAAGGAAATGGCAACCCATTCCAGTATTCTTGCCTGGAGAATCCCAGGGATGGAGGAGCCTGGTGGGCTGCCATCTATGGGGTCACACAAAGTCAGACACAACTGAAGTGACTTAGCAGCAGCAAGCTAGTTAAGTCCAAGAAGGTGCTTTCTCCAGAGTTTTTCTCTTCAAGGCCCCCCAATCCCCATATTCATCCAACATGGTAGACCTAAGCATCCTGTGTGTTAGCCATGTGTACTCACTAACACATATGAGAAGATGCCCATTGACCTGGGGCACAAGGGCCTTAAAGAATGATAACATTTCTACTTTCTTTCACACAACACCAATGCTGTGCTATGCACCCAGCACGCCAGCCCAGGGCACTGCCCAGAAGCACTAAAGGAAAGTAGAATATCCGAAAGTTCTGATCCTACATAGTTTTGCTACCTAGTTAAAACGTCTTTTCAAACAAGTCCTCAAAATCTAACAACTCTTTAGACATAATCTACTAAAGTTCTCCGTGTTTTCTTTTTAACTTTCTATAAAAGTCTTTTTAAACGTTCTATAAGCTTTCTATAAATTTCTATTACAAAATAAAAATATACTTGGTACTTCACAATGACTTAATCTGGGGCAAATGTTACTTCTCTCTTTCAGTACTCATAGTGAATATTCCATTATTACTCCTGTGCTAATTATTACAGGAGTAATAAAAAAACTGATTATTCAATTATCACTGCTGTACTAATCCTGTAATAATTAGTACAGAAGCAATAATAGAATCCTGCTGGTAAAACCTATGTTCCAAAACCCAGATGCTATGTCAGGAGAAGAGGGGAGCTCACTGCATGTAGAAATGCTATAAATCAGACAAATGCCAGGATATAGTACTATTCTGTGTATGTTCCTGCAACATAATTAGGAGATCAAGTATAAGAAAATTCAGAACTCTTTAATGCACTTAAAATCACTGTCATGATGCAATGGATGGCGAATTTGCATGTGAAAGGACTGTGAACAGCATGTAGGAAGAATTGTGAAATTACTATAGTATTTATTATTATAACTTGGTGTCATGCTAGTCTCATTTTAGAATGAACTGTAAGAATAGATTAAATTAGTGCCATTTTCTTTCCTTGTTAACATCTTTGTCACAAGAGCAAGCTGTCAGAATTTTAGTATCTAATATAGTCCACGAATTATGTGATAGTTGACCATTTCTGAACTCTGGGCTTTCACTGGTTTTTCACACCTTTGTCCCTGCAAGCATGTGGGCTGAACGCAGGAAAATAATAATCTTTTAAGAAACTAATCAGGTTGCAGACATCCTGACAAAGATAGGAAAGATAGAGTATAATGTTACAATTTTTAAAAAGCATTTGACCTAAAACTTTATCTCCTAGGAAAATGCTTTCAACCAGTGCTGAGAGATACTGTTTGACACATGGTTGTAGAATAAGGGACTACTCAGAGATGTGTAATCTTATTAGCATCCTTCTGAGTTTTTTCACTGTCATAAGATAACGTACAATGAACATTTCTCTGGGGGGTCAGGAGCACCATGGTCTAGCTATCCTCAACACAAATGATCAGAATCTGATGATCTGTTACTTTATTCATGTGACTTTCTCAGTTACTAGCTCCCTGGGCCTCAGTTTCCACCTCTAATGTGGATGCTGTATTATTCAGGGTTCTCCCAAGAAATAGACTCAATAGAATATAAAAGGAGACTTATTATGAAGTGGCTCACATAATCACAGTCTGAGAAGTGTCATGGTCTGCCTTCTGCAAGCTGGAGACTCAGGAAAGGCAGTGATGTAATTTAGTCCAAGTCCAAAGTCCTAAGAAATAAGGATGCTGATGATATATATCTAAGCTGAAGGGCAAGAGAGGCTGATACTGCAGAGTCCACAAATTCAAATACTACTCTCACCCAGAAATACCTCCACAGACAAATGCAGAAACAATGTTTAACCAGATATATGGGCACCCCCCAATCCAGTCAAGCTGACACAAAATTAACTATCCCAGATCTCCTTTTCCGCTGTGATTTCCCTCTCCCATAATGATGACGATCGTAAGATTTGGTTTGCCCAGGAGTATCCAACTTTGGCAGTACTTGGTTTGAACTTAGCCTCGGTTTAATTGTGGAAGCCTCTTTCACTCTCAAAAGCATCCCAGTTTGAACAACACACTATACGATCACTCTACTCATAATGCTTTCTCACAGCCTCTCTGAAACTTTCACAGTTTACACTATATTGTACTGACATGCGGATATGTCTTTGCTCCCCTACTAGATTATGACTTGAGGGCAGGATCTGTCCTCACTCATCTTTTTGGTTATCACAGGGCTTCCAATGGAATAGGTGCCCAAAATATATCTTCTAAATTAATGCAAATACAGAGTGCTAAATCATGTCAGTGCCCAAGCTACAGTCATTAACACTTGTGAAAAAACTTGTACTAAAACTACATAATGTCTAGAAAGAGAAGATATTCATTTTATATTGAGAAGGTTGAACTTCACTGGAAATACCTTATGTAGCAGGCGATAGGGCTGCTGTGTAGAATTTTCAGTATGTGCTTTGTATGAGGGCACCCAGCCAAGGGATGAGGGTAGCTGGAATGCAGCTTTTCTCCTTTTGTCATTTGATATGGTATCAAATTTGATGTGGTGGAGACCTCCCCTCCCCCAACCTGGCTTCCAGAAGCCAATCCAGGTTTCATACAACCTGAAGCTTAGACAGCTGGGGGGAAAGCTCTTTCAGAAAAAAATTAAATTACAAATACAAGATCAGGTATGAAAGTCAATATTAATTTAGAATGTGAAATATCAAATTTAGAAAAGTCACTACACTATCACCAAATCCATAAGAATAACATAATATTTGTATTAACTGCTTGACATACATCTATAATACTCTCTCTCTTACTTTTTGGCTGCTGAGTACTTTAGCAATTCTTTGTCATGTGGACACCCAGTTTTCCCAGAACCATTTGTTGAAGAAACTGTCCTTTCCCCCTTAAGTGGCTTCAGTGCCCTTGCTGAAAATCAACAGACCATATACATGAGGATTTATTTCTAGGCACTCAGTTCTTTTCCATTGGTCTACATGTGTATCTTATGCTAGTATCACACTGCTTGGGTTACTGTAGCTTTGTAGTAAGTTTTTAAATCAGGAAATTGAGTTGTCCAACTTTGTTATTCTTCTTCACAATTGTTTTAGCTTTTAGGATCCTTTGAAATTCCATATATTTCATTTCAAAATTCAACACAGGACTATGGCAGCTAATTTAATTATATACAGAAGTGATCACAAACAACATAAACAAATCCCACTGAATCCAAATAATCTTCATCCCAAATCAACTTTTGAGAACTGTTGAATACCACTATGATGCCACCCTACTACAAGGGAAGTGTGATGGATGGGAAGCTGAAGTGGAAAGAACAGTTGATGCTAGTAAAATACCTTCTTTAAGCAAGTTTTACAAAGATATATGTCCATATGAACACACTTTTGGGGCTCCATGAAAGTGAGGTACACTGAAATTTAGCTTCACTATAAATTTGCCTTTTCATGTTCCCATACATTTTTTTTTTTTTTACAGAAACAGGAGATATGATTTAAAGCAGAAAGAACTTGAATAGAGAAGACTTTATGGGAACGTGAGAACAATCCTCAAACATCTAAATGACATCACAAAGAAGTAGGATTAGGATTTAACTACTCTGAATGGTGCTACTCTGGAGATACTGAACTTACTGGTTTCCATCTCTGAACATGATTCATTTAATAATCTAAATCTTAGGGGTATATTTTGGATTTACTTCTTACCTTCTAGCAGCTCTGTGAAAGAAAGAAGTAAATCCAGTCATTCATCTGAATATATCAACTATACAATCTTGAACAACTAGATGTGTGGACAAAGCTCTTAGCTCCTCAGTTAACAACATTGTCAGTGAGGAAGTTCCCTTTTACGTCTGTTTATATGTCCATTCTCTAATCCCCTATTATTCATAAGCTTCTCAAGAACACGAATTTTTCATCTTTATACCCCAACCATCTAGCTCAACTCCAAGCCTACATTGGCTGCATACAGTAGGTACAAATACATGCATTTTTGAATCAGTCAAGGAATCAATCAATATTTAGATTACTAACCCACAACTTTAATTTTGTGCTTACTATACACAAGGCATTATGTCAAAAAACATATCTCCAGTCCCTCAGGAATCATATTTCATTTTAAGAAAAGAGTTATAGGGAGAATATGACAGCTAATTCAAAGGAACTGAATGGCTCTAAGCCAAATAAATAGATAATTAGAAGCTGCATGACCACCAGTTTCTGACCAATGTCACATTTGCTCACGTGTCTGAAGACGGCAGAGTGCAGATGCTCCAGGTTTCTCTGAAAGAATCATCATTCCTTCAGTAACAACATGTGTGCCTACAGCTAGAAAGCACCAGGCTGCTCCCTACACTAGGCCTGACACATCCCTTTCAAGTGGAGTTACTGTCTAGCTGAACTACATACATGCAATCACAATTACAAGGTGACACTGGGATTCAGCTGCACCATTGAGCAGCTAATGTTCTTTCCTTGTCATGTTGATTGGGTTTATGTCTCTTGCAATTTGAGGGTGGCAGCAGCTACGCAGGTGAGGTAATTTGAGATACCATTCAGTAAAGAGCTTCAGAGAGCAGTCAGCAACACCAGTCTGTTCTGTTAGCATTGTAGGTGCTAACCTGGGACTTCAAAGCAGAGAGAAATTGAGACTTGCACAAAAATATTTTTAGTTAAATTGTTACAGACTGAATGTTTGTGTCTCCCCCAAATTCATATGCTGAAACACTATTTCCAATATGAAGGTATTTGGAGGTGGGACTTTTGGGAGACAATTAAGTCAAAAGGGTGGAGTCCTCATAAATAGGATTAGTGCCCTTTTAAGAAGCAGCAATAGAATTAGCTAGCTGTCTTTCTTCCCTGTGAGGACACAGTGAGAAGGTAGCCATGTACAATCAGGAAAAGGGCCCTCCCCAGAACCTGACCAATGCTGGTACCCTGATCTCAGACTTCCAACATCCAGAAGTGTAAGAAATAAATTTATACTGTTGATAAGCCTCCTAGTTAATAATATTTTTATTCTAGCAGCCCAAACTGCATAAGACAATTGTTCTTACATTTTAATTTTTTTTTTAATGTGTGTGCCAATTAACCATGCTCAGTCAGTACACATGCTTTTTGAGGAAGAGGCCAATAAAATACTAGAAGCCAAAGATCAACTGGCTGGAGCAACACCAATCCAAATTTCAGATACACTAAGAGTGGGACTAAGAAAGAAAAATGATAGGAGAATAAAGCAACATAGAAACTGATGCTGATTCTTTGGGTTAGACAGAAAAGAGAAAGTAATGCTTTGCTACATACAGTCAATTTGATACATTCCTTAAAATAGAAATGTATGTGTTTTAGATTTATAAACTTCAATATTTAAAGAGAAAGGTTTAACTGTCGCATGAAAAAATAGATGGTTGCTAAGTTTAATTGAAACAAGAAGAGGAAGTTGTTAGTGGAGTTTAGAACAAAAGGTACCCAAGATAACAGATGTGTGGCTGAGGGAATGCTGGTAGCCCTGGTTTGGCATCGCAGCTCTGCCCCTTTCTAACTCTTTAAGTTTGAACATGTATTTAACCTGAGACTCAGTTTCCTCAACGGGAGGAAAGAGGATTATAATATTTGTGCTCTATGTTATCATATAGAATGTGCTACTTCTACTTTAATTGACTTGGTATCCTAAGGTAGCACAGTGTTAAAGAATCTGTCTGCCAATGCAGGAGGCTCAAGAGACACAGGTTCGATCACTGGATCAGGAAGATCCCCTGGAGTAGGAAATGGCAACTCATTTCATTATTCTTACCTGGAAAATTCCATGGACAGAGGAGCCTGGCAGGCTAGAATCCACAGGGTCCCAAAGAGTCTGACATGACTTAGCGACTTAAACAACAACACTGAGTACCTATTACTAAATCATAAAACCGATAAGAGCATACATGTGTACTGTCAGGCAACAATAAGCATTTAATCCAAACAGGCAATCCTGGACCCACTAGAAAAGTATTCCGTATAATAATTTGTTATTAAGTTCATTGGGAGGTGCCATTTGTGAGACCCCACATAACAAAACCATTCATCAGAACTAACCACGGAAATAAGACAAAAGCCTGAAACTAGCTCTAGGGCAGAAGCAGCCTGTTATAATCAGAATGTATTAAAACTGTGGACACGGCAATTTCTTGTAAAGGCTGCAGGGGAGGGGTGAGGACGTAAGCAAACAAGTTTTAAAGATCATAGACAATATGCTCTTCAAATGAACCTAAGTAAATGCCTCTTGCAAGGTCAGATCAAGGGTGAAGAAATAAGAATTGGCCAAACACTAGAGCAATTTCCAGCTAAATAAAAAGCCAGATATCCTTTTCTTCACTGACAACAAAAAATACACTGAGACAAGGGGGTTGAGCATTGATGCCAAAAATGTATTTTCCATTCTTTGAGGCTTCTAAAGTCTCTTCTTTTATCCATTTTCTATTTTTCCTTGTATTGCCACTCTCTGTTTTTGTCAATGACCTTTCTTCAATCCAACTCAGCCTCCATCTAATGGCCTGAAGAGGACTTCTTCACATGATGGAAAGCTTTAGATTTAAGATCTCCCTCCTTCATTAGAGAGAAAAGTGAACAGCCTCTATGTGCTGGGTGTTAATGAACGCGGAGAAAGATTTTTTTTTTGTATGTGTTTTACACATTATGTTCTTGACTCCTAGAGGTGCTACAATAAATTGCCGCGCTTCATTTACAAGGAGCCACAACAGAAGCAAAATGAGAATCTGGCGACAAATTGCTTCTCAGTCACCCTGGGTCAGGCAGTCGGGGCTAATGAGAAGAGGGGCTCTAATTTTAAACTCCTCCTCAACCAAGCCATTCCTGCATTAATGTTCGCTGTTGTAAATTGTAAAGTCAAATGAAGGAGCACTGTTGAAAATTAACCAGTATTTTTATCCTTTGAGTACCCAATAGAGCATATTTTGGCTTCTGAAGCTGGTGGTTATCGAAGGCGGCTCAGCGTACAGCAGGGGCGCCAGCCTCCTCCATGGATTGCCCCCTCCTTGACACAACACCACTCTCCTAATGCCTACTCCTTTTACATCCATGCCTTCTTTCCACCTTCACAAAGAACAATCCACTGGCAGAACTTAAGTCGTACAGGTTTTCAACAAGATTATAACGTGGCCTGTAGGAGCAGGGTTTGAAACCAGCCTTTGTGGTCCATTTACCAGAATACCATATACAGGCATTAAAAATTAGAGAATTATTATATATCCACTTAGTCCTGCTGCACGCTTAATGATCTGTAATTGTGTATATGGAGGAAGAGCCAGTAAATCACCAACTATGTGAGGGCTGGGAGCACTTTGTCCCTGGAAGCCTAAGTCAGGATTTGAACAAATAATGAGAAACCCAGGCAGCACCTGCCTCTCACAAAGTACTTTCCTAAGCCCACATTTTGTCAATTTATAAAAGCAAATAGCAGGCAAAAAGAGATGCAGAAGAAAGGGAGATATTTTATTAAAGTATGCCGTAGTTTGATCCTACATGGATGACCAGGCAATGACTCAAAATTCATTGTTTTTTGGGGCATTGGGTCATGCGTTTTAAGTGAGCACTAATGAAATGAAGTTCCTCTCATGTGTAATGTGTCTGTCCGGGTGCATTCTTCCATGGAATCACTACATAAAATACAAATTAACCACACTACCCTAGTCTAATCATTGTAATCAGTTATGTTTTCATGTGTACATTACTGATATATAAGGCTGTTGTAGTTCTTGTGTGTGGTTTAATTGCTTGTTTTTGCATATCTTGTGTGATTGATGATGTTCTAGAAATCTTTTCCCCTAAAGGAGACTTTGTAAATTACTTTGTTTAGATGCTAATGATTGTATTTCATTAGTGGCCCTCTCATCCAGAATCATCTTTAAATGAATGAATATGCCATAATTAAAAATCTGAATTATGAATTACTTTGAAAGGAGACAACATTGTCCCGATTTCCCACTGCGACACAGTGTTATTTCAATTATGTAAATATGTTTAATCATTCCCCTTTTGTTTTTCTAATTATTTAATATTAATGTTGCTTTACCCCTTTATTGCTACAAGAAGGGATATGGCATCTTAAATGAGAGTACTTAGACAAGTGATACACAGATGACTAGATTAAAGCAGACATTTATCCGAATGCATAACCCATTTCAAAAACAAACATGCTATTAACATTCATACTAATATAGCAACACTGGCTATAATTGCACTTCATGAATGTTTTGTCTGTACAAATCTAATGTATTCACAATGAACAATTTCCAATTATTGTTTTTTTTTCTTATAGAGAGTCTAAAACCCCTAGTGAAAGTTTCAATTATCTTGAGGTGTACATCTGAACCAACTATAAGACCACCATTTTTTTCTACAGTAGGAAATTTGCAACTGCTCAAGAACTACTAGACTGGATGGATCCAACTTTCACCCATCCATCTTTGAATATTTAAAAAAAAAAATTGGGGCAAAAAAGAAGTGTTTTGAAGCACCGCTTCCTGCCTTATTTTTTTTAAACTCACTCCCTGAAGTAGGAGAAATATTAGGAAATTTACTCTTCCACTCAACAGCTCTCACACAAGCCTTCAAGAAGCTACACTTAGGAGAGGAGCGTGAGCCTAGCAGAGGAGAACCCTCCAGAGGGGTCATCACATATGACAGTCAACTTTATACATTCACACTTCAGACATCTTATTCAAGCCAATTGCAGAAGGCTGGTTTGTTCTTTAGAAAACACTGCACTAACTTTAATTTAGACATTTCTATTTTAGTGCCGCTAGACTACACAGGAGCATGTTCCTCTACCATTTAGTAATTTAGATACTTTCAATATTATTGCTAACTGACTCTTGAAGTATAAGAGCCTTAATTATGTTGGTTTAATAGTTTGTGCTTAAATATTGTTATTTGTAAACTAACAGTGGGAAATGCTACAACTTCCCCATGTTTCTTTCTTACTTCAATGTTACAATAAAATATGCCATTGGTGATTGACTGAAGTTTTATTAATGATATTTGTAATATGAAGATTATAATTAAAATGTTTGGTCTTTCTCTACATTTTAAAAGACCTCCTTTCCCAACCACTATTTTTTTCTAATCTAAACCCTTAACTTTGGCAATCATGGAAACAAGGATTAGAGATTAATATTTTATCTGGATATAACTTGCACACAAACATACAAATTACTTTGCTTCATCATGGGCTACACCCAAAAACACTGTGTTTGGTATACTACACAGACAAAAATAAAATTATATTTATTCATACATTATAAATAAAATTACATAAATTTTTTTCTACCTAATTTAATGCATTTTATTTCTCATATTCTTTCTCTGATTGAGAAAAAAATTATACTCAGGCAACTATTTATATCCCTCTAATTAAGAGAAACTTTCTATTATGACAGTGTTTCATAATTAACATGATAAAGTTACAGGTTATCAAGACCAAAGGAAGAAAATCCCAAAGTTTTGTGTAAATGACAAGAAGTGATGAGTCTTTACCAGAAACACATTGATTTTAAAGACTTTGAATAACAATCTCTGTGGAATTTTTCAGATAGAAATTATTTTCTAATATTTCAATTAAAACTAATTTTAATTACTTTTTCTACACATCTAACTAGAAATACTGAAGTCTTCTAAAACCAATATAGAGAAAATCCAAAGAATCCCCTGAAACTAATGTTTGACACCTAAAGATACATTTTCCTTCTGATCAGCTCAACATTTTGTGAACTCAGAATTCACAGGAGGGAAACTCAAGAGAAAGGAATAGGAGATGGGAATTTATAGGAATCTGCAGTTGTTTTTTAGTCATGATTCTACTTGATTTTTAAAAGAATAGATTATCAGGATTTGGTCCGAATGCATTACCAGGAAGAAAGATGGAAGTGTTGGGAGATCCACATCTATATCATCACCTAAGTTATTTGGATATTTCCTTTCAGGAAAAAATGAAGAGTGAAAAAGGACCTGAGAAACATATTCTCTGAGACATCAGGGCAGCTAATGCCCCAAACAGAAGATTTTTGGACAGGCCATGGAACTTTGTGAGGGTGGCATGTCAGGGAAATCAGTCAAAGCAGGCAAACTATGTTCCATCTGAAAGCATCTCTATGTTTCCAATACAAGTGGAAACCATACTGTCCACTTTTTGAAGAAGCTGTAGATATGTAAATGGTCTTTCCATTCAGATCCACCCTAGTGGATCTGAAGTACCCTAGTGGCTGGATATCAGTTACTGGATGGAGAAAGCATTGAAAACAGAAGTACACCTGCGCTTACACAAGCCTGGCGTTTCAAGGCGATGACACTTTCTTATATAGTCTCATCAAACATGCTCTGAACACAAACCAGAGCCATAGAAAGGGTCCTAACCTCAGCTCTCTAGAAGATTCCTCCCTTAGAAGTGCTAAACCCATGGAAAACAACTTAGGAAGATCCAAGTTCAGGCACCCATACTATCCTTCTCACTCCTACTCAAAAGGCCAGCCTGAGGCACTCACACCATGATTTATCATTACAGTTATGGAAAAGCAAGGTAGAAGGAAGTCATTTATCTCTCCCCCTGAGTCCATTCATTCAACAAATATGATTGAGTGCCCACAGCGAGCACTCAATCATATTTGCTGAATGAAAAAAGAAAACTCAAAGGAAATACAAGATGCTTCACACCACTGTGCATTCCTGCAACAGTGTATGAAATTCTAGTTGCTCTCATCCTAACACTTGGTAGTGTGTTTTTTTAATTTTAGTCATTCTAATAGATATATAGTAGTAACTCATCATGGTTTTATTTCCCTAAGTGGCTAATGATGTCAAACATCTTTTCATGTGCTTATTAGTTTTCATTATATCCTCTTGGTGAAGTGTCTTTCATGCATTTTTATCTGAATTATAAAATAAAATATAAAATACGTAATTTTCAAACATTCTCAATTTGTAGCATGTTTTACATCAAGAAATTTGTTTTCTTTTTAAATCTGACCATGCAATTCTTCCAACATCATCTGTTGAAAAGACAATCCTTTCTCCATTAAATTGCCTTTGCATCTTTGTCAAAAATCAATTAGCCATATTTGTGTGGGTCTATCTCTGGATTCTCTATTCTCTTCCATTGATTTATATGTCTATTCCTTTGCCAATACTGTCTTGAATACTATAGATTTATAGTAAGTTTTTTAATTGGGTAGTGTGCTTTTTCAACCTTTATTCTTCCTTTTCAAAATTGTTTTAGCTATTCAGGTGTCTTTACATTTCCATATAAATTTTAGAATCACTTTCTCTATATCTGCAAAAAAATTCTATTAGGATTTTGATTAATACTACATTAAATTTATAGACTCATTTGGGAACAACTGATATTTTTACTTCTAGTGCATTCAAAGGTAGGTTTTTTCTATTTATTTATGTTTTCTTTTATTTCTTTCATAGGATTCTTTTAATTTTCAGTATACAAGTCTGGAACATGTTTTGTTAAGATTTATACACAAATATTTCATTTTTTAAAACATTTTAAATGATATTGATTTTTAAATCTTGGTTTACAGTTGTACATTGCTAGAATTCAGAAAAAAGACTGATTTCTATGTATTGACCTTATATTCTACAACCTTGGTAAATTCATTAATTCTAAAAGTTTTTCACAGATTTTCCTGCATAAGCAATCATACCTGAGAATAGGAGCTATTCTTTCTTCCTTGCCAATCCATATACCTGTTTTTTTTTTCTTTTATCTTTTTTTCTTTTTCTTATCTTATTGCACTGGCTAAGACTTTCAGTAGAACGTTAACATAAGTGAGAGGAGCAGAAGTTTTTGCCTTTTTCCCAATCTTAGGTATAAAACATTTGGTTTTCCACTATTAAGTATAAGATTATTGGTAGACTTTCTTGTAGATACCTTTTATCAGGTTAAGGACATTCCCTTCAACCTAGGTTGTTGAGAGTTATTATTGTAAATAAATACTATATTTTCCCAAAGGTTTTACTTCCTCAGTTGATGCAATTTTGTGGATTTTCTTTTTGAAATTGTTAATAAGGTGAATTACATTGACTGATTTCCAAATATTGAAACAAACTTGCATTCTCAGGATTAATAGCACTTGACTCTGGTATACGATTCTTTTTGTATGTTGCTGAATTCAATTTGCTAATTTTTTCTTGATGATTTTTTTTGCAAGTATGTTCATGAGAGATATTGATCTGTAGGGTATTTTGGTAATGTTTTTCTCTGAATTTGCTATTAGTGCAGTGTTGACCTAATAAAATAAGTTTGAAAGTATTCCATCTTCCTGTAAGTTGAATGGTTTAAATTCTTCATTTTCCCCATGAGTACAGTTTTGACTTGACATGCTACAGTCATGCTAAATCACATATGCGCAAAATAAAAAGAGAAAACAGAAGAAGCAGGATCTGTGAACTTTGGAATCCCTTATAAACCGATCAATTGCTTTGCTGTACAGGAAAGAATGTTGATTTGTCTGCTCCTACTCCCTTAGGCCAGTTCAGTAGCTCAGTCGTGTCTGACTCTTTGCGACCCCATGGACTGAAGCATGCCAGACTTCCCTGTCCATCACCAACTCCCAGAGCTTGCTCAAACTCATGTCCATTGAGTCGGTGATGCCATCCAACCATCTCATCCTCTGACGTCCCCTTCTCCTCCTGCCTTCAACCTTTCCTAGCATCAGGGTCTTTTCCAGTGATCTGCAAGGAGATCCAACCAGTCCATCCTAAAGGAAATCAGTCCTGAATATCCATTGCAAAGACTGATGCTGAAGCTGAAACTTCAATGCTTTGACCACCTGATGTGAATAACTGACTCATTCCCTTAGCTCAGGAGCTGGGGACAGTGAGGAAGGGCATTGATAAACAGGGGAAAAGAGAAAAGCCAATGACATTTTTGCAAGTGGTTAAAGTTTTCCTGGATATAATTATAAACTCAAGAACAAGTTGCCTATTCATATTCATCAGCTGACCATTATTATGTGACTCAACTTGCTAATGCACTCAACAGTCAAAATGGAGTTGCTTGTATTAATGGAAAATAAAACCAAATTCAATTATCTATACAATTATGTAGAGAAAATATTATGGACTGAGAAAAGTATTCCTATAACCAAGGTTTAGTCCCATGGTGGAAATTGTATGATTTTACCCTCTACCAACGTAGGGGAAAAGTCACATATTGAACAGAAGTTAATATCTTGTTTTTTATACAGAACTTAATACATTTTCTAATATATTCATATGTCCTCAGAATAATCTTGTGAGATCATAAATAAGACTCTTATTGCACACATTCTAGAATGTAGAAATCTAAGGCTCAGAGAAGCTGAATGCCCAGTCACAAAGTGTCCAAAATGGTTCCTGAGTTCTATCTGTACTCTCTCTCCACACCCTGCTACTGTCAATGTCATTCTTCTACTGTAAATGTCAGGCTTTATTTCTGAAAATTCCTATGATAAAAGTATGGAAATAAGTTGATTTCCACTTAAAGAACTCTATGGTGTTATTCACATTCTCTCTTTTAAACAGATTTGGATTTGTTTTCAAAATCAAATGTGCTCGAAAATCTATGCTTCAAATTTATTTGAAAATCAACACATATAGACTATTTTCAGAAACTGAAACTCTATCTCATTCTCTGGCTCAATATTTGATATAAGTGTGGTGTTGGACCAGCCACCTAAATCCTTTAAGCCTCAGTTTTCTCACCTGCAAACTCAAGGTATAACACTCCTAATACCTTCCACAAGACTACCATGAGGTTTATACATGACACTGACTATTAAGCACTCAGCCCAGTGCTTGGAAGCAAGTGGCACAACCAGGATTTGACCCAAGTTTCCTGTTCTAAACCACATGCTTAATCTCTGCACTGTAACTGCTTTGCTGGGATATTTGACTAGTAAGAATTGAAGAATAAACTGGAGTCAGATTGGGGAGAATACAGCATATTAAGACAAAATATTTGGGCTATAAACCATAGGCAGTTGGAGCCAGTGGATACTTTTAAGCAGAAATTAATATGTTAAAATAATAAATCTAGGAAAATTATTCTGGAGACATACATGGATAGGATGGATGGAAGCAATGGTGTATGAAATTTGATTTATTAGAAAGATATTTAACTTTTTAAATTATTTATAATACAATCAAGCTGATAATTTTGAATATAATATTTTCACAGCAAGATAATATTTTTCTAATTTTGTAAGAAGCCAAAGTAATTCATCATTTCCCTTAATTATCAATTCTTACCTTTAATAATAGAACTCTAAATACTCCCTATACCAAAAGAAAGCTGAGATGAGAGTGAACAACCAACCAACTGAAGAGATAGCTCACAAAAAGAAAAATCAAACACAATTTTGGAGCTAGCTTTGACTTAAGAAACCAGTTTCCAAGAGGGATATAAAAATACAATATAAAACAGTAACACTGATACCTGCAGACAACTTCTATTTTAATAACATTCAAAAATAGATCTAGGGCTTCTCTGGTGGCTCAGTGGAAAAGAATCTGCCTGCCAATGCAGAAGACACAGGTTCAATCCCTGCTCCAGGAAGACCCCACATGCTGCAGTGCTACAATAGTGGGCATGTGCTCTAGAATCTGGGAGCCACAACTACTGAAGCCTGTGCCCTAGATCCTGTGCGCCGCAACAAGAGAAGTCACTGCAATGGGAAGCCCATGTACCTAGTGAGTAGCCCCTGCTCACAGCAACTACAGAAAAGCTTGTGCAGCAATGAAGAGCCAGCACAACCAAAAATAAGTAAATTACTTTTAAAAACAGAAACAAATAAAAATAGGTTTATAATAGCACTGGAAGATTTAGCTCTCTCTAGAAGTTTTTACCACTTAAGCACGAAGGCCATTTTTAAAATATTTATTCAATAGAACATTTAAAAGTATTATAATGAAGGTACTTCTGGTATCTGCTGATTAAAGAAAGTAATTATAAAAAGTTACTATCATTTACAATAGCATCAACATATATCTTTTAAATAGCATCGCATGTATGTGAAGGCGTGTCATTTAATCAATGTACATACAATGCCCAACATTTTTATAAACTCAAGGGCACTTTATAAATTCAGAGTCACTCAGGATATTGAAAATCTCTAAATTATTCTGTAATAAAGTAATACTACCTTCAAAAAACATCAAGACTACCTCTTGTTGCAAACTGTAAAAAGAATAAAAAAACAAAATTCTCTTTTCAATACAATGAAACTGTTAATACTAGTAAGTGATAGTTCTCATAGTTCTTTCCAAATAGCAATATTCTTCATCTACTCTACTAACTCTCACCCCATCGTCTATCAATATTTGTTCTGGGGGCTAATTTAAAATCTTAGGGTCATTCATTTTATTTATTCTCTTAATATTAACTATGAGCTTAATAGGTTTCTGGCAGAGATAATGAGCTAACCAGTCCTAGTCCTTGCCTCAGAGAGGTAACATTCTAAAAATGACAGACAATACTCCAAGTATAAGACAAACATTTCTGATAGTACCATGAGGGAAAAGTGCAAAGTGCTAGGAGCATGGAAGGCAGCAGAACTTGAGAGAATTTCAGACTGGAAGTTGGTCAGAGAATAATTCCTCTAGTAAGTGACTTTCGAGCTAAAATTTGAAGGACGAGTAGATGGTACTAGTAAAAATAAAACATGTGAGGAAAAGCATTATGTCACTGAAAAATTAAAAGGTCAGTATATCTGGTTTCAGTAGTAGAGTGGATCCACAGACAAGAACCAGATTGTACAGGGTTCTGTGAGTCACAATAAGCTATTTGGTCTTGATCTTCAAAGCAATGGGAAAACTTTCTGGCTCTTTTATTTACCAGCTGTGGGATCAAGACAATTCATTTATTCTCTGTGTGCCTTATTTTCCTCTTACATTAAGTAAAAATAAAATAGTAACTACCTTGTATGAATACAGTGATGATTAATGAGATGGCATACCTTTGGCACAGTGTCAGACACACAGTAAATACCATTTAATGTTAGCTATTTTTATAACAGTATTACGCTTTTTCTTTTGCCTTTGAGCTCAGTTGTATAGCTTTTCCCAAGTATACTAATAAGATCTTTTCTTTCCATTCTACTGTCACCCTACTGGATAGAGAGGGACCCATCTTCACGTTATTTGTTTCACGCAAGTCCGGAGACCTCATGTATATAGGGATGGAGGAAGGAAGAGAGAGAAACGAACTTGTTTAAGATCTACAGTAACCAATCAAAGTCTTGAAACAGAGATGAGTGTCAAGCTCAGTCAACAGGGATTTACTGCCCACTGTGGAGAGAAAACCCTCATCTTATGCCAGTAAGACTAACAATAATCATCACTCTTGGAGATGCTAAGGTGAAGTTCTCCTACCAATAGAGGCTGGACTGACTCTGGATACAGACTCCAGCTCTTTGCATGTTATCTTCATGCCTAGTTCCATTTTCTCAAGTCCACCAAACTTTTTCTCTCACTTGATTCCCTCTCTCATGCCCTAGACTAGAAAATCTTTCACAAGTGCTAGGAGGCATGTCAGTCAGAATGATTAATCCTGATCACTGGAACAACAAGTGCAAAAATCCCAGTGGCTTAACACAACAAGGCTTATTTCTCATTCACAGCACAGTTCAATATGGGTCCTTGGCCCTCTTGACCAGCTACTCCTTAAGTCTGGGGAACCAGGTTACTTTCTTCTTGTGGGTACACAGTGAGGAGCATGTGACTTTCAAGGCCACTAAAGAATAGCAAAAGAAGACTAGCACTTCTTCTAGTCTTAGATACAAGATGTTTCTGGATACAAGATACTTCGAGAAGATACAAGATGTTTTTAAAGATCAAGTCAGAATTTCCCTGGCAGCCCAGTGGTTAAGAACCCACCTTGCAATGCAGGGGATGTGGGTTTATTCCCTGGTCAGGGAACTAAGATCCCACATACCCTGGAGCAACTAAGTCTGCACACCACAACTAGAGTTCACATGAAAGATCCACATTAGCCAACAAACATCCTGTGTGCCACAATTAAAACCTGATGCAGCCAAATAGAAAGGGTCAAGTCTAAAAATAGTATACATCATATTGACTAATATTCTATTTTACAAAACTCAGCCGTGTTGTCCCAGATTTGTCTACAGAGGAGGCTGGAATGTGTAACCTCTGGTTAAAGAATGTGGTGAAAGAATATAAAGAATATGAAACTTTTTTCTCTGTCAGTAGGTAAGGAGTCTTACTATTTCTCAAGATGTTTTGTATGTGCCATGAGTCCCTTTAGGTCCTGCAAAGCAGACTGGTAGAGTTACTAAGCATTCAAACCTATGCTTGCTCTTACAATCTTGGCTAATGAAAAATGTTTTGTCACCATTTTAATGAAGGGAAAACAAAGATTCCCTCTGTTACAGAGAAACATGAGGTCAGTGGCAGACATGTCTGAGGAACCTCAAGTCCTAAGAAGAAAATGAACCCAAGGTTTCCCCAAGAATGATTGTTACCATTTTCAGAGATCTTATTATATTTGAATCTTGATGCTAACTTGATATTTGAATTTAATTAATCCACTATTTATGGTATAACAACTCTCTCTATAACCTCTATCACCAAACATAGTTATATAAAAACAAAACATACAAGGACCCAACTCTCAAAGAATTTATGGTCCAATGGAAGGAACAACATTCAAACAACTAAAGGTAAGAAATTTCAGTTATTTTATCTTTATTTAACTCAGATATTTATTTATGTGTTATAATCAGCCAGAAGTTTGAGGGGGTGGGGGGGTGGGTACTTTCATGTCCTGGCCCCAAATTACTGAATAGTCTTCAGGAAATTTGGTAAAACTCAATGATAAGGAAATATTTTGAAATAAGATTGCATTAAAAAAAAAAACACTCCTGATTTCAGGGGAAATGCTTTCAAGTTTTCACCATTGAGGGTGATGCTTGCTGTGGGTTTGTCATATATAGCTTTTATTATGCTGAGGTATGTTCCTTCTATTCCTGCTTTCTGGAGAGTTTTAATCATAAATGGATGTTGAATTTTGTCAAAGGCTTTTTCTGCATCTATTGAGATAATCATATGGTTTTTATCTTTCAATTTGTTAATGTGGTGTATTACACTGATTGATTTGCGGATATTAAAGAATCCTTGCATTCCTGGGATAAAGCCCACTTGGTCATGATGTATGATTTTTTTACTATGTTGTTTGATTCTGTTTGCTAGAATTTTGTTAAGGATTTTTGCATCTATGTTCATCAGTGATATTGGCCTGTAGTTTTCTTTTTTTGTGGCATCTTTGTCTGGTTTTGGAATTAGGGTGATGGTGGCCTCATAGAATGAGTTTGGAAGTCTGCAATTTTCTGGAAGAGTTTGAGTAAGGTAGGTGTTAGCTCTTCTCTAAATTTTTGGTAGAATTCAGCTGTGAAGCCATCTGGTCCTGGGCTTTTGTTTGCTGGAAGATTTCTGATTACAGTTTCGATTTCCTTGCTTGTGATGGGTTTGTTAAGATCTTCTATTTCTTCCTGATTCAGTTTTGGAAAGTTATATTTCTCTAAGAACTTGTCCATTTCTTCCAAGTTGTCCGTTTTATTGGCATAGAGCTGCCGGTAGTAGTC
Organism: Odocoileus virginianus; assembly: GCF_023699985.2. Taxonomy (NCBI): domain Eukaryota; kingdom Metazoa; phylum Chordata; class Mammalia; order Artiodactyla; family Cervidae; genus Odocoileus; species Odocoileus virginianus. Next base: position 29,302,028 of record NC_069689.1, read on the forward strand.
TCTTATGATCCTTTGTATTTCAGTGTTGTCTGTTGTGATCTCTCCATTTTCGTTTCTAATTTTGTTAATTTGGTTCTTCTCCCTTTGTTTCTTAATGAGGGATGGGGAATACATGTAAATCCATGGCTAATTCATTTCAATGTATGACAAAAACCACTGCAATGATGTAAAGTAATTAGCCTCCAACTAATAAAAATAAATGGAAAAAAAACACTCATTTCTAATTGATATCTAAAGATGGAAAGTTTAATCCCCTACAACTAGGAGACACAGAAAAAGTCCTATAGACCTATTAGACAACCACAAGAAGGATCTGAGGGCCCAGGGATGAACACCAGTTGAGAATTAATCTGTGAAGCTTCACATTTCTTCCGATAAGGAAAAGGAGCTTGATCATTGCCAACTTACTGATAAAATGGCAAATTTTATTATAACTGAAATCCTGCTAAATAAAGTTAACTCTGAGAGCTCCACCAACCAATAGAATCATACAACTTGAATCAAAGAAATTAAAAAGCACATGTATATGGGTGCTTTTGCTCTGCAAAATGCTGTCTGTTTTCCAGAAGTATCAGTAGCACCCAAGAGCTTGTCAGAAATACATAGTTTTGGGTTCTGCCCAAGACATACCGAGTTAGAATTGCATTTTAACAAGCTCCCAGGTAATGTGTATGCACATTAAAGTGAGAGAAACAATGATATTAAATAAACTGGGGCTCTGTAACAATCTAGACTAGACGAGTGGGATGGGGAGGGAAAGTGGGAGGGAGGCCAAGAGGGAGGGAACAGAGATATACCTAAGAGTGATTCATGCTGATGTTTGATAGAAACCAACACAATATTATAATGCAATTATCCCTCAATCAAAAATAAATAAATTTAATTATTACAATTTCATGTTTCCACATAAATTTGGAGTAATACCTCTAAGGATCTGCAGAGATATATAATCCCCAAACATATATACTTCACTTCAATATAGCATTTTGCTTTCTGACATTTCCAATCTATTATGAAACAGATGAGAACTCCCTACACAAATAAGCAATATGATTCAATTAAAGTCATCTGAACTTTAGCATTTCTAAAAACAGATGGCAAAATAGTTTAATCCATGCAAATGGGTTCAAACAAAAGTAAGATGATGATAAACAAAAATGGGGGAGTGTACTTCTAGGTAGACACAGAGATTTATGATCTCAAATTTTCTATATATATATCAATAAATGTCATTTTTTTCTTTTGGGGGGGTTTCTTTCATTACTAAGGGTACAAAAATTCCCACAGATGTACAAATTAATAACTCTTAAGTTTTCAAAATTTCATAGGAATTTGTAGGTGATGGCTGAAACAGATGAAAGTTCATTTTCAAAAGTTAAAGTCTTGAAGAAGCTCTCCCTGTTGCAGTCAAGTAGTCAGACAAGAGGATGAAAAGGAGAATGGAAGAGAAATTTTTCTAAGGTTCTTATTCTTTGGAGAAGCGAGTGAAAGGAGAAGAGAATAGCCAGAAGTGTTGGAAGTCGCTGACCATCAATATCCAATCCCCTTCACCGTAACTCTAAACAACATATTATAAAACCATGTAGCAGATATTTCTGTGGAGCCTTTTTACAACTTGCTCCTACTGCCACATTACCAACTGAGCTACTTTTGCTAACGTGACGTACTTTTTAATTAGAGCCATTTGTTTTGTAGAATGAGCGATACCTTTCTGAAGATCCCATTCCTGATGTTTCTGAGCCTCTTTGCCTTGAGCACTCTTCTGCACCAGTGAGCCTAAAGCTAGTCTTGCTTCTCACAGAAGCAGAGTGTTACATTTCAATACTACAGACTACTTCAAAATCATGTTTTCATTTCCCAGAAGGAGTATTTTAAAATGCATTATACTTCAGGGGCTGCATCCTGCCTGAGTCCAGGACCCTGAAGCCCTGAACAAGCCCTGGAAAGGGACTCACTTTTCTCCTTTTGCTGAAAGATAAAGGTGGGTCAAGGGGTGGGTCCTAGGGCTCTCCTGGAGCCCCATTTCGCAGGTAGGTCAGACCTGGCTTTCTCCCAGGTTCAGGCCCCAGTTCAGCGGTAACTGCAGAAAAAGGCTAACCCCCATCATGATTTCACAGTCAATGAGAGAAGAACCAGAGGATAGCTGCTCTGAGAACCCTCTCTGCACAACATCTGAAAGAAATCTCCAAATTTTACCTCCTTTCCCCACCCCCTGCACCTCTGCCCCAGAGAATTTCTACCTCAGAGAACTGGCTCTACAAAGAATTAAGCATACACTTCTAAATAATAACAGAAGAGTGAAATATAACACTTCCATTCTGAAGAGTCTATAGTGCTTTCAAATCTTCTTTTTCAATTACCCATAGAGATGTTTTAATTTAACATTTGGTGGCAGGCAATTCTGAAAGAAGAAAGTGGTAAGTAGACAGATCTACATTTTAAGATTGAAAAAGTAGTGACTTCAGATTCCCTAGGCTGTTAAGCTTGTTCTGTAGCATTTTATTTTCGATTCAGGCTTCTTTATTACTTTAAGGAGAGAGAAATTTACAAAGTACACAGTAGGCAAGGATTAATCAATTTTAACAAAAGGATTTTTCACAGGTTTAAGTTTCTTTAGTACATAAAAACCTTGTTTTGGTTTACAAAATTATTGCGCATAAAGTGGACAAAGACTATAATGTCTCATTACTAGCGACACCTAAACTAAACCGAGTCTAACAAAGGTTATCAAGAGTTATTTTTTACTTTCATATTTGGTTAGTAAACAACTATTAAGCAGTTATTATGTCAGTGTTTTGCACATGATAAACCACACCTAGTAAAATACACATCATGCCTTTGAAGCTTCCACAGGGCCACAGAGATGTCCAGCATTGCAACTCACTAGATGTGGGTTCTCAGAGAAGAGCTCCTGTTCACAACCTTACCTGCATTGTGTCTGCTTCAGGTGGTTTTGAGGGAGCAGCCAAACACGGTGACTTCCTTTCCTGCACCCTATTCTTCCACTCTCATGCCTCCCTTTCGAAACTACAAGTTACCAGTTGGGACACTAAGAAAATGCCCGGAAGCCCTTTGGGAGAGGAAAGTAATCATTTTAGTACCAGTTCTCTTCACCTCTGACTTCCGCTGTCTGCCATCTGTTTAGTTTATTAGGAAGTCTAAAAACAAGAAAAGATCATAAAACTCCCAGATGTATTATTCACTGGCATCTACTGTAACCAACTGAGGGTGCTATTAGAACTAAGCAGGTATCCAGAAAGTTAGAAAACTAAATTCTCAGTTCGGGGTTGTTTTCCTTTCATTTGTTCCTGATAGCACACCCTGCCCTGGCTGAGAAACCACGTTGAAGACCACAAGGTACTGAAAGAACTATTCCTGAAGTAGGGAAATCTACATACAGTGTTCAAAATGGAAAAAGTAGACGCCCAGAATACCTATTCATTTTTCCAAATAAATAAATAGCCATTGTAAGCTTTAAAATGAGTGAGAGGCAATATTTGTTGAATTATTAAGTGTCAAACATTGGGTTGAGTACTTCACATACCCTTTAGTTTTCACAGAAACCCTCCGAGGGAGATACTAGTATTATCACCTCCATTTTACAGATGAGAAACCCCAGGGATGGAAAGGTTAACTAACTCACCAGATACACAGCCAGAGACTGATTTGTGGAGCTAGGATTTTCTTATTTTTTATTTTTTTAGCTCAACCACTAAGCCATACTGCTATATCATGAAAGAATATTTCCATGAAACCTCACAAAGTTTCAGATTTGAAATCACCAGCAGAAAAGATTGTGGAAGCTGCTGTCACAGAATATTTGAGCAGATGAGAAAAGTAGAAAACCAATCCCTAACACTTCCTGTGCATTTACATATTCTAGGCACTATGATAAACCCCTCACATGCATTATCTCATTTAACTCTCACAACCCTATTAAAAGGTTGCTATTATTATTCCAACACCCATTTAACTAGTGAAGAAATTGAGGTATAAAAAAAAGATCACATGGTGGCCCAAAATCACAGGATAGATTTGAACTCAACTTTGAGTCCAGAGCTAGAGGTTTCACCATTTTGCTAAATTGTACTTTTTAGACAAATCATGCATGAGTAGGGTGGAATTGAACTTGAAGCTATCTCAAACACTTAGGAGTTTACAATTTAAAGTACCTATTATTATTTTTACATGACTGATAATCCTGTGCAGATTTTTCAAGAGAAGATTAATAAACAAAGAACTTTTAAAAACATACCAACACAAGCATTATAAAGCATCCATTTCTTTTTCCCTTAACTTTCAAATCATCAGGTTATTGCCTTTGGAGAAGCCTCCTGTATCTTATAAATATTTAAAGATACATCTTCAAAACAAGCAAGTTGTTTAACCTAAAGCTCTAACTCTAATAAGAATTCACTACCTCTTTCTTTTTTCCTGCACTGCCACTAAGGTGCTCAGTCTTTCTGAAGAAGCTAAGGTCATTTGGGGGTGAGACCCTCACTTTATCTGGAGACTGGCCGTCACTGGCATCATGGCCTCTGTCTCGAAGCAAGCCTGCATCTACCCAGTCCTCATTCTGCAGGACAATGAGGTGATGGTCATGGAGGATAAGATCAATGTCCTCATTAAAGCAGCCCATGTAAATGTTGATGGCCAGGCTTGTTTACAAAGGCTTTGGCCAATGTGAACATTGGGAGCCTCAACTGCAATGTGGGGGCTGGTGGATCTGCCCCAGCAGGAGGTCCTGCCCCATCCACCACTGCTGCCCCAACTGAGGAGAAGAAAGTAGAAGCATAGAAAGCAGAATCTAAAGAGTCTGATGATGACATGGGCTTTGGTCTTTTTGACTAAACCTCTTGAGTAACACATTCAATAAAAGCTGAGCTCTTTAAAAATAAAAAATAATACACTACTGATTTGTAGCCCTAACTTGTGCATCTGGTTAAGCCATGGAATCAGGGGTATTGGAACATACCAGAGGGATTTATGAACTTAAGGTGCTCCAGGAAGTTCAGGTTCAAAGCAAGGCAGTCTAAGAAGAATGTCACATTTTTGGTAGGTAATGTCCTTTCTTTATGTGAGTTTAGTCAAAACAACACAAGCATTACTTTTAAAATAATAATATATAACGATGAGAAAATTCTCACGGAAGCATCAAAATACTGAGTGGGTAGAACAGACTCTTACTTCCCTTGAGTGGCTAGAACAGTCTCTCATGTGAGTATCTAAACACCTATTTAGATCATTCAAATGCCATACACATCAAAACACTCCATCTTAACACTTCCTTTGAAGTCACGACAATCAGTTTTTTATTAGTGTCATTATTTAGCATTTCTATAGCACTTCACTTTTGACAGGTGCTTTATAATTATTTCTACTCTTGGTTAACTCCTACTCATTCATTAGCATGCAGTTACTTTCCCAATAAAATATATATAAATTCCTTGACAAAACTGAATCTAACCAAAACCAAGAAGTTTTTATGTCAGAATTTCAGACAAACATGTACCCTCAGGACAAATAAGGCAAACCAATAGATAATAGATGGGTATAGATGGATGATAGATAGACAAACAGATATAGTAACATATAAGAAAATAACTCCAAGGACCAGTAACATTTTTGTCTTGGTTCAAAGGCAGCTTGGGAATGTCAGTCACGTCCCTGTTGCCAATGACAGAATGAATAAAAGAGAGACCAGTGGTCACATATGAACTAAAATTGTTGAAAGAATAAATGAATACAGCAGAAACTGCTAGTTATTAGCCAGCGTCCATTCTCTTTTCCTTCCTTTAAGTAACAGAATCTCCAGTCACCCATCTAGACAATACATCTCCCAGACTCCCTTACAGCTAGAAGTAGCAACATAACTAAGTTCAGGCCAATAAGATGTGAGAAGCAACGTGTGCAGCTTCTGAGTCACCTCCTTAATCATAAAGCTTCTGGCCATGGACCACAATTATCTAGTTAACACCTGTCATCATACATAGTTTCAAACTCTTTTTCTTGTCCTGAGAACTTCTAAGATCAACTGTCTCAGCAAGTATCAAATATGCAAATACACAACACTGTATTGTTAACTACAGTCACCATGGTATATATCTCATCTCTGTGACTTACTTATTGTAAGTGAAAGTTTGTACCTTTTGACCCCCTTCACCCATTTTGTCCACCCCCCACACCCTGCCTCTGGTAACCACCAATCTGTCCTCTGTATTTATAAGCTGTTTTTCATTTTGATTCCACCTATAAGATCATATGGTATATGTCCTTTTCTGTTCGACTTATTTCACTTAGCATATCCTCAAGGTTCACTCATCTTATTGCAAATGGTAAGATTTCATGCCTTTTATGACTGAATAATATTGTACTATGTATATATTCCTCATTTCCTTTATCCAATCATTCATCAGAGGACACTTAAGTTGTTTCCGTATCTTGGCTACTGTAAGTAGTGATTCAGTGAACATGGGGGGTGGGGGTGGAGTGTACAAATCTTCTCAAATTAGTGTTTTTGTTCCTTCAGGTAAAGACTCAAAAGTGGAATTTCTGGATCATATGATAGCTCTATTTTTAATTTTTTTGAAGCCCATCTACACTGTTTTCCGTAGTGCTGCACCGGAGGATGAGATGGTTGGATGACATCATCGACTCAATGGACATGAGTATGAGTAAACTCCAGGAGTTGGTGATGGACAGGGAGGCCTGGCGTGCTGCAGCCTATGGGGTCGCAAAGAGTCGGATGCGACTGAGTGACTGAAATGAACTGAACTGCACCAATTTATATTCCCATGAATGGTGCACAAGGGATCCCTTTTCTCCAAATCCTTGCCAACATTTGTTGTCTCTTGTCTTTTTATAATGCCAATTCTAACAAGTGTGAGGGGATATCTCACTGTGGTTTTGATTTTCATTTTCCTAGTGATTATTGATGCTAAGATCTTTTCATGTACCTATTAGCCATCTGTATGTCTTCTTTGAGAAAATGTCTGTTTAGATCATTTGCCCATTTTTAATCAAATTGTTTGGGTTTTTGACTATTGAGTTGTATGAGTTCTTCAGTTTTAACATTTAATATTTTTAATGTTAACCCCTTATCAGATATATTATTTGCAGATATTTTCGCCCATTCAGAAAGTTGTCTTTTCATTTTGCTGATAGGTTCCTTTGCTGTGCTGAAACTTTTTAGTTTGACATAGTCCCATATATTTATTTTTGCTTTTGGAGTCAAAACATTATCATCAAGATCAATGTCAAGGAGCTTACCAACTATGTTTTCTTCTAGGAGACTTATGGTTTCAGTTCTAACATCCAATTCTTTAACCTATTTTGAGTTAATTTTTGTGTATGATGTAAAGATATGGATCCAGTTTCATTTTTTTTGCATGTGGCTATCTGGTTTCTTCAACAACATTTATTGAAGAGACTATCCTTTCCCAATTGTATATTCTTGATTCCTTTGCTGTAAATTATTTGACTGTAGATGCAGAGGTTTATATGAGGGCTCTCTGTTCTGTTATCTATGTGTCTGATTTTATGCCAATACCATAGTATTTTGATTACCATAGCTTTGTAGTATAGTTAAAAATCAGGGAGCATGATGTCTCCAGCTTTGTTCATCTTTCTCAAGATTGCTTTGATTATTTGGGGTCTTTGGTGGGTCCATACAAATTATGGGATTATCTGTTCAATCTCTGTGACAATGCCATTGGCACAGTTATTTTGATAGGGATCACACTGGGTCTGTAGATAGCTTTTGGTAATATATAGACATTTTAGCAATATTAACTTTTTGAATTGATGAATACGGAATATCTTTCTATTTATTTGTATCTTCCTCAATTTTAAAACTAATGTCTTAAAATTTTCAGTGTAAACTATCACAAATTTCAAATAAGTTAAAAATTCCCTACAAAAGTTGAGAAACACAAAAAGCATAAAAGCATTGCATCAATATCAAAGATTTCTTATTATACTAATGGTGGCTCTCAGAAGGCCAGAATATGTCTTTTTTTAATCCTCTTTCTTTTGTACCTTAATGCTAATATGCAAATAAGCTCCAATATCTTGGAACCATCTAAGGATTGAAAACAAATGCCTACTACAGAATGTATTGCTATTATCTTTATCCCAAAGACCCTCAAGTTCTGCCATTGACTGGTTCTGAGAAATGCAAGCATATTTTTAATTATTAGACCTATTTAGAGCCTGTGAAAATTTAGACCTTCAGACATTAACTCTTTTTAGAGTAGAATTAACACTATTCAGCATCTCATCTATGCCTGGCTCTGTGTTAATTACTTCTACACAATATTACCCATTTAAAGTAGACATCATTACCTCCTCTTAAAAGATGAGGGAAAGATTAAGTGATCTGCCCAAGATCACATGGCTGGTAAACAATATTTATATTAGAATCCAAGCTTCCTGACTTACCAGGTAGTCTTCTTTCTGAGAGCTCTACTCTATTGCATCATCAAATTCTGATATATTTTTAGATTTCAAAGTTTGTACCCCCCAAAAGGGGGGAAAAAAAACCTACCAGCATAATAACTGCCAAGTATTGATGGATAGGAAAACTAAAAGATAATCCTAGTCAGAATATAAGGATCAGGAAGGACCATCGGTAAACACATGACAGCAATTTTTCCCTGAATAAAAACTGGGAAACTTTCCAAGATGAAAATGAGCAATTGTCACCACTATTAACATAGATATTTTTACTTACTTTTGAAAGTTATCATCTAATTCAACACAATTCTTCACCATAGGTCTAATTAGAATCTGTTTGGATTCAAAGATGCTAATGAAAGTGAATATATCAAGGTCAGGAATTGTCCAGCTATTCAAGACTCTAGGAGGTTGAATTAATAGTACATCTTTTTTCCATAAAACTTAACACTTACTTAAAGAGATATCCCATATGCTCAGCTGTAGACATTTTGATCAGAATAAGTCCAAGAGTAGGAAAAACAGTGCTTTGAATCTCCACTTTGATGTTTTTTGTTTGTTCATTATTATTTGTTATTTAATTGGCTCTAATTAAAGCTAAAGAGGGAAGATGAAATGAGTTATCCATGCAATTCTTAGTCCTCATAAATTGAACATAAGAGTGCCTAGGAATCTTGGCTGCCAAGTAAACATAAATTTGGTTTCATATCTCTGAAATTAAACTTCCCACTTTCCAGACAGAGAAACTCTTTGTGAGACCACGGGAAAGCCTTTGTAAGACAAAATTAGGGTTGAAGATGGAGATATTAAAATTTATGATTCTAAGAAAGTGTTGTGACATGGTTTATGGCAATGACTCTCATTCCCAAAGAAAAGTCTGATTCTAATCAAGAAGTAACCCCATCCTCTTTACCTACCGCGGGCAATTTTACTTTTCGCAAAAGAAGGTTCTCGGAGTTTTAAACAAACTCATGGGAGTACCAAATAGTGAGTTACAAAATGCTATTTCACAGGCCTGCCTCCAACTCTGCACTAAGGGTGGGGCCAGGTGGTAAATACAGGAAACCAGTTGGATTGCATAGAAAGTCCTAAGTGGGAGGCGCTTCGTTTGATGAACCCAGTGAGCACAGATAGTCGCCTTCCATTCATGGTGTCTAGAGCACACCCTTGATTCTCAGCGCTTCTGATGAAGTTTCTGCTTCAATGGGACAACGGCTTTCTATCAAAGAGTGTCATAATATCCTATCAGAGAGTGTCACAACACAGAACTTTTCTAATTGGTGTGGAGAGCTCTGCAAGAGCATATCAGTTGTAAGCCATAGCATCACCTCTCTTTAGGGAGAGGGAACAAAATTTAAATACACAGGGAGACAGAGAGATAATTAACTGCCTTCTTGGCAACCCACCACTCTACTGCCAATGGGATCACTGTGACAAGTTATGAAATTAGAGTCAAAATATTTAACTCAGTCACTAACTCAAGTGGTAGACCCAATTTTAGGCACCCCACAGTTAGGGTGCCAATAGAGAAAAAGTCTTCTCTTCATTTTCTGCAGTAGAACGTTTAACTGTTGGCATCTATGGGTGTTCTGTTTCCTCTAATCAGGATATACTTGACTGTCAAGTATACGCATGTATTTCTACCAATGTAAGGAATAAATGATAAATACAGGGAACTTTAATAACCTGGATAGTTTCATAAAAACATAGGGACTAGACTAAGAATAAAAAATGATTAATACTGGAAGAATAATCTGAGAGAAACAGCCTATCAATAGAGTATAAAAGGGTGAATTAGCCCATATGCCCCCAAGAAAGGCTGATTATACCAACTTACTTCATAGTTCCCAGAAGATGAGATCTCTCCGCTAATGCAGACTAATGATGCAAATTGTAAAACCAAGGCAGGAAATTCTGTAGCCCAAGAGTCAAGGATCAGGTTAGAGAACAGAGTAAGCTCCAGGGAATGAGCTGGCAGTGGGAAAGGGGAGGAAAGAAGTAAGAAGATGAAACTCTAAATTGACCATGTGGGCCCCACATGCTCACTGAGTCAAGATCTGACAGAACTTGGTTATGGGCTTTTGAAAGAGACAAGGGCTTCTTAGTGGGAATATACTAAAGGCATTTCCTGCTATGTCTTTTATATTCACACAAATAAAATTCACTCATTTTAAATATGCATTTTGATAAGCTTAGACAAATGTATATACCCCCATAGTCATCACCACATTCATGATATAGACTATCCTCATTATCCCAAAAAGTTTCCTTTATAGTCTCATCCCAAGACCCCAGACAATCACTGATCTCATTTCTGTCACTGTGAACTATTGTCTGTTTGGGAATTTCATATAAATGGAGTCCTACGTTATATACTCTTTTGTCTGACTTCTTTGGTTAAGCCGATGCTTTTTGTATTCACGCATGCATGCTAAGTCGCTTCAGTCATGTTCAGCTCTGTGCGGCCCTATGCACTGTAGCCTGCCAGGCTCCTCTGTCCATGGGATTTTTCAGGCAAGAATACTGGAGTGGGTTGTCATGCCCTCCTCCAGGGGATCTTCCTGACCCAGGATTCAAACCCACGTCCTAAGTCTTCTGCATTGGCAGGCGGGTTTTCACCACTAGTGCCATCCATGCCATTTGTAGTGGTAGTTCATTACTCTGTACTGCTGAGTAGAATTTCACTGAATGAATAGCACAGTCTATTTATCCACTGACCTGTTGATGGACAGTTGAATGGTTTCCAGGTTATGGTATTATAAATGAAGCTGCTATAAATGTTTGTGTACAAGGCTTTGTGTGGATATATGCTTTCATATCTCTGGGGTAAATATCTAAGAGCACACTTCTGAATCATACAGCAAAGTGAATGCTTAACTTACAAGAAATTTTCAAAGAGCCTGTACCATTTTGTAGCCCCTTCAACAACATATGAGAGCTCCAGTTACTTCACATCATTATCAGAGCTCAATATTCTCAATCGTTAATCTTAGCCATTCTACTGTGTGCAGTGATACCTCAGCATGGTTTTAATTTGCATTTTCCTGAATGATGTTAAACATTTTTATGTGCTTATTATCCATTCATATATCTTCTTTTATGAAATGTCTATTCAAATATTTTGCTTATGTTTAAGTTGGGTTGATTCCTGCTACATTGACTTCAACTTTCTACTAAGGATCACAGCACTTCTGATCAATTTGATTTAGAGTGAATAATTTGAAGCCTTCCAATGGCACTGATGGGCTCAAAATTATCAGCCAGGGTTCAAGTGAAAGGGTCAACAGCACGTGGAATGCATAAATCAGATATCATTCTTGTGTTTAAAACCTGCAAATGGCTTCCCTTGGCAATTAGAGTAAAATCCAAACTCTTTCTGGCCCCCAAGCATCATAAGATGTACCTCTGTGTCCTCTCTGATCTCCCCTCTTGCCACCTTCCCCTCACTGTGCTTCTGACATTTCACTCTTCTTTCTGTTCCTCAAACATGCCATATTTGTTCCCATCTCTGTACCCTCTGCCTGGAGTTATGTACTCATAGAGCCAGGTGTGCTGTCTTTTTCTAATCATTCAAGGTTTTACTTCAATGTCAAGACTCCCCTGCCTAATCCTGATAAACAGCACCCCTCAATGCTTCTCTATCTAGCACTTATCACTATCTGACATTCTTTTACACTTTTAATTGCCTGTGTTTATTGCCTGTTTCTCGCCCACCAGGATTCATGCTTCAAGAGTCCAGAACTTTATCTTGGTCACTGATGCATCCGTGGGACCTATGAGCAATGCCAGGAACATAGTACCAACTCAATAAGGAAGACAGGGAGGCAGAGAAGGGGTGAGAAAAGATGAAAAATTAAAGCATATATCCAGAGTGGTACACAAACATTCATAGCAGGTTTTCAGAAAAGTGAAAGATAAGCCACTCCCCAACCCCATATATGCAAAGCCTCAAGGCTTGGCACAAAGGCTTTCTCTCCTTCCCTTCAACTGTTCCTCCCCTGAAAAGTCCCCAGCCTCTAGAAGCAGAGTGGCCTTTTACTAGAGCTATGGAGGTCCATCATTGGAAAATGCACCAGATGTATTCAATTTGAAGACATCACCACCTCCCATATCCCCAAGTCATAAGCAAGGGTGGCTTGATTTGTGACACGGGGTGTGTAAGAGAAAGGCGGTAGCTTTGGAGGGTAGCTTTGGGCCGAGAGGGGAAAAGGACATTTTACATCTATTCCTTCATAGATAGGACTTCCCTGATAGCTCAGTTGGTAAAGAATCCGCCTGCAATGCAGGAGACCCCCAGTTCGATTCCTGGGTCAGGAAGATCTGCTGGAGAAGGGATAGGCTACCCACTCCAGTATTCTTGGGCTTTCCTTGTGGCTAAGCTGGTAAAGAATCTGCCTGCAATGTGGGAGACCTGGGCTTGATCCGTGGGTTGGGAAGATCCCCTGGAGAAGGAAAAGGCTAGCCACTTCAGTATTCTGGCTCGGAGAATTCCCTGGACTGTATAGTCCATCGGGTCACAAAGAGTCAGACGCAACTGAGTGACTTTCACTTTCATAGATAATCCATCTATTTTTGGATGGCCTCAAGCTTCTGGAGCATTCCCCCCTTCCTTATCATGAATACAAAGCTTTCAGTTTTCATTATGTTTTTATCTTTTTCTCTAAGCCTGTTCAGGGGCAAAAAGCTTCGCCTTGCTTTCCTGGTCACATTCCCATTTGCCACTTCTAAATCTCACCTGTGTTCCTTCTAGTTTGTAATCTGGTTACTTCGATCCTTTATAACAGACTTTAAACTCAGTTTTTTATTCAAATTGGAAATTCAGTGTAAGAAGAGACTTTTTCTCTTTTCCTTCTAGTTCTCAAATCTTTTGCTTCTGGTCATAACAGATGGATGGATGAGAGGATGGATGGATAGGTAGATAGACATAATATTATCCTTTTAATATTTGTGTCCTTGCAGTTTGGGAGCATCTTTCAAGGAGACCATGGCTGATGACTACACAGAACTACTCCCATACTTACAATTTTTTCTATTTCCAGTGCAAGTCTGTGAGGCTCCTGTTCTCTGCCTACATGTCAACTAATAAACAAAGTCTCTCCCCACTTCTAATTAGAATACCCTTTATAGAGCCATAGACTTTCTCCTTATGTTTACTCACAAACAAAAAAAATTAAAAACTATTCCCAGTGTTTGAGCCAATTATATGTATATATAACACTTCCTAAAATAAATGAACCCCCTTTTCCTTTCAGATTCCTTCTACAGCATTCATTTGTGCATTCAATCATTCATCATACATGGGTAGTTGAAACCTATCACATGCTAAATGCTGGGTATAAGGTAAGAGTTGGGGAGGGAGCTGACACATACAAAAAACACTTAAAAGTCTACAATTACCACTTTTAAAGTCTTGGGTTCTTAATGAAGTGCTAAATAATTACATATTGTATGCTGTATTAATCAGGATTCTCCAGAGAAATAGAACCAATATAATGTGCATATGGAGAGAGATTTATTTTAAGGAATTGGCTCATATGATTGTGAAGGCTGCCAAGTCTAATATTCTACGGGGAGGGACAACAGGCTAGAGACCCAGGAAAGAGTTGTAATTTGAGTCCAAAGACCTTCTGCTGGCAGAATTCCCTTTCTCCTGGACAGGTCAGCCTTTTTTCAATTATAGCCTTCAACAGATTGGATGAGGGCCACCACATTATGGAGAGTAATCTGCTTGAATCAAAGCCTACCAATTTATGTTCATCTTATCTAAAAAATACCTTCACAGAAACATCTAGAATAATGTTTGACCAAATATCTGGTACTGTGGCCTAGTCAGGTGAACACATAAGATTAACCATCATGTATGTCAAACAATCTGAGAACAATTTAAGACAATCTGTATTAAATATAATAAACTGAAGGGCCAAATCATGGTGATAAGAAAGAGTGCTAACATTCACTGAGCACTATTGGATGCCAGACTCTTTGCATAAACTAGTTAATATACACATTATACCTTTGGTAGATTGCATATAATGTCTGCTTTTACAGGTGAAGAAGATGAAACCCAGAGAGGTTAAGTAACTTGTCCAAGGTCACTCAGCAAGTATTCTAACACAAATAAGTGTGGTAACAAAGCCCTTGTAAAGTTGAACAAAAGAGTATTATTGCACAGGGAAGGCAGTGGGAGAAAGCTTGACTGAGTAACATTAGAAGTTCTTCCCATATAACATAAATTGGTGCAGCCACTATAGAAAAGGGTATGGAGGTTCCTTAAAAAAACTAAAAAATAGAGCTATCATATGATCCAGAAATCCACTCTTGGGCATATATCTGGAGAAAACTCAAATTCAAAGAGATATACACACCCCTATATTCATAGCAGCACTATTTACAATAGCTAAGACATGGAAATAACCCAAGTGCCCATCAGTGCATAACTGAATTAAGATGTGGTGTATATGTATACTGTGGAATATTACTTGGCCATAAAAAAGAATGAAACAGTGTCATTTGCAGCACATGGATGGACCTAAAGATAACCATACTAAGTAAAGCAAGTCAGAGGAAAAAGAAATACTATATATTATCAATTATATGTGAAATCTAAAATATAATACAAATGAGTCTATATACAAAACAGAAAGAAACTCACAGACATAGAAAACAAACTTCTGGTTACCTAAGGGGAAAGGGAAGTGGGGAGGAAAAATTTAAAATATGGGATTAACTAAACCGATACAAACTACTGTACATAAAATAGATAAACAACAAGGGTTCACTGTATAGCAGTGGGAATTATATTTAATATCTTGTAATAACCTATTGTAGAAAATAACCTGAAAATCTATGTATGTATATAACTGAGTCACTTTGCTGTATGCCCGAAGCTAACACAATAATGTAAATCAACTATAATTCAATTTTTTTTAATGTTCTTCCCCTAGAGTAAGGAAACACCCTTTTTCTAACTCATGATGTTACAATTTATCATTTTTCACACTCTTTGTGTATATATATCCTCCTTAGGAATAGAAGTCTACATATTTATGAATAAGCATGTAACTATATGCACATGATAAATAAAAAATAAAATTTAACTACTATTGTATAATGTTTCATTGTATGTTTTAAACAATAGTCATGGACAGAGGCACTTCATTTCCTGTTGGGGGTTTGGGGCAGGGGAGAGACTAACCAAAAGCAGATCTTCTTAAATAGGACATCTTGATAGCAATCAATTTTTTGATGTTACAATAATTTTACCATGAACATTTTCATGTGTATAGTTCATCATGTCCTATGGTAAACACCTAGAAGCAGGAACATTTTCTCAAAGGAGTATCTCAGTATGATATTAATTCTCTTTCCCTGATATTAATGAGGTTAATAGTTTTTCATGTTTATTGGACATTTAGATATTCTTTTTATAAATTGCCAGTTCAAGTCCTTTTGGTGCATTTTTCTATTTAGCAGTATTTTTAAATTAATTTATATGAGTTCTTTATGTATTTGGATGAGTTCTTTATATATTGCAAGTATCTTCTCCCACTCTCTGACTTGCTTTTTCACTCTCTTAATGTTATCTTTTGTGGAACAAAAGTCCTTAATTTTAACTTAAGCATTTTTATCTGTCTTTTCATTTTGAGTTAGTGCTTTTTGAGTCCTCCTGCTTAGAAATCCTTGCTCCCTCAAGGTCATGAAGATATTCTCTATTTTCTTGTAGAAGTTTTATTTTTTTATTTGCCATAGAAGGTTTTTCACACCTATATCTACAGTCCATCTGAAACTGACATTTGTGTATAATGTGAAGTATTTATCATAAAATAAAACACAGATGCAGAAAACCGCACAAAAAAAATATACAGCTTAATCAACTATTATGAGTCAAAAACCATCCAGGTCATTAAATAGAACTTTACCTGTCACACCCGGAGCCCCTCCATGTTCCCCTTCCAGGTCTATAACCTCTCCCTGATCCTGATTATTGAGTGCTTCTCATGTCTCTTTGTTTTCCTTTTCTTTTTCATTTAAAAAAAAAAGTCCTTCATCTCACCTATGTCTTTAGGGCACTGTCTGTTGGACTTATTTATCTTGTGCTCCTTCTAGTTTAATGTTTGTCTGAAGCTATTTTTTCTTTTATTTCTAATTCTTTCCTTTTTAACTACTTTATTGAGGTATGATTGGCATTTTAAAAAGCTGTATATTTAATTTGTATAACAAATTTAGAGATAAGTATACATTCATTAAATAACTGCCATATTCGATGCCATCAACATATCCAGCATCTCTACAAGTTTCCTTTTGCTCTCTTTATCATCATTATTTTGTGATAAGAACACTTAACATAAGATCTGCACTCAACAAATTTTTAAGTATACAATACAGTATTATTATTATAGGCAGTTTGCTTTACTGTAACTCTCCAGGACTTATTCATCTTGCATAACTGAAATTTTGTACCTTTTGACTGAGACCACCTCATTTCCCTCTCCTTCCAGCCCCTGGCACCCCCCATTCTACTCTCTGCTTCTATAAGTTTAACTTTTTCAGATTCGTCACATCAGTGGTACCATGGAGTGTTTGTCCTTATGTGTCTGGTTTATATCACTTTCCATAATGTCCTCCAGGTTCATCCATGCTGTCACATACGGCAAGATTTCCTTCTTTTTTAAGGCTTTATTGGCCTTCCCTGGTGGCTCAGGGGTAAAGAACCTGCCCTCCAATTCAGGAGATGCAGGTTTGATCCCTGGGTTGGGAAGATCCCCTGGAGAAGGAAATGGCAACCCATTCCAGCATTCTTGCCTTGGAAATCCCATGGACAGAGCTACAGTCCATGGGTCTGTAAAAGAGTCGGACATGACAGTGACAAAATTATATCAACAAATATTTTATTGCATTAATATCACATTTGCTTTATTCATGTGTCTGTCAACGGACATTTAGGTTGTCTCCATGTCTTGGCTATTATGAATAGTGTTGCAAAGAGTATGAAAGTGCAGCTATCTCTTTGAGATTCTAATTTCATTTTCTTTGCATGTACATCCAGATGTGGGATTTCTGGATCATATGACAGTTCTAATTCTTTCTGAGTCCTGTCACCTCATTTTTATGTTTTTCTAAGTCTGATTTGTGAGGTTGTTTTCTTTTTTTCATGTCTTTTAGCTCATACTGAAATAGCAGTTTACAGCTTTCATCTATTGTGTTCACATGTCTTTCTGGCATGGTTTAACTGTCTGTAGGGATGATTTTTCTTCTTATAATCTTGTGTGGCATTCTACCTCAAAAATTTCTGTGGCTTAGTCCTCATGCGAAGTTAGTTTTCCTCAGCATAATTCAGGGCAGCTTTTCTCACTTCATAGAGCTCCCTCTTCTGTTGCTTTCTTGAAGTGCTCAAAAACACAGCAGCTTCCTTTCTCAGATTTCCTGGGCCTGTCCCCGTCTCCCACTTCTATCTTGACCTGCTGTTTCCTTCCTCTGTTATGTTACCCCTGTCCTGCTCATCATCTGGGTTGCTGCCCAGGAAGAGAATCCTGGACGATCAGTTTGGCAAATTCACAAAGGCTAGATTTTCCATCCTCTTCAGAACTGACCACTGGCCCTTTTGCCCTAACCCATTATTAAAGTGGGCAAAACCCCTCCCAAAGAACACATCATTCTCATGGATTGCAACCTGGCCCACCAGGCTTTTCGGTGAATATCTCTCAGTGACTTTAGAAGTCTCTTCTTCCCAAGTCAGTTAAATACTGCCTTGCTTCCCACTGCATTCCTATCTAAGGCTTCAGGTCCCAGACAGATAGGATGGCAGCTGCTAGTTTTTGCTACTTGCTTGCATGCTTGTATTTTGAAATTCAGTGGGATACGTTGTACCTCAGGTTGGGATCACCAGAAGCATCTGCTGAGATGTTTAGACAGCAAAATGTTCATTAAGAAACAACAGAGATAAACAGGAATGAGAAGAAGCAGGGTTGGGCAGAAGGAGATGAAGAACTGCAGTTCAAGTCTGACAATCTTGCCAACAATCCAGCAGGTTGTTGACAAATATTGCTTGTCAGAATTGTCCCACATTAGGTCAAAATTGCCATGGGTTTATACCTCATCTCTTTCAGTCCTGGGATATGGGCTACGCAGGAAACGTGCGACTCCAGGCAATGCAACTCTGCAGTTGAGGCAGATTCTGAAGCAGCTGAGAGTTGCCACAGCTAGGCAGTAAGTCTTTCCTTGAAGAGCATATCTCTGTGTCTACCCTACCTTGTCACTTAGTTTTGTTGCAAGTATTTTCTTCTATAATTTTGAATTGCACTGACTCTACAGATGAGTTTGGGATAATTTACATCTTTAAAATATAGAGTTTTTCAATTCATTAAAATTATATATTTCTCTACTTGTTTAGTCCTACAGTTTTTATAAAGTCTCATATAATAATAGCTTTCTATATAAGAGCCTTACATATCTTTTGTTAGATTTTTCTCCTAGGTATTTAATGTTTTGGTGATGTGATGTTTTTAAATTTTCTAATTGCTGCTATATATAAATACATATATATATATATTGCATATTGACCTTACACCTAGTGACCTTCCTAAATTCACTCATTAACAGTGTTTCTTCAGATTCATTTGGATTCTCTGGACACATGATCATGTTATGTGCCAATGATGATTTGTTTCCAATCCTTACACATTTTATTTCTTTTATTTGCCTTTTTTTTTGTCTAGGATTTCCAGAAAATGTTGTATAAACATGATGATAGAGGTATCACTTTCCTGGTATCAAAGGGAAAGCTTTCAATATTTCAACATTAAATATCATTTTACTATAAGATTTATAAATATACATATTTTCAGATTACAGTTTCTTCTAATCCTAAATTTTTAAAATAATAAGTATTAAATTTTATCAATTGTGTGTTCTTCAACTTATGAGAAAATCATTTTCTTTTTCTCCATCATGCTATTAATGCGGTGAGTTATGTTGATTTTTTTAATATTAAACCAACTTTGTATTCATAGAATAAAAGCTGACTGTGATATAGTATCTTTTTCATAATCGTTAGATTCCATTTGCAACTATTTTGTTTATAACTTTTCCATCTGTGTTCACAGAAATTCGGGTTTTCTTCCTTACAATGTCTTTATCACGTTTGTGTATCAAGGTCATGTTAACCTCATAAAATATGTTGAATTACTTTTTTTTCTGTTCTCTGGAAGAATTTAAGAAGGATGTTATTTCTTCTATAACAAAATTAGAGGAAGTTGAGCAATCTAGGCTTGGCGATTTCTACATGGGAAGATGTTTCTTTCAATAATTATAAAACTACTCAGATTTTCCATTTCTTGACTTATCATTTTGAGGATAAATTCACAAACCAACTGTCACTATCATCTTTCTTCTAGAGGAAAAAAATTCAAACCAGTGCATTCTATCATCACTTTTATGCTGAATGCCCTTGAGGAATATGTGGTTGATCCTGGCTTATTTTCCAGGACTTGGTGCTCATTTTACCTATAGTTTCAAAATTATTCACATTAAGTTCTTTACAATACCCCCCTACTTTCTTATAAATTTTGTAGGACCTGTAGTGCTGTCCTCTTTCCACTTCTTGATATAAGTAATTTTATGCTTTCCCTCTTCTATTTCCTGATCAGTCTTCCTAGAAGTTTATCAGGAGAACTTATCTTCTCTAGGAACCAAATGTGACACTTTTATTTATTTTATGTTTGTTTTTTACTTCTTTAATTTCTGTTCTTATCATCATAGTTTCCTTCTTTCTGTTTCCTTGGGGCTTAATTTTCAACAGCATCTCAATTTCTTAAAATAGGTACTGGTCATTGCTTTTTCAGCCATACAAGAATTTTAAGGCTATTAATGTTCTACATGAATTTAGCTCTATCCCACAATAAGCTGTGCTATGTCATGTTTTTATTACCATTCAGTTCAAAATATTTTCTAGTTTCCATTATACTATCTACTTTGACCCTTGGGTAATTAAGAAGTTTATCTCCAAACATTTGGACATTTTCTTATCTTTCTGTGTGTAGCGTAGTTGCACTGAGACCCGAGAACATAAATCTGTACAAGTCTGTCTTTTAAAATTTGTTGAGAAATGTTTTATGGTTCAGCAGCCATTAAATTTTGGCAATGTTCCATGTTACTTGAAGAAAAGCATACTCTGTTGTTGATTGCAGTATTCTATATCTGTTGATGGCATCAATTGTGTTAGTTTCATTAATCATATCATTAAAGATCTACACACTTATAGTTGTGTGGTTTAGTTTTATCAATTATTGATGGATGTGTTTTGGCGTCTCTCACTATGAAAATAGAGTTCTATATATGTCATTTTAGTTTCACCAAATTTCACTTCATATACTTTGAACCTAACTGCTTGTTGTTGTGTTCAATTCTTTTGCAACCCCATGGACTGTAGCCCTCCTCTGTCAATGAGATTTTCCAGGAAAGAATGCTGGAATGGGTTGTCATTTCCTTGTCCAGGGGATCTTCTTAGGTGCACGCAAATTTATGATAGTGTTATCTCTAAGGTCCTTTGCCTCTTTTATAATTTTTAAATGTCTTTTTTCATTTCTGGAAACTTTTATTGTTTTCAGGTTTTCTTTGATTGATAGCAGTGTAGCTTTCTTTTTGTTTAGGATTTGTATAGTATTTCTCTGTCCATTCTTTTAACTTTCAATTTCTCTTTGTCTTCATATTCAAGGTATGTCTCTTCTATCATTATATAGTTAGGTATAGTTATTTTAAAATGTTGTCTGGTAACTTTTGTCTTTTGATTGGAGAATTTATTCCATTGACACTGAGTATACTTACAGTTTAATTTGGATTCATTTTTATCAACTATTATTTTTCTTGTTTTATCATTTCTTCAACCTCTTATGCTACTATTTCTCTCCTTCTTGTCTTTAATCAATAAATTATATTTGTTTCATTTCTCCTCTAGTAATTTGTTGACTGCATATTTCACTAATCTTTTACTTGTCGCCCTCATTTATAGACTGCATTCTTGATTTCTTAGAATACAAAATAATTCCTTTATCACTTTCCAGACAATGTTAAGTCCTTAGAATACTTTTATTCCATTTGCTTCACCATCACCTTTTAAATTAATTTAATTTTCATTCTTTTTATTTTTTTCATGCTTTTTAGTTGTGCTAGTCACTCAGTGCTGTGCAACTCCTTGCAGCCCACCAGGCTCCTCTGTCCATGGAATTCTCCAGGCAAGAATACTGGAGTGGGTAGCCATTCCCTTCTCCAGTGGATCGTTTCAACCCAGAGATTTAATTCAGGTCTCCTGCATTTCAGGCAGATTCTTTACTTTCTGAGCCACCAAGGAAGCCCTAATGTCTACACTTTGATGACTACAGGGTTGCAAATCACTAGTCAGGTGTCCTATTGAATAATAATGATGAATTTGAATTATACCTTTATCATATACTAGTTTTTTATTAATACTTTAACACCTCTTTGGGAATTTTCCACATTTTGTTCTGATCCACACAGTCAAAAGCTTTGGCATAGTCAATAAAGTAGAAATAGATATTTTTCTGGAACTCTCTTGCTTTTTCAATGATCTAACGGATGTTGGCAATTTGATCCCTGGTTCCCCTGCCTTTTCTAAATCCAGCTTGAATATCTGGAAGTTTTGTTTTGTTGTGTGGATTACAACAAAATGTGGAAAATTCTGAAAGAAATGGGAATACCAGACCACCTGACCTGTCTCCTGAGAAATATGCAAGTCAAGAAGCAACAGTTAGAACCAGAAATGGAACAACAGACTGTCCAAAGCTAGGTTCCAAATTGGGAAAGGAGTACATCAAGGCTGTATATTGTCACCCTGCTTTTTTAATTTTGTGCAGAGTACATCCTGTGAAATTCTGGACTGGATGAAGCACAAGCTGGAATCAAGCTTGCTGGGAAAAATATCAATAACCTCAGATATGCAGATGATACCACACTTATGGCAGAAATGGAAGAGAAACTAAAGAGCCTCTTGATAAAAGTGAGAGGAGAGCGAAAAAGTTGGCTTAAAACTCAACACTCAAATTAAAAAAAAAAAACCTCAACATTCAAAACACTAAGATCATGGCATCCGGTCTCTCAGAGCAAATAGATGGGGAAACAATGGAAACAGTGACAGACTTTATTAGAGGGGCTCCAAAATCACTGCAGATGGTGACTGTAGCCATGAAATTAAAAGATGCTTGCTCCTTGGAAGAAAAGCTATGACCAACCTAGACAGCATATTAAAAAGCAGAGCCATTACAAAGGCCTGTCTAGTCAAAGCTATGGTTTTTCCAGTAGTCATGTACGGATGTGAGATTTGGATACAAAGAAAGCTGAGTGTGGAAGAATTGATGCTTTTGAACTGTGGTGTTGGAGAAGACTCTTGAGAGTCCCTTGGAATACAAGGAGATAAAACCAGTCAATCCTAAGGGAAATCAGTCCTGAATATTCATTGGAAGGACTGATGCTGAAGCTGAAACTCCAATATTTTGGCCACTTGATGCAAAGAACTGACTCACTGGAAAAGACCCTGATGCTGGGAAAGATTGAAGGCAGGAGGAGAAGGGGACAACGGAGGATGAGATGACTGGATGGCATCACCAACTCGATGGACATGAGTCTGAGTAAGCTCTGGGAGTTTGTGATGGACAGGGAGGCCTGGCATGCTGCAGTCCATGGGGTCGCACGTGTGGACACAAATGAATGACTTAACTGAACACTTAACATTGCTTCTATATTATGTATCATATTTTGCTGATTATTCTGTCTATTCTTGGTACAGAAATAAGCTCCTTGAATTATACATTTTTTTCTCTCTCTTACATTAAATATCTCACAATGTAAGTCTCTCTCACTTTACTACTTTTCTTTTTCCAAATTTTACTAATATATTCTCTTCTGGGTAATCTGAAGAATTGTTTTATAAAATTCCCACACAAATGTCTTTATAGTTTTGATTTTAAAACAACGTATTAATAAATTGGTGTATAGTGTTTTTACAACATTGTCTTTACTCCAGCAACATTAAGGCGGCTTAGTTGTGGGAGTGGCTTGTCTCTGAAGAGATGTGAATGCATGTGTATATTCTGTGTACTGAAACTTACTCTTGTTGATAAGTATAGAAGCTTTTATATATTATATTAGGATGCTTTTTATATTAGGATATAGTATAATATCCTTTCTATATTAGGATATAGTATAATATCCTTTCTATATTAGGATATTATAACTGAAATACTGGGTTCCCCTGGTGGTCCAGGGGTTAAGAATCCACCTTGCAATGCACAGGATACCAATTCAAGCCCTGGTCCAGGAAGATGCCGGGAATCAACTAAGCCGGTGCACCACAGCTATTCAGCCTGTGCTCTGGAGCCCTCGAGTCACAACTACGGTGGCCCACATGCTCCGGAGCCCGTGCTCCACAGGGGAAGCCACTGCAATGGAAGGCCCATGCTCCGAAGCTAGAGATTAGTACCCCAGAAAGTCCATGCACAGCAAAAGAGATCTAGCACAGCCCAAAATAATTAATTAAAAAACCAGAAACAACAAAAAAAATTGAAATACTTTCCACAATGTTTGTTAATTGGCACTATATAAGAAAGTCCATGAAGAGTGTTCTAATCAGTTATAATCATTTTTTCTTAATCCTTTTGGCTTTCAAGATGGACGATCATATAACCAGAAAATAAGGATAATTTTTCCTTTTATTTCCCAATTTTCACACTAATTACAACTTGAAGAAAAATATCAAATAAGAGTTGTAAAATATGGCATATTCATAAAAATGTAATGAGTGTTGATCCATACAACAACATGGATGAACCTGAAAATGTGCTATATGTAAGAACCCCATCACAAAAGACCAAATATTATATAACAGAATTTACATGAAAGTCCAGAATAGGGAAATTTATAGAGACAGAAAATGCATTAAAGTTGCTTAGAGCTGAAAGTGGGGAAGGAATGGGGGGATACAGGGTGAGAGCTCAAGGGGATTTCTTCTTCAAGTGATGAAAATTGTCTCAAATTCACTGTGGTGCTGGTTGCATGCATCTGTGAATGTACTGAAAACTCCTGAATTATACACTTTAAAAGGATGAATTGTATGGTATATGTATTACATCTCAAAAAAAAAAAAAAAAAAGCACTATTTAAAAAAAAAAAAAGAGGTTGATAACTTATATCTTTGTCCTGACTTTAAAAGAAAAAATTCCAAGCTGGTATTTCAGTTTTATATAACTGTGGTTACAGGTTTTACAGAGCAAATCAATTTGCTCCAAGGTGTCATTGCCAACACTCTATGCTTTGATATGCAGTCAAATATATTTGACTAGAATTCAAAAACTACATTTCCTAGACACTCTTGCCAGTTGACTTTTGGCAGAGCTGGCCAGTGGAAGGCACTGCTGGAAGACTGGAGGATGGCAGAAGCAACACTCTCCTCCTCCTGGTTTCTAATGACATTTCTGGTGGTAGAAGCAGCAGCGAGGACAATGTCAGCCTGTAGCAGGGGCAACAATGCCTCAAGAGGCAGCAACAAGGGCCAACAGCAGCAGGAGTGGTGTCAGGGCAGGCTCCTGGGTCCGGCAGAGCAGCTGCCTCCAAAAACATTGAGTCCATCTGGCTTAGAGCCCTCGACTACTGGGCAGCATTGTCTGCTTACTGCAATTACGGGTTCAGTAACCTCACCTTCCTCCAGTCCTTCCATTGTGCTTATAATCAATTCCCATATTAAATGTCTGTTTTACACGTGTAGAGTGGTTTCTATTTTCTTGAGTGAGCTCGAACTGATAGAGTAAGGAACTTTTCTCCATTCAAATGTTAACAGTTCTCATCAGAATGGATGTTGAATTATGTCAAGTGCTTTTTCTGAATCGGTTAAGAGGAGCGTATTGCCTTCTCTATTGATATTGATGAAATTAATTATATTAAGAGATTGCCTAACATGGAATCATTTTCACACATTCAGGTTTAGGTCCCACCCCCCCCCCAAAGCAACACAGGTACCTTGGTACAGGGCGGCTACTTGAGAGGTGATGCCAGGAAACGAGTGATGGAGTGGAAAGAGTGAGACAGAGGAGGAGGAAAGGAAAGTCAGAGCTATGTAGATGAGCTGATGATAATAGAGAGCAACTGGGGTTTAATTTCTTTGGTGGACCCTCAGAGGAACTGGGTATGATGCAGCTCAGAACGCTTCCTTATTGACTTTTAATCCTGATGATAGAAGGTTGTCTGTGGGGATGTAGATTCTTCCACACCTCTGGCTGCACTTCTGCCTGTAGGCTGAGGAAGCAACCAAGGCTTGGAGAAGCCTCAAGGCAGAAAAGCTGAGAGCCCAGCTGTGGTGGAAGGCAGGGGAGGCCATGGGGCGTGGGTGGGGCCCCAAGGCATCTGCGAACCCATGTTACCAAATAAACCTTAGTCCAGCTGTTTAATTTTCTAATCTGATGCTTTTGTATTCAAGTGTGTTTCATATGTGGTTTGCTCTGAGCATTAAAGTTATTATAAAATGAATTGTGAAGATCTGAAATGTGTAAAATAGTGTCTCTTCTGTAAAAGTTTTCAAGAATTGTTTGTAAAACTATGTGGATCCAGTGCTGTTCCAGAGGAAAGTCTCTGGTGACCATTTCTTTGCATTTCAAGATGTGCCTTTCTTCGCTTCATGTATATCAGCTATGCAAATAGGATGTGATTGGTTTTACTTTTGGGAACCAACATAATTGGCCAAATGACCAGAGGTCTGCTTTTACAATTCATATAAAAAGAAACCACAAAATAAATTTTTTCCATCCTGTTTAGACAGAGATGTAGGTTATTGACACAGATGTGGATTTTTCACTGTGTTCATCTGTGTTAAAAAATATATATATATATTGAAACAGTACCCAAAAATCTTGCCCACAAAAAGGCCACAAAAATTGCTGCATTTCTCAGTTTATAATATTCACTAAAAAATTGAATTCTTCACACTCAGCACTTCTACTACAGTGCATCAAGGAATGCAGAATACTCTTTACATAATAAAAAGAGAAATATACCTGAGGAAAGAGGCAGCAATGCAAAGATGGAGGGGTCCCTGGGGCACTAGCAAAAGATGTTTACATTTGGAGAAAGTTCATCTTCTTCTTGTCATAAAAAACAAATTACTTTAAGATTTTGCATGAAATGTTTTGACTTTCCCTTCAGTGCAAAACCATTTTTCCTCGGATAATTTACCTAATAGACATGAAGAACTGCTATCAAGCCTTTTCTCCTCCAGTTACAGCAGCAAGAAAATTATCTTACATCGGTTGCTGACAACTAGTATCCCTCTCGCGGGCACATAATGAGAGAACTGTCAGGCAGGATGAGTGTCCAGTACAGAAATATTTAATTAATGAGCTCTCATCATGCCTCCAGGTAATTCTTCACAGAACTAAGGATACAGAGAGAACACCCTCTGAGCAGTCCAAGGAATTAAAAAAAAAAAAAATTGCTGCTGAGAGAATTTGTTTTCATTTTTTTTAAAGCCAAGTTACCTATAAGATTCTATGGACATATTTTTCACATGCTTAAACTTTTTGTACTTCAGAAATATTACATAACTTTATCACGGTAAAATATGCACAACATGAAATTTAACATTTTAAGTGTATAACTCAGTGACATGACATTTACATTGCTGCACAGTCACCACCACTGTCCACTTCCAGAACTTATCACCCCAAACAGAAGCAACAACCCCCAATTCCTCCCTCCCCTCCAAGCCTTTATTCTATTTTCTGCTTCTGTGAATTTACCTATTCCAGGTCCCACATATATGTGGAACCATACAACATTTATCCTTTTGTGACTGACTTATTTCCCCTGGCCCAACATTTTCAAATTTCATCCATGTCATAGCATGCATCACAACTTCATTCCTTTTTTTAAACTGAAGTATAGTTGATTTACAATGTTGTGTTAGTTTTATATGTATAGCAAAGTGATTTACACACACACACATTCTTTTCCAGATTCTTTTCCACTATGGGTTTTTATAAGATAATGAATATAGTTCCCTCTGCTATACTGTAGGTCCTTGTCATTTACCTGTTTTATATAGAGTTTGCATCTGCTAATCTCAAACTCCTAATTCATCCCCCCTGCTCCCCACTATCCCCTCTGGTGACCACAAGTTTGTTTTCTATGTCTGTGAGTCTATTTCTGTTTTATAAATAAATTCAGTTGTATCATTTTTCTAGATTCCACGTATAAGTGATATTAGATTATCTTTGTCTTACTTAGTATAACAAATTTGAAATTTTAAAGGAGTCAGACACCATAGGATATAGACTTAGAATCTTGTATTTTAGATCTTATGTTAAGAAAAATGTAACAGAAAGCAATAGTAAATTCTTTTCCACATAATTTTGTGGGGGTTACTTGGTAATTAAAGCATCACTTGCATACATTGGAAAACAGTAGTGCACTATGTGTGAGTTACTTACTCAGTACATTTACAAGGCTGGATGTATTTTCAGGATTCACAGGTCCCTGGTAACATTTTCATGGTTCCCAACATGGGAACCACCCATATTCCAGACAAGAACAAAACCAGGCTGTTCTGTCTTAAATCAAGGCGTTTTCACTTTATTGGAGAATCTTTGTCTCATGAGTTTGGTTACTGTTCACTATAAAAACCATGTATGGCATGTCATTCCAAGAAGAACTTTTTCTGCCTGCTATGCTCTACAAAAAATGGGCTTGAGGGATGGGGCTGAAAAAGGTGAGGTGGAGGTACAGAGTGCAAATGACAAAAAGATGTTAAACTAAAACCCAGATCTCTGGACTTCTAATGCAGTGCACTTGCCTTTCAACTAACTGAAAAAAGAAAGCATTAAAAAAGTGACTAGGCTTGAGCAAAAAGTCTTTGGAATTTTCCCATCATTCTTTTTATTCACTAATGGACAAGAATTTCCTCTATTTACGGTGACATTTCAATAACCTCAGATATGCAGATGACACCACCCTAATGGAAGAGAGTGAAGATGAACCTTTACTCTTGATGAAGAGCCTCTTGATGAAGGTGAAAGAAGAGAGTGAAAAACTTGGTTTAAAACTCAACATTCGAAAAACTAAGATCATGGCATCTGGTCCCATCACTTTGTGTCAAACAGATGTAGAATAAATGGAAACAGAGACAGACTATTTTCTTGGGCTCACTACAGGCAGTGACTGTAGCCATGAAATTAAAAGACACTTGCTCCTTGGAAGAAAAACTATGACAAATTTAGACAAATGGCAAACAGCATATTAAAAAACAGAGACATCACTTCGGCGACAAAGGTCCGTATAGTCAAAGCTATGATTTTTCCAGTAGTCAATGTATGGATGTGAGAGTTGGACCATGAAGAAGACTGAGCACTGAAGAACTGATGGTTTTGAACTATGGTG
Source organism: Odocoileus virginianus (assembly GCF_023699985.2). Taxonomy (NCBI): domain Eukaryota; kingdom Metazoa; phylum Chordata; class Mammalia; order Artiodactyla; family Cervidae; genus Odocoileus; species Odocoileus virginianus. The sequence goes on from NC_069689.1 coordinate 29,330,912, forward strand.
GCAGAGAAGACTCTCGAGAGTCCCTTGGACTGCAAGGAGATCAGACTAGTCAATCCGAAAGGAAATCAACCCTGAATATTCATTGGAAGGATGCTGCTGAACCTGAAGCTCCAATACTTTGAGCTCTAATACACTTCCACCTGATGTGAAGAGCTGACTCATTGGAAAAGACCCTGACGCTGGGGAAAGATTGAAGGCAGGAAGAGAAGGGGGCAACAGAGGATGAGATGGTTGGATGGCATTATCAACTCAATGGACATGAGTTTGAGCAAGCTCAGGGAGCTGGTGATGGATAGGGAAGCCTGGCAGTCCATGGGGTCACAGAGTCAGACACAACTGAACAACAATGGTGAAATTAATAGCACATATAAAGACAAGAATCTACCATGGCTGTAACTCCTAAAAATTGACTTTTCTTGGGCTTCTTTTGGTAAATTTTTATCATGTTGAATGAAATCAAATTATCATATGACCCTTGACTTCATCTAATATTCTAAAAACCCAAAAGATTAATATAATAGAATTGGAAGCCTTTAATTAATCACCCATATAAGACATTTAGAATAATGTGATAGTTTGATTTGAATGTGGGCTAAATATATTGAAATTAGTTTTATAGGAGAAAGTTCTGGAGATTATTCTAGAAAAAATAAAGGTGATCACATGGCATGATAATAAATGCACCTTGTATAAAAATATTGAGGGAAATAGAAGTTTTTAATTTTTAAATAATAAAAGAACAGTGTATTTAATAATCATTATTAAAAATCTCTTTTGAAAAACTATAAGCCTAGAGAATTCAATTCAGTTCAGTCACTCAGTCAAGTCCAATTCTTTGTGACCCCATGGATTGCAGCACGCCAGGCTTCCCTGTTCATCACCAACTCCCGGAGCTTACTCAAACTCATGTCTATCAAGTCAGTGATGCCATCCAACCATTTCATCCTCAGCCGTCCCCTTCTTCTCCCACCTTCAATCTTTCCCAGCATCAGGGTCTTTTCTAGCGAGTTAGTCCTTTGCATCAGGTGGCCAAAGTATTGGAGTTTCAGCTTCAGCCCTTCCATCAATTCAGGATTGATTTCCTTTAGGAGAGACTGCCAGGATCTCCCTGCAGTCCAAAGGACTCTCAAGAGTCTTCTCCAACACCACAGTTCAAAAGCATTAATTCTTCAGGACTCAGCTTTATTTGTAATACAACTCTCAAATCCATTCATGACTACTAAAAAACTATAGCTTTGACTAGACAGACGTTGTTGGCAAAGTAATGTATCTGCTTTTTAAGATGCTTTCTAGGTTAATCATAGCTTTTCTTCTAAGGAGCAAGGGTCTTTTAATTTCATAGCTGCAATCACTATCTGCAGTGATTTGGGCACTCCAAAAAATAAAGTCAGCCACTGTTTCTGCTGTTTCCCCATCTATTTGCCATGAAGTGATGGGACTGGATGCCATGATCTTAATTTTGTGAATGTTGAGTTTTAAGCCAACTTTTTCACTCTCCTCTTTCACTTTCATCAAGAGGTTCTTTAGTTCCTCTTCACTTTCGGCCATAAGGGTAGTGTCACCTGCATATCTGAGGTTATTGATATTTTCCCCAGCGATTTTGATTCCAGCTTGTGCTTCATCCAGTCCAGCATTTCACATGATGTACTCTGCATATAAGTTAAATATGCAGCCTTGACATACTCCTTTCCCAATTTGGAACCAGTTTGTTGTTCCATGTCCAGTTCTGTTGCTTCTTGACCTGCATACAGATTTCTCAGGAGGCAGGTAAGGTGGTCTGTTACTCCAATCTCTTTCAGAATTTGCCACAGTTTATTCTGATCCACATAGTCTAAGGCTTTGGCATAGTCAATAAAGCAGAGGTAGATGTTTTTCTGGAATTCTCTTGCTTTTTCTATGATCCCCAATGAATACTGGCAATTTGATCTCTAGTTCCTCTGCCTTTTCTAAATCCAGCTTGAACATCTGGAAGATCACAGTTCACATACTATTGAAACCTGCCTTGGAGAATTTTAAACATTGTTTTGCTAGCATGTGAGATGAGTGCAATAGTGTGGTAGTTTGAACATTCTTTGGCATTGCTTTTCTTTGGGATTGGAATGAAAACTGACCTTTCCAGTTCTGTGGCCCTTCCTGAGATTTCCAAATTTGCTGGCATATTGAATGCAGCACTTTCACAGCATCATCTTTTAGGATTTGAGATAACTCAACTGAGATTCCATCACCTCCAATAGCTTTGTTCGTAGTGATGTTTCCTGAGGCCCACTTGACTTCGCATTTCAGGATATCTGGCTCTAGGTGAGTGATCACACCATCATGGTTATCTGGGTCATGAAGATCTTTCTTGTATAGTTCTTCTGTGTATTCTTGCCATCTCTTCTTAATATTTTCTGCTTCTGTTAGGTCCATACCATTTCTGTCCTTTACTGTGCCCATCTTTGCATGAAATGTTCCCTTGGTATCTCTAATTTTATGGAGGAGATCGCTAGTCTTTCTCACTCTATTGTTTTCCTCTATTTCTTTGCACTGATCACTGAGGAAGGCTTTCTTATCTCTCCAAGCTATTCTTTGGAACTCTACAATCCAATGGGTATATTTTTCCTTTTCTCCTTTGCCTTTCAATTCTCTTCTTTTCTCAGCTATTTGTAAGGCCTCCTGAGACAACCATTTTGCATTTTTGCATTTCTTTTTCTTGGAGATGGTCTTGATCACTGCCTCCTGTATAATGTCACGAAACTCCATCCATAGTTCTTCAGGCACTCTGTCTATCAGATCTATATCCCTAGAATCCATTTGTCACTTCCACTATATAATTGTCAGGCATTTGACTTAGGTCATACCTGAATGCTCTGGTGGTTTTCCCTACTTTCAAGTTAAGTCTGAATTTTGCAATAAGGAGTTCATGATCTGAGCCACAGTCAGCTCCTGGTCTTGCTTTTGCTGACTGTATAGAGCTTCTCCATCTTTGGCTGCAAAGAATATAAACAATCTGATTTCGGTGTTGACCATCTGGTGATGTCCACATGTAGTCTTCTCTTGTGTTGCTGAAAGAGGCTGTTTGCTACGACCAGTGTGTTCTATTGACAAAATTCTGTTAGCCTTTACTCTGCTTCGTTCTGTACTCCAAGGTCAAATTTGCCTGTTATTCCAGGTATCTCTTGACTTCCTACTTTTGCATTTCAGTCCCCTATAATGAAAAGGACATCTTTTGGGGTGTTAGTTCTAGAAGGTCTTGGTGTTTTGGGTGTTAGTTTTAGAAGGTCTTGACCAGTCATGCTGAAGAAGCTGAAGCTGAACAGTTCTATGAAGAGAATTCAATACTAACACAAAAATACTGCATATCCTGTAACTACTATTAATAGAAAGAGCATCCAGGAGATTACAGCTGGTGTTCAACTAACACTCCCTGGAATGTCACTGTGGATGGTGTTTGTTTTCACAGGTCAGTATCCACGCCATAGAAGTACCTCAGTATTACTCCTACAAGTCCCTCCAGGATAACCTCCACTCTCTGCCTCAGGCTCCAGTCACTAGCGTCCTAGTCAGCGCTGGGTGCAGTCATGGACGTCTTAAGTGACCCAAATAGAGACGCTGCACCCAGCCTGCAGGTCATGACCTCCCCTGCACCTTCAGGACATTAGCAGGGTGACCTCATGACCTGGCTAGCTCTTAGGTCATCTTCTTGCAACAACACATCACCTTTCCTCAGACAGACCTCGGACTCTCTCTCCCATGAATGAGCAGCAGCCTCTGATGAAGCCAGTCCTTCTTAAAGATCTTCAGTTAAGAGTTGCAACCACACTGCTGCCACAGTAAAGAATTCTCCTTTATATCAAGTCTAAATCTCTCCTGTATTATGCAGAACCCTTTCAATTGTAAATAACAGAAATGACTCAAATTAGCTTCAGCTAAGAGGGAGTTCACCGGCTGTGTGACTGGGTGTCCAGGACTCAGGGGTGTCATCTGGCCTCTCTCCTGTTCTCTCTCCCCTCCTCTCTCCCTCTCAGCATCTCTCAATAAGTGGGCCTCACTGCCTCCACCTGAAGCCGGGCTTCTCTGAGGCATATGAGCTGGGGACAGGAGAACAATATTCCAGGTAGGAACTTTATTTGGCTGTGCCTGGACCCCATGACCACCCCAGTGCAGAGTGAAAGGAGTGCAATGTGCCACCCTCTCTGGTTGACAGCCCTGACCCTGACCACACGGGCAGGGGAGGAGACTTGCCAATCGGCCCTCCACAGACCCATAGCACCAGCAGCTGGTTAGACACTGAGAATCTCAAGCCCCACCCCACATCCACCAAATCAGGATCTGGACTTCAGTCAAGCTCCTTGAGTGATTCATGTGCCCAAAAATACTGGAGAGGCTTTTCTCCTAGGAAGGGTGCTGGGGGATGATGTATTTATAGGGGGTTGGGAGGACATGGAGATATTTACTCAAACACAAGTGAGATGGAATCCAGCTTCTCTTCATTTAGCCTTTAGGGGAAATGAAGAACTAGCCTTCACTCTAAATATCACAAACGTTAATACTCACATTAAAAAAAAAAAATTCATAGGTTTCTCTTCCACTTCCTCTTCTTTATATTCCTCTTCTCCTTTATCTAAGCTTTGTTGTTGCCATTCAGTCGCTCAGTTGTGTCTGACTCTTTGCAACCCCATGGACTGCAGCACACCAGGCCTCCCTGTCCATCACCAACTCCCAGAGCTTGCTCAAACTCATGTCCACTGAGTCAGTGATGCCATCCAACCATCTCATCCTCTGTGGTCTCCTTCTCCTCCTGTCTTCTATCTTTCCCCACATCAGGGTCTTTTCCAATGAGTCGACTCTAGCTTTTTATGTTATTTGCTGTGTCAGAATTTTTGTTAAGTGAAAGGAAATTAACACTATTAGTGTTTGTTTCCATCATTGACTCTGGTTAAATTACTCTGCGTGCATGAAAGATTGAGGGCAGGAGAAGGGGACGACAGAGGATAAGATGGTTGGATGGCATCACCACTCAATGGACATGAGTTTGGGTAGGCTCCAGGAGTTGGTGATGGACAGGGAGACCTAGTGTGCTGCAGTCCATGGGGTCACAAAGAGTCGGACATGACTGAGTGACTGAACTGAACTGATGCTGTCGCTTCAGTCATGTCTGACTCTTTGCAACCCCATGGACTGTAGCCCACCAGTCTTATCAGTCCATGGAATTCTCCAGGCAAGAATACTGGAGTGGGTTGCCATTTCCTCCTCCAAAGGATCTTCCCAACCCAGGGATCGAACTCGCAACTACTGCATTACAGGAGGATCTTTACCACTGAGCCACCAGGGAAGCCCAAAATCGCTCTACATCCCAGCAACGTATCTGCTACCTCCCGCCAGGGGTAGCACAGCCTCGCAGTTATCAGTGTAGATCAGAAGCTGGTTTGAATTATAACTCTGCCACTTACTAGCTGTCTCATTTAACCTCTCTTAGCCTTACTGCCTCGTCTATAAGATGGGGCTCAGCATAGGTGTGCTGGGGATTACATGAACTAATGCTGTAGCATGCTGTAGCACTGTTTATGCTTTTGTGACATAAGTGTTGTTTATTTACACATCCCTAATACTGCTTGGTGGCTAATGTATAAAGCGAGCACCTGGAAAATATCACGCAGGTGATAAAATTGCCAGACAAACTTCCTTATTTCATTCACATCTTTCCATTTCTGTTGAACCATTCCTTCTAAGCATGAGGTTGTGAAAGGAACTCTTCTAAACCAACAATAGTCCCACAAGCTGATATAACCAAGATTTACACGATATAACCAAAGCTCTCATAGAAGTTTCCATAATTTAAAAATGAAAAAAACTGTCCATGATCTATTCACTAGAAAATATTTGTGGTCAAAAGTGGCTACCACAAAAAGCAGTTTGTTGTCCTTATTGCCTAAATTCAGAGCCTAGAAAGCACAGATTTGTTACTGTACGTAAGTTACCCACTCTGCTTCCCCCAAGGAGTTCTTGGGAGGGTTGAGTGATTAATAGATAAAAACTGCTCAGACAATCCCTGGCTTAAAGCAAGTAATCAATAAATGTCATTTATTATCATCACAAAGTCTTCCACATATAGGTTGGGGAGGTAAGGAGTTACAATGACTGCAGCAGGCAACAAACCAAGGCACAGAAGGAGTCAATTCCTCTTCCTATATCACTAGTCAACACAGTTCACACACACACACACACACCCCTCCACAGCCAAGAGAAGTGAGAGTTAAGGAAAAGAAGAATAAGAACAACAATTCTTAAAGATCACTAAGCTGTATAGTCTGAATCATTTGGACTAGCTCCACTGTGATCTTAGCTAACTTACCTCTGCCCTATTTCTCCACCTCAAAAAAAAAAAAGGCAATTTATTAAAGGTTGGTGATGCTCAGGTAAAAGATGCTATAGACCAATAAGTGTCCCACAGGTTAACAACCTTCCTAACCATTTTAAATACTAGCAAATGTTCCAGCTCACACAGTGCCATGGTTTTACTAGACTGGAAAATACAGCAATTTGTTCAAACAGTAGCTGTTATTTCTGGATGCTAATCAAGAAGTACCATTTACCTTGGGAGTCTGAAAAATGTGTGGACTGTACAAGTGCGCCATCTGCTGGCCCTAAAAGACTCAAATTTGGCCACTGGGCAAGGAAGCTTGTCCCATGCAGTAGGTACATGAGTAGATTAGCTTTAAAGTGGCCAAAGCTATTTCCACCACAACATATCCTGGTGTTAAATTATCACAGTGAATACACTACTTTTGCAAGGAAAATGATGCGTTTAAGTATGAATGTGTATGATATTAAAATAGCTAAGTTATTATTTGTGCTTACATTATCATGTAGGGAGAAAAGATCATTTAATGCATCTTAGAAATGAAATGACCCTAAAATATTATCTATTCTGAATGCCTCTTATTTAACACATGAGCAAACTGAGGTTTCAGAGGCCACACAACTTCCCCAAGGTACTCAGCCAGTAGCAGCAGGACATGACCCCAAATCTCCAGGCTGGGCACCTTGTCCTGCTACACTTACAAAGGTAAAGGAAGGCGGAGATGTACCAAAAAAAAGCAAACTGCCCAACCAATTTCCTGGGACTCCTGCATTCATCTTACTGATATGGGCACGTTAAGTGTTGCTTGCAAAGAACCGTAACTTTTCATCTTATATCCACTCCACACTTTTAAAAAAAACTTTCACCTCTGGTTGTAGCCAAAAGCAAAAACCCTTTTGATGGTTTTACTATGCTTATCAAAAAAAAAGAAAAGAAAAACAACAGGTAGGGACACTTTCTCTTATGATTAATTTCACTAATTGAAAAGAAAAAGATCTAGTAGTTTAATCACAACTTCTGTCATGTCATTCAACATATTGAATGGACAACACTACTTATTTGCCTGGATCACCTGCCACTTGGCCAAGAGCACCCAATCAGTTTGGAAGCGAGTTTGATCCCTGGGTTGGGATGATCCTCTGGAGAAGGGAAAGGCTACCCACTCCAGCATTCTGGCCTGGAGAATTCCATGGACTGTATAGTCCATGGGGTCGCGAATAGTCGGGCACGACTGAGCGACAGACATTTCCTTCGTTTCACTTCACGGAGAAATGCTAGCACCGTCCGATAGAGGGCAGTAGCGCACAGACACTAGTGACCACCCTGCCCTGCTCCCCCCACTCACAGGGGGAAAGAGGCACGTGTGTACATTCCCGCATCTCTGAGACTTTTATTCTGAGAGCGGAGCCAAGCATTTTTCCGATGTGGAAATTAATCTTAAAAGCCAATGATCTGACAAGGAAAAATGTTAATCATTGCATTTTCTTATTTCCCCCAGCTCGTGACTCCAACTCCAAATTCTGCCCTCAAACCTCGCAAATCAAAGTTCTTTACAACGTGACAGGGATGAGCCTTGGATCCGTCTGAAAACAAGGCTGACAATTTTCTCACCACCTAGCAAAACAAAAAACACTAAACACAATCCAAAAATCCCCAAGGGGAACAGCTTCAAGAATCTTGAAAATCATACCTATTTTTGTTTGTAACGTGTGAAATTATTACAAGTATGTTCACCAAGAGGACTATTGATGGATGACTCACAATTTAGCTAAATTCAATGAGCCCCACACTGTGCCTATCCCAGTAGGTGACTCATGCATTTTTTATTTCAAGTATCAAGTGTTTGCCAAAAACAGTATTTAAAAAAAGTAATGAAAATTGTTCTGAAAGAGCTCATGAATAGGGTAGGACTACCCACCGACAGCCTCATTTGTGCCCTGACCACTTACACGGGATTTGGTGGGTCTGCTCCAGTCATGCTTGACTGAGAGAGCGCTCCCCACAGCAGGGCTGGCAGGCGGAGGGCAGGTTTCTTACTCACTGGGCAGGGTTATCTGCCCACTGCCCACGTCTCAGCAAAGACTTTGGATATTTGGGGGTGCTCCAATAATGTATGTGTTTTGGAGTACATGCAGGTTTTGCCAAAACATGTTGAAAACAGACATTGTTATTTGTCTTCTATTGAACTTTCCTCTGTTTTTCTACACTTTTAATTTTTAAAACTTAGCTATCAGAAAAAAATGGACAGATGAAAGGTCACCCAGAGGAAATAATGAAAATGACTGCTAGTAAAGAACAGTTAAGGGACAGAGACCTTATTCTGACTATGGATGTCTCCCTGAGCACCTGCTACTAGGCTATTCCCAAAGACCTCGGAAGATCTGCTTTCTCAACCTGCCTCTGACCAGCCAAAGGAAAAGTTCCTAGCCCCTACTGATCTTCTCCCAAAATTCACTGTATTTTCTCATCATCTAAGAATATGCTTGTAAAGCTCAGAAAGGCACTGTTGCATATTAATTTGGGTGTTTTAATAGATACTCAAAGCTTTGAGGTATTTCAAGGGAAAGATTTTAAACCCTTTACAAAGTTCCCGGTACTGCTACTCTTTACCCCTAAAGATTATCATGCTTTTAAATCATGAACAATGATATTTTTCAGGTCAAATGTTGGCCCCTTATTTCACTCCTGATTTCACTGTTTTCGGGCAAAGGATGTCCTTTTCAAGTTCCAAGAGACCTTTCTCCCCATCCATACTGTGGACCATCCCTTCTTCCTTTAACCAGGTTTTTATAAAGAAGTGCATCAGGCACTTAGTAGGCTGACCAAACGTTTCGCATTCTATGGTCACTCCTTCATGGGGTTTTGATCTGTTGTTGCTTAGCAACATCTACATAGATATAATTTCCATCCAGTGGTGAAATCAATATTTTTGGTCTCTTGTTAATCTCAAGACATGCTGATCTCTCGATATGCTACACAACAAAGGATACTTGGGCACTGTTTTACCCTTTGAAGGAGAAAGAAAGGAAGAGCCTCTCTGAGAGGATTTTTTCTTCTTAACATGTATCTTCTCTGGTCTGCTTAGCAATCGGTGCATAACAAACCAATCCAAAACTTAGTAGCCAAAAACAGCTTCTTATGTTATCTCTTAGGGTTCTGTGGTTTGACTAGGTTCATCCGGATGGCTGTGGCTTTGATCTTTCATGCAATTTCCAGTCAGAGGACAAAAGGGGCTGGAGTCTTCTGAAAGCCAGACTGGGCTAGACATCCATGATGGCTTCTTCTCCTCTGTGCCTGGACTGGGATGGCTGGAGAGCTGGAGGCTAGCCCAACCTCTCTCTCGTCACACAGCTAGCTTGGCCTTCACAGCACTAGCTTGTAGTGGGTAGGATGGGTGAGACAGAAAGTGAGAGTGAGCCACTCATGGGAAGGAATGTTTTATCACTGACATTGTTTGGAACTGCCTTGCATGGTAATAATAAAAAGCAGGCTGATTTTTTTTGTTGGCTTTAATATCATTTTTTAATTCTCTATAGACAAAGTACCCCCTTTATTCTACACTTCAGGTGGACAACTCCCACTGTCTCAGCACACCACTGCTTCCCAACATGGCTGCCTCTGGACTGTTGGAGTTTCTGACTGACTTCCTTTGGATTTGGCATTCCAGGAGGACGGGTGAAAACTCTGAGCCTTCTTATGACCTAGAATCATGGAGTTTCACATCCACTCCATTCTGTGGGTCAAAAATAAGTCTCACAGCCATTATAGAGTCCAGGGAGAAGACTAAACAAGTGTGAGTACTGGAAAACAGACTTCATGGGGGGCATCTCCGGAGACAAGCCACCACCATTCAGCACTACCATTTGTAGTTCAGAACCACATGATTATTTAACCAAAGCTGGAGTTGACTGCATTTCAACTCAGGAAACTACAAACAACTTTAAAAGAACTTTGCTAAAAAGAGATTTTAAATTCAAGATTTTATTGAGCTTTGGGATTCTCTGATGAATTTTCTTTGTTTCTTACTGAAATAACAGAACTTCGAGTACACAGTGCCAACTTGTCACCATGGCTTCTGAGTCAATCCTTTTATTTCACTTTAACCTTGAGCCAAAATTCTTCCAAACTGTTACAGTCATAGCTCAACTCCATTTCTCAGATACACTAATGTGAACAACTGGGAACTTTCCAGAGCCATATCACTCCATTATGATCAAAACTTTCCCACAGAGGCCCCAGGCCAGCTGTGAATAGAATCTTTAGGTTTCTCAAACTCATGAATTATCACCAATGTAAATGTCAAGGGGGCTTCCCTGAGAGTTCAGTTGGTAAAGAATCCGCCTGCAATGCAGGAGACCCTGGTTCGATTCCTGGGTCGGGAAGATCCACTGGAGAAGGGATAGGCTACACTCTGGTATTCTTGGGCTTCCCTTGTGGCTCAGCTGGTAAAAAAAAATCCACCAGCAATGCGGGAGACCTGGGTTCAATCCCTGAGTTGGGAAGATCCCCTGGAGAAGGGAAAGGCTACCCACTCCGGTATTCTGGCCTGGAGAATTCCATAGACTACAGTCCATGGGGTCGCAAAGAGTCAGACATGACTCAGTGACTTTCACTTTCAAATGTTAAGACCCTTAGAAGCTTAGGTGTTTCTTAAAATAACAATAGGGAAACCTTTTTCTATTCCAGGCACTATTTTCTGTGCTTCATGTATGTTAACTCATATAAAGATGTATAGAACAGAATTTTGGACTCTGTGGGAGAAGGTGAGGGTGGGATGTTTCAAGAGAACAGCATCAAAACATGTATATTATCTAGGGTGAAACAGATCACCAGCCCAGGCTGGATGCATGAGACAAGTGCTCAGGCCTGGTGCACTGGGAAGACCCAGAGGGATCCGGTGGAGAGGGAGGTGGGAGGAGGGATCGGGATGGGGAATACATGTAAATCCATGGCTGATTCATGTCAATGTATGACAAAAACCACTACAATATTGTAAAGTCATTAGCCTCCAACTAATAAAAATAAATGGGGAAAAAAAATAAAATAAAAAATAAAGTCTATTTCATCTAAAAAAAAAAAAAAAAGCTCATAATCAACCCTATAAGGTAGTAGCCATTATTATTCTCATTTACAGATGAGTAAGCTGAGGCCCAAACAGGTTAAATAATTTGTCTCAGATCCTGTAGCAATAGGAAGAACCAATGCAGTCTGATTGTAGAACCCAAACTCTTAATAGTCATGCTGTGACGGTCCATCAATCACAGAGCTAGTATCACAGGGCAAGAAAGATTATGTCTGTGATTATGCACCAAATCCTTAGGAAAAGTTTCTGCAGTCAGTGTTAAATCAGCCACTGAGGGATACCAACAATGTGACTTGCTCCCCACATACAAACAGGTCAGTATCTACTGAGGAAAATAAGACAAATACCCTAGTACTGAGTGATGGCACTGAATGGTACTCTGTTTAAGTCCTGAAATGTGTACTGATTAAAAACTGTGAGAGTTGGAGGATTCCAGGCAAGGTCAGAGAAGACACCACAACACTGGATAGAGCCCTTTCTCATTCAGCCATATCTCAAAACTTGCGTGTTCTTTTCACACATGCACTGCCATCTGTGACTCTCGATCCCTTTCTAACTATAGGATTCATACAGAGGGAGCCACTAAAACTCAGATGCCTGGCTTTATACAGCAGCCTGATTTCAGTAGACCTCCCTCACAAAGAAGCTATCAGCCTGCACTGTTAGAATATCAAAGACAATAACAAAGACAAACACTTTTTGAGGTAATGTTGTTCATAATATTAGTTTCATGGGTACAATAGTATATTTCGACTTCTGTGTGTGTACACTACAGTATGCTCACCACTGAAAGTTTCATTTCTGTCACTCTTACAGTTGACCCCCTTTACCAGTTCAGCCCTCCTCCCACCCCCTTCCTAGGAATGTGACTTACTATCTCAGAGAGCAGTTATCCTGAAGAGGCAAAGTTGAGCCTTCAACCGATTCCTTTACTAAAGGAGAAGCTGGCTTGGCTCGAGGAATAAAGCACCCTCAAGTCTGTCAGATTCAAGGCTCCAAAACTGGTTCTGACCTTGGGCTAGTCAGTTAATTTGCAGAAGGCACAGAAAATAAAGTCAAAGAACTTATAGGTAAACAACAGCACCGACAATGCATTTAATGTATTATTCTATGGTACAAAAACACCAAGGAGACACTGCATTTGGGTGAAAGCAATCCTTCAAGAGCACTGACCTACTCAAATGTAGCTGCTTTAAAGAATATTATGAATGTGTTTTAACTTAGTATCCATTCATATTTTTTGGTATGTTCATTTTTCTTTTTTGTTGAATTTTGTTGTTTTCTGTTAAACTTCAACATGAATCAGCCATATACACAGCCAGGTATATATATACCCTCCCTTTTGAACCTCCCTCCCATTTCCCTCCCCATCTAGGTTGATACAGAACCCCTGTTTGAGTTTCCTGAGCCATACAGCAAATTCACATTTGCTATCTATTTTACACATTCATATTTTTACCAATGAGAAACAAACTAAAAAACTAGCATTTGGGCAAAAAGAAGCTAGATATGTAACATGGAACAATGCTGTTTTGCTGCCTTTGTGGGGAAAATAAAGTATAAGCATCATTATGAAATTAAGTTGATTTATCCTTATCACATCTAATAGGACTACCTGAAGAAAAATCATAAAGTGTCAGCAAATAATGATTACTACTTCAATGGTAAATAAATATTGGCCACAATAATATTAAATTGTTCAAGACCAGACTCTAAGAGCATAGCAAATTATTGCAGATCTTAAACTTTGAGCCCAGATTATACTTCAATGAAATGCCTTCTTTTAGGAGGAGATTTAAAAGAATCAGTTATATTAATTAAGACTTCCTTAAAAACAGATTCAGCAAATGCTTTTTACTATTTTCTAAGCATCTCATTGTCATGGACATTTAACAGTCAAATACAAAATTCATCAAAAGATTTAACAACAGCAATCATGAAGAGCACAGCTTTTAATATTATATCTTTTTATGAGCTTTAGGGAAATCTCTAGTCATTGAAAAATATATACTTTTTCATTAGCAAACTAATTTAACAAATATATATCTCAAAAATTTTAAAGCACTAAAAGAAGAAATCAGGATAAAGTTTCTGCAAAAACAGATAAAAGATTTGTCAGATCACTTAAACTATTAAAACAATTATGTAATTGCATCATTATAAGAAAAAAATTATATTCTTGATGCAATTAATGTGTCAGCACCATTAATTAACACTAGATGTTATGAGGAAGACAACCCATTTATCTTTAAAGTTTATAAAAGAACAAAAACTTTTTATTTCAAATTCTCAAAAAACATCAAACATTCTAAGTCACAGAGTTCAATGGTCTTAATGGTCTGGTTTCAGTTAAAAGTAAAAATTCCACTTAAATCCAACCACAGGAAAAAAACAGGGGCCAACTCTGGCTCTAGCTTTGATTATCTAGAAATTTTTAGCTCAGCTGTCATAATTCTAGGAAAGATTCTCATCACCATGTCACAGAAAACTTAAATTATGTTCTGGTGAAAGCTTAGAACTATCTTACTATTCCTTTCATACATTTAAAAACTACATTCAAGACTTGTCTTTGTGGTCTATTGTCAGGGATCCAGCATTCTACATCTTCCCAGAGGACCATGTGTGCTGTGTTTAGTCACTCAGCTGTTGATCACCTTGTCTGTGATTGGTCCAACTCTGAGCTCCCCATGGACTGTAGCCCACCAGGCTCCTCTGTCCATGGGATCCTCCAGGCAAAAATACTGGAGTGGGTTGTCATTCACTTCTCCAGGGGTTCTTCCCAACCCAGGGACTGAACCCAGGTCTCCTGCATTGCAGGTGGATTCTCTACCATCTGAGCTATGAGGGAAGCCCAAGAATGCTGGAATGGGTAGCCCATCCCTTCTCCAGGGGATTTTCCCAACCCAGGAATCAAACCAGGGTCTCCTCCATTGCAAGTGGATTCTTTACCATCTGAGGGCCATGGGTCTGGATTAATACACTGCGGTCTTCCAGCTGGCACTCTGGCGTCACCATGCCTGGCCTCTGCTCCTGGACTCACCAAGTGACTCCCTCTATGACTCTGGAAGTCCTTTAAAAACTTAGCATGATTCTTTCATCTATAAAGTGAAAATAAATTCATCCATCTTCTTTCCCAGAATTATGCAAGGCTCTGGGGATAAATATAGAAATCATAACTTCTTACCTAATTTACAATTCTTTGTAGAAGGAAATAAAGTACTCTGGGAAAATAAAGACAGAGTTTTGTATAATCTCTAAAATACTACTAATAATTGCCTCAGCAATCTCCTTTCAGTTATATTCAAAACCTTCTAAGAATTTATACAGCCCCAAACTGGAAATGATGTGTCTATCAACACGAAAGTAGATAGACTGTAGAATATACACACAATGAAATGGTACTCAACCATCAAAGAATGAACTGCTTATACATAAAACAACATGGACAAATCTTAGAAACAGTAAGCTAATTAAAAGAAGCCAGACAAAAGGGTACATACTATGTAATTCCATTTATATGAAAGCCAGATACAGGTAAAAATCAATCTATGAAGACCGAAATAAGACAGTGGTTGCAGAAGGGATAGAATAACTGATTAGAAACAAGTACAAAGAAAGAGGGGGTAGAAATGTTCTGTATCTTGTTTGCATTGTTAAAATTATCAAAGTTCATTAATGTGTACAGTGAAAATCTGTGCATCTTATTGCCTATTACTTACACATCAACAAAATAATCTTATTAGTTACAATTTCCTGAGAACTTTTCCCCAGCACTTAAGATTCCTGATTGGGAGCTAATAACAGTATTTACCTCTGGGGAAATTATGAGGACCAGAATTACAGGTTATCAGTCAAAGGAAACTCCAACTTTACTGGTAATACTTTTCATCAGTTTAGCACCTTGTTCTTTTCACTTAATGTATTTGGGAGATCAATTCATGTCGATACATAAAGCTGCCTCATTGTTTAAAGAGGCTATATGGTTGTGTTAGCCTGTATTAGATCAGGGAAGCAAAACCATTTAGAGTTATAGTATTAGAGATGTATTAGAGGAATCAGACATTATACTAGTATGGGAGGATCTAGGGAAGTAAAGAGCTGAAAGACAGAATTGACCTTGTAGACAGGTCACCAAATAGTCAACCTAAGAAGCAGGCAGGTCCTGCTGCCAAAACAGGACCACAAAAGGGAAAGGACATGGGAAGTTGGGCGCTCTGAGGATCTGCAGGAAAGCGCCAGTCAGGAGGAAAAGCTAAACATAGAGCAAAGAGGGAAGGCTGGTTGGATGCCACCAGCGCTGCTGAGTCTGATCTTATCTCATCCCAAGGACCTGAAGAGACTAATGGTGCCATTCATGCCTACCTCCAAGGCTCCTACCAATGCCTCTTGTACCAATTCTAACTCAGAATCTGAAGTAAAATGGATTCTGGGAAATAGCTTTACTCAGTTAACCCAGTACAGACTACTATGATAGCATTTCTTTGTATGACTTGATCATACTTTAATCAGTCACCTACTGATAGAATTTCTACTGAAGTGCTTCCCTGGTGGTTCAGATGATTAAGAATCCAGCTACAATGCACAAGACCTGGGTTCAATCCTTGAGTCAAGAAGATCCCCTGGAGAAGGGAATGACAACCCACTCCAGTATTCCTGCCTGGGAAATCCCATGGACAGAGCAGCCTGGTGGGCTACAGTCCATGGGGTCACAAAGAGTCAGACACAACTGAGCAGCTAACACACTGATGGACATTTGAAAGGTTACTGACCTTTGTCATTACAAACAATGTCGTGTGAACTTTCTGCCCAATCCCCATGCACGCATGCAGGAATGCATCTGTAGGATACACCCCCAAGCAAGGATTGGTCCAGATTGATACAAATGTCCATTCTTGGTATGTGGCCATGGAATTGGGGCTCCAAAAATCAGACTCAGCCTGGCAAAGGGCTTGCCATTAGTCAGAGAGTAGGTACCACAGCTCCACCAAAACTGCATCATCCAAATGAAGGGAAATAATCCCCTAAAGGAAAGTAGACACTTGTGTATACCAGGGTTTCTCAGCCTCAGAACTACTGACATTTGGGACTGGATAATTCTTTGTTTACACACAAAGATGTTTTCTGGAGAATGAAATTTCCCCCACCCCTTATCCTGCCTCTACCACCATTGAGAACTGCTGGGAAAACAACAAATTTCCACCATAAAGTATTTTTGCTGGGCAAGATAGAGCTTAGTGGGCATAAAAAGGAAAGATAAAGTAGAACTAAATCACTCTGCATTATAAAAGAAGGACCATCCAGTGTCTGTGTGTGACAGACTGGATAATAAAGGGGGAAGGATTTCAGAGAGAGAAGGAAGTAATCAAGGAAAAGCATCTGAAAGTACATAGTTCACAAAACAGGACAGTACTATCCAGGAGTTGGAGTGCGCCCCAAGAGGGGTTACTTTGAGATTTTTCACATTGTAATTTTCCCTCAGACTTTGAGAACAATCACCGGAAGCACTGTGCTAATTTTTTTTTTTCTAATTCATAGTTCTCTCTTTTACCCCTGAGTTTTCAGGACAACTTTTCTACATACAACTGCCTTATTTATGTTAGGGGTACTTTGGGGAAAAGAAGAAAGAGGGCAGTGACCAGAGATGAAGAGAGAGGACAGCAAACGCACAGACAGGATGCTACAAGAGAGCAGGATGCAGAAGACCATGTTCTGAAGCACAGACACCGCCAGGAAATCACAGAAATACCGGAGAGAGGCACAGTGGATTTCCCACTTCACATGGAATAGGGTCTGGAGCCATTTTAAGTAGATATTAAAAAAAAAAGTTGACTGCAGGAAGGTGAGTGACCCTGAAAACACATTACATATATCTTTATTGTATGCATAAATAGCCATTTGGAAGGGAAGAGAAAGGCCTCATATATAATTATGAGCATGGACTTTGCAGTCAGACTGTTTGAATCTCAACTCCATTTAACTGTGTATCTCTGTGCTAGTTCCTAATGCCTCCAAGGCTCCATTTTCCTCTCTGTAAATAAAGAAATAATACCTACCTTGTAGGGTTGTCATGAGGATTAAATGTGGTACAGTTGTTGGCATATAGTAATTGCCATGCAAGGGCTTGCTAAGCAAAATCAGTAAATATATATCAAATTGTGAACAGTGACTATTTCTAGGGAATAGGATTATGGGGGATTTATTTACATTTAATATTCATTTCTGAATTGTTTAAATTTTCTACAATGATAATGTGTTGTTTATAAAATCATGAAAAAATAATTTTAAAATTTCCCTTTAGGAAAAGATGCGAAGTATCTCTGAGTATCTTCACAGTACACATCAGGAACACACTGTTTTCTACAACAAATTGTAACATAATCTATTTATTGTCAAGTTTTCTGTTAAAATATAATCTCCATATTTTAAAAAACTTCAAATTGGGACATGTGTCCAGCTCAAGATTCAACTTATCCATCATCAGAAGACAAGTGAGACTAATGAACACATTTGTTTGGATTCTGCTTCTATTTCTAGAGTCTATTACCTTCGTAGGACTCATTAGTGTCTGCTTGTAAGAGATAATACGCTTGAATCATACAAATCTTGTATTTCTTAAGCAGAAACTCAGATTCATTCATTATTGGTGAAGAATTAAAATTGCTATAGATATGTAATATTCTTCTTAAAAATACATTATGTAGAATGTATATAGAATTATATACATTATATATATATATTATATTCTATAAAATATAGAATTACAGATAGGACTGTCTTTCCATCTGGACACAACAGCAACACATGTATCAGATATAAAATGCTCACATGTGAAGATACAGTAAGCCCCCTACATACGAACAAGAGTGCATTCATAAGTCCAATTTGTTCATAAGTCCAACAAAGTTAGTCTAGATACCCAGCTAATACCATCAGCTATACAGTACTGTGCTATAATAGGTTTATAATACTTTTCACACAGATAATATATAAGAAACAACACAAAAAATAAAGCATTTTTAATCTTAGAATAGAGTACCTTGAAAGGTACAGTAGTATAAATACAATTGGCATACAGGGGCTGGCATCTAGTGAACAGGCAAGAAGAGCTACTGCCTGGAGGAGGGGGAGGAGAGGGGGAGGAAGAGGAGGGAGAGGAGGAGGGGGAGGAGGAGGGGAAGGAGGAGGAGGGGGAGGAGGAGGAAGAGGAGGAGGGAGAGGAGGAGGGGGAGGAGGAGGGGGAGGAGGAGGGGAAGGAGGAGGAGGGGGAGGAGGAGGAGGGGAGGAGGAGGAGGGAGAGGAGGAGGGAGAGGAGGGAGGTGCTAGACCTGAAGGATTATCAGCAATAGGAGATGGAGGGCGAGCTGCAGTTTCACTCATACCTGATGCTGATGTAACACACATTTGCATCTTTGAAAGTTCATAACTTAAAGGCTCATATGTAGGGAACTTACTGCATTTACAAATCACCATACAGCTCCAACTACATTTCTGACTTTTTTATACAGGTTGAACTTGGTTCAAAGGTATTTGTTACTTTTGCCCTATATAAGGATCATATGCAGAAAGTCCTAGGATTTAAAGAAATACATGCTATTGTTCCTGCCTACTGGAAGGTTTGCAGTCTACTTGTGAGGACCACACAGGCTCCTTGGCTGGTAGGAGCAGAGTCGAGGGAAGTGGAGTAGGAAGAAGTCTTGTACTTAGACACTCTTAAATCTTCTTCCACACCTGTTGCAAATACCACCTGTCAGCCTATCTTTTCTCTTTCCTTTTGCAATTCAAGCTGATCAATTCCAGAAGCAAAAGAGCCCCACCACCCAGCCAAGTGTGGGACCCAGGAAACACTCGGGCAATTTTATTTTCTAGGATGTAGAGACCACAATGCCCCTGAAGGTTATGTGATGGTGACTATACAACAGCTATAGTCAGCTTGGATTCACAACCAGTAGTGGGCACAAAGAGAATTAAACCTGATGATCATCATATTAGGAGGACAAAGCGCATTCCAAGGACCATCATATTAGGAGCCCTCTCCCAGTCATTTACCTTCATCTTCTGGCAAATACATTCCCTCCCTTATTTTGGAAATTACTGCTCTCCTCCCAACTCCAACCACTAATTATGATGGGAGCTGGCCTGTTCTTACATGATCCTGCCCTTCTGGTCACAACTAATTGGAGCAGGACTAAGCAATCACCTAAAACAGCCAATCACAGTTCTTCCACAGTATTTTGAAATGGATCTGGGGAAAAAAACAGTTTATATCTCCCTGATGGAAGAAGCTGTAAGATGGGAAATTCCTAAGCAAAGTGTCAATAGCCCCATTCACTGCCAAGTGGAGAAAGCCGGTGTGTAGTGGGAGAAAATAAAACCAGCCAAGAGAAGTAGAAACAAAAAGAGCGATGAAGTCCTGGCAAGTTGTTCCTTGTTTCAGGATTCCTGAGGCCTCCCTATATTCCTCACAACCCTCCTTGTTATTTAGTTGTCCTGCTCTTTTTTTTAATTATGTCAGCTACCCTGAGATCTTTCCACTAAATACCTGCTTTTCATAAACTAGTTAAATATGCATCTCAGACACCTGTCAAAAATCTAGTGACTCAAGTTTTTCCCAACCCAAATAATAAATATGGCTTGGTAAGCCAGCCTATTTTTTTATAGAACCAATTCAGCATTACACTGATACTCTGTTAGATCGACCACTGTAATGGATTTCTCCTAACGAGCAGAGGTTTCATATCAAATTTGTGTGATACATTTTAATCACTGGGCCTTTAGGTTACTTTGTTGGAAAGACTTTTGTTTCTGATATTTTTCTCCTCTTCTTTTTCATCAGCATTGCCTTCTATTAGACAGCCATCAGCAAACCTCAGGAATCTTTTGGTCAACCTCATTTTCCCACTGTAAATTGTTCTGGATGTAAATTACTCTTGGTCAGATTTCATGGAGCCATAGGACTGGAAGGAATCTTATTATTTTTGAAGACTTTTTGTTGGAAGCCATCTTAAGTCTGATAAAAATCTTGAGTAATCAAAGACATGTATATGCAATCAATATAACCTCTTTAGAATACTTCAAATTACCACTGTCAGTTCAAAAAAGCAATAATACTGTTCTCAATACCAATATTCTCACTTTCAGTTTGGGAACTCTAAAGTCTCCTCTCTCAATTCTTGAGGACAGAGACCAACACACCTTATTATTTAAAGGACTGATAATATTAAAACAAAAAGGTATAAAAAATAAACCATACAACCTCATTTTCTTTGTGAAATAAGTGATTACAGTATTGCTGATTACCTGCATAGGCAAAATGCTACCACTGGCAATTGTGGTAAATTAACTGGGGTTCATTGGCATACTTTCAAGAATGTAGAATGACTCATGGAATGGGTATTAATGGAATGAAAACCTCCACTCCATCTACTCACCATGTGGCAAGCCTATCTAATTGTTTTTCCTGAAAGTAACACAACAACCAGATATTTAAGCAGCCCATAATTTCCTTTTATCCTGGAAGAAGCAAGAGTCTTGAGAGAAGAGATCTGGAAAAGTCCTGAGGTTTTTCTTTGACTTTTATTTGATTTCCTGAGCTTGCACTACATGGTTAAAAGGCAGGATTGAACAGTCAAAATGACTGCATTTCTAGGTAAGCACAGAGTCCAAAGGGGTAACTTTATATTAGTTTTTTTTTTTTTTAATGTATTGGGTACCCACTATGGACTAAACTCTTTGCTAGACACTCTTCTTAATCTTATAACCCAGTTAGAGAGAATATAACTATGAAACAACCATGAAAATGTATGATAACATAATTAAAACTAATTTGTAGTGTTATCCAACCTCTTACTACCCAAAATGTGGCATCAGCTTCACCTGGAAGCTTGTTAGAACTACAGAATCTCAAACCCTACCATGACCTTTAAAATCAGAGCCATATTTAGCTAATATTTCCATTTGCATACTCAAGTTTGAGAAGCACTGATTTAACCAACTCCCTTGCCTTACAATCGAGGAAAATAAGGCTCAGGGGAGATTAATTGATGTGTCGTCACCAAACAACTATTTAGGGACCCAGCTAGGACTCCCAGGTCTCCTAGCTTGCAGGTCAGTGGAGCTTAGAGTACTCTAGGATTTTGGACAAGAGGAAGTTAAGTGTTTCATTGCCTCAAATGACCACTGATTTGTTCCCATCATCTCCATGCTGAGGACATGCAGAGGACCTGGTGAGCCCAATCACTCACCCACCCCCGACAGTCCAGGCCCCAGCAGCTTCAACCGGCTAGTCTTCAGGCCTCAGGCCTCCCTGGAGGGATTCCCTCAACCCCCACTTCACGGTCTTCATTCTAACCTTTTCTTGAGACCCTGTTAAACAACCAGCCATTTCATGAAGCCTTTCCAAATGACTCCGAACCTCTTCAATCTCTCTGTGGTTAATTCAGATTGGTCTATATTTTCCATTGCACATCTTAAATAATTTCTTGAATAGTTTTCTGCACGATACATACTGTCAAAAGGGTATAATGATAATATGGATGCAATCTTTTTTTTTTCTATTTCCCTTTTCAGGAATAGTATCTGTTTCTCCTTCCTCAAACACATTGTTTTTATTTTATCATATTGGACTATCACACAATACCAAGCACAAAAATAATTCTAAACTTTTAATGGAAGACAGGACCAAGCTCTTTCCAATGCAGGGACCCTCTCTAAAACTTCCATAAGACACAGTCATTTAGTTTTTACTAGCACATGTTCTGGGTTAGGAAGCTCTCTACACTTTTAAGGTAGCACTTTAAAAATTCTGAATAACTTGTTAGAAAATTCTAGGCTGAAATCTACTTTTCTCTTACTTCTACCACACGTCCTCAGTTCTAAGCTTAGAGGTCCTCTCAGTTCAGTTCAGTCACTCAGTCCTGTCCGACTCTTTGTGACCCCATGGACTGCAACACACCAGGCTTCCCTGTTCATCACCAACTCCCAGACCTTACTCAAACTCATGTCCATAGAGTTGGTTGAGGTCCTTTAGAACAGCTTAATCCATCTTCCACAGGAAAGTGCTGCAAGTTGTTCGAACTAATTTTCCAAAAGTTATTTGTCAACACAAGGCAAGCCTAGGAGTTAAAAACAAAGCCTAACTTTTCAATTCAAGCCTACACCCTGCATTTCCTGCCCCATACATAATCAACTCATGTTATCAACAAACTTGTGTTGAACACCTACTGTGTGCCTGGCTCCTTAGAGGACACGCATTTCTGGGAGTTCATAGGACAGAAGGCAATGAGCAGATCACACACATCCCTGACACACTGCAGGATGGACACAATTTCACAATGGAAGCTTGAGGCCGTTTCATCCCACTTACATTTCATCCACGTCTTCCTAAACTGCCGAAGTGTAAACCCCTCTAGAGTGTCATTGCCCCTCTCCCACACTCCATCCTGATTTAGTTCTATCTTTCTTCCTGAGCAAATCATCTTCTTATGGCTGCACTCCTGGGTAATCCCTTCCCCAGTCCCTTCTGGAATTCCAACTTCAAAGTAAATAAATTCCCCTAAACCCTCAGCCTTTTCCCAGAATGCTCTCTCCACCTTACACTGGAATTTCCACTGAAGACGCTACCTCCCCTATTAAGGTAAAGACTGCTCATTTTCCCAATGTCCTCACACCACAAAGCCAGGGAAAGAAGGCTTGCCATTTTGATGCTTCCAATGGCCCTTCAGATTCCTCACTTATGCATTTGCTCATTCATTCACTCAACAAATACTGTTTCAGACACACACTAAGGCCCTTTACCCAGTATACAAACACCTTAAAAGGTTAGTAAAATCTCACAGGAATAACTAGAAAGACATAACAGTCTCTCTCTGCTATTAAGACAATTTGTTCTTTCCGGACAACTGTTAGACTGAGACAAAAACTGCTGAGTTGAAGACAGATTTTTCAGTTGCATTTCTGAGTTTCATTTATCTTCCTAGGGGAGGGAGACTTTTACTGTTTCATCATCATGTTACAATTGGGAGGGAAACATTCTACTTTCACAAATTCAAGAGAATGAAAGATAAGCAAATATAATTAGTAATGCTAAAGACTTATAGAGTTCTAGCATGATTCTGAAAGATACTAGATAGCAAATACTATTTTGAAGATGCATAAATTTCTGCTGTCTCTAATAATGTAAGTCCCAATGAAGCTGGTGTTTACACATTTTTCCCTTGTTGCTTTGGACTTTATGAACCTAAGGACTAATGGACAGGATAGAAACATGGACAATTATTAGGGTGGCCTTTTTGTGGATTGTGCAAAACTGCTTCCCAGGTGTCTCTAGTGGTAAAGAAACCACCTGCCACATGTTGGAGACGCAAGAGACATGGGTTCGACCCCTGTGTCAGGAAGATTCCCTGGAGAAAGAAACAGCAATCCATTCCACTATTCTTGCTGGGAAATCCCATGGACAGAGGAGCCTGGTGAACTACAGCTCATGGGATCGCAGAGAGTTGGACATGACTAAAGCAACTGAGCACTCACACACACAAAACTGCAGGAGCCACCTGGCTGCTAAGAACCCCACTGACATCCAGGCCACGTCAATCACTGACTCTCTCACCTACATTTTGCCACTTAACAGAATCTTGTAACCTAACCTCACTGACCAACCTGCACTGAAAAGTATCCAGTACAGCTGTGCAATTTGCTTATCACATTCAATCTCATTTGTTTGCCTTTTCATTCCCAAGTAAAGCTGTCCGAAAAAAAAAAAAAAGGCACAAAATCAATACATGTTGAGTGAGACCTCACATACAATTTTCATCAAAATATATAGTGTTTCAAGAGCAGAGCACAAAATCTCTTAGTGGAGGGCTCCAGATCCAGGAAGCCCTCTTTGGGACTCCCCTAAGAGAGACTACATAAACAAGCACTTCATAAACGCCTTTTAATGACCATATACTAAAAAATATTACAGCATTTAACAGCTGCTTTATTGTATATACAATACATAGTTTTAAAACAGAAGTACAAAATACAAGGGTTCACTTGTTTTATGCAAATTGAAAACTGGCTTTATAGTTATAGCATGTTAGTTGGCATCACATAGACGAATCTGAATTTCCAAGTAGGAATGTTTCACATTTCTGAAAATGTGAATAAAGTGAGTTGTTGTAAGGTATTTGCTAAACAAACACATACACATTTTGATCATTGGCAAATTTTCCCTGGATTACTCAGGTTTGAGTCAAGTGTTCACCCACTCTGCCTTTCACTGGGGCCATCTCTTCATATACCCGTAACTATCTGGCACTGGGTGAAATCATGATTTAGTAAAGGGGCAAGTAGGAGGCGAAATGGAGTGCTATCTCCCCTAATTGCTATTTAAGTGAGACAATAAAAAGGATGAAACAAATTAAATTAGCTAAGAAGCAAGAGCATCCCAATGAACTGGCCAAGATAATCAACTTGGAAGATTAGCTATTAAACCTCACACATGCTCATTTTCATAATTTCATGTGTGCGCTTATGAAACACAATCCCCCCCACCAACAGAAACCACGGGGATGAAGGTGCTCTTCACTTCTCTGAGATAAGTTATTTGTACTTGGCCTTGATGAAGTTGGAAGTGAAAAATTTTTTTTTAATGCCCTCATTCATCAGTTCCCATTTCAGTACTAGAGTATTTTGATTAGAAATGGAAAAGTATATAAAAGAGAAGTTGACTCAAACTGAAATCCTCCACCTGATTTTATTCTCATTTCTAAATCTGTGTGCCATATATGGGTTTTGGTTTTTATTATTATTGCCTTTATGTATCATCATCATTATCAAGTACCTGATCTTTACTGATTTTTTGGACTACCTTCCAGAAATTTCTATGAGATTTAATAACTCCTATTGTTTAAATCTTTTCTAGCTTATCATCCTAGGTCTCTCAATGTTAGCCCCTCTTAAACATAGGTCTTCATACTTATCAACAGTTAATTCTTTATTGCTCATGATAGTTATTGAAAAGATCCCAAGCATGACTATAATCTGCAGACAATACAAACCCATGATTAATTTTACCTAACAATTCTAATTTTATAGTCCATGGAGCTGTTACTAGAACACAGAATAAGTAGCCAAGTGAGTTTATGTGAGATTCTCCTTTTGCACGCCCTTTATACTCACCACTTTGCTAAATCATAATTGCTACCCAGGGTAAGACAGGTATTGGAGCATATAATTTACATGGAAATTTTTTTAAAAGGAAGAGAAGTAATGAGTCTAGATGATTCACAATCAAGAAATGTGAGAGCCACTGTCCTGAAGATTAGCTATTCAGATAAGAATGTTTTAATTGAAGATTATGATGGTTAATTTTATGTGTCAACTTGACTGGGCTAAGGGATGCCCAGATAGCTGGTAAAACATAATTTCTGGAAGCGTCTGTGAGTGTGTTTCTGAAAGAGATTAGCATTTGAATCATTTGACTGCATAAAGAAGACTGCCCTTGCCACTGTAGGTGGGCATCATCCAATCCATTGAGGGACTGAATAGAACAAAAAGACAGGAAGCTCGAATTTGCTCTCTGCTTGAGTTGGAACATCCAACTTCTCCTGCCCTCCAACATCGACACTCCTGGGTCTCAGACCTCTGACCTTGGACCAGGACTGTACACCTCAGCACCCCCACACCTCAAGTGCTCAGGCCTTCAGACTCAGCCTGCCTGCTCCCCAAAGAAAATAGCTTCCATAACCCTTCTTCTCTCCATGTGAATAAACTGCATTCTAAACTTAGAGCAAAAGTGAATAATCTAAGAAACTCTTAGACCGCAGTTCTGGAGATCCCAGCTGTAATAGGGGCTGGCTTAACAGTAGGGGTTCTACTGGCCCTGGGTTGCAGAAAGAAACCCAAACTTATGCTTAGTGCTAAGAAAGCCAATGTCCGAACTAAGTCACTCTGCATGTTCAGCCTTGTTTATCCTTTATCATTTCTGAGAAGAAAAAAAAAAAAGACCAGGTAAAGTAGTTGATTGTGGTTAAGTAGATGATTGTTTCTGCTGTTGTTCAGTTGCCAAGTTGTGTCCAACTCTCTGGGACCCCATCCATGGATGGTAGCATACCATGCTCCCCTGTCCTTCACTATTTTGCCCAAATTCATATCCATTGAGTCAGTTATGCTATGTAACCATCTCAAACCAAATGCCTGGCATTAATTTTAACTACATAGAAAATACCTAATGGCACACAGCTAGGTTAAAATATATTTTCACCAGAAATACAAAGAGGTCTTACCTTCTGAGGTAGAGATAAAGAAGGGCCCTTGGTAATGCACACAAGTTGTGCATTAAAATTAGTTACACAGGTTGAATTTCTTTATCAGAAATAGAATGATATGTGTTCCTGGCTTAAAAGTGTATTAAAACATTTAAAACAACAAACAAATACCACTAAACTGTCATACCACCAGATGCACTTTTGTCTCATTAGGAATCAACACATTAAATTCTCGATAAGACAAATTAGCTTTTGATGTCTTATCTTTTGAATGTCTTATCTTACATTCAAATTGTTTTGTCGGTTAAGTTTCACTCCCCCCCCCCAAATATTTACTGAATACCCACTGTTTCCCAGCATATTGTAGTTATTCTGGGGAAACAGTAAAAGAGATGAATATCTCTTATGAACATATTCACCTCTTATACTATATAGTATAAGACATAGCCCCTTCTCCAAAAGCACTCACAGGCAATGAGTTTGATGACAGACCAGAAAAATATTATTATGCAACTTGGGAAATGAAGCATTTATGTTGTAAAAGGTAAAGTAGAATATTGCACTTTCAAACAATCCATCTTGTTCCTCTGGGTTGTTAACTCAGTTGTTTGTTAAATCTTATACTTGCCTTCATGTAAAAAGAAAATTGATAGGTAAGCATATACAGAACCCCAACTATTTTCCAAGTATTTTACATTTAAAAATAATACACCCTTCTCTCAAAGAATCATAAACCTTAGGAGTTAAAAGAAAATTTATATTTTTAAAAAGCAAGATTTACATTAAAACTAACCTGTTAGAAGAGGAGAGGTTAAAACTAAATGTGAGAAAGATTAATCTAGGTCACATGTTAAATAGGCTTCCATGGCCTATTCTTGATGCCTACAATAGATGAAAAATGGCTGCAAATTCTTTGCCGCTTTTTCCATCAAGAGATAGACCCCTTGTCCTTGAATCTGGGTGGTCACGATTTTTGACCAATAGAATACAGCAGAGTGATGATGTGCCAGTTTTCCAGGACCAGACCAAAAGGAATTGGAAAGCTTCCACTTTCTCTTAGAACACTCACTCTTGTAATACAGCCCACTATCCTGAAAGGAAGCCAAGGAAACCCCTCATGAAAAGGCCCTTATGAAGGAGAAGAACCAAGAATCCTAACCAGTAGTCCCAGTCAAGCTCCCAAGTGATAATGACAAGTTTGTAAGTGAGCCATTCATGTTGAAAGTGAATCCCCTGGCCTCACTCTCTACCTCTGATGCCACTACACAGACCAAATGGGAACTGCCCAGAGGAAATATCCTGAATTACTGACCCACAAGACTGTATTACTCCTTCAGGCATGTCCAGCTTTTTGCAAACCCATGGACTATAGCCCACCAGGCTCCTCTGTACATGGAATTCTTCAGGCAAGAACACTGGAGTAGTAGCCATTTCCTTCTCCAGGGGATCTTCATGACCCAGGGACTGAACCCAGATCTCCTCCATTGCAGGCAGATTCTTTACTGTCTGAGCCACAGGGAAGCCCCAAGACTATGAGTCAGATAAAATCAGGTTTTGGTAGGGGTCAATGGTTATGTAGTAATAGATCATATAGAACAGAACTTAATGATTTAAGATCAGAATTAACAGAATTAATACTATCACCTCCGTGTGTGATACAGTTAGGAGTACAGGTTCTGGATCAAACTCCTGAATCCAGCTGTGTGACCCCAGACAATTTAATCTCTCTGCACCTCAGATTCCACAAAATTAGGTTAATTTTAGCCTAAGTCATAGGATTTTTGAAAGAATGAAATAACTCACATTGAGCACTCAGAGCTTAGCACATAGCTAACATTGTTGAGAATTCACTCTCAGTGTTATGGGAAAATCTTCTGAATTAGAAACTACTGACTTGTAAAAACAGACTTTCAGAACATCTGTTCACAGCTTGGGAACTTGTTTGTCTATATGTTAGATTCTTCAGCTTTGCTCTGCTCAGTTTCCCATATAAAACCATGAGCATTTCAATGAGTATCTCCCCCAGGGTTAATTTGGTGTTATCCCTAAGATCTTATATTTCATGTACTATGAAAATATTGTTTCAAGAAATGGTCTGCCTCATCAAAACCATGTATCTCAATTGTGTTAAGTATATAATGACTTGCCATGTTAACAAGATAAATCCAAGGTTAATTTAATGTATATGAGATTTATTTTATTTCTTCTGGCTCTGTGAGTTTAAACATTTCCGCCACTTAATTTTTTACCTGTTTTAGTTAGAAACATTATTCCAGCAAGCAGATCCACAGTATAAATTCACAAATACCAGTTTCCAAACTTTTGAGTTGTTTAAATAGAGTATGAGTTCCATGCCTATGAGTAATTTTTTAATTGTTTATCCTGCTGTTAAACATTACTGAATTCTGCTACTTCAAATCAGTCAGGTGGTTCTCTTAGGGTCCAAAATTAATTTTGAGCAATTCTACTAGCCATATCCTGTATGGCTCAAGAGAGCAACTTGTGAGGAGAAAAATCAAGACGAGTTTAAAAAAAAAAAAAACAAACAGGTTTGCAAACTGAGGTTTGAATAATAAACCAGTCTCATTAATGTTGTAATCCAAAAACAATTAATCTCCCTGTGAGAACTTGTATGTAGGAGCATACCCTCAGTAAATTGTTGTCAGAAATTCAGAATAGTATCATGTATCAATTCACAATAATTTCTGGACATATCATGAATAGCATTACTCAAAATATCTTAATTTGTGCATCAGGTCTTCTAAATGGGTAAATTCCCTGTGCAAAATGAAGGCAAAGAACACTATAAATTGAAGTGCAATAAAAGGAGTTTATTTCCAAGCCACAGCTTGGAATCATGTCTTTTTAGAATGTTGCTGGCAAAGAATGAATTCTTGATTAGGCTTTGTTGATAGGCAAAATGTGGAGCACATTTTCAGTTTTCTAAGTCTTGGTGACTCTAGAAATACAATTCTGAACTACATAAAATAGCTCATCACAGTTCCCCCTCCCCTTACTCAAAAAAAAGCAATAGTCAAGAAGGAATGAACTGGCAGCACAAGAGAGTTCATGATTTCTAGGCTGGTCTCTGGAGATACATACAAAAACTTTTTTTTTTTTTAATTTGAAAACATCGGGGAGGAGAGAAAAACTGTTAGCCAAAGACAAAAGGGAAAGAGGAAAAAGATGAAATAGGTAAGGATGGAAGGACCAGCATATCTGGGGAGGTGAGCTCGGAGATATTCACAAGGGAATTATATCACGAGTCATCAGAAAGGTTTCTAGAGTAGCTGTGTCAGAAGTTGCTGCCCCCATAATCTGCAGATACCGTATGGAAATAAGAATGAGAGTGCCTGGAGTCAGTTCCCTAAATCCACCACTGGCCAACTGGATGATCTTAGAAATATCTTTAAATATTCTGCCCTTGTTTCTCCAACTATATAATAATAGCAATTATTAAAACATGCCCTCTGCTTGTCCTACTGAAATTCATGAACTAAAATTCTTTGAAAGCCATATGCAGATTGTAATGTAAATGACATAGCTTCCTCCTCTAGTTTTTGTCACCCTTGTTCCAAGAGCCATCCCAGTGTGGGCCTTCTTGAACACTGAGGTCATGCCCTTTTTTGAGCCTGATTTATTAGCATCTTGTTAGTTTCTGCTCCATACAGAACCAGAGAATGTCCCCAGTTTCCTTGTTGGTATTGTTCCATTAAGCCTACCTACAGGTCTTCCTCTTGGCAGCCCCTCCTCTATGGCTCCACATTACATAGGGTACAATATTTTTGCCATCAGATTACCCTCAAATACCCAGTCCCCTGACAAACATTAAATCAAATAAAAACATTACCAAAAGGTATTAAAAGGTGAGCCTCTATGTTTTACATTTCCTCCAGAGTCTCATTTTCAATGATTTACATAACTGCTTCAGAATATCAAAATGCTTTTTTAAATGTCACCATTTGTGGGGATTATTTGTACATTGCTCTTAATTAACTTCCATTTCAAAATCTGGTTGGTCAGAATCTTTTATTTTTTTTGCATCCTATCTCGTCTCACTCAGCACTGGTTTAATTAGGTTCTCAGCTTGCTTTTACCTAGATCAAAAGCGGGAAAAGGGGACTTGAGGGGGATTATCATAATAAATAAAATTCACCTGCTTGTCCTTTGGTTCTTCATTCTGTGGTTTTTATTTTTCAGTTTGTACTGTAGAAATAATGAAGGCACAACATGCCTATTCTACATATGATAATACATCAAGAGGCCCGTAGACACTTATTAATAAATATTAAAACAACAACTGTGCTGTTTAAAAACTGAACCTAATTTTCAAGCTCAACATTTTGTCTTGAGAATATAGAATAAATCACACTACATTTTTAATGGTCTTCTCTCTTTCAGAAACCATAATATCAAGAGAGAAATGTCATCCAAATCATTTACTCATAAAATTATAGTGATACTAATTTTTAAACTGACAGAAAAATCGTGAGATAAAATCAATATCAGAAGAAAAAAAGAGAAATGTGAGAGATAATTCGGGGAAAATGAATGCCAGGCAAAATGAAATCTAGCTAGAGGAAACCTCATGCACATCATTCAATTTTGATACTCACTTGATAATTTTTCAAACAATGCTATAGTGCACAGTAAAAAAGTAAAAGTTTATTTTATTCCCTTACAACTCTTCAACTAAATCTCCACTGTCCTCTCACGGTAGCCACTGCTTAGAAATAGGATATAAAGGTTTTCAAAGTATTTTAACGCTCTAATAACTAAGTGTATGTAACATTTACAAGGGCTTCTCAGGTGGCACTAGTGGTAAAGAACCTGCCTGCCAATGCAGGAAACATGAGACAAGAGTTCAATCCCTGGGTCGGGAAGATCCCCTGGAGGAGGGAATGGCAGCACACTCCAGTATTCTTGCCTGTTAAATCCCATGGGGACAGAGGAGCCTGGTGGGCTACAGTCCAAAGGGTTGCAAAGAGTTGGAAATGACTGAAGCAACTTAGCACACACACACATTTATAAATATAATCATACAAATAATATCCAAATGCATGCACATATGCATGCATCATCAATTTTTCCTTTTGACATTCAGGTTGTTGAATATCTTAACACATACATCTTTGGGCATATGTTTAAATTGGGGGGGGGGGAGATATATATTCCTGGGGCATAATTACTAGCTCAAAGGATACATACATTTTTATTTTGGTTCCTTCAGCCAAATTTGCCTTCCAAAACCTAATGCAATTAGGTTTGTGCATGAAAGCAAACATTTCCCTACATTCATCACTGGACACTATGTTATCCTTCCTGTTTCACAGTACAATTATGATTTATTTTTTATTTTATAATTTCAGTGGCACCTTGAAAAAGAGCAGAGGTAAAGTATGATCTCAGTTCTCTATCTTTTACTAAAAGTCACCACTAAATATCTAAATCTGAAAAGAAAATAAGTAAACCTTTTTTCTGAGCAATTTTTTCAACATGCACACAGACACCCGACCACACGTATGCACATGCATGCACACGTGTGCACACACACATGCACACACACACTCAGAATTATCTCTAAAATATCCATATAGGGTGGAGTGACAATCTGGAATTCTTTAAAGATATTAATCTTTATCTTTAATTTTAAAAGGGCCATTAGATTGCAGATACCAGATATCCAAGTCGCGTCTGAAATTTTGCATAGTTCAAATCATAAGCTCTACGGACATTGAGAATTTTTAAGATTAGAGTTAGTTTGGTATTTAAGACTGCCTCAAAAAACTGTCAAGCAAGATTCTGGAAATAAAATATATCACAATAATTACCCTTATTGCTAGGTCTGGTTACAAATCAAAGTCCAAACAACTCTTACTATGACAGTTTAACACAGCAGTGCATTATGGCACTAACCACGAACAATTTGTCCAGCCTTTGTTTGAATGGAAAACAGAACAAGAAAGACATATAACCAACTTCTTAGTAACTATTTAGAAAGCAAAAAGAGTTAAAACAAGAGTAAATGTTCACATTTTTTGATCAGTATAACAGAATAGAGAGATCAAAAGTATACCAACTATACAGATTAAATATGAATATATTACAAAATAACATATTACTAAGTAGAGAGTAGGAAGGATTATCTAACATAGTTTAGGGATGAATAGGTCAAAAATCTGTTAAAAATATGGGTTTGCACCATATACCATTTAAGAAAATTAATTCCAAATAGATTAAAGAGATTAATATAGAAAATAAAATTCTTGAAAAATTAGCATAATAGAATGATTGTCAGACCAATGGAGACAGAAGTTGCAAAGGTAAAACTGACATTCAAATATGAAAATTGTTTATCTTGTTTAATAAAAAAAAGAAAGTTAATATAAGTGACAGTAGCATTGCTATTTTCAAGAAAAATATCAAGGTCAAACGTATAAACAGACAATTTATAAAAAGAGTAAATACATATAAAGGAGCAAGCACATTCTTGCTGGTATTCATAACAACTCAAGGTGTTGACGCAGCTTAGATAGGCAAAATATCCTTAAATGTGGCTAAAGCTGTTGTATACACTTTTTGGAAAGCATTATGACCCACAAAGAGCCAGTAAATTGTTCACTCATTGTAATAATAAATGCCCTAGAAATTTCTTCTAGGAAGACTATGTGTGCCTGATAATTTACCTATATTATCTTGTTTATTTCAACAAAAGAAAAAAACCCATAAGCATAAATACACTCCTTGCAATACTTTCTACAAATGTAAAAGCATTTTAAATGCCAACCACAGGAGAAAGCATTAAGAAAAGAAGGCTTCTGACCTAGCATACATCTGTTTAAAAACAATCATCACCATTAGCACATGGAACTCTACTCAATGTTGTGCCAGCCTGGATGGGAGAACTGTTTGGGGGAGAATGGATACATGTGTATGTATGGCTGAGTCCCTTTGCTATTCACCTGAAACTACCACAACATTGTTAATTGGCTATACCCCAATACAAAATGAAAAGTTTAAAGTTAAAAAAAAAAAAAAAACTACCATTTTGAAACCTGAGTAGACATGATAAGAAATAAGATTTAAAAAAAAAATATTCATCTGAGACAACTAGACTTATCATGGTGATTATTGTAAAATGTATATAAGTATCAAATCATTATATTGTGTACCAGGAGCTAAGGTAGTGTTGTAGATCACATTTGTGGCCAGCGGGTTGGGGGGGCTTGGAGGGGTTAGACAAAGGCAGACAAAAATACGCACTTTCAGCTGCGAGATAAATAAGTACTAGGGATAAAATGTAGAGCATGATAAAGAAAAAGATCATTAACACCATTTTACATTATAAATGAGAGTTGTTAAGAGAGTGAATTCTAAGAGATCTCATCACAAGGAAAATCTTTTTTTGGAAAGAGGAGCAAATACAAGACTTTAGCAGGATTCGCAGGTCTCTAAGGACATGCACCCTGTTTTGAGAGAGATGTCAATCAACTTGAAATTCCTTTCTGGGCTGCCCTTTTTAAAAAGAGACCTAGGATCAGCTCCATGTCTTTATCATCATTATTCAGTGATAATGTTTATCATCGTTATTCAGTGGTAATTCAGAAGATGTTTATGATATAACCATCCATCACTTACAGGAAAGAATAGGAAACGGTCAGCAGGACCTGCTAGTGAGGAAAGCTACATAAGCGTGCGAGCTCATAGCACAAGCCAAACAGATGTAAGCCCTAATTTTGAGGTCAAGGATCACACCCCCCAAAGCAACAACCAAAGTTTAGGACCAAGGAAACTGCCAATGCTTTTCAAGCTAGAAATGCTAGTGACAAGTAGTGGCACGTATTTGGTGCTTAACAATGAACACAATACAAGCAAGGTTTCCAAACCTTGGGCACACACTGAGGCCTCCTTTTGCAAGGCTCAATCCGCTGCTCTAGTCTATCTACTGCTCTAATCAATCTACTGCCTTGCCAGGTTCCTCTGTCCATGGAATTCTCCAGGTGAGGATACTGGAGTGGGTTGCCATTGCCTTCCCCAGGAGATCTTCCCAACCCAGGGATCGAACCCAGGTCTCCAGCATTGCAGGCAGAGTCTTTACCGTCTGAGCCACCAGGGAAGCCCACTCTAATCTAGAGACAGACTATTAATGATGAAGAACATAAATCTAAGTTTCAGTTACAAGAAATGCCCAAAAAGAGAGGTGAGATGAACATACCCCAAAATTAAAAGTTTGATTAAAGTGTGTGATTTGGTAGTTCTTAAATTTTCATAAATATAATTATTTTTAAAATCTTTTATACAAAAGTGCTCAGAGTGATCACACATTTCAATGAGTGAACACTCAATGACTTTTTGATTACATATGAATGAAATACAGTAGAAAAATAGCATGGGGCAAGATATTTCCTTCATCAAAGAAAGATATTACCTAAAAGCTAATCTTTCTACATAATGCTTTTCCCATAGAGACAGGGAATGTTCAGATACACATATTTTGCCTCCTGTGAAAATAGTTGTTCCTATAATTTAATACGATATATCAAACTACCTGGGCCATTTGACACTGAACAGCTGAAATGCAATGATCCGTCTAATCCATCAACAAATTTTCATTGACCATCTCAGATGTATAGGTTTTTGAGCTAAGCTCTACAATAATTTTTCCAATAATTAAAATCACTGGAGCTAGAAGGATTTTTATGTTTTCAGTTACTATACCATCAGAACTGAGTGCAGTTCAGTTGCAGCTATTGTTTGTATTGTGAGGGTGTGAGAACAGCACTCTACAGGGAGGCCCCCAGTATCTTTTGCCTTGTGAAATGAATCTGTGAACAGAGTTGTATAATAATTTAATACTATCAAATTAGTAGGAATAAATACTATTTTTATAACCTTAAGCCCTTTTACCATCAACTTCTAAAATACAAATGGTACTTTTTATCATTACCTAGTAGAAAGCATCCACTCATTATTTGGGAAATACCTTGCCATTTTAAGTGGTAAAATAATCAACAGAGGTCATTAAATGCTGTCATCATGCGCTAGAGCCTTCATCATTTTGCAGAGTGTTACGTCTTACACATCAAGTCTTCTTTAAACACTAGTCCAGTGTACATTTACCTGTTAATGCTCGCAACAAGTCGTTTCTAGGGTCTTTTTTCTCACCTAAACATGTTAAAGACAGACTGTAAAACACCCCCAATCAAGAAAATCTAAAAGCACTTATCTCAATAGGCAAAAAATTTATATATGTATATGTGAGTTTTTACATAATTTTCCATCTCGCATTTTGGATCAAATAAAATAACGCTGCTTTCCATATTATTGCAAAGCATAGAATAATCTTCTTACAGTGTAGGCTATTGTTGTTCAGTTACTAAGTTGATGCCATGAACTGTAGCACACCAGGCTCCTCTGTTCTCCACTGTCTCCCAGAGCTTGCTCAAATTTACGTGCACTGAGTTAGTGATTGGTGATTGTAGGCTATACTAAGGTGATAATTGAGATTCTTGAAAATTAGCTAAAAATCAGTACCTAAGAATCAGATATACCTAATATATTTCAGTGAGACAAAACATTTCCTGGACCAGAATTAGGAAAAGATTAAAACTTTAAGCTAAGCAATGGTATAACATCCTTAAAGAAATCACTTGCTAGAGGAAGACTGTTTGGTTTGGAACTTAGGAAAATGAATTTTTTTTTTTCTATCCTCCTGGTTTTATCCAGATGATAATCGGGGAAGCCTTGAGAGGCCCACTTGTCCAGGCATAGACTGCAATAACTGCCACGACGGCACTGAACTTCCCCTTATGATTTAAAAACGGCGCAACTTCTCGTTCAGTGCTCCATGTCCTTCACAGAAGGAAAAGTATGGCCTCACTTAGGGACCTGACCAGTCCTAGGACAAGAATGTCATTATTACAGCCACAGTTTCCTCAGGCTCTCATAGGCTAACATTCTTATGCCTTTAACATACAGAGTTTATAATTAACTCCCCTTGACCGGAGTCCAAATTCATCAAGTCACCCTCTGACTCTAAACCATTTGAGGTAGTTCTACAGAGATAGTGTGCCATCCTTTATATTGTTTAGTGCAGATTAAGAGTTTGGTTAATATGACTCTGTCCCTGAGAAATTCAACCACTCTTAGTAAACTAAGTCCTATAAATAGATCAAACCCATAAATAGAGCAAACCCTTACACACATGTGCATATGCATGATATTCAGATTTTTTTGTAAGAGACCGATTTAAAATTTTATTTAAAGTCTCCCATGATAAATAGATCTTCAGCAACTTTTTAAGAACCCAACTTGCCCCCTGTGGAGGCAGGTTCAAGGCAAATCTCATTTCCTTTACATATGTTTTATTCCCACTTATTTTATGGAAAGTTTAGACACTATTTGTCTTCTATGACTTTAAAGGAAATTTTGAAAACAGAAAAGTTATCTTTGCTTCAAAGGAGGTCTGAAAGAGCATAGAGCTGCTTCTTCAGGATGGAAATAGCAAGTCAGAAAGAAGCAAACTGTGAAAAATGCAAGAGAATAATTTTCAGAGTCTCCTAAGGCAGGTTTTCTAGAATGGCTTGAAGAAAATACTAGGTATAAACATTATGAGCACACTTATTTCTAAGTGCAATAATAATAATTTCATAATTTCTATACTTCTATTATTAAAATAATCAAGGACTATCAATAGTCAGAATAGTAATAATATTCCAAAGTGGGTTTCACAAAAGTTAGTATCAGGTCAGATATGAGACCAAGACACACCAACCCACTACTGTACACTGACATACACTGCAAAGGTGGTGGAGCGGGGCTGCATATTTCAGAAAACGTAGAAAGACCATTTGTGTAAGAAATTACAAAGTTCAGCACATCAAATGTACTATCTGCACAATAAGATTGGCAGGGTTTTTAAGAAGTGAAAAGTGAAAGTGTTAGTTGCTCAGTCATGTCCAACTCTGTGACTCCTTGGACTGTAGACCGCCAGGCTTCTCTGATCATGGCATTTCCCAGGCAAGAATACTTGAGTGGGTTGCCAATCCCTTCTCCAGGGGATCGCCCTGACCCAGGGATCAAACCTGGGTCTCTGCATTGCAGGCAGATTCTTTACTGTCTGAGCCACCAGTACTCTGAAAGTGAAAGTTGCTCAGTCATGTCTGACTCTCTGAGACCCACTGGACTACACAGTCCATGGAATTCTCCAGGCCAGAATACTGGAGTGGGTAGTCATTCCCTTCTCCAGGGTATCTTCCCAACCCAGGAATCAAACCTAGGTCTCCCACATTGCAGGCGGATTCTTTACTAGCTGAGCCACCAAGGAAACTCAATACTTTAAGCCTATATAATTTTTGGAAAACTCTTAAAAAGAGAGTGGTGGAGGTAATGCATTGCTGGGGGTGAGGGGTGAGGGAGAAGGGAGGAGAGGGAGAGAGGAAGAGAGAATAAAAAGAATAAAGGTTTGGGCTAATTTAAAATTAGAGAATATTTTAAAATATCAAGAATATAAAACAAGAAACTGAGAAATAATAAGACTGATGATATATTAAAAAGTTACAGATATTAAAATGCAAAAGCATAAATCATTAAAGGTAGAAATAAAGCAAATGTAAATATAAAGAAAATGTTGAAAGAAAATCATGGTGCTTTAAAAATTAAAAATAAAACAGGAAAAATTAAAATAAATCTATCCAAAGAATATTCTAGAAAACAGGATTTAAGACCAATATCTTTAACTTTTTATTTAGATTGATTGAGCCCAAGTTTCATCTCCTGTTACTAGAGTCTAGAGGTTGAACCTGTCTTCCTAAACTTGGAGTTATATATGAATGCTCTTTAGAGTTAAAAGAGGTATTCCATCAGTTCTCTTACCAGTTCATTCTTTCTAAACAGTTTTGTGATTCCGGTTATCTGTACTGAACTGTCCACTGACTAGCACAGGAAATCAACTTGGAGCTTGGGACAGCCCTACCAGTGGAGTGCCCCATTGGCCCTTGCATTCTTACAAGCCACAAAAGGAAAGGGTCCCTCTCCTCTGAAGTTCAAATTACAACTAGTAACAAAGGGGAAAGCAGTCCATTCTAAGGTATCTTTTCTTTCTTTTTTTTTCCATTTATTTTTATTAGTTGGAGGCTAATTACAATATTGTAGTGGTTTTTGCCATACATCGACATGAATCAGCCATGGATTTACATGTGTTCCCCATCCTGATCCCCCCTCCCATCTCCCTCTCCATCCCATCCCACTGGGTCTTCTCAGTGCACCAGCCCTGAGCACTTGTCTCATGCATCCAACCTGGGCTGGTGATCTAAGGTGTCTTTACTAGGCTTACAGGTCAGTGCTTACCATTTTAATGACAATACAGAATCATTCTACATCAGTTCTGAAGTTTAGCCACGTCTTTTTAAGGAAGAATAGGAAAGGAAATTCTTCATAATATTCAAAGTAAAATTGTGAGTCAATTATCACAGATAACGGAAACACAGTAAACCGGACTCAGCCTTGCATGTATTGGCCTAGGCAATAAAGCCAAGGCAGGCAGAAAATTTTGCACACATCACAAGATTACAAACCAAAGCACCATATCACTGGAAGATATGTCTAAGTTTAGAGTGACAGCACACTCCTCAGTTCAGTTCAGTTCAGTCGCTCAATCATGTCCGACTCTTTGTGACCCCATGAATTGCAGCACACCAGGCCTCCCTGTCCATCACCAACTCCCAGAGTTTACTCAAACTCATGTCCATCGGTCGGTGATGCCATCCAGCCATCTCATCCTCTGTCGTCCCCTTCTCCTCTTGCCCCCAATCCCTCCCAGCATCAGGGTCTTTTCCAATGAGTCAATGTTTCACATGAGGTAGCCAAAGTATTGGAGTTTCAGCCTCAGCATCAGTCCTTCCAATGAACACCCAGGACTGATCTCCTTTAGGATGGACTGGTTGGATCTCCTTGCAGTCCAAGGGACTCTCAAGAGTCTTCTCCAACAGCACAGTTCAAAAGCATCAATTTTTCAGTGCTCAGCTTTCTTCACAGTCCACCTCTCACATCCATATATCCTTGATTCAGGGACCTAACATTCCAGGTTCCTATGCAATATTTCTCTTTACAGCATCGGACCTTGCTTCTTTCAGCAGTCACATCCACAACTGGGTATTGTTTTTGCTTTGGCTCCATCCCTTCATTCTTTCTGGAGTTATTTCTCCACTGATCTCTAGTAGCATATTGGGCACCTACCGACCTGGGGAGTTCCTCTTTCAGTGTCCTATCATTTTGCCTTTTCATACTGTTCATGGGGCTCTCAAGGCAAGAATACTGAAGTGGTTTGCCATTCCCTTCTCCAGCGGACCATATTCTGTCAGACCTCTCCACCATGACCCATCCATCTTGGGTACAACTATGTCCTATATTTGGATTCCTTGTGGAATATTTTTTCCCTTTTCCCAGAATATCAGGCATAAAACAAACTACTTAGTTGGAGCCAGACATGGTCCCACCAGGTAAAATTTGGGGAAAAGTATATAGGAAAACTTGCTCATTAATGGCTTGCCTGGACTGAGAAAATAGAAAATGTCATTTTCCAGTAGTGTGTATCTAGCCACCCTCACCACCAGTAAAATCATTTCCTTTTTCCAAGACCTAAAGGGGTCAAGCAACATCCAAATGATTAGTACCATTTAAAGAGGCTGAAAGCTTGGCAACAGCCTCAGGCAGCTCATGAGTCAGACGGGGACATTGGGACACCGAGAAGACAGTTTAAGAGCAGCCAGTTTGGCCTTTCCTTCTGCAAATGCTGTCACATTTTGTTCCCAAATCACTAAAGTTCATTCCCAAGGTTGGAAGAGCTCGAAGAAAATCTCAGTCAGCATTTTTTGTGATTTAGGAAATCTAGCTTACACCATATGAAGAAAACAGGCTTCTCTCTGGAACACAACCTGGGTGAATCAGGAGACATTACTCCTCTTATCAAATAGCTGAAATGTGAACACAAATTTAGAAAAATATCGCTGAAATGTGAGCACAAATTTGGGAAAATATCATTCAATTTGCTCTGAAGCTGCTCTGATAGGTATCAGAAAAAGTGTAGTCTCTACCTCTCGTACAAGGTTTAATATACTGTGCAGACACGACTGAGTAACTGAACAACCACAACAATTATGTAACTAAGGTACTAGGTTATGTTGGGAAAATCCTTGAGAGAAGGAATCAAAGAAACTCAGTTCTCTGCCCGCATTATTAAGGTAGCATGCATGGCTGGGTGGTTAACTGACTTGTCAACCTGCATGCTCTGAAAGAACTATTTTATCTATAGGATAGATGTTCAACTATATGGGGCTCTTAAACTGCAATAAAATTCCAAAAAATAGGCTGCAAAGAACAGCCTTAAATGACAACCCAGGAAATAACATTAAGAAGTTCATTTTTCAATGGCCATAGTTCAGGCATTGCTACCTTGCTCTTAGATGTGTACAGTCCTCAGAAGGTAAGTGACATGAAAGATCATGATCCAGACTCACAGTAACCAGGATTAAAACAGCAAACAAATTAAGGGACATGACACAAATCTGTCTTAATCAAAATAGTGCAGACTCAAAAGGAAGGACCTAATAGAGAACAATAATAAAAGTTTAAAAACTCACTGGCAAAGAAAGACAAGTGTATTAATCCACTCCTTCACTTGACATCATGAAGCCCAAAGTTGATAAAAATGTCTCCTTGCTCCCATTCTAATCTTGGCACTGTGTTGAAAATAATGAAAGAAATGAGAAGTGGGTATGATTTTTTAGCAGCTTTATCATCATCACCACATGACTAAGCCACTTAAGAGAAATGGGTGACCCAAGGAAAGGAGAGTAAGAAATTGTTTATCAGTAAAAGGCTCACTCTGTAAATTCTGGATTATACCCCAACACAGAGAATCACAATAGAGGGCAAAAAAAAGTCACACATTTTGATCAAACTCTGCCTGACAAAACAGTGTTTACATTCTGCTAAGAAAATAAAAATATTTACTCCTGAAGATTTCTCTAAGTGAGGTTGGAAGAATCAGAGGATTTGCCATGAACAGATTTAGCATTTTAAAGAACAAATAAGCTGCCTCATTAGAGAATAAA
The DNA here is from genome assembly GCF_023699985.2 of Odocoileus virginianus. Taxonomy (NCBI): domain Eukaryota; kingdom Metazoa; phylum Chordata; class Mammalia; order Artiodactyla; family Cervidae; genus Odocoileus; species Odocoileus virginianus. The sequence goes on from NC_069689.1 coordinate 29,372,699, forward strand.
CAACATTGAAGAACAGTGTCACAGGATCCCTCCGATATTTGAAAGCAGACTATTTCTATGAAATCTTTCATAAGCCAAAATGGTGTAAAAAGAAGAAGTAATTACCATAGGACACATCTTACTAAGAGGTGCACAAAATAAAATAAAGCGCAGATGCTCACAGACACAGTTCAAAGCCATGGTGGCTGGATAGTGAGTGTTGTTCCCGAGGAAGAAGCTTGGGGTGCCTCTGCTGGGGTGCGCACTGCCTCAGTAACAACTCACTACAAAACAAACGCTGAAGATTGTTTTCAATTTTTGCCTTTTTTTGGTAAAAGCAAAAATCCTCTGCGGATTTCTTGCTGTTAGCCAAGATAGATATTAGTGTAGGTCTTTCATAAAAGCCAAGTGACATAAAATAAACTTGCAAAAGGCTGGAGGTATCTACAGTTGCAAGAGTAAGACCAGGGGAGAGATGGAGAGGCTATGGCAATTGTCCAGGAGAAAAGGGTGCGGCTCAGACAGGAGTACCAGGCAGTGACCACAAGTAGCCCGGGGATTTACTCTGAAGGAAGAACTGCCAACAGGATCTGTCAAAGGATTACATTCAGGACACAAAAGAGGAGGAGAGTCAGGAATGATCCATCCCAATGCTTTTGTCATGCGAAATCTGGCAAAGAGTTCTGCACTCAGTGCAGTGGTAAACAATGGGTAGAAAGCAAGATAACGAGGAAAAAGAATCAAGCTTTGTTTGGACATTAAATTCGACATGCCTATTGACATCTCAACAGAGATGTCATTTAAAATATCTACATGAGTCTGGATGTCAGGGGAAAGGCAGGGCTGGGGATATAAATTTAGGTCATATGCATATGGATGACATTTAAAGTCATGAGACTGGATGAGATCATCTAATGAGCAAGCTTAGATATACAGAAAGGAGGCCCACTCAAACATTTAATCAGTAAGATCCGAAGAGGATATATACGGCAAAGACTGGGAAGGCATAGCAGGTGAGACAGGTAAAAAAAAGAAACAAAACCGAGATGCTGTGGGTGCACTGGAAGTCCGGTGAAGAACCTGTTTCAGGAAAGGGGGCACACTGTCTGTGTCAAATGACGCTGCAGGACTAAGAATGGGAAATATTAAGAACTGATCACTGGATCTGGCAACACAGAGGTCACTGGCAACCTTGACAATGAAAAAAAAACTGTCATAAAACATACATGACATAATTATATCCCATATATTGGGACATAATATTGCTTGCACCATCCAAACCTACTCATGATTAATGTTACTTGAAACCACTTCTCCAGAAGGAGATTAAAATGAAAAAAATGGCATTGCTACTGATAAGACTCCAATAAAAGATAAGAACTTTATTTTACCTATCACAAATGTCTTATTCATAACAAAATAAGGGTTTTAGCATAATATTCCTACAAACATTAATACTAAAGAAAATAGCCAATGTACCCTCTCATGATCATTTGAAAATTAAAGCTTTAAATTGGATATATTTATTATACAATGAAACTTCATGTGTCCTTTTGTTCATTGACTCTCCTCACAAAATCCAGGCTTTACACACTCCTATGTAAATCAAGTTCTGTAATTCCTATCCTAATAAAAGCACCTAAGGTTCTTATATTAAAAACAATGTAAAAAAATAAAAATAAAAACAATGCAACAATGAAATATAATTTAACAAAAATTTTAGAAAAACAGATCCATATTAGATTCCTTTTAAAAAGGTCTGGGCCTATCTTAGTCCACATACACATTAAAAGAAAAATACTTTTTAACTACAATGGAAACTTCCATAAAATAGTTTAAGATACTCCACATGTAAGCTATTATCCTATATACTTACCCCCAACTTCTCTTTTATATTTAGTTATAAGTCAAAATCATAACAAAGATAATATAATCACAGGCAGGTTAGAAACCCATGACAATGTAAAGATTTAAAACAAATCTCATTAATGAGCTCACCAGCATTTAGAAAATCATTGGTAAATTTGTCCAACTAATACAAACAAAAAAATCAATACAACTAAATAAAAGATTATATATATTGTCAAGGTGTTTAAATAAACCTTGTTTAAATAAACAAATTAAAAGGTTTGATATGTTAGGGTAATAGGACTCCGAGTGGTTTTTCTTTTAATTTTAGTGCTTCTTTCAGTGTATTACTTTGTCATACAATAACATTTGTAAGTAAATAAACATGGGGTAGTGGGTGAGGAGAGTGTATGGTGGTCTTCAGGCTATTAACAGGTAGCAATGTCTTTCTTTTTCTTCCGTTAAATGGTATAATTCTACTTCTTTGCTGCCTGAAGCTAGATTGGCTTTAGCCAATGGTTAATGGAAGCTTTAAGAGTTAGTGTGTGTTTCGTCATATTCTTTTTTTTTCTCTGCCTTCACAATGGGCAATGTTCCAGATAGAGGCTACTCCATCAACATTGGTTCTAGAATTAGACAATAGCAACAATGATACAACACAGCTCCCAACTCATTCTTGATGAATATGTGAATGAGAATTAAACCTTGGTTATTTTAAGCTACTGAGACGTAGAGGTTATTTGTCACTGCAGCATAACCTAGCCTATTTTGACTGATGTAGGGAAAAGTAATTCAGTACAAAGGAATTTTGAATAAAGAGAGTTTCTGTGACTTTCAAAATCACATAAATATCAAGGTTAAAATTGGAGCTCCATTACTGACCTACGATCCTTCAAATTGAAACCTGAGTGATTGGCTTTACATGAAAAAGTCATATATTTTTCCAAATAGGAAACATGATTTTAAGTTTAAAAAGCTCACCTTACTGTTGTGAAATAAAAGAATGCTATATGCATGAATAAGTCTTAAATTGCCACAATTATAAAATTGTCACTTTTGAGTAAATAATAATGCCACTAATAGCAACTTCCTTTCTACCAGGTAAGTTTCCTAACTTTATGCTTGAAAATAAAGCTGATTATTTGCTCAATAAAATGCTTAACCTTTGGGCATAAGTTTTGCTTAATCATATAAATTAGATATGATTTTACTAAGGCTATTTTCAAATAAAAATATAAAATGAAAAACAAACAAAAAAATATATATATATATATAAAATGCTTCATATTTTTAAATGAAAACACTTTCTGGCCAAAAGATTACTTTGATCATGTTTCAAAATGCAAAACAAAATCTGTTAAAAGAATAATATATAATTTGGTAAAATGAGAATTAAAAGGCACAAGCTTATATTTCTCAAATATATAAACTCTGCCCCAAGAAAAATGTCATTCAATCCATATAGGTCAGATTGGCACTGAAATATTTCTTAGTGACTAAACAACAAAAAAATAATTTTGAACTAAGCACAAGCCTATAGACATCATTTTAATTCAAGAACAAGTAAATGTATTGTTAAAAGCCTAAAATTCCTCATCCAGCACATATGTACAGTCCAGAATAAAGGAATATGTTTTGAGGTTTCTCTAGTAATATTCATAGAGTACTTTTTCAAACTACCTGTGGAGTCAGTGAAAAGTACAAGATTTATCACAAGTTGTGCCAGACCAGGCTGTAGCCAAGAGAAAAATGAAGGGAGAAAGAAACAGATTAATATGTTTCAGGTGCTACAGTGTTATTCATATTTAGGTCAGGACAACCAAGTCCAAATCACTGTAAGGAAATAAAGACAGTGGATTTTAATAGAAATTTAAATTTCAAACAAATTAACACTGGTTAGATGTGTTATTCTGACCTGCACTTGACTACAGTTTAACCTCTAGATGCTGTACAGTTTATATAAATAGGATGTTAGTTTTACTTTCCTCTATCCTGACGAGGTTCTGGGATCTAGAGTGTGAATATATTTGTTTATTGATCACAAAAGATTTTTAAAGATAGCACAACCAAATTCAAATCTATTGGGCCCATCACATGTAAGACTTTAGATCTCACCTTAAATATCCCTCCAACATGTCCCACTTAAACACACAGCTTTACTTATAGTATATCTGAAAATACTTCTCTACTCAGTGATGGTGAACACTGAGAATGAATTACTGGCTGTATATACAAGCACAGCTGTAAATATGCCCTTTATTTTGGGCATGATTTGGAGGAAAAACCATCCTAGACAGATGTCTGCTCCATGGTTTATAATAATATGTGATACCATTCGTACTTTTTACAGTCAAGCCCTTGAAAACTGGGAGACAAACAAAGAAACCCAAACGTGAAGAGCATTCATTAAAAGATGTAAATAGCCAAGATCTGTACTGTTTTGTCTCAATCTTCTTTATCCTGTTGAAAACAGGAAAGCCTCCTGTCACGCAGGCTCCAGGATTCTCAGGGCCCAATAAAGGTTAGTGACATTTTCAATTCATGTTTGTTTTCATTCTTCTAATCATGAACCCTGTGCCAGCCTGAGAAACCAGCTGAGCATAATCCATAACCTTTTGCAAGTGAAACATTAACTCACAGCCTGTTCTGATGTCTTTTTAATGTAACAGCAAAAGCAAAAACAACCATAATATACACAATTTTTTAAAAAAAGTAGTCAAATAAGAAAGTTGGTTGAAACTTTCACAGGACAAAGTTCCACCTACTTTAACAGGCAAATATCATTCACTAACACTAACTCCAGCCTAAATCAAGGACAAATAGAAGTACAACAACCAGAGGAACATCCAAATAGATAATCGAGAAGAAATTTTTAAAAATTCAATTTTCCTGTCAATTACCAATACAATAGCTATAGATATATATAGCTATTGATATATATAGATATATATCTATAATATATATCATATATTATAGATATAGATATAGATATAGATATAATAGGTATGTACTACAGAAAATACTTTCTTAATCCATTATTAGTACAGTTAAATGGATGAGTTTCTAAACTGATCAGAAATATACCACTGCTTCGTCTTCTTTAATACCCATACCCACTGCCTTATAGGGGGCTCAGCAACATGGACTATTAGATTCTATATAAATTACAAAATAGAATATGGGTCCTAATCATTTCGTTGATGTTAATAATTTACCAACTTGAAACTGGGTCTTCAAAACCATCTTCTGAGAGAGAATGAACATAATTTATACTGGAGAGTACACTACTAACCAAGGATCTGCAAATCTGGCTTTGCCATCCCATTTGTGACTCTTTGAATTAGGAAATTAAATGGAACGAATGCCAACAACTTAAGGACACTGAAGCAGCAGCTAATAAGCAGAATTCAACCAAATTACACAATGGGGAGGCACTGGACCTGAAGAGTCAGCTCCAGTGTATGGACAATATAAGACCAGCATTTATGCCAAGAAGTGCTAATTTCTACTCTGGATCAAGAAAATATAGTCTCTGAAGGTAGTATACAGAACAAGAAATGATTTCTTCAGAGATGACTCCCTTGGCAGGCCAAGGGGAGTCTTCTGAAAGTATAAGATCAAGAAACATACAGACTGTGAAGATTTATATTCTTCATTCCTACATCTTCAACATGCACAGACATAGCATCAGTGGCTGAAAATAATCCAGTGAATAGAACACAACCCAGTTTGAAGGAATCAGGAGAAGGGCAGAAATGGAGCAGGGATCTTGGTCTTTATTAACTCTGATTTCATTAGCTCTAATTGCCTCATTATTATAAACATTATTATATTCATATTTGTTTCATCTCAAACTAATTTAATTGATAGAATTCTGTGTCCTTGCTATTATATGATACAATTAGCTCTCATTAGTTCACATTTCACTCATTTTCTCCCGACTGATTGCACTCCATACTAATGCTCACTAATATCAATATGTAATGTAATCAGTCAGGAATAAAACGTGGTTACAGTGTCTCTAAAACGATCACACTTATCATTCTGATCGTCTTCAAAGTACCGATATCCCTTCTAGAATTTCTGTCTTAATAGCGTCAAATTTGCTGTTAATAATAAAAAAATTTACCATACTTATTGACACATTGATTAACCATTTAAGTAATTCAAGAGAGCGGGTTATTAATAAATTTAAAAAGACAAACTGTCATTTGGTTATGTAGCCTTTAAATCACAGCAAATGAAACATCGATTATTTCTTTTGTTTCCTTCTGAATCATAAGGTTTTCCTTTCCTCTTCCTAATCTTTCTGATGTTGCTGTTGTTCAGATCCTTCTGTCGCCATGTGGAGAGCTTCAGGAAAGCAAGAACCTGCAGCTGATGCTTTCCATGGGATTTTAAGAGGTCCCTCAAATTGTGCTACTATTAATCTGCCCTTTGAGTGTCTACAGCAGGGAGTCATAAAGACAGAAGCAAAGCACAGAGATTTGTCTGATTATTACATCAGAAATGCTAAAGACGAAAAGGGAAGAAGAGGGCAAAAGGCTTTTTGTAAAGAATTTTATAAAACCCATTGGCTTTCAGTGGAGCCCATTTGGAAATGCCTTGCTACACTACTCAGATAAAATACACAGAGACCTTACATTCTCCTTCTGGACTATTTTAGCAGTATTACTTAGAATGTAAACTTGTACATACACTTATAAATAAAACACTTGCTGTCCTTTTTTCCTCCACCAAGAATTATACCCTATGTTTTCCTACTAAACTATGAATCATTCTGAGAGAAATAATGGCACAACAAACTCAACTGTATTATCCCTCTGAGCAAAGCTCCTCAACAATACATGTATTTAACAGTCTTTTCAACTGGTCTTGAGCAAGATCATAGGTTTTTAAAAAAAGAGAAAAAAAAAAAAAAAAACACTGAATGCCAGAAAATTTAAAGCAGATGGCTTAATGGTTTTTGATTTTTGAAAAGTTTGAAACAAAAATCATTTAAAGTAAATTTTTAAAAAAGAGGATGTATCTGCATTACTTTTGCCAAGCTAAATCCTACCTCAAATAATGGCAGAAGACATTTAAATACCAGAGTTGCTATAATAATCCTTGTTTGAATCATGGTTTCGGTGAACTGGGTTAAGCCTTTAGACGGAAACTAATTGCTACAAACACTAATTTTCAAGTCCCTTTTGTTTCCCTTTGCAGGCACCTCTGGACGCAGAAGGTACCCAATTAGCAGAATTCATGGTCCTGATTGTGTATTGTGGGGCTAGTGTGTGAGCTGTATAAACACTGTTGATTACCATTCCTCTGTAACGGCTGATTTTTTGATTGCTTAATAAGGCCATCTATTCTGCATCAGGGCCTGGCAAAGCAGTTGGTAAAATCAGTTAGGTCACTTTTTTTCTGGTCCGAGTAGCAGGAGGAGTCTGTGATGGTAGCAGTTGACTAAAAACATAATTACAGGCTATTTAATCGCATCTGTTTCCCCACTTAACATTGTTTGTTCAAGTTAGACATAGTTAAGTAAATCAAAAGGACAATAACTGCAAAAACACGAAAAAATTACTATTACATGGTTAAAACTCTAGGGTTTGGTGTAATTACAGAAAACATAGCTTGCAGTGATTTTTTTTAAGGTACTAATTTTTATTAGCTCTATACACACATTTTGCTTATTTGCTTGTTGCTAGTTTTTTAGGATCTTTTTTTTTTTTTTAAGATTCCATGTTATGTAAATAACTATTTGTCTGGCTGGACTGATTTCATGTGAAGGGTCCTACAGGGATGATATTGTTTATTATGATGATTTTATGTGCTCATTCAGTGTTATAATTAGCAGTCAAGTAACTCCTATCCTGTTTTGTGATTAATAACTAATCCCATAAACATACCTTTTACTACATAGGATTGTCTAATGGATGAGTCCAAGTGAGTATCATACCCAAGGGCACCGCCATTCACTCTGAGCTGCCCCTTTCCTCCCTCTGAGTACCATACCTGTAATTTATCAATAATGCAAAACTGCTCTACAATCAAAGGGATGAAACTGAAAGGCACCCAGATGGCAGGAGCTGCCAACAGGCATCGAGCCCATGTTCCGATGCCACTGAGCAAATCACTGAATCCAGCAAGGATGGTGAATCAATATCAGGTCAGATGAAATGAGAAACAGCTGCTCTCAGAAATGTACACTGTGCTCAGTACTACACATAGCATGTTTGTAAGATGACTTATAGCCACATAAGGCAGATACTTTATTAAGCAGTCCACTGGATCTGTTTTAGAATAACTGCCTTTTGTGAGTGGACACAACAGAGAAAGCTGCCTTTTGCAGCCACCCACCAAGACTGCTACAATCTGATGCTTAGCAGAGAAGGACTTAGAACTCCCAGGTTATCTGAAAAGGATGCAACGGAACAGCTCTCTGCAGGGCCCTTAGGAAAGGAGGGTCATCTCCCTTCAAGTGCAATGTCTTTTTCAAAGATGTTTCTCAGGACAAGGAGATCACAGTTTTCTCAATACTGATTTTAAATGAAGCAAATGTGCTAAGACATTATTTATATGAGTTCTTGGTCTATACCACCAGCCTGACTAACCTAAATATATCCAACGTGGCAAATACACAACTTAAACTGATTTTAGTATTGGGCCTAGTTTTAAGGTTTCTAATGATCTTTTAATGTATTTAATTATATAAAAGCATCCTGAAGATAACTGGCACAGAGCACAATTACCATATTAATACAATCTTTCACTGATTCAACAGTTCATATAGTTATAGTGCCATCCTATGGGGCAGCATGCTCAGCTATTAGCCATTACTTGTTCCATGTAAAAATGTTTATTGGAGGCTTGCAGCATATCTGGAACTGTGCTGAGCAGGTATTGAGGTTTATAAGGACAGAACATTGAAGAAGGCACCATCCCTGACTTCAGGGAGCATACAATCCAGTGATAGAGACGAATAAATAAGCAATCACTGCAATCTGAGATGAGGTCTTTGAAGGAAACAGAAAATGCCCTGCAATGGGATGACTAAGGAAATTTGATTCAGAGAAGGCCTGTAAGGTGATCCCTTTTTAGGTGAAACTTCAGAGATGAGAAGGAGCTGGCCATGTGAAGACCAGAACCTGGTGGATGGTGGGGACACAGAGAATTCCAGGAAGACCAATGACACATACACAGGCCCCAAAGTGGGAAAGATATCTCAGGCACAAGAGATCAGAAGAAGTTATTTTATGGTTGGTAAGAAGAGAAAGATCATGAGATGAGAAAGGAGAGGTGGGCAGAAGACCAGCAAGTCCAAATAAGTCAAGGTAAGGTGTCTGGCAAAAATCTCTAAGTTAGAGAGCGTCATGGTTTGATTGAGATATTATATTTTTAAAGGGTAACTATTCTGTGGGAGAACAGTCAGAAGGGACAAGATTAGAGTTGGTAGGAACAGGTGGAAAGTTGTAGTTATTCATGCAAGAGCAGATGATACCTAAAATCGGGTGCAGAGTGTGGAGAGAATGAGGGTGAGGATTGTGAGGATGGGAAGAGGTGAACACATCGGAGAAATATTTTGAAGATAAAATAAATGTGTGTGCATCTTGTCTTTCCAATTAGATCAGAACCTCTTAGAGAACAGAAACCATCTTTAGAGTTTCTATATACCCCATCTGTACATTATAAGCTCTTCAAAAACAGTTTTTGAAGTAATTGATTTGTCTGAAGAGCCAGACATGCAGCTGGAACTGGGACTCTCGCCTTCTGACTTCTACCTCCCTAGCCTTTCCATCAGAGAAGGCAATGGCACCCCACTCCAACACTCTTGCCTAGAAAATCCCATGGACAGAGGAGCCTGGTAGGCTGCAGTCCATGGGCTTGCGAAGAGTCGGACATGACTGAGTGACTTCACTTTCACTTTTCTGCATTGAAGAAGGAAATGGCAACCCACTCCAGTGTTCTTGCCTGGAGAATCCCAGGGATGGGGTCGCACAGAGTCGGACACAACTGAAGTGACTTAGCAGTAGCAGCAGCCTTTCCATCCCTGAAACCAGTTGGTCTGCCCTGAAGAGAACTTAATGTTGTTAGAACAGAAAATGTGCTAGGGCCTGAGGCATCGCAGCCACAAGCCCAACAGGAAGAAACAGACAGTGTCTTAATGGGACAAAGCCCCAGTAAGGTGGCCAGCAGTCCAACACCTCTCACCCAGGGGCACACACAGACCAGCACCAACAGGTGGAGAGCACCCCATCATATGAGGCAGGTCACACCCAAGGGAGGGCTGCCTAGTCGGCCAGACTCTTGCCGGCAGAGTGATCCCTGTGATTCTTTGGTCCTCATCCCAGGAGATCAAAGCTTAGACCTGAAGACAATGCTATCAAGTTTCTGATTTAATTCTTCCTCTTGTCATAATTAATCGGAAATTGTGGTGACCCTAAGGAGCCACTGTGTAAAGAAGCATAAAGGAAAGGCAGGAATTCACTCAACAAATATTTATTGAACATATTCTACGGCCAGGCACTAGTCTAAGTGCAAGGGTGGGTCAACGAACAAACATCTGACTTCAAGGAGCTTATATCCTGGTAAGGGATACACAAGAAAAACAAAATAAATATTAGATGAGAAAGAAATGTATGCTATGAAAAAAGATAACAAACCAGGAAGTGGTGGATGACTCAGTTTGGCTGGAACAAGGGATTTAAAGTAGAAAAATAGAGAAGATAAGATTGAAGGAAGAGAGTGAAGGAATGCAAATTTGCCAAGAAGAGATCTAGTGAACTGTGAAAATACAGAGGAGCAAAGGTCACAATGATAGCAATGAAGAGACTTGGTTGGGATTGAAGAGCAAGAGAGGAACAGAATGTACAATTCTAAGGACACTAATTCTAAGTGCAGGGGGCACTGACCCTTTGATTTTTACAAAGCGGTGAGATGCAGGGATGAGCTCTCAGCGATTTAGGACTCTGCCATCCTCTTCTCTCTTCCCACTATTGTGATTCCAGCATCCCCAGACCATCCTGCCTCCCCATGATACATGGTGGTTCTTCTAAAGGGGGCAGTGCAAATCTAAGTCACAGGTAAGACTGAGGAGTGACTCACCTTGTTAGCATATGAAGTATCTACAGTAATGAGTTCTCAGGAGCTAATCATCAGCCAAGTGCAGACGGGCTAAGTGTTTACATACATCATCAAATTTAACCCTCTCAACAACCCTGTAATGTAGGTATCAGCCCCACACAACAGATGTAAAGACCCAAGGTTACACAGCTGGAAAGGATTTCAACCTGTGTGCATCTCACTCCAAAGCCAGTATCCTTTCTGTTTTGCCACACATTCTCCTAGGACAGGCTCAGCACGAATAAACAAAAAAGTGAGGGGAAGTCAGAGGGCAGGTTGGGAGTGGGGAGATGGAGAGACAAGTACCACTGTCCACAGGTAAGAACTCTCACTGTGGTCAAGAGGGCTGGGGCTGGTGCTTCCATAAGATGTGCTGAACTCGGAGGGTTGGCAGAGTTGATAATGCAGATGCTGAAGTTTCCAAGGATGATGTCATTAGGTAGTATCAGCCTAAATTCCTATGCAGAGCCCGTGTATGTGTGTGTCTGCATCTAAGTGTACACATATACACATTTACACACAACTGTAAGTGAGGCAGAAGAGAGACACATAGACAAACAGATATTAGCACTGCTAGAGTTGAAATGAGATCTGTGAGTTAGGTACTCAAGTTCTCCATGACTGAGTATAGAAAAGTGAATGTCAGGGGTGTATTATGCTTCGGTTTTGAAAGTTACTCAAGAAATTCCAGAGGGGTATATATAAAAACTCCAACTATTAATAAATAATACATATTGTGGAAGAGGTGAGCAAGAATAAAGCCCATTTGCTACTGAAGACATCAGCAAAAGTGTGTATTTTAAATATTCTCAAGCCAAGAGAGATCAAACCAGTCAATCCTAAAGGAAATCAACCCTAAAAACTCATTGGAAGTACTGATGCTGAAGCTCCAGTATTTTGGCCACCTGATGCAAAAAGTCCACTCACTGGAAAAGACCCTGATGCTGAGAAAGATTGAGGGCAGGAGGAGAAGGGGATGACAGAGCACAAGATGGTTCACCAATTCAATGGACATGAGTTTGAGCAAGCTCTGGGAGATGGTGAAGGACAGAGAAGCCTGGTGTGCTGCAGTCCCTGGGGTCGCAGAGCCGACTGAGTGACTGAACAACAACCAACGGGTAGGAGAGCTGATGCTATTCTCTGATATTGAAAGTCACTGACCAGAGTCTCAACATGACAGATCCCAGGAACACAAAGGCAGCTCTGAACAATGTCACAGAGAGTCTCAAATCCTCTTGATCTAGCTTCTTGATTACAGAATAGATCCTCTTGATCAGAGAATCCTCAAATCCTCTTGATCAATCCTCTTGATCAGAAAATAGATCTTTCTGGAGAATGATGACTTCCTCAGTGGCTGTGAAAGTATGGTTCTCAGACTGGAAGCAAGAGCATCCCCTATACCTTGTTGATACTGCAGAGCCTTGGAGTCTACCCCAGGTGTTCCTTAACTGACTCTAGGAGTGGACCTCACTGATCTGGTCTAACAAGACCTCCAGGTGAACCTGGTATATGCTGAAGCTGAAGAACCACTGATTATAGTCATTCCACAATATATGCAAATCAAACCATCGTGCTGTACACCTTAAACTTACACAGTGATGTATGTCAATTATTTCTAAATAAAACCGGAGAGGAAAAGAAAAATGGCATCTAAGACTAAAACTTCCCTCCAAATCAGGAAACAATCTGGAGGCAAGAAAGAGGGAGAGATACTGAACCAGAAATCGGAATTTACTTACCGAAACAATGGGCCCCTGTGTAAGTACATTGTTTTCAACAATTAAATCCTTCTACTAAGACTGTGTTTGGTGAGAACATCAAATATCACTTTCTTAAATCACCAGATAACAGCCCCAAAGAATGTACAAGATTATAGGTGTTATGAACTGTGTTTAATTTTATTGGACTCAGTTTTTAGGCAAAAAATGAAACCTAAAATCTTTAACCATATAATGATCACATAATGTTGCATTTTGTTCTGCAGGAGAGGCTTCAGGTGCAAGGAGCACCAGTAGCCTAGGAGAACATGTTGACAAGTGGACATGTGTACTAGATGGCAACATGGGGACAAAGACATGGATATAAGGGTCAGTAGAGGCAACTGAGTCACTGCCATAGAATAGCAGTCCTTTTAATCAGTACTATCCTATCCCATCCAATTATGACATCGATCGTTCCCACTTCCTCTAGAACAAGGGTCCCCGATCTCTGGGCCACAGACTGGTACCCCATCAGATCAGCAGCAGCATTAGATTAGAAGTAAAGTGCACAACAAACGCAATGTCCTTGAATCACCCTGAAACCACCCTGCACAACCCCAGTCCATGGAAAAATTGACTTCTATGAGATCAGTCCCTGGTACCAAAAAGGTTTGGGACCGCTACTCTAGAGGGCAACCATGGGTTTGACTCAGCCATGGTAAAATAATTAATGCCTGTGATGATGACACCACTTCCTCAAGGAAAGACTAAGTTGTATTCAGCACACTCTTTAAGTTGACCTGTCTGACTCTTTGCGACCCCATGGACTGTAGCCCGCCAGGCTCTGTCCAGGGGATTCGCCAGGCTCTGTCCAGGGGATTCTCCAAGCAAGAATACTGGAGTGGCTTACCATGCCCTTCTCCATGGAATCTTCCTGACTCAGGGATCAAACCCACATCTCTTGGTTCTCCCACACTGCAAGTGGATTCTTTACTGCCTGAGCCACCAGGGAAGCCCCTTAAGATGACCATTTCCATAAAATGCTTTTAAGTGATGCTTAAGAAATAAACTTACCCAGAAAAATATAAGACAAAAAATGTGTTTCTCAGCAATGCCAGATAAATGAAATCTTTTGTCACTTCTTTCTAATCCTATAGTAAGAAGGGACAGTGGAAAGAATACTGGGAAGGAATTTGAGGCCCGGCAACCAGCTGTGACACCAACAGACTGTGACTGGGAAAAAGTTGCCAAGCACTTGGACTGTAATTTATCTGGGTAGTTTGCTCGTTTACTGAAGGAGGGGGATTAGGTAAGCTCTAATGTCACTGACAGCTTTAAAAACCCTGAACTATTATATGAGTTTACACTTTAGTCTCACCCCTAGACCAGAAATTTCTTCCCTTAAAACTATCTCACTTAAGACTTTACAGACTCCCTCAAGGAAACTGTCCCTGCTGTATTCTCTATCCTCAGAAGTTAAAGGATTTAACAATTCACCATTAAGTGCTTACCATTCTGAACTTCAAGATTCTTGGAAAAGGAATGTCATACTACATTGTATTTTTTTCCAAGAAATTGTTTAATCTGTGTAAGTTATTTGACTCGGTCATTAGCAATCTTTGTGCCAGGATAGCTCCTAATCAAATTCCGGCAGAATATAAGTACCATTGAGAAGAAAGCATACAGATCTTTCTTCTGAGAAGTACGTATTTTTCTTTCTGGTTGAGCAATGTTATGCAACAAATGCTTCCAACTGGCTTTCTATCAAGAAAAATCATTAAAGATGAAATGCTCTGAGGGACATGATCATAGGAGCCTGAGATGCTTGTAAGTAATTACATTCATGCTGATAATTAGAAGAAATAGTCTGTGTAGTGGATATAGTACAATCACCTTTCACCACTGGTCTTGGACTTGATTTCTCCAAGGAATGCCAAGAAAAGGCTTTATTTAGCAGCAGTTTCTGCTTCACTCAATCCACTTGTTTTGTAATGTAAAAAGGAGAGCCTGAAAAGAGAGAATGGGCACCTTGACATTTTAACTGCTTTGTTTTTAATGAAAAATTTTTTTCTTTGAAGTGAATATAAAGCAGGTATGGGCAACAAGCCAGAAAGTGCTTATTTTTCACCTAATCGCCTCACATGTCCTAAAATGCCTCCATCTAGCCTCTAAAAATGTTCTCATTAGATCCCTCCACAGGTTGGTATAACCAAAAAGCATTTCTTAGCAGCCATAACAGAGGCACAGACATAGGGAAAGCATGTAGCCACCCCCAACCTTAGTGCCAGGTCCCAAGGCTCAGAACTTCAGAATAAAATTAGCCTCCGAAGCCATCAAGAGGTAGATGTATACACATCGAGAGCAATTTATCAGAACTGGTATTTCTCCCCCAACAGCACACTGACTGGCGAACTTAGAATGAAACTGACAGCAATTCCTTTTTTTACAGTGAATTTGTTGCCTGTAATCATTGTGGATGAAAATTTGTTCTAATTTCACTTCTTAATCAAATGGCCGTTCAAAGAGCAGCGAGGCGCTAAACCAGAGAGACACTTCTAGGTCCTTAGCCTGCCTAAAGACAGTCAACACAGTGCCTCTCCCTGATCCTTCACACTCTAGTTTGAATTCCCAGTGGCTTTCTTTCCTAACTCTCGGTGGCTCTGTTCCTTCCCCTTCACTGGCTCCCACTGCTGCCCTTGCTTGTTCCTCTGAGTTCCTTGTCCTAAGACTCTCTCCCCAGGAGCACTCAGCATCTTTTAGTGACATCAAATAAAGTAGTAAGTAAGCGAAAGTGTTAGTCACTCAGTTGTGTCTGACTCTTTGCAACTCCGTGGACTGTAGCCCTCCAGGCTCCTCTGTCCATGGAATTCTCCAGGCAAGAATACTGGAGTGAGTAGCCATTCCCTTCTCCCGGGGATCTTCCCGACTCGGGGATGGAAATCGGGTCTCCTGCACTGCAGGTAGATTCTTTACCATCTGAGCCACCAGGGAAGCCCTAACATCAAATAAACCTGGGTGCAGATCTTAGCCTTGCCATCCTCCTTTTGTGTGACTGTGGCTTCAGTTTCCACTCAACTCTTCCCTCACTGGGTCCACTTGAGGATTAAATGACAGCAGCTCTCTACACACTGGGCAAAAAGCCTGGCTCATAAGGAAGGATGCAGAGAAATTATATTCCTCCTCTTTTTCTTCTCCTCCACACAAATGCTTTCACTCCTGTAGCTAGAAAACACTCTGTAGAAAATTCTCCAATACATGAGTTTTCCCTATAAGTGTAGCATGCATATGTGCTCAGTCATATCCAACTCTTTGCAATCCTATGGACTGGAGCCAGTCAGGCTCCTCTGTCCATGGGATTTTCCAGGCAAGAATACTGGAGTGGGTTGCCATTTCATCCCATCCAGGGATAGAACTGGCATCTCCTGCATCTCCTGTATTGACAGGCAGATTCTTTACCACTGAGCCACCTGGGAAGCCCTCCCTATAGGGAGTGATGACTAAACTCTATGAGGTCAGCTCATATCCCAATTTCTACCAACCTGCTGACATTGGACCCACAGGAACCTAACGCTAGTCATTCTTGCCTCCCCTACTCTACTTTTGTGAATTGATTTGTGTTCCTCTGAAAATTCATATGTTGAAGTCCAAACCCCCAGTACCTCTAATGTGACATTATTGAGAAACAGGGTCACTAGAGATGGAATTAGTTAAGGTGAGGTCATACTGCCATGGTGCAAGACCCTAATCCAGTATGACCAGTGTCCTTATAAAAAGTGGAAGTCTGGACACAGTGGAAGTCTGAAACACCACCAGGTGAAGACTGGACTAATGATGCCACAAGCCAAGGAACTTCCAAAAGGTGGCACCAGTGGTAAAGAACATGCCCACCAATGCAGGAGACATGAAAGACACAGGTTCGATCCCTGGGTCAGGAATATCCCCCGGAGGAGGATACGGCAGCCCACTCCAGTATTCTTGCCTGGAGAATCCCATGGACAGAAGAGCCTAGTGGGCTGCAGCCCATAGGGTCACAAAGAGTCTGATGTGACTGAAGTGACTTAACATGCACGCAAGGAACTTCCAAAAGCTGAAAGAGAGGTCTAGAACAGGCCTAGGGCTTCAAAAGGACACTGGAACACTTTGATCCTGGACGTCTCACCTCCAGCACTGTGAGACATAATTTTCTGTAGGTTAGGCCACCCACTCCATAGTGTTATATCAGTCCTAGGAAACAAACAACCCACCCTGAGCACCCCCACGCAGCAAGTTCCCCATTTCAGTAATAAACCATGAGGTCATCTTCCCAGCCACCTGGGTTGGGGTCATCTTTGACTCATTCTTTCCCCTTCCCCTTCTCATCCATCTTACACCAAATCCTTTCAACTCTATCAAGGAAATAACTTTCCTGTCTCCTCCTCTTCCTACTGACATGGGCCGAGTTGGCCTCATCCTCTTTCATCAGGCAACATCATAATTGCTTTTCTGACCTTACTGTACTTCATCCTCTTTAATAAGTTGCTTCCACATAGCCACCAGACTCACTTTTTGAAATCACAGATGACAGGCCTTTAATGGCCCATGCAATCTGACCTCAATCTATCTTGTGCTTCCATCTTACAATGTTCTCTTTCTAACCTCACCTCTCACCTCCTTATTCCCCACTAAAATGTCACATCTCCAGACACCCTGGGTAACTCGCCCAGCCCCCACATCTCCTTCCCTATGTGCTTTTGCTGGTGCTTTTCATCTGCTTGGAATGTGCTGTGTCTTCCTCCTTCAAAAGTCAAAATATTACCCAATCTATCAAGGATAGAGACAAGGTAAAAAGAAAAATTTCAGTATTGGTGAGAATCAATCAAAGACCAGCAGTTAGAAGGAAAAGATGGTTGAAGTGTTTTCATTTTGATGATCAAGGTCATTGAGGGGGCTTCCTAGGTGATTCGGTGGTAAAGAATCAGCTTGCCAATGCAGAAGACCCAGGACGTATGGGTTTAGTCCCTGGGTCAGGAAGATTCCCCTGGAGAAGGAAATGACAACCCACTCCAGTATTCTTGCCTGGGAAATCCCATGGACAGAGGAGTCCAGTGAGCTACAGTCCATTAGGTTGCAAAGAGTTGGACATGACTGAGCAACTAAGCATACAGCATACACATAAATGTCATTGCATGACTTTCAAACACCTAAATCTCTATGGCTGGGAGACTGTCCTTATGGGTAACAGTATAAATTAGCCAACTATGATAGTATGTCTTAGTTCACACTTGGATGACACCATCAGGTTTGAAACATTGAGTGTAAAGACATCTCTGCTCATCCAATGCCAAACCAACTAGGAAAAAATCTAGCATGGCTAGAATTTAACAAATGCCTGGAATAAAAGATGCGAAGTAAGCAGCCTATTTGCCTAATTACAACAGAAGTTACATTCTTAGGCAAGAATATTTCATTAACGTGAAAAATATAAAATCCCTCTTTCTCTACTGTAGGAGGCATTCTATTTTTAGATTTCATCCTCAAGTCTATGATTTTCCCCCAAATCTTCCAATTATAAGGTCATTAGCATCTTCTTCTTTAGCAACATCTAAAGAAGTTGTTTTGCCAAGGTCTCTCACTCTTACTTAATAAAAAAAAATACAAAAGTTGTTAAATCTAAAATCTACACTATTCTCCCTGGCCTGGCATGCTACAGTCAATGGGGTCACAAAGAGCCGGAGAGCCGGACAATTCAGTTCAGTTGCTCAGTTGTGTCCAACTTTTCTTTTTTTTTTTTTTTGTAAAATAAACGTAATAGAAAATTTACCATCTTTAATCATTTTTAAGTGCTCAGTTCAGGAGATTCAATACATTGATGATGTTGTGTGACCATCACCACCATCAGTCTCCAGAATGCTTTTCATCTTACAAAACTGAGACTCAACCCATTCAATACACTCCATTCCCTCCTCCCCGAAACCCTTAGCAACCACCACTCTACTTTCTGTCTCTCTGAAATTTGACTACTCTAGGGACCTCATATAAATGGAATCATACCGTTTTTGGTTGTTCTGTGTGTGTGCAAGAGAGACTGGTTTCTTCATTTGGCATAATGTCCTCAAGATTCATTCATGTTGTCGTATATGTCAGAATCTCCTTCCTTTTTAATGCTATTTGTGTCCAACTTTTCGAGACCCCATGGACCACAGCACGCCAGGCCTCCCTGTCCATCACCAACTCCTGGAGTCTACTCAAAACTCATCTCCATTGAGTCAGTGATGCCATTCAACCATCTCATCCTCTGTCGTCCCCTTCTCCTCCTTCCTTCAATCTTTCCCAGAATCAGGGTCTTTTAAAATGAGTCAGGGCGGGAGGAGCGGCAGCGGTCAAGCTACTCGGCTTCGAGAAGGCTCTCGGCGCGCCGCGGCCCTCAGGCACCCGGCTCTCGCCCGCCCCGCCGCCACGATGCCCAAGAGGAAGGGCAGCTCCGCCGAGGGGGCGGCGAAGGAGGACCCCAAGAGGAGATCGGCGAGGTTGTCAGCTAAACCTGCTCCTGCAAAAGTGGAAACGAAGCCAAAAAAGGCGGCGGGAAAGGATAAATCTTCAGACAAAAAAGTGCAAACAAAAGGGAAAAGAGGAGCAAAGGGAAAACAGACGGAAGTGGCCAACCAAGAGACTAAAGAAGACTTGCCTGCAGAAAATGGGGAGACTAAAAACGAGGAGAGCCCAGCCTCTGATGAAGCAGAAGAGAAAGAAGCCAAGTCTGATGAATAACCACACACTCAGTCCTGTCAGTGGTCCCTTTTCCCTTCTTGTACAATCCAGAGGAATATTTTTATCAACTATTTTGTAAATGCAAGTTTTTTAGTAGCTCTAGAAACATTTTTAAAAAGGAGGGAATCCCACCTCATCCCATTTTTTAAGTGTAAATGCTTTTTTTTTTAAGAGGTGAAATCATTTGCTGGTTGTTTATTTTTTGGTACAACCAGAAAATAGTGGGATATTGGATATGGGAGGCTTTGATTGTCTTGGGTGTCAGCTTAACATTCCATAGATGGGGGGTAGTTTTTATATCCTATAATACAAAAGCATACTAAATGGCAGTTTGGAGTCAGTTGTGCATTTAATGTCTTGAACACTTTAAATTACTTCTCTTCCCATATTGTTTTGGTAGAATTATTTCCTACAGCAAACCACTTTTTGATCTTGGCTTTCCTGGTCAGAATTTTGTGCACTATACTATAACATCTTTGGTCGTGGTAGTCCAATTTTCCTAGTAACTTGGTTAACGTGCTGTGAACAATTGACAGTTTGGGTATGTAGTATATATGATATTAAATTGTGAATCAGTGGGACTTATGATGTAACAACATATCAATATTTGAAGATATTGGTACTTGATATCCTGTTAAGGAAAGTTTGCTCCAAATTTTAAGCTGGAAAGTCACTGGAATAACTCTACACTGGAATCACAACTACATGATATTTTAGATTTCTGGTATGTTTGTGAAGAATTGTGTACAAATTGAAATGTCTGTGTAGTGATCCTCAAAACAACCAATAAAATCTCAGTTATAAAAGAAAATAAATAAATAAATAAAAATGAGTCAGCTCTTCGCATCAGGTGGCCAAAGTATTGGAGTTCCAGCTTCAACATCAGTCCTTCCAAGGAACACCCAGGACTGATCTCCTTTAGGATGGACTGATTGGATCTCCTTGCAGTCCAAGGGACTCTCAAGAGTCTTCAACACCATAGTTCAAAAGCACACGACTTGGCAAATGAACAACAAACGCTATTCTACCAGCCTGAGTCCCTCTATAAACTGTAGAATCCAGCTGGAATTCTTTCTAACACTCTGACCGACTCTAGAGCACAGATTCAAGTTACGTCGTTATCTCTGGAACCCTTGAAAAAATAATCTAACATACACGTACCTTACATGAACACACAAAAAAGTTCTGTCACTCACATTCCACAGCAGTACAACTGCATCTCAGATTCAACCTTCCAAATTGAAATCCAATCACTTTCCCATGGCAGGAAATGAAACCACTGATGTTGTCTCACTCTTGGCTCAACCCTTCCCCAATACACGCAGTGTGTGCGGCCTGTGTCCCCACCCTCCACTGTAACCTCCCGGTTCCCTTCATGATTCAACACCATTAATTCCCTTCTGCCATTCTGGCAGGGGGTCACGGTGGGGGTGGAGACAGAAGAAAAACTATTTTCAGAAGTAATTTTACAAAGTGGCATAGTCAAAGTGGCAAAACATAGCTATTTATAATAATTGTGATAATAGAGCATTAATACACCATTGACCTTTGAGGTCCAAAGAGGAGCTTTTAGCCCACAAACATGAACTAATGAACAATGAATTTTAAAACCTCAAGTTCTTCTCACACTCCCATCCCTGAACCCCATGCCAACTGCTTGTTTCCTCTTGTTTGTTCAAGTAAGGGGAGCATTCTGAGCTTAAATTAGGTGCAAAATAAAGCAGACATTCTATTAACTGCAAAATTGAAAGCCCTTCATTGAAGGAGGATCCACCATTTTCACACTCACCACCCACTCACGCCCGGGCATGCGGAGCCTGCCTATGTTGGCGGTGTGTGTTCTCTGTCTTCATCCCTAGTCACATAGTCATCAAGGTAGGAGGAATACTTTTTCAACCAATGCAATTTTAGTTATTTCATTTTTTAACTCAATGTTTTCATTTATTTATTTATTTACAGACTATGCTTCCACTGATAGTTTTTAAATAAGTTTTTTGAAGTTTTTTTTTCTAAGTTTCAAATTCAGTTTCTCTCTGAAGTGAAACAGACCCTGTTTGCCAAATTGTAATCTCCTGGTCCATTTGCACAAAGGCCTTCACAGAAACACCAAGAGAAGCAAATGCTGAGGCATTCTCAAGCACTTACCACCTAAACACACACACCACATGCACACATAGATGCACACACACAGATGCACACACACACCACACACACCCCCACCCTTAGTGGCGTATTGAGATGCCTCCAAGCTTTTGGAGTCACTTGGCTGAGACTCCAAATGGTATTGGATTTCACACCCAACACTTAGTTTTCTAGTGTTGAGGATAGAAATCCAAATATGAAAATTTTTAAATTGCTAGGATTTGAACATATGCTTACGTCAAACTTCTTACTGCCTCAATAGGCCTCTGTTGATCCATAAAGCTATTTTCACTTTTCTTCACTTCTCTTCCTACCTGTTGATGGGTGAAAATTAAATACAAGTACTCTGTTTAAAAAGACAACTATGCTATTGTGCTTGAAGCACTCAGAAATGGTTTATTCCTTTCCAATCTTTCATTCAAATTTATTTTCTCCAGTACAGTGGGACAGGTTCTTTATTTCTCTCTGTCCTAGACCACAGGCACCTAAATTGCAAGAATTAGTTCTAAGAGGGCATTTAACAGGACTGAAGTTTGCTTTCATACCCGCTCTACATCAAAGTACCAATCTTCAAGGGCTGACTATATTCCTATTATACAAGTTAATGAATCATTCTACATTTTCTAATATCTTCAGTTTTAAATGCAACAATATCCTCATATAAAAATGCTGGGTCATCTATGAAAGATGTTGAAACATTCAGTGCATGAGTCATCACTGCAAAGCGTGAGACTGTGTATGCTTTGAACTTACTAAGATTTCACTTTCCCGTAGGAAATTGAGTTGGCTTTCTTTCTATAAAACAAATGAAATGGACTCATATGAGTACAATGTGATATTATATCTGAAAAGGAGACAAATGTAAAGGATAAAAACTTTGAAACCAAGAGTTTAAAATGAGACTGTTGAGAAATAACACGGTATGTATTATTATCTCCATTTTGCATGAGGACATCAAAGTTCAGCAATAGGACCAACTAGATAATTGCAGGGCTCTGTGCAAAATGAAAACGCAGGACCCTGTGTTCAAAAATAATCAATAATTTCAAGGCAGCAGCAGTAGGGCACTAAACCAAGTGCAAGCCCCATGCATCTGCTAGATTGCACATATATGAAAACTTACTACTCAGAGAAATTCAATAACTTGCATAAGATCAAGAACTAATGAGCAGGTGGAATTTGAACCCTGGCAGCTTGACTTCAAAATTCAAAACTCCCACTCTTAGACACAACAATAAGCACCATTCAGGACTTCCCTGGTGGTACAGGGAATAAGAATCCATCTGCCAGTGCAGGGGATATGGGTTCTATCACTGGTCCGGGAAGATTATACACGCCAAGGAGCAATTAAGCCTGCGTGCCACAACTACTAAGCCCGAGCGCTATCCAGTAGGGTCTGCAAGCCACAACTACTAAGCTTGTGTGCCAAAACTACTGAGCCCATGTACCCTAGAGCCTATGCTCTGCAACAAGAGAATCCACCGCAATGAGAAGCCCAGGCACCACATCTAGAGAGCAGCCCCTATTCTCTGCAACCAGAGAAAGCCCATGTGCGGCAATGAAGCCCCAACACAACCAAAAATTAATAATTTTTTAAAAACCACTTACTGAGTGTTTTCTGTGTGCCAAGCATAAAGATCAGCTCATAGGATCGCTACAACAGTCTAAACATTCTTATATCCATTTTACAGAAAACAAACTTAGAAAGGTTGAGTCCTCTAAACACTGAAGTGGACAGTTGCTATTTTTTTGGCTATCCAGCATCCATGACTGCTTCATAAATACACATCAATACCATTCTGAAGACTTACCTCTTGCAGAATGTAAGCACCCTGAGGGCAAGGACATTTTCTTATTCTTCAGCATATTCCCAGTGCTGAGAACAGTAGATAATAAATAATAAGGGTTTGCTGACTTAGATATGTACACTATTTTCCCACAACAGCAGTCAAAGTCTTAAGACTTTTACAAACTCAGATCCTTCCTCACATCACCATTACAGCAAGACAGGACGGGCAGCACATGCCCTAAGCTAGAATTCTCCTGGAACATTACTCTTTAGTAGGGTGCCAAAAACACAGAAATGGTAGACCCTGATCATTCCAATGGATTCCCTGATCCATTATTGTGGATCACAATAAACTGTGGAAAATTCTGAAAGAGATGGGAATACCAGACACCCTGACCTGCCTCTTGAGAAACCTGTATGCAGGTCAGGAAGCAACAGTTAGAACTGGACATGGAACAACAGACTGGTTCCAAATAGGGAAAGGAATACATCCAGGCTGTATATTGTCACCCTGCTTATTTAACTTATATGCAGAGTACATCACGAGAAATGCTGGGCTGGAGGAAGCACAAGCTGGAATCAAGATTTCCAGGAGAAATATCAATAACCTCAGATATGCAAACCCCCCTTATGGCAGAAAGGGAAGAAGAACTAAACAGCCTCTTGATCAAAGTGAAAGAGGACAGTGGAAAAGTTGGCTTAGAGCTCAACATTCAGAAAACTAAGATCATGGCATCTAGTCCCATCACTTCATGGCAAACAGATGGGGAAACAGTGGAAACAATGGCTAACTTTATTTTTCTGGGCTCCAAAATCACTACAGATGGTGATTGCAGCCATGAAATTAAAAGATGCTTACTCCTTGGAAGGAAAGTTAGGACCAACCTAGACAGCATATTAAAAAGCAGAGACACTCGACTAGCCAAAGCAATCTTGAGAAAGAAGAATGGAACTGGAGGAATCAACCTGCCTGACTTCAGGCTCTACTACAAAGCCACAGTCATCAAGACAGTATGGTACTGGCACAAAGACAGAAATAGAGATCAATGGAACAAAATAGAAAGCCCAGAGATAAATCCACATACCTACGGACACCGTATCTTCAACAAAGGAGGCAAGAATATACGATGGAAAAAAGACAACCTCTTTAACAAGTGCTGCTGGGAAAACTGGTCAACCACTTGTAAAAGAATGAAACTAGGACACTTTCTAAAACCATACACAAAAATAAACTCAAAATGGATTAAAGATCTAAATGTAAGACCAGAAACTATAAAACTCCTAGAGGAGAACATAGGCAAAACACTCTCCGACATAGGTCACAGCAAGATCCTCTATGACCCACCTCCCAGAATATTGGAAATCAAAGCAAAAATAAACAAATGGGACCTAATGAAACTTAAAAGCTTTTGCACAACAAAGGAAACTATAAGCAAGGTGAAAAGATAGCCCTCAGATTGGGAGAAAATAATAGCAAATGAAGAAACAAAGGATTAATCTCAAAAATATACAAGCAACTCCTGCAGCTCAATTCCAGAAAAATAAATGACCCATTCAAAAAATGGGCCAAAGATCTAAACAGACATTTCTCCAAAGAAGACATACAGATAGCTAACAAACACTTGAAAAGATGCTCAACATCACTCATTATCAGAGAAATGCAAATCAAAACCTCAATGAGGTACCATTACACGCCAGTCAGAATGACTGCTATCCAAAAGTCTACAAGCAATAAATGCTGGAGAGGGTGTGGAGAAAAGGGAATCCTCTTACACTGTTGGTGGGAATGCAAACTAGTACAGCCACTATGGAGAACAGTGTGGAGATTCCTTAAAAAACTGGAAATAGAACTGCCATATGACCCAGCAATCCTGCTCCTGGGCATACACACCGAGGAAACCAGATCTGAAAGAGATACGTGTACCCCAGCGTTCATCGCAGCACTGTTTATAATAGACAGGACATGGAAGCAACCTAGATGCCCATCAGCAGACTAATGGATAAAGAAGCTGTGGTATATATACACCATGGAATATTACTCAGCCATTAAAAAGAATTCATTTGAATCAGTTCTAATGAGATGTATGAAAATGGAGCCCATTATACAGAGCGAAGTAAGCCAGAAAGATAAAGACCAATACAGTATACTAACGCATATATATGGAATTTAAAAAGATGGTAAAGATAACCCTATATGCAAAACAGAAAAAGAGACACAGATGTACAGAACAGACTTGTGGACTCTGTGGGAGAAGGCGAGGGTGGGATGTTCTGAGAGAATAGCATTGAAACAAGTATACTATCAAGGGTGAAACAGATCACCAGCCCAGGTTAGATTCATGAGAAAAGTGCTCAGGTTTGGTGCACTGGGAAGACCCAGAGGCATGGGATGGAGGAGGCGGCGGGAGGGGGGATCAGGATGGGGAATACATGTAAATCCATGGCTGATTCATGTCAATGTATGGCAAAAACCACTACAATATTGCAAAGTAATTAGCCTCCAACTAATAAAAATAAATGAAAAAAAAAAGTAAAAAGCAGAGACATTACTTTGCCAACAAAGGTCCATCTAGTCAAGGCTATGGTTTTTCCAGTAGTCATGTATGGATGTGAGAGTTGGACTATAAAGAAAGCTGAGCGCAGAAGAATTGATGCTTTTGAACTGTGGTGTTGGAGAAGACTCTTGAGAGTCCCTTGGACTGCACAGAAATCCAAGCAGTCCATCCTAAAGGAGATCAGTCCTGGGTGTTCACTGGAAGGACTGATGCTGAAGTTGAAACTCCAATACTTTGGCCACCTGATGCAAAGAGCTGATTCATTTGAAAAGACCCTAATGCTGGGAAAGATTGAGGGCAGGAGGAGAAGGGGACAACAGAGGATGAGATGGTTGGATGGCATCACCGACTTAATGGACATGGGTCTGGGTGTACCCCGGGAGTTGGTGATGGACAGGGAGGCCTGGCGTGCTGCAGTTCATGGGGTCGCAAAGAGTTGGACACAACTGAGCAACTGAACTGAACTGATCATTCCAATGGTCCTGGCCTGACAAGTATAGTGAACCATGCTTTTTGTGCAGGTTCTGTCTTAACACTAAGCCTCACTCTCTAGCCTTCTCATTACACACATGCTACACACATGAGCTACTCATTACATGTATCCAAGTCAGGGGTCCCCAAGGCCACCCCCCAGTTTTAAGGATTTGCCAGAAGAACTCACAGAACTCAGAAAGCCTGGTATAGTCATGGTTATGGTTTATTACAGCAAAGGATATCGATTAAATAAAATCAGCAAGGCAAAGAGGCCCACAGAGCGGAGTCCAGGGGAAAACAGTGGCAACCTCTCCTTAATTTCTCACAGTTGAGTTGCATGGACAATGCTTAATTCTCCTATCAGTGCAGGTGACAGTACCAGCCAGGGAAGGTCACCAAGGAAATTGGCGTTGGTCTAGAGTTTTTACAAGGGTCAGTCATATAGGCGTGCAACACCTGACCTGAGCTACTCAGTCTGCAGACCCACAGAGGGTCAAAGTAATACAATGCAGCCGAAGTCTTCAGGCAAACAGAAATGGTATTCACTAAGTCACGTTGTTGGCATTAACTATCCGGTTGAACTGATACAGCGTGACCCAAGGCCTCAGAAATACAAAAACACTCTTTTCAGGCAGGATCTCCCAAGGACTCAGAGTAGTTCTCTTTCAGGAGCCAGTCAAGGGCAGCCCTTCTGAAGACAGATCTGTATTGAAAGGAGCAAAACTTCAGCATCCTGGCTCTACTGAGCTAACCTTGCACTGTACAACAGCCAATAAATCTCTTTGCTTCAATTAGCCAGAATTGATTTCTGTTGCTTGTGCTCATGTTGATGTTTGACAGAAAACAACAAACTTCTGTAAAGCAATTATCCTTCAATTAAAAAGAATACATTTTTTTAAAGTTCCACATATATACTAAAAAAAAAAGAAAAAGAATCTATGCAATCTCTCAGCTACTAATTATAAAACCAAAATGTATATTCGGGTCTGCCAGATTGTAACAACTACGTCTCTAAGAATTGGGTTTTACACTGTGGTGTCCTCAATGACAGGGGTGAGGGGGCGGGGAATATATCTATAAGTACAGTTGGTTCATTTTGCTCTGCAGGAGTATCTAACACAACATTGTAAAGCAACTATACTGTAATAAAAATTAATTAATTCATTTTTACAGGGCATCACTTAGGATAAGAACTTGTTAACTAGATCCCAATCATTAATCTATAAAATTTAAGGCATAACTCTGCAGTCCTTCTTATTAGAATTCACCCTAAAGAAAAGAGTGAATACACGAAGACAGATTTACAAATATATTTTTTACAGCATTATTTTTTATGGCACAAGATGAGAAACAATCTATACATCCAACTAACAGATGATCGGTTAAATCACAAGTTAGCAAACCTTTTCTGTGAAGGTCTACATAGGAAATACTTCCAGATTTTCAGCAATACAGTCTCATATGCAACCACACAACTCTGCCTTTTTAGGGGTAAAGTAGCCACAGATAATACACAAACAAATGAGGATGGCTATGTTCCAATAAAACACGAACGGATTGGAGGGGGACAAGATTTGGCCTGTGGGCCATAGTTTGCCAACCTCTGGATTAAATTATGATAAATATGATTAAATATAACACAAAATTATTCAGTTTTTTAAATTAAGTAGATCCATATTGCAGATATGAAAAAACTGCTATGATATAACAACCAAGTGAATAAAACATGTGGAATTACACTATACAAACAACTTTCAGGGGGAATAAAGATTTGTATATACACAGGAAAAATGCTGAAATGATATGCATGAGACTGTCCATAGTTATCTCTGGAAGGCTGGACTTAGGTGGACTTTCATTTACTACAGCACACATTTCTCTACTGCTTGAATTTTTTATTATAAACATGTGTGATATTTGCAATCAGATAGAAATTTTTTTTCAGAAATTAAAGTTGAAGGATCCAGCTGGAACACCTACTTAGTCCCATACTAAATTATTCAGGCACCTAATAAGTAAGAAATGCTGAACATAGGATGAATTCTGTATTCAATAGAAGACACTCTTCTAGTATAGGCATTAAGGTGTCATGAGCCCATAAAGTTCCTACCAAGACAAAGTTCTAGAGAATTCTTTTAGAATCTCAAAGCCACATTCTTTTCCTCTACCCATCAAAACAAATGTTCCACCAACAGTCTTCTCTCAAAAGGAATAGATTTTTAACCACCTCAAAATGTACAAGCCCTGGTGAGAAAAGACTTAAGATTGTGAGTCTCGGGAAATAATCCTTATTTACAGCTCTGCCACACTTCAAATGCATGAATGAGTGAAATTCCTTCAGTCATGTCCAACTCTTTGCGACCCCATGGACTATATAGTCCATGGAATTCTCCAGGCCAGAATACTGGAGTGGGTAGCCTTTCCCTTCTCCAGGGGATCTTCCCAACCCAGGGATGGAACCCAGGTCTCCTGAATCGCAGGCGGATTCTTTACCAGCTGAGCCACAAGGGAAGCCCAAGAATACTGGAGTGGGTAGCCTAGGGGATCTTCCCGACCCAGGAATTGAACCGGGGTCTCCTGCAATGCAGGCCGATTCTTTACCAACTGAGCTATGAGGGAAGCCACATAGCAGTCCAGTTAAGTATTCATATTCCATTTCTAAAATATTTCCCAATGCCTGAAATTTCCCAACCTGTCTTAACAAAGCACTACTTTCTTGAATTGAATTTATATGCTGCATAAACAATCCACATACCATGAGACACAAAAGAGCCAATGCTAGGTTTCTTAGCTATATAAAAACAAATACGAACCCACACAATCATTTTAATTTCTTTTACTACCTTTTTTTTTTTTCAATGACTGTTAACGTCACTGATAGTTTACAGAAAAGACCAAAAACCAAGAACTGGACTCTTTCCCCAAACCTTGTTTACTTCCAAGGGGTCGTTTTGGACCAGTAGCTGTCATAAGGAAAGCCCAACTGGTCTCAACAGTCACAGTTCCCTGGATGCTGGCTTTTCCCTCTCAACCAGTGTCATGTAATTTCAGACTGATAACCCACGTTCCAGAATTACCTGCATAAAATATTCTAGCTGAAAATGGTCTTAAAAGTGCTTTTTTAACAATTGTTTCTAACCTTTAATGTGTCAAAAAGATGATAGTTTACTATCTCCATGTGATTAACATAAGAAAACTCATTTGTAGATAGCTTGGTCAGATCCAATCAAAGGAAGCCTCCCTTTCTGTTAACTGGATAATTAATGGCATTTTTTAAACTAACACTGATCCAACTATCCTTTATGCTCACTGGCAGATTGATTATCCAAGAAGAAGTTCTGTTATCTGTATTATCCTATTTGGATGAGAAGGAAGGCCTTGGGGAAGGGACAAAAGGATTAGCTTTGTTTACTCCCTACTCTACCCTTTCACATTCAGCCTCCTTTGTAAGTTGGCTGTGATTTGAGTCTTAAGGAGAAGGGATGAATCTTGATTAAGAAAAAAAATCTTTAATAGAATTAAAATCTGTTTCAGGCATCAAAAATAGAATTTTGATTATGTCCTTGCATCCATGGTTTCTGAAGGGGAAGAGGGAAATAAACTCTTTGCCCACTTACCTGTATTTATCTGCCAAGCTCTTTTCTGTCTATCTCCCCACCCCCGCCTCCAACACTCTCATATTTCTATGACTAAAAAACAAAACCATGGGCTGGTTACTGCAACAGTACCATTTATTTGTGTTCTTCAAGCAGCCTGCAACACAGCCAGAAGATAATGGACACCTCATTTATTCAAGCTCTGAATGATCATATTTAATTCCCTGTGACAGCTGTCTTCCCCACATTAGCATTGCAAATAAGTTCGGTTTTGTAATGGCTTTCTATTGAACATGATTCAATTATGTGCCGTCTGTATCAAGGCAGGATACGGTCTTAGTATCTATAGCAATATTTCTGCAAGCTGCTGCTCTTTACACTGCTCACATTTAAGCTGGCTGTTTACCACAATGCTTTCCTTGAACTATATTGAACCCCCTACACTTTCAAATAAAATAAAGAGGAATGAATGTAATTTGAAAAAGCAGTTACTGGGTATATAGATATTACATACCTCCTCCCTTTTCCATATGTAATCAACCTGGAAGCACTCTGAAAAAACTGCCGATTGTCCTGTTTTAAACCCAGATAATAAAATCATTATGGTCAATTAAACGATTAGATGATGCTAGACAGGCTGGGGTTCAATGGCTGGTTTTGCATATCACTAACACACTGTTAGGCATTAAGGCGATCAGCCCGACTTGAGTCATTTTCATGTAAGGGAGGCGAGAAACCTACACGTGGAAGAAAAGTCCTTCGGGGACTAAAGGAAGAATCCAAGGTGACCTGATCTTAGCAAGAGATAAAATGCAGTCCTCTCTTCTCAAAAATGTACATACAGCTCACTAACCGGCTCCCGCCTCCAAAGTTCATCTGCAGATGTAGCCAACACCTGGGTTTCCATGGGTTCCCTGGCCTCGGCAGCTGTGTAACCAGTGCAAAATGAGGAGACAGAAGAGACAGCTGAGGAGGGAAAATGAGCTGGACACCCAGACTCCACGGGGTGGCATCAAGACCCTGTGTCACCGTGACTCTGAAGCACCTGGGCAGACTGCCCAACACTGATTCATGGTCTCCTAAAGGACAACAAAAGCTCTCTGGGCCGCTTTTACATCCCCATGTTAGAAGGAGCACCAAGGTGGAGCACGGTGACTTTCCTCCCAGCAAGGAGATATGGGAACTGGCCGGAGGGCTGGGAAGTGGACACTTAGCATCCTGGCTGAGTCCTTTCTCTCCTTTGATTCTGTCTACTGTTCAGTTCAGGAATGAGGTAATACGCAAACTTGACTCCACACAAAAATCATATGCCCCAACACAGCTTTTCTCAGTAGAAATGTTGGCTTTCTGATCCCCATCTATCTGATCCATTGGCCTGACTCTCAGCTGGTAGAGAAGTTGGGGAAAAACAGAGG
Organism: Odocoileus virginianus; assembly: GCF_023699985.2. Taxonomy (NCBI): domain Eukaryota; kingdom Metazoa; phylum Chordata; class Mammalia; order Artiodactyla; family Cervidae; genus Odocoileus; species Odocoileus virginianus. Next base: position 29,404,055 of record NC_069689.1, read on the forward strand.
GTTATCTACTGGGCCCAAGACCTTATACCTGACAAGTCAATCCTTCCCCTGCTCTTCAACATTCACTTAACATGTATCAGTGCTTTATAGACTTTAAAGTACATGTCAATCACCTGGAGATCTTGAATTTTGTTAAACTACAGATTCTGACTCAGTAGGACTGGGACAGAGCTTCAGAGTCTACAGTTCAAACAAGTGCCTGGGTGATGCCACTGTTGCTGGTCCACAGTCCACACTTTGAGCAGCAAGGATATAAAACGGGGTCTCCAGAGCAGAGGACTCTAGTCAGTAAGAAGGGCAAGCAGGGTCAACAATCCTCTCTCTCCTCCTCTTAAGGCAGGATCTTCTGATTCTAGTGTGAATTACAATAGTCTGAAAACTTTTAATGTTCTGCTTTAACTTTTTTCAGTTTAAATTTTTTAAAACTCAGATTATTGGGAGTTCACTCCCAGGAATGCTTGATCAGTAGGTCTGGAGGGGAGCCCAGGAATCTTCATTTTTAAGATGCATTTGAATATTTATTATGTATTGTAACAGGTTCTTCTCATACAGATGGTCCTGGGACCATGCTCTGGCACTAAGGGGTCATGCTGAGAACTCTGGTCTAGAACCACTCAACATTAATGCCACTGTGCTTTCATGCAGCCCTTTGTATGGGTCTCCTGCATTGCAGGCAGATTCTTTACTGTCTGAGCTACCAGGGAAGCCCCAGTAGACAATGTGTTGTGTGTGTACAAAGCACTTTCATATTAACTGTCTGATCTGAATTTCATAACAACAGGTGAGCCTCTATTTTACAGATGAAGAAACAGTTACAGCAAGTTTGAAATATGTCTAAGGCCACCTGACTACTGAATAGGGTTGACCAACTCAACATAGACACACATCCATAAGTTATGTTTCCCAGGAACCCCTCAGTCCTCGGCCAACTGGGACTGTTGATCCCCCTTTAATCTAGTCACAGGTTTGAAAGAAAAAGTGAAAGTGGTAGTCGCTCTGTCGTGTCCAACTCTTTGCGACCCCATGGACTATAGCCCGGCAGGTTCCTCCGTCCATGGGATTCTCCAGGCAAGAACACTGGAGTGGGTTACCATTTCCTTCTCCAGGGGATCTTCCCAACCCAGGGATCGAACCCAGGTCTCCAACACTGCCGGCAGATTCTCTACTGTCTGAGCCACCAGGGAAGTCCTGGGGTCTTCTATGGTTGCATTCAACCACGGAAGTCTCCCCTGGTGGCTCAGATAGGAACGAAAGAAAAACCCGGTTCCTCTCAATTCAGTGTGGTAAACCTACAAATATCAAATGCAATAGCAAGTAACAAGCAATGACCAGCTGATTTCGGTAAGAGTGAGATTTACTAGGATGACTTTGGGTAGCGCCCGAAACAGAAATACTTTAGTTTTACTGACGCCAAGTATAAAGATAAATATAAAATACTTATGAAGAACCAGTTCCCAAGAGAATCCAGCATAGGGCACAGTTAACCATTTTATCTGTGCACCATTCTTTACTGTTAGTTCAATTGTATTGTGATCGTACAGTCCCTAAATGTGCTGTGTTTTGGTATATTTATTTAAAATGCAAAATAATTATATCTCTGTAACCAAAGGAGTTTTAGAGCCAAATTTATGTATCCTGTTGGATTCTTACAATATTTATTGAAGATATGCACTCAAGTGTTGCTGGTCACAGTATCAGTATTTCTGTCACTGAATTTTTTTCTCGTCTCTTGTAATTTCTCACTGTGATTTTCTATATTTCGTTATAGTCAGATCATTTCTGTAATGATACCTTGGCACATACACAGATGTTGCAGCAAGCTTCATTTTTGTTTTGAATTTTTGCATCCTTCTTTTCCTCTCAAGAGAATTAAGCATTGAGGTGATGGATTAAAAGCCTTTAAAGAATTGTATGACTTTACCAGTTGGGCTGGGCTTTGGTTGGCAACTTCCCTTTAATCTTTTTTAACTTCTTTTTCTTTTAATCAACTTACCACTGTGTAAAAGGATCATTTACTAAAGGTTAGATGATTCATTGTAGCATCGTATTTTTTCTGTATATTGAGTTAATAGGTTTCATCCAAAAACAAAATCTTTTCACTTCAAAATGGAAATAGAAGTTCAGAAACACTTTATATTTAAAATAGCTGTAAAAATTTTAGTCTTACCATAAAGTGTCTTGCTCTTTTTACCAGTAATAATTTATCAAAATAAATGAGGGTAAGTGCAATCACATCTGAATTATTTTCCTAGTTGTTTTTGATAATAGTATTGATGTTCCCAAAGACTATTTAGTCAATGTAACTAAATTTTTACAGCTTCTTATGTGATATAGGTTCATAACTACAGTATTTGTTTTTTCCTTCCAAGACACAAAATATGTTAATGGAGACTAAATAGTGGTCAGGTCTACAGTATTCTATGTCTGTACACTTTTAAAATATATATATATATACACACACACATTTTTGCATACATATATTGCATATAAATGGAGAAGGAAATGGCAACCCACTCCAGTATCCTTGCCTGGAAAATCTCACGGACAGAAGAGCCTGGTGGGCTGCAGTCCATGCGGTTGCAAAGAGTCGGGCACAACTGGGCAACTAACACTTACACTTACAAAGTCACAGGAAACATTAAAAGACCAAGATCAGAAAATGAGCAGGAATGAAAAAGATCAGACAGCCAGAATTACTGCTAAACAAATGTGTCTCCCAGAACTCACCAGTGACACAGAACTAGGCAGGCAATGCCCTACCCCCGCCACTGCTGCCCCCATGAAATGGCTGCTGCTGTCAGTAGTCCTGATGCCAGGAAAGACTCTCCACTTCTGCTTCTCTGCTATTCTCTATCAATTCAAAGTCCTTGGTAGATGCCGCTGACTGGCCAAGTCTCAGTCACATGTCTATATGATAACTGCATACCCAATTAGCTGGGAAATTAAGTATCAATCATTTTTAATGTTTAGAAGCCCCAATAACATAGGACAGGGATTCAGATATTAGAAGCCAAAAAGAAAAACCAAAAAACAAAAACAAACCTAGACATTCCAGTATCTAGAGTTTTTCAAATTTTACTTTTAAAAGTATGCCCTAAAAACCACTACAATATTATAAAGTAATTAGCCTCCAACTAATAAAAATAATTGGGGAAAAAATTTTTTTAAATAAAATAAATGAAGACAATTGTGAAACATATTATTAAGCCATTAATAGAAGTGAGGTGGAAAAAAAAAAAGTATGCCCTGAAATTAAGATGTTGATATTGACCTATAGCCATAAAAACTAGGAAGCAAGAGCTATTAATAACTTTAAACTTGTGGTACAGTAAAGTTGTTTTCATAGCAGTGTAAATAAATATGTAGAGTAGAATATAATTATATACAGAAGTATATAATGGAACTTCATTTAGAAAATTACCTATTATTTTTAAGTCTATAAAGTAGAAACTACTGAAAAAATTCTCTAAGAATCCTTTGCCTAAACCGTTATTTATGCTCTCCAAAGGCTTTAAACTAAACTATAGCCATAATAGTTCCTTTTCTTTCCTACATGCTAGGGAGGCTCATCAGGAGGGCAAGGATGCTGGTACCTTAAACATATTTCATTCTAACACATACAGTATTATTGATACTAAATAATCATAAAACAAACAGTGAGTGAAAATATGAGCCCCTTCACTTTAACCACAGAGCATATGGAAATAATAGTACACAGTCACTGAAATTTTAGACTTGCTGTTCCTAGCTCAGTATACACTATATTCACTAAGGGTGGAATTTCTCACTGTAAAATACGAAATCTGTCAGAAGTAATAGCTTCCTCTGATGCCTCATGGACTTGGAAGATCCTTTGAAAATGCCTCCCTATTCTATCCCGATTCCTCATGAGTCCCTTATTGATTTTCTGCAGCTTACGCATATGAAGTAAATTATTCTAGTTGGTTCTTCCAGACATCTGCCAATAAGGCTACTCCAACTTGTTCAATTTGATAGAGTGCACTACAATCCTTAGGCGAATCTTTGACTTTTCCTTTCTTCCTTTTATCCTTATGGCTTTCAGTTGCACTCTTAGAATTCTAATCACATTCTCTTTTGTTGACTCCAAAGACAAGCCTGGTCTCAATGCACCCTGTACTTTCATCTCAGAGCTCCCCGTATCCCAGGATGACAAAACCTCAATGCCACAAACTAGTCTCCCCTTCCTTGAAAGGAGAAGAGGAACTATTCCAGAGTCAATCCCAAGTATTCTTGCCATGTCCTTTGCCATGGGCACAGTACCCACCTCTCTGCAGCACCATGTTCTCCAGTCTGACCAATGTCATCTTCCTGCAACCCCTGCTCTCTGCCCCATTCCATAGCATTGGGATGTTGGCCAGTTTAAAGACCACAGATAATCATTCCTTTACCTGACTGTCACTCATGAAACACTCCTCCACCTTGTGCATTGCACTGGCAAAGAAAAAACACAAGAGCATAATGGGACTTTGTTGAGTAAAAATGCAGAAGTCATCACAGAGAAAATTCCAGAAACTAGTGTGTGGCCTACCCACCTCTGTAAATCCACAGGTATTTTGATGTTACCCTGCCTCATTTCAGCCCAGTCTGCCCTTACACTGAGGTCGCCGCAGCAAACCTCACTTCTCTACCTCATCTCCAGGTTCCCTCTCTTCCACATCCTCTCCTAAGATCACTCCACTGATGCCATTACCCCTGACTCCAGCCTCTTCTGCCCTGTAAGTGACTGTGCCCAGGCGTCTTTATCAGACTTGTCTTGAGCCTCTGCGCTCCCTTCCCATCCCTCTCCTCGCGATGGGAGGTGAGCTGCAGAGCCGAGCCCCTCCCCCACACAATGACACGCACAAGTTGTCTTAGCAACAGTGCCTGCCGTCAGTCCAGTCTCACTTCAGAACCTTCCACTGAGGCCGGAGGAGCCCCTAACAGAGTCACTGTACCGTGCCTGGGAGTCTCTGGGGACCCCCAAGCCACTTTAGAATACTCCAAACCAATCTTCCAGGCACTTTGCAGGAGGCTGGCTCCACTTCAGCAAAGTGCCCCGCACTAAAAGATGTGTTTTCCACTGCTAACTAGTGCAGTTAATGAGAGCGATGGACGCACAGGCACTAAGGAAATTAGCCAGAATTTAATTCTGCCAATAAATTGCCTTGGGCTGGATAGCTCACCACAAGCTTCCCTGAGGCCTACTTTAAGTTGTAGGTGTCTTTTAAGTCTTCAGCAATCAGACAATATTGGCTTCTATGCTGCAATAAAATGTCTTTGCTATAACAATTATTATATTTATTAATCTGTTCAGCACCTGGCATCTCTTCTGCAATAATTTAACAAACCCCAAAACATGCCTGTCTGTGATGGGTATAAGATGAGCCAGGATACACAGGGACAGTATGCCTCATGTAGTTGTTCTTTCTTGGGCGTTCTCCATTTTTCTTTCTTAAACCACCATCTTAGCAGCTGCTAAGTCGCGTCAGTCATGTCCGACTCTTCGCAACCCCATGGACTGCAGCCTACCAGGCTCCTCCATCCATGGGATTCTCCAGGCAAGAGTACAGGAGTGAGGTGCCATTGCCTTCTCCCCATCTTAGTAGAATACATGTTAATACAGTGAGTGTGATTCCTTTGACTCAGAATCTAGTACATTATGTTGATGTTTGGCACAAACCAACAGAATTTTGTAAAGCAATTGTCCTTCAATTAAGAAATAAACAAATTTTAAAAAATCAAGTACATTTTCCACAGGTTAACAAACTGCTGTTTATCACTTCAAAATTCCATTTTTAATAAATTTTTTCTGATTAAGTAAACTTTTGTCCAAGCCTCAAATACAGAATGCTGACAGTAAAACAACTGGGAATAAATAAATGTACAGCATTTTACATTTTTAGGGAAACAATCGGGTTCAATTACTTCAGGCTTCCAATTCTGCAGCATTGTGCCCACCCTGGAAATAACATGACACCTCTCAGCACTTACTTCATTGGGAGGCTTCAGCCCCCAGCCTCACTTGAGAAGCAGCATGTTCTTAGGAGTCTACTGTCACCTGCCCACACACAAGAAGTTCCTCCATTTAGGAAAACAGTAAATGAAACAAAAAAAGTCAATAAAAAATGAAATTAAAACTCAATTCCTTCCAATTATTTTTTACATGTTACACATGTACAAATGAATCTCTGTATTTGTGTATGCCTATGCTAATTTTTCTTTTTATAGGTTTGGGAGTCATACTACACATAATATAACTTGCTTTTTCCATTTAACGACATCTATGAACCTTTTTCATGCATGGTTATTTTTAGATAAGTCTGCCTACGACTAGCAAATAAATTTTTCATAAGCACTATTTAGCTAGAAATGCAAGGAAAACATAAAGCAGTGAATCATCCCATCAACTAAGTTTGAATTTGCTCTTTTCTGTTTCATAAACAATCAGATAATCAAGTTTACCTTGACAGTGTTAGGAAAAAAAAATCTCACATTAGCAACAGAAGCAAAATCTCCCAAAAGGGTCCAGTTATTTTGTTCCTGGAATTTTTTAATATTTACTATATTCATGTCAAAAAATATTGTATGACTAGGTGTCTTATAATTCAAGCTTTGTGTTATAGTGTTTTATACTGGTATAAATCTTTTGTGATATGAATCTTGTGAAAACATTAACCAATGCTTCTAAACTATCCCCTCCCTATTTACAACATGACCTTTCAACATAAAAAATTATTCAGAAATGGTTATATCCAGCAGGTACAAAGTGGATCCCTATTACCCTATAGACTTAGAATCAGAAGTTACAGAGAGATGGAGAATTATATGTTCTTGTTCACTGTTGTTTTTTTTTTTTAACTGGACAAAATTCAGCAGTGGAAGAGAGGCCCAAATCCATCCAAACATGGATGAAAAAATCCATTGTCTCTATAAAAGAAATCCTTCTCTTAAAACAGCTGCCAAATAGAAGCCACCAGCTGTCCTGATGGTCTGGCCAGTAAAGCTGGCTAACAGAGATATTATACAATGCTAGCATCCCCGTGGCCCAAGCATCCCCAACCAGATTCTACAGAGTAGGTAGCGGGAACTTGAGTCCACTGGGCCGGTATCCATCTTTCCAAGCTTTCTGGCTCATAATACACAAGACTGCAGGCAGCCAACTCTGGTCGTAGCATTTTCCAAACAATTTTCCCACCTATGAATTCTGAACAGAGGCTTGAATGAATGACACTGAAGCAGCTGCTCTATTATGCATTAACTCACTCTCTTTAAGCAACCAGGTAAGCATCTGGGCTCAAGCCCCAGATCCAGAGCACTGGATACACCAATGGACAAGGAAAGAACAATGAAATGTTAGTGCTCCAGAGTTACATGGTGGTTCAGGATGTGCTACCAATGGTCCAGGTTCCACTCTGAGGCACTTCTCTACCTAACTGCTTCTAACACAGGGGACCCTTCATCAAGAGCATGACTTTCTACTGGGACACAGTAGCTCTCCAATGGACTACTTGGTGCCCTGGAGCAAAGCAAAGGACTTACAACAGGAGAGATTTTCAAACTAGACACAGCCCTCCCCACGTATATTCGCCACCTTCCTCCACCTGATTCATACAAGATCTCCACAACCTGTGGGAAATGACACCTTCTCTCCCTCACAAGCACTCACCTCCTGCTCTCAGAGAAGGCATGGGGTCCCTCAGCGAAGTCACACTCACACGTCACACAGCCCCACACGTCTCTGTCCATCCTTCCCTCCTATCCCAGAGAAATAACCATCCTTCTTCCCCCAGCCCTGCTGCCTCCTTTGAAAATGAAAGTGAAAGTCACTCAGTCATGTCCAACTCTCTGCGACCCCATGGACTATACAGTCCGTGGAATTCTCCAGGCCAGAATACTGGAGTGGGTAGCCTTTCCCTTCTCCAGGGGATCTTCCCAACCCAGGGATTGAACCCAGGTCTCCCGCATTGCAGGCGGATTCCTTACCAGCTGAGCCAAAAGGGGAAGCCCAAGTATACTGGAGTGGGTAGCCTATGCCTTCTCCAGCGGATCTTCCCAACCCAGGAATCGAACTGGGGTCTCCTGCAATGCAGGCGGATTCTTTACCAACTGAACTATGAGGGAAGCCCCCTGCCTCCTTTAGGACCCCATGAACCATCTCCTTTTAGCTCCATCTCCTCCCTTTCACTAGCCCCTTCTTCACAGTCCCAAATAGATTCAAGGCTTGATTCCAAAACTGTAACTTCTAGCTGCCAATTGGTTTCCTTTACTTTTCTCCCAAACTTCTTAAAAGAGGACCCCACAGTAGCCGTGTACGCTTAACCCTGCCCACACCTCCCATTATTAAAATCTCTTTATTCCAAACATTCAAGTTGGATCCTATCTCCTATGAGGCCTTCAGGATACAGTTTCCAAATCTCAAGTTTCCTCCGTCTTAAAATCAGTTATAGTAACACTGTAGTTCTAAAGGAAATCAGTCCTGAATATTCATTAGAAGGACTGATGCCGAAGCTCCAATGATTCAGCCACCTGATGCGAAGAATTGACTCATTACAAAACCCCTCATACTGGGAAAGATTGAAGGCAGGAGGAGAAGGGGATGACAGAGGATGAGATGGTTGGATGGCATCACCGACTCAATGGACATGAGTTTGAGCAAGCTCTGGGAGATGGTGAAGGACAGGGAAGCCTGGTGTGCTATAATACATGAGGTCGCAAAGAGTCAGACACGGCTGAGTGACTGAACAATACTGAATTACTTAGGAGGAAACCATTAAAACAAAGAGACTTCAAACTCTGGTGGGCTACCAGAGATGCTTATTTTCTCACACATAGCAGTCCCAAGATGAGAGCGCCAGTTATTAGGGCAGCCACGCTCCATGTGATCACTCAGAGAGCCAAGATATTTCTGTTTTTGGTTTACCAGGTTTTAATATGTATATGAAACTACTGGGGCTCTTGTTAAAAAATGCAGATTCTGGTTTCAGGTCTGGGATATGGGCTGAAAGTCTGCCTTTCCAACAAGCTCCCAGAGGATGCCAGGCTGACAGGCTGTGGACCACATCCTGAATAGGAAAACTCTAGCATGTTATCCATGCCTGTTTGATCAAAGCTGGGTCACAGGCGCCGCCAAGTACCAGCTCTCAGAAAGGAAAAAAAAGACATGTAAGAGCACATGCCCAATGTCTTAAGACTCATACTCAGAAGTGGCCCCCACCTACTCACATTCCACTGGCAAGCATTTGTCATATGGCCATACCTGGATGCTAATATAATGGGGATCTAGGCATTATTTTTACTGCTTATGGTATTTTCTAAAGAGGACTGAGAGCAGAGAGCAGACATATTTGAGTATGGAGTTCTCCCCAAAACCAAGACAGTCATTAGAATGTGGATGGACAATCCACTACAGTGAAGATAAATGGCAGAGAAGGTGATGTTTCATTTCAACAGGAGCTGAAAGCAGTTGTTTGAGAAGTAGGACAGGGAGGCTGCTGGCTTCAATCACTGTAGTGATGTCCCTAGGAAGGCAAATAGGTCCTTAAGAGAAATACAGGGTACAGTCTAGCACACTCTAGATTCAAAAGTAGCTTTGCCCTCAATGGGTTTGGTTTGGCTCCAGTGGAGGTCCGTATGAAAAAAGGGAGTGTTTCTGACTCTGTGACCCTATGGACTATAGCCTGCCAGGCTCCTTTGTCCGTGGAATTCTCCAGACAAGAATACTGGAGTTTCTGCCATTCCCTTCTCCAGGGAATCTTCCCAATCCAGTGATTGAATCCAGGTTTCCTACATGGCAGGCAGATTCCACTTACTTGCCTCTTCTCTGATCCTACAGCAGTCTAAGACTTCAGGGTCAGCCCTCCTACCACCTCAGTGGAGAGGTTCTATAGCAAAATGCCTAGCTAGAAGGGGTAAAAAAAAAAATATATATATATATATATATTCAAAATCTGGAATTGATATAAGAAGCCAAGTCATAAAAGGATAAAGTGCTGATGATCAAGTAAGAGTTAGAAACTCACTGACCATAGAAATAGATTCAAGAATTTCCAGGGATTCTTCAGAAACTAGATAAGAGGTATCCAAACCACCCTCCTTTACTGAGGCACACTACTGCCTCAGGCATCGAGAAGTTTCACACTGGCTATAAGACCACTCCATCACCTCTGCACTTCACTTTCTAGTTGGTCAGACTGACCATTTGCTTCACGAGGGCAGGGAGTTCACTCAACCTTCTGATGCTACCTCATGCATTGGTTATAGCTTTGTTTTCCAGAACTATGTGGAAAACTTGATCTAAAAATGCAGCTATTTCTTGCTCTAATTTCCATTTCCCAAATGCGTCAAGTTTTCCTAATTAAGTTCCTAATAAATACAAACCCAACTCACAGAATAAGTAAATATTACAGGATTCTGTCCTCATTTCTATTTCCATTGTAGTTGGTTTTCATGGAACCTATGTTCGTGAGAACACTATAAATGTTTGATGCATGAAAATTCTTTTCCTTCAGTTTAATGAAATACTGCATAATTGCACTCATCTCACATGCTAGCAAAGTAATGCTCAAAATTCTCCAAGCCAGGCTTCAACAGTATGTGAACTGTGAACTTCCAGATGTTCAAGCTAGATTTTGAAAAGGCAGAGGAACCAGTATCAAATTGTCAACATCCGCTGGATCATTGAAAAAGCGAGAGAGTTCCAGAAAAACATCTGCTTCTGCGATATTGACTACGTCAAAGTCTTTGTGTGGATCACAACAAACTGGAAAATTCTGCAAGAGATGGAAATACCAGACCACCTGACCTGCCTCTGGAGAAATTTGTATGCAGGTCAAGAAACAACAGTTAGACCTGGACATGGAACAACAAAATGATTCCAAATTGAGAAAGGAGTACGTCAAGTTTGTATACTGTCATCCTACTTATTTAACTTATATGCAGAGTATATTATGCAAAATGCTGGGCTGGATGAAGCACAAGCTGGAATCAAGATTGCCAGAAGAAATATCAATAACCTCAGATACACAGATGACACCACTCTTATGGCAGAAAGCGAAGAAGAACTAAAGAGTCTCAATGAAAGTGAAAAAGGAGCATGAAAAAGTTGGCTTAAAACTCAACATTCAGAAAACTAAGACCATGGCATCTGGTCCCATCACTTCATGGCAAATAGATGGAGTAGCAATGGAAACAGTGAGAGACTCTTTTTCTGGGCTCCAAAATCACTGCAGATGGTGACTTCAGCCATGAATTAAAAGACACTTGCTCCTTGGAAGAAAAGCTATGACCAACCTAGAGAGCATACTAAAAAACAGAGACATTACTTTGCCAACAAAGGTCCATCTATTCAAAGCTATGGTTTTTCCAGTAGTCATGTACAGATGTGAGAGTTGGACTATAAAGAAAGCTGAGCACAGAAGAATTGATGCTTTTGAACTGTGGTGTTGGAGAAGACTCTTGAGAATCCCTTGGACTGCAAGGAGATCCAACTAGTCTATCCTATAGGAAATCAGCCCTGAATATTCATTGGAAGGATTGATTCTGAAGCTGAAAATTGAATACTTTGGCCACCTGATGAGAAGGACTAACTTTTTTGAAAAGACCCTGATGCTGGGAAAGATTGAAGGCAGGAGGAGAAGGGGACGACAGAAGATGAGATGGTTGGATGGCATCACCAACACGACAGGCATGAGCTTGAGCAAGATCCAGGACTTGGTGATGGACAGGGAAGCCTGGTAAGCTGCAGTCCATGGGGTTGCAAAAAGTTGGAAACGACTGAGCAACTGAATTTAACTGAATGAAATGGAAGTGGTTTCTGTCTCCCTACTTCCAAGGGAAGCAGGCTACTACGTGTGGTTTTAAATTCTAAATAATATATTCATATACGACTATGGCATATTACAATGAAATAAAAACTACCCAAAACATATTTCCAGGAAGGGCTAAATTACAAGTTTATTTAGTCACATTCATATATTTAACAAATATTCACTGTAACAGCTTATAATAATCTGCTTTCAAATTCAAGTATTTTCCTTCTCATCAAATATATTAAGTCTTTTCTAAAGTGAAATTGTAAACAAGTGAGATTTCCCACTTAAACTATTGGGTTGGCCAAAAAGTTTGTTTGGGTTTTCCCTTAAGATGTTATATTTATAGACAAACTGGAATGGACTTTTTGGCCAACCCAGTACTTTGCATTCTAGTCCCCTGGCTTATATACTAGGCCTTGCTCTGGCCCTTGCTCACTTCCCCAGCCACATGCCTTACCACTCCTCCATTCATTCCGTACTCCTGCCAGACTGAACCACATTCAACTCTAAGAAAGTGCCAAGCTCACCCTCTCTCCTGAGCACTCATGGGTACTGGCCCCTCCACAACCCCTCTCTACCTCCTTACTTCCTCTGCCTTGTTAACTTTTAGATCTGAGTTGAGCTTATCACTTGCTCCAGAAAGCCTTTTCTGAGCACCACCAGGACCCCCAACATGAAGCTAAGGACCCTGGTCTGTGCCTCTTACAATACCTAGATCACATTTCTGTACTGTCCTATTCTCACCAAACTAACTGCTAATTATCTGTATCTTTTCCTAGATAGTAGCTGCTCAATAAGTATCCCCCAACAGTTCAGCAGGTAAAGAATCCACCTGCAACACAGGAGACATAGAACATGCGGGTTCGATCCCTGAGTTGGGAAGATCCCCTGGAGGCGGGCATAGCAACCCATTCCAGTATTCTTGCCTGGAGAATCCCATGGACAGAAGAGCCTGGCGGCCCACAGTCAATGGGATCACAAAGAGTTAAAAATGACGGAGCACCAGCCCAAGACAAAAAATGCCAAAAATGAATGCATCTAGGCTAAAAGATGTGAAGGACATGTTAGACTGGTGTTTTCCCTCTAAGGGTTTATATTTTTATGTCAGTCATATGAATGAATAAGGAAATCACCTGATATCATAGCCTCTCCCAGACAATAAATAGTATTCTATGAAACTAAGGCCCAAATTATTGCCTCCATTTGAAGAGTCTTTCTAGTCCCTTAGGCAACTTTATAAAGATAGGAAGATTCTAGAAGTATTTACTTTAACCTCACGCTAATAGTCAAAAGACACTAACTGTGGCACGAAGTTGCTTTTAAAAGCTAATTTTTTTAAATGTTCCCATTGTTTATGTGAGAGTTACAGATATTTCATCATATATAGACCTGCATGATTAAAATGAAACTATATAAAGGAAGTCTTTCATTTTCACATTGTTTTAAATGTATAGTTTCGGTGGTTTTTTAAAAATCCCTGCACATGACAATCAATAAATATTTAACAATGACACTGATGATCACAAGGATAGGAGTGATGAAATAAATAATATAAAAGGATGACATCACCAAGAGCTTCAAGTTGTCCTCCAAAGACTCTAAATGTGTTTCACACGAAGCTCGTTTTCATAGCTGGACAACATCATGAAAGAAATTTCTAGTTTTAAAAAGAAAACCAATTCTGAAAGATGTTGTTGACATTTGTGACCCCGTGGAAATTATTTCAATCTGTGGGCAATTTGTTTTCAGTCTTTGTGTACAGCACAGAAAATTCAGCCAGCTCTCTATCACATACCACCCATCTCAGCATTCATTCTCTTTTCGTAGCTCATCAAGACATGAAATAATCTAAACAAAATGACTACACTGACATTTTCTTCAAATGCCATAATAATTGCTAAATTGGACTCACCAGAGACAAAAGGAATTTTATTTTCTGTTGATCACATACATCTTTTTATACATGCGACTCCAAGACACTATCATTTCCCACCACGCTGCTTCTGCCAATAACTGTGACTGATTGGGATTCATATAAAGCCCCCAGCCTCATACGGAGCATGACAAGAGTCAAATTAGGTGGGCTGGGAGCAAAACAAAGAGCTCCATAAAAGGAATTAACTGAAACTCAGCATTTTGACAGAGCCTTCTTCATGCCAGTGTGCATGCTGCCTTATTAAATGATGTGTAAAGGTCAGAGGTTAATCAACTTCAATTTGGCATGCATATTGAGTAGTTTTTAGTCATCATTCTATATTTCCAAATGAGAACAGGCAAGAAACACTTCAAGTTAGTGGAGCATTTTCTAATGACAACTTTTAACTCTTCAGAGACAGAATTTCTCATTTAACTTTACGTACTTTTTTCCCCTTAAAGCCCTAAAAGGAAATGCTTGTACACTGTTAGTGGGAATGTAGATTTGATGCATCCACTGTGGAAAATAGTATGGAGATTTCTAAAAATATATATATATATAAAAATAGAACGACCATATGAACCAGCAATTCCATTCCTCATTAAATATTCGAGGAAAACACTAGTTCAAAAAGATACATGCATCCCAATGGCCAACAGGCATATGAAAATGTGCTAAACATTGCTGATTATCAGAAAAATGCAAGTCAAAACTACACTGAGGTACCACCTCACACCAGTCAGAACGGCCATCATTAAAGTCTACAAATAACAAATGCTGGACAGGGTGGAGAAAAGGGATCCTCCTATACTATTGGTGGGAAGGGATGTAGGTATAGCCACTATGGAGAACAGTATGGAGGTTCCTCAAAAAGCTAGCTGCCACATGTTGGTCATGTAACAGCAGTTAACTCCTGCTTATTGCTAAGTAGTGTTCCATTGTTTTGACATACAACAGTGGACAGTTCATCTGTTCACCTCACAGTGGACATTTGGACTGTTTACCAATGCTTAAGATTGCTGCAAATAAGGCTGCTCTGAACATTTGTGTGTAAGTTTTTGTATGAACATGTGCTTTTGTTTTTTATTAAATAAATACCTAGGAATGGAATGACTGTGACATAGGGTATATGTATGTTTAACTGCTTTCCAACATGTTTATATCATTTTACATTCCCACCAGCAACATGTGAAAACTTCCTCCATATCCTCACCAACACTTGGTATGGTCAGTCATTTTAATGTTTTGCATTCTAATAAATATGTGGGAGTATTCCTTTGTAGTTTTTATTTGCATTTCCCTAACAACTGAAGATGGTGAGGATTTTTTCATGTACTTCTTTGTCATCATTTATCTTCTTCCATGAAATGTGTTTAGATATTTTACCCACTTTTAAAAACTGAGTTCTTTGTTTCTTTACTGTTGCATTTTGAGACCTCTTAGAATATCTTGAATACAACTCCTTCATCAGATATGTGGTTTGCAAATATTTTTCCCCAGTCTGTGGCTTGCCTTTTCATTCTCTGCATAGTATCTCTCAAAGAGCAGAAGTTCTTAATTTTGATGAGGACCAACTTACCAATTTTAATTTCTCGTGTTTTATCTAAGAAATCTCTGTTTAACCCAAGATCGTACCTATTTTCTTCTATACATCTTATAGATTAGGTTTTATATTCAGGTTTATGATCCATTTTGAATTCATACTTGTTTATGGTACAAAGTATGGATAGAAGGGCTTTTTGGTTTTTGCTTATTTGTATACCAGTATCCAGTTATTTCAGTGTGGTTTGTTGAAAAGAATATCCTTTCTCCACTGCATTACCTTTGCACCTTTGTTTAAAAAAAAAAAAAAAAAAAAAAAAAACTTTGATCTTTCCATTCAATTTTTCTGTAAACCTAAAACTTTTAAAATATTCAATTATTTTAAAGTAAATCAACAGATATTATATGTATGGGAGATTATCTTTAATTCTCACTTTTTTCTCCATGGGTTACTAAAACAAAGAACCCAATAATCTATTTCACTAGCAGCATTATAGCAAATACCTGACCCTGCAGGAAGTTTTAGTAGTTATTATACTCAAGACTTTTAGTTCAGTTGCTCAGTCGTGTCCGACTCTTTGGGACCCCATGAACCACAGCACACCAGGCCTCCCTGTCCATCACCAACTCTCAGAGTCTAGTCAAACCCATGTCCATCGAGTCAGTGATGCCATCCAGCCATCTCATTCTCTGTCGTCCCCTTCTCCTCCTGCCCCCAATCTTTCCCAGCATCAGGGTCTTTTCAAATGAGTCAGCTCTTCACATCAGGTGGCAAAGTCCTGGAGTTTCAGCTTCAACATCAGTCCTTGCAATGAACACCCAGGACTGATTTCCTTAAGGATGGACTGGTTGGATCTCCTTGTAGTCCAAAGGACTCTCAAGAGCCTTCTCCAACACCAACACCACAGTTCAAAAGCATCAATTCTTCAGTGCTCAGCTTTCTTTATAGTCCAACTCTCACATCCATACATGACCACTGGAAAAACCATAGCCTTGACTAGACGGACCTTTGTTGACAAAGTAATGTCTCTGCTTTTTAATATGCTGTCTAGGTTGGTCATAACTTTCCTTACTCCTTAAAAGGAGTAAGAATCTTTTAGTTTCATGGTTGCAATCACCATCTGCAGTGATTTTGGAGCAGAAAAATAAAGTCAGCCACTGTTTCCACTGTTTCCCCATCTATTTGCCATGAAGTGATGGAGAACTTTTAAAGATTATGCAAAAGGTCAAAAAAGAAAATGGAGTTTTAATAGAAAATTTAGAAAAAGAAAGAGGATACTTCAATTAAACATGGAGGGTAGAATACAAGCATTCACCTCTGCTTCTTTCTCAACACTATTAAAATAAGAGAAATGAAAAGACAGGAAGCCCCAAGAATAAAAAAACACAGGAGAGAAGACAATAGCTAATAAGAGATAAAGACAAAATTTTGGAATCTGGAAGGGGAAGGATGGATGACCCTGAATCCAGAGGACCAGAGAAAGTGAGAAACTAAGTACCTACAGTGAGGAAAGGCAATGAGCAGCCTGTCAGTTCAACAGAAGACCCAGGAATTGGAGATACCAGTTACCTCTGAAGGTGGGCCAAAGGATGAAACTGAAAGAGGAAAGATAGTTTCTTTGCACTTGGATGTCTCTCCATCTGGTCTCTCTCTAAGGGCTGATTCAGGCTTCCTCACAGCAAGGTTGTTGAGTTCCAAGTTGCAGCAAGTATCTCCCAAGAAAGAAAGGTCAAATGGAAGCGCTATCTTCTTATGACCTTGCCTCAGAAGTAACAAGGCCTCAGTTCTACCATAGCCTATTGGTTGGAACAGTTACAAGTGCCTGCCCAGATTAAAGTGAGGGAGTCGGGAAAGGACAACACAGACTTCACCTCTCAGAATTTCAGTTACCTTGTAAGAATACGTTCAATCAGGCATAATGATGTGTGAAGCCATCTTTGGAAAATACAATCTGCCACAGCCACTGACTACTTTAACTATTATTTTACAGATAAGGAAGTGAAGTGAAGTCGCTCAGTCATGTCCAACTGTTTGTGACCCCATGGACTGTAGCCTACCAGGCTCCTCCCATGGGATTTTCCAGGCAAGAGTACTGAAGTGGGGTGCCATTTCCTTCTCCAGAGGATCTTCCCCACCCAGGCATCGAACCCAGGTCTCCTGCATCTGGACGCAGACACTTTAACATCTGAGCCACCAAATAAGGAAACAGAGGCCCAAAGAAGTCTACAGGATCCAAATCACAGTCACCAGCAGAACAAGACCCTTCACTTCAAGTCAGCTGCTCAGTCATGTCTGATTCTTTGCGACTCCATGGACCGAAGCATGCCAGGCCTCCCTGTCCATCACCAACTCCCAGAGTTTACTCAAACTCAAGTCCATTGAGTTCGTGATGCCATCCAGCCATCTCATCCTCTGTTGTCCACTTCTCCTCCCACCTTCAATCTTTCCCAGCATCAGGGTCTTTTCAAATGAGTCAGTTCTTCGCATCAGGTGGCCAAAGTATTGGAGTTTCAGCTTCAGAATCAATCCTTCCAATGAATATTCAGGACTGATTTCCTTTAGTATGGACTGGTTGGATCTCTTTGCAGTCCAAGGGACTCTCAAGAGTCTTCTCCAACACCACAGTTCAAAAGCATCCATTCTTCAGCGCTCAGCTTTATTTGTAGTTCAACTCTCACATCCATACATGACCACTGGAAAAACCACAGCCTTGACTAGACAAACTTTTGTTGGCAAAGTAGTCTTTTTAATATG
Source organism: Odocoileus virginianus (assembly GCF_023699985.2). NCBI lineage: Eukaryota > Metazoa > Chordata > Mammalia > Artiodactyla > Cervidae > Odocoileus > Odocoileus virginianus. The sequence goes on from NC_069689.1 coordinate 29,422,077, forward strand.
GTAAAGTAGTAGCTTTTTAATATGCTGTCTAGGTTGGAAATAACTTTCCTTCTAAGGAGTAAGCGTCTTTTAATTTCATGGCTGCAGTCACCATCTGCAATGATTTTGGAACCCAAAAAACAAAGTCTGACACTGTTTCCACTGTTTCCCCATCTATTTGCCATGGAGTGATGGGACCAGATGCCATGATCTTAGTTTTCTGAATGTTGAGCTTTAACTCAACTTTTTCACTCTCCTCTTTCACTTTCATCAAGAGGCTCTTTAGTTCTTCAATGTCTGCCATAAGGGTGGTGTCATCTGCATATCTGAGGTTAATGATATTTCTCCCGGCAATCTTGATTCCAGCTTGTGCTTCCTCTAGCCCAGCGTTTTTCATTATGTACTCTGCATATAAGTTAAATAAGCAGGGTGACAATATACAGCCTTGACATACTCCTTTTCCTATTTGGAACCAGTCTCTTGTTCCATGTCCAGTTCTAACTGTTACTTCCTGACCTGCAAACAGATTTCTCAAGTGGCAGGTCAGGTGGTCTGGTATTCCCATCTCTTTCAGAATTTTCCACAGTTTATTGTGATCCACACAGTCAAAGGCTTTGGCATAGTCAATAAACTAGAAACTGCATATCTGAACTCCTAGTCTATGTTCTTTTCCACTAAGTCACATTGTCTAGTAATTTTTATAAAATTCACACTGGTGAGATTATAGAGTTATTGGATAGAGAGTATTTAGTATAGGTAAAGTCTGACCTGATTCCTAGATAAGGTTTTCTTGATTCAGTAAAATCAGGACATAAAGAAACTGCTATTAGCCAGCAGAGCAATAAAAATTAGGGATTTTAAAAAAATAATTCTCTGACCAAAAAAGTTAAATCAACGGAGAAATGTTTTACAAGTTTATCTTCCTCACTGCTGAGTTTTAAGGACATTACAAAATCTACAAGTATGTTTTCCATTGATAGTTTCATCCTTTTTTCAGGGAAATGGAGTAATACAAGTAATTCTAGTGTGATTTAAATATCTAACCACAAGAATCAGGTATAGTTATCTAACCACACTAAATTTCAACATCATTACTCATTTTGATATGTTTTACTCTTTCTAATGTATACATTATTATAAATGAATCAGTTAGAGGTCTGCCAACTATTGTAATGAATCAAAGTGTCATTTTAAAACAGTTTTAAATCATCCACAACAGAAAAGAACAATTGAAAAAGGAGATCAGAAACTTCTGCCAGAGTAGCTTATATAAGACAAACACTCATATGCTAGTAATAACTAGAAAATCTCAATAAGCTACCCAAAAAAAGTCATTTTCTGAGGCACTGGAGAGCAATCAAGACTGCCAGAACTTGAGAGCTAATCCTTGAGAGAAAGCAAATGCACTGGAGTGACCATGACACCTCCTATTACCATTTCTTTCCTAAAAGGCTCAGGGCTAGGCAGTCAAGAAGAAAACAGTGGTTCAAAGATTGTGTCAATTACATAGGGTTGAATATAAAAATTGACACTTATGATAGCCAGGAATTAGAAGGAGCAGGATCCAGGAGAAAAAGGAATCACAGAGAAGTGAGTTAAAAATTTTCTGCCAATTTGCTAATTCCTAAATTACAAGTGACCTAAGTTGCTGGCTGTCTTTTGGTGCTGAAGAGATAAAAAAAAAAAATTCGAGGGGACTTCCCTGGTGATCCAGTGGTTAAGAATCTGCCTTCCAATGTAGGGTCTGGGGGTTCAATCCCTGGTCTGGGAACTAGGATCTCATATGCCGTGGGGCAACTAAGGCCACAAGCTGAAATGAAGACTCAGCACAGTCAGAAATAAAAGAAAACACACATTTTAATTTGAGCTCCACCAAAGAAGAGATGACCTGACAAATATCTCAGGCTTCAGTTCAGACTCCCCAAAGTCTATGCTTTGCGGTAAAGCAAAACAAAAAATAGACAAGCCCTCACAGAAACTTAAATTCAGCCTTGAATCATTTTCCCTACTGACTGAATCAAGATGGCCATTCTACCTTCCATTTAAAAAAAGGAAAAAATAACTCATATTTGGAATAGGATGATCCAGAGCCTTTAAAATTTTTTTATATAATGTATACATTCTTTTTTAAAAAAACTATTTAGCATACCAGGTATAGAAAAAATGACCAAAACCAAAGTGGGGAAAAAAAACAGAAAATAGACATTAGACCAGAAGGTGATCCAAATATTGGAGCTATCAGACATAGACTTTAAAATAATTTTAATTAAAAATTTCAATAAGATAAATGACAAGATAGAGACTTTCATCATGGTAATGGAATCTATAAAATGCAATAGCTGAAAATAAGAATTCAGTAAACAGAGTTAAAGGCATATTAGATACAGAAGAAGTAATTAGGAAACTGAAAGATAGGTTAATAGAAAACATAAAGACTACAACATGGAGGGGGGAAAAGAAATATATAAGAGGAGCACAAGAGATATGTCGGATGTGGTAAAATGGCTAATATCTCTATAACTGAAGCTTCATAGAAGTGGTAGGAAACAATGATTCTAAAACTGAATGAGAATTTTCAAAAACTGACAAAAGATCTCAAGCCACAGATTAAAGAAACTATTTATACCCAAGTAGGTAAATATCCATTCCCACCCCCCCCCACCCCCCGCCATAAAAAGTCACAAATACTTTGAGCAAAGCTATTTAAAGCTAAAGTCAAAGAGAACATCTTAAAAGCAACCAGAGAAGACAGACACACCTCCTTTAGAGAACAAGTAAGAGTTGTCAACAGAAAAAAAGAAGCCAAGGAATTAAAGTGCAGAAAGAAAATAAATTCCAGTTTGGTACTACATACCTAGCAAAGTATCTTTCAAATTGTTTTAATTTCAAAAGATATTTTCAGGCAAATAAGAACTCTGAAACTTTATTCCAAAAGATCCACACTAAACATTCAAGTGAGTTCTTCAGGCAAAAGTACAAGATTCCAGATGTAAGCACAGAAATACAGGACAGAATGTAAAGCAAGAGAAGGTAAATATGTGGTTATATTCAAATGTTTGTTGATTTTATAAAACAATAATACCGTAGGCTTAAAATATATGGAGAAATAAAGATAACCATAGCACAAAAGAGAAAGAGGTTAAATAGGATAAAGTATTCTACAGATGTTTTACTGACTGAACAGAGGTAAAAGCATCAATTTTTAGTGTATCTATTTATTCAAGGATATCTGTGGTAATCTTAAGAATAATCACTAAAAGAATAGCACTGAGAGGGAAACTGATTATAAAAGGGAAAATTTTAAAACTTTAAATATTTTACTCATGAAGGTCAAAAAAGGAGAAGGAACAGAGAACATGAGACAAATACAGAAAAAGAATGTATCTATAACCCGAATATATCAGTAATTAAATATGTGAGTATACAGTAATGCATTCTTATGGTCTGATGTCCATTACAAAATGTATATTTTGAAACCCTAATGTTCAAGGTGATGGCATTGGAAGGTGGGGCCTTTGGGAGGTGCTTAGGTCATGAGAGTAGAGGTCTCATGAATGGAATTGATACTCTTATAAAAGAGGCTTCTGAGAGATGTGAGATCAAAGGGAGAAGATGCCAGCTATGAACCAGGAAGAGGGCCCACACCAATGGGCCAGACCATGCCGATGCCTTGATCTTGGACCTCCAGCCTCCAGAGCAGTGAGAAATAAGGTTCTGTTGAGAAAGGAATGTGTAAATTTCCTTTTACATATTTCTTACTCAAGAAAGTTTCAGATGTTACAAGTTTTTGCCATTACAACTCTTTTACAAATGTGAGTTTCTCCAAGGTGTTATAAAACTAGAATCACTAAGGCCTGTACATCTTTCACTTTATCAGGTCTTACCAAATTGCCTCCATTATATGACAGCTCTTCTTCTAGGACATTCTTGCCAATGCTCGGTACTACCAGACTTGTAGAAACTTGACAGTCTGGTGGACAGGAACTAACACCTTAGTGTTTTAATTCTGTTCATGCGTGCGCAGTCACTCAGTTTCGTCTGACTCTCTGGGACCCCACGGACTGTAACCTGCCAGGCTTCCCTGCCCATGGATTTACGCAGGAAAGAATATTGGAGTGGGTTGCCATTTCCTCCTCCAGGGGATCTTCCCCGCCCAGGGGTCCAACCCTTATCTCCTGCAGCCCCTGCATTGGCAGGTGAGGATTCTTTACCACTGAGCCACCTGGGAAGCCTGGCATTGTTTCAATTCCATTTACCTTATCACTGGTGAAGCCGAAATGTCTTTCATATGTTAACTCTTAAGGTTTCTTTTACTGTTTGGCTTTTTTTTTTTTGCATCATTTGCCCCTTTTTTTGTGGAGTTATTTTTATTTTTCTTATTGACTTGTCCCTTAATTTATTTCATTGACTAGTTGTTAGCTTGGGTGAGTAGGTCCATAATGATGCTCTTCATCAAGGTAGGAGATAAAGAAATTCAGGTACATTTTTCAGCAACAATGAGTTCAGTATCAGATAATGTACTGCAAATAATTACTCAAAATGACTAACTTTTAACTTTATAATAGCTTTTGCATACAAATTTTAATATGGTTAACATATTCATTTTCCTACTCGATGTGCTTTTTAAAAAATATTTATTTATCTAACTATTTATTTACTTGGCTGAGTCAGGTCTTAGTTGTAGGATGTGTAGCTCCCTGACCAGTGATCAAACCCAGGCATTGGGAGCCCAGAGTCTCAGCCAGGGAAGTCCCTTGATGTGCTTTTAATATAATAAATTTTCTTAGCCTGTAGATTAAGGATATTCTCTTGTTTTAAAGTTTTATTTTCTCTCTAGATCTTTATCTTTACAAATTTCATTTTGCATGTGACATGAAATAAAAACACAGTTCTTTTCCCATACTCAGAGCCAATTGTCTCAGTATTATTTATAAAAAGATCTATACTTTCCTTATTGATTTATCCTTCAGCTCTATTACACACAGTGTCACACTTGCATATGGGGTCTAACTGCCTGTCCTGTGCCAAAATCACACTGTTTTAATTGCTATCATTTCACATTAAATCTTGTTATTCAACAAAGTAAACTCCCCCCAATTTATTCTTTAAATTATTTTGACTCTTTTGGACACTTTATTATTCCATATAAATGTTTATTTCAATTTGTCAAATTTCAAGATTTAAAAAAACTTGGAATTTTTATTAGAATAAAGTGACTTTATGGATTAGAGAGAAATGACAGATACTGTCTTCTCATTTATAATCTCTTTCGTATGTCCATTTATTTAATTCTATCTTGTCAGTCAGTCAGTTCAGCTGCTAAGTCGTGCCCGACTCTGTGACCCCATGGACTGCAGCACGCCAGGCCTCCCTATCCATTGCTAACTCCCGAATTTTACTCAGACTCATGTCCATTGAGTTGGTGACGCCATCCAGCCATCTCATCTTCTGTCATCCCCTTCTCCTCCCTCCTTCAATCTTTCCCAGCATCAAGATCTTTTCAAATGAGTCAGCTCTTCCAGATTATCACAGGACACCTGATCTGAGCTCCCTGCGGTCCTACAGCAAATTTCCACTGGCTATCTATTTTACATACTGGGTATGTTTCCATGCTCAGGTGGCAGTAGTGGTAAAGAACCTTCCTGCCAATGCAGGAGACGTAAGGGATGTGTGGGTTAGATCCCTGGTCAGGATGTCCCCCTGAAAGAGGCATCGCAACCCACCCCAGTATTCTTGCCTGGAGAATCCCATGGACAGAGGAGCCTGGAGTGCTACGGTCCTTAGGGTTGCAAAGAGTCGGACACAACGGAGCCACTTAGCATAGTACAGCACAATGTATATGTTTCCACGCTGCTCTCTCAATTCGTCCCACGCTCTCCTTCCCTCACTGTGTCCAAAAGCCTGTTCTCTATGTCTGTGTCTCCTTTGCTGCCTTGCCAACAGGTTATCAGTACCATCTTTCTAGACTCCATATATATGCTTTAGCATATGATATTTTTCTCTTTCTTACTTACTTCATTCTGTATAAGAGGCTTTAGGTTCATCTACCTCAAATACATAAAAATCCATGATTTTACCCTTCTATGAGGTCAGCTATATGTAAGAATACTAATTTTCAGCAGTGGCTTTGGAAGATGGGTCACTCTTTAAATAACTATAGTGAAGAAAATGAGCCTGAAGACAGACGGAGGAGTCAGGTCATGAATGACTCGTGTGCCAAGCTGAGGAGTTTGTATTTCATCCTGAAAGCAATTAACTTAAATCAGATTTGCATCTTACATTTGAATTTTAGAAAAGTTCTCAAGCTCACGGACTGAGCATGTATCCTAAAAGCAGACACACCAATTAAGGGACTTCCCTGGTGGTCCAGCAGCTAAGACTTCACATTCCCAGTGCCAGAGTTCAATCCCTGGTCAGGGTACTAGATCCCACTAAAGCCACAACTAAAGAGCCTGCAGGCTACAATGAAGATTGAAGAACCCAGGTGCCACAACTAAGACCCCATGCAGCTAAATAAATAAAATTTTAAAACATAAATAAAGGCAGGGACACCAGTTGAAATATATCACAGTAACTCCCTAGACTACAAGCTTCATGAGAATAGGACTGTTGGTTTTACCACTGAATCCTCAAAACCTCACACAGGTCTTGACATATAATAGATGCTCAATAAATACTAGTTTAATTAATTAGTCCTATGACAAATAATTAGCACAGAACCCAAAACAGAGGTCATGGAGATAGAGAGGGGAAGACAACATCTCTAAATATGTAAGAGAGGGGCAATTGTATTGTATACTCGTAGTGAGACAAAGGGAAAAATCTAGAATGGTTCCCAGGTTGCCAGCTGGGATGACTAGATAGATAGAGGTACCCTAAAAGGAGAGAGCAAAAGGAGAGAGAGAAATGGTAAAGGACAGAGAAGCCTGGCATGCTGCAGTCCATGGGGGTCATAAAGAGTCAGACACAACTGAGCAACTTCCCAGCAAAACTAGAGAGGGAATAAAGAAATACAGGCAGGTTTTCAGGAATATTTACTGAGTTAAGAAGTACTTGCAAACAGATGAGTCAAAAAGCATTTGGAACTCTGGATCTATAGCTGCTCAAGGGGAACCCAGCCCTGGGAGGTTGCTAAGGTTGTAGGTGTCAATGAGTCACACTGGAAGCGTAAACTAGTTCAAGTCTCCTTCCCCTATGACATGCTGTATCCATCTTAAGCTAAGGTCTCAGTAAAGTACATTCAAGCACTTAAGCAGATGTGAAGTTGCCTCTTGAAGAAAATCTGGCCTCAGTTTCAGGGACCTCCATGACCCATCTCCATTTGCAAGTGAGATGACCTTTCATTCTGGTAAAAACACAACTGAGTATTATCTTCATCTTTCATAAAATGTCACCCCACCATCTGCTCATCTATAATCCAAAGCATATCGTTCTGCAATCAATAGTATATGCACACTTAACTTCTCATCACAGGAGTTCACCTGGAACAGTCAAGGCCCTTAGGTTGATAGGCTAACAGCCTGAGATTTGTTCTCTGTCCACTCCTCTTAAGCATTCCATAGGCTACTTTAGTATTAGTGGACCACCACATTAGCTTAGTTCTTCTACCAAGTACCAGTTCAGTGTTATTCCCAGACTGCAACAAAGCTCAACATAAGAACTAGACACCTGAATAAAGGCCCAGTGCATTTACTCTTCTGGAGATACCGTCTTCTGTACTGTTCAATGTCCCCTAGACAAATTTTTTCATGATACATTTTTCCTGCCTTTATTTCCAATAGGATTTTTATTATAAATATAATAAGTGCTTATTGTTTAAAAAGTTTTTTTTTTCCCCAAGCAATATAAAAACTCCCATATCCTTCTTTTCTTGCCCACACAATTCTAACTCTCAGAGGTATTCAAGTAGTGAAGACTCTTTTTTTTTTTTCATATATTTTTATTAGTTGGAGGCTAATTACTCTACAATATTGTAGTGGTTTTTGTCATACATTGACATGAATTAGCCATGGATTTACATGTATTCCCCATCCCGATCCCCCCTCCCACCTCCCTCTCCACCCGATCCCTCTGGGTCTTCCCAGTGCACCAGGCCCGAGCACTTGTCTCATGCATCCAACCTGGGCTGGTTGCAGTGACAGATCTGTAATTTGATGGAAGTTAAATGCCAAGAAGAAGTGAAGGCCACTAGGCACAAGGCAAAGAATCAAAGCAAACACTGCTGAAACCAGAGTGGTACCAAAGGCCCCAGGGAATGAGCCTAGGGTGTGAGCTTCTGGTTTCTGCTTCTACATGCACATAGGTTATTCTTAGTTATCTTGGGTGGTGAAGAACAGGGCTTCACAAGACTGACGGAACATACCCTGCATCACTGTCATCCAACGAGAAAAGGGAGGTTTTTGTCTCCCTTAGAAATATCCCAGAGATACGCTCTGATTAGCTTGGTTTGGGTCAAAGGAGTAACTGCAGTTGGCAGTGCCCAGAAACTCATAACTAAAATAGAAGGGGAGCTGTTCCCTTAAGGAAGAGGGACACTGTTATCAAAGTAAGGGGAAAGTATGCTAGGCAGCAGAAGTGTCTGACAACTTAATATTACCATCAATAGTTTCCTGAGTATCTTCCAAACATTTTCACTATATTTACAAGCATATAAAAATACTTTTTATGTTTTACACGAATAAAACATACTATGAAAAATTCCTTTTAGGAGTTTAACAAGCAAAAAAATATCCTTTCACAAAGTATACTTAGATGATATTCTTTCTCTTGATCAGATAATGATCATTTTCTAATCCATCATTTTTTTCTTGGATATAAAGAAGCTCAGAGCTAAATTTAATGTTCAGTTATCATAATGATACTAAATCTCATTGGTTACAGCATTTACTTCCTTTTAGATTTCTAATTCCTAGCTCATCTAGCTTTATTGTATAAATGTCTTTTATTGTAAACCACCCAAAATTCTTCCTGAAAGAGGACAGGATTTTTACAAGTTCTTCTAATACTTGGTATTTTTCAACTTTATTATGTTTCATGATGAGTGTTTATTATACAAAATTTAGAAAAAAAGTGGGAAAGTAGGAGAAAAAGAATAATCCATGTTCCCACCCCTCAATATTAACATTTTAGTGCTCCACTTAATTTCAAGACTAAGAGAAACAATCAAGACATAAAACCAGCTCAACTGAATACACTCCTTCCTTGCTAATAAAAAAAAAAAAAATCTTCAGAAGCTTTTGACTTATGGGGAGATCCAAGGAGAGGAAAACACTGAACAGAAAAAAAAGATCTCTGAAATTTTGACAATGGTTGTCTGGGATCTATTCTCATAAAATCAGTACTAATATAGAGTCTATTGATCCATCCTCCCAAATGTAGTCAGTCGGTACCCAAATTAAGATAGAATTGAGAAACAAAATGCTGCCTTTTTGTTAGGCTTCTGCAATTGTATCCAACCACAAAAATAAGTGGGAACATTATTGCAACTAAACCGAAAGGTCTTATTTTTCTAGGTTTCAGAGCCATGTTTTAAACACACTTAATAACTGTATTAGAAACCTTCAGATTCCCAGTTATGTAAAGTTGTTAAGGTGACAGTAACAAAAGGTCAGTCCTAGAAGAACTTTGAGAATCATGTGCATACCTGTCTCCTCTTAAACTCTGACTCGAAAAGAAAATTAAGTAATCATACCAAGTGTTTTTAAAGCTGTATCAGCCAGCTTGGGCTGCCATAACAAAATGCCATGGACTAAATGGCTTACATTTATTTTGTCACGGTTCTAGAGATGGGAAGTCTGATATTAGGATGCCAACATGGTTACCTCCTAGTGAGGCCTATTTTCCTGACATAGACGGCTGCTTTCTCACTGTGTGATCACATGGCCTTTCCTCAATACATGCAGACAAACAGAGAAAGCTCTGGTTTCTCGTTTTACAAGAACACTTATATTGGATCGAGGTCCTACCATTATAACCTCACTTAACCTTAATCACTTCCACAGATGCTTTGTCTCCAAATAAGAGTCACATTCAGGGTTAGGGCTTCAAGATATCAATTTGGGTGGGGGAGAAATAATTCAGTCCATAGCAGCCCCTTTGCTCTGATAATCACAGCTTGTATGTGTGCTCACACATGCTTAGTTGTGTCTGACTCTTTGTGGCCCCATGGACTGTAGTCTGCCAGGCCCTTCTGTCCATGGAACTTTCCAGGCAAGAACACTGCAGAGAGTTGCCATTTACTACTCCAGGGGGGTCTTTCCAACCTAGGGATCGAACCTGCATCTCTTGCGTCTCCTGCATTGGCAGGTGGATTCTTTACCACTGTGCCACCTGGGAAGTCATATCTCTGGCAATAGTTTAATTTATCTCTACATATATTGAAAATCAGCATTTAGAGAGGGGTGAGTTCTTTACCTCTTTTCAGAATAACACCCACCAATAACTTCACACAATAAAAAAAAATGTTTCTTAAAAACTAAATGTGATATATAGTTGTGAAAAGATACAAGTATATATACATGTATGTGGGTGTGTTGGTGGGGAGACAGAGACAGAGTCAAAGTTCATCTATTTCTGCATCATCTGAAACCTTATCCATCATCCTAAGATGTGGGTCCTAAAATACCCAGTATAAGATAACATAGTTAGGTTAGTAGGTAGATAGGCAGTTATGGAGAAATCACTAGTAACTAGAACTCAGTGACCAAAGTGGGTACACATGAAAATAACTGGATTCAGAACAGACAGCGCAAGCTGAAATTACAGCACTTTGTTTTGTCCTATATTTTATGTAAAGTGTGCTATGTTTAAATATAGAACCAGGGACTTTCCTGGTGGTCCAGTGGTTAAAACTCCATGTTCCCACTGTAGGGGGTATGGGTTTGATCCCTGGTCAGGGAACTAAAATCCTGCACGCAGTGCAGCATGGCCAAAAAACTTGTAAATAACAAAAAGACTATGCTGGGTCAAATTTTAAATAGTCTTATTTTCTGTATGTCTGAGTAGCATGTTTGTCTTTGAATTCTTTCATAAAAGTAAAAAATTAAACAAACAAAAAAAAACATAAATCAAACATTTTGGCCCTTTCCTGGTCTTCCTACCATGCCTGACTCTATTCAGAAAGTGTATATTTTTCCCCATGACATCTGAAGTACAATATAGAAATTCATCCCTTTAGTGAACTGGGCCTTTCCCCAAGATTTTTATTTTGCATTTAACAAAATAACAGCAAATTTCAGGTATTAGAAGGATCGAAACAACCCCTTCTATTCTGTTGTCCTTAGAACACCATCTTTTATTCATAGCTTCTCTTGTGGTGCTAGGAGGCAGATTCTGTTGCTATAGCAACGCCCTGCATATCCTTGGGGATAGCTTACAGTTTTACTTTTTTTTTGAACAACAAAGAGCCATTGATACTACATGTTGCCAAAGGTTACAAAAGTTGAATTCTAAAATGAAAATATTTCTTCTATAGAAGTGGTACACCATATGCGTCCCACAAATTCAAAGAGATATGTAAGGATATGACCTTTGTGTGAACACTGATGAATCTAGTATAATACTGTTTGGCTTCAATGGATTATTCACAGCAGAAGTAGTTGAAGTGTATGCCTTGTTTTCTAAGACTACTGTGGGGGATAAGGGGTTTATTCCCAGTATCTGTTAAGATCCAGGAGCAGGAAAGAAAAAAAAAAAAAAATCAAAGGTACCATCACTTACATTTTGTTACTTGGTAATCACCTTCCCTTGCCCACCCCCACTAAAATGAACTGCTATATCAAAATCCAATTACACTTTGACAGTAAATAGATCCTCAAAGAGTGGTTGTGACTGAATCCTTGTTCCTCAGGATAGATATTAAATATACGAGAGTCTCAAGAGCTCTGAAATCTGTATTCCTAGCTTCATTTTAACTCGATTCTCTTCATCTGTGAAAAAATAATATTCCTTAGCTAGCTATTTTTTTTAAAACAGGAAAAAATATTTCTTTTCAAAAGTATCTTTTCAGGATAAGTTATCTCATCCCCCTAGAAGTCTGAAGGGATGCTCTGAGAACCACTGATGAGAAGTTAGAGGCTCCAAGGAATCACTTCCTGGGGAAACAGTGTAAGAGCTTTAAAGAGTCTGGAGGTAGGAATCTGGATTTTTCTTCTTAACAGGAGAGACAGCTACAGACTGAAAAAATGCAGATAAGATCCAAGTATAAATACACGTACAAGGAATGAGGTCAGTCTCTTCCACTCACTACAGCTTGGGCAAATTCTTCTCCCAGCAAACCAAGCAAACCCCATAATTCAAGGCCATTTTTTCATTCATTTATCAATATTTATTTACTAAGTACATGCTACATTCCAAGCCACTCAAAGGCTTTTCAAATGCTTACTAAATGCCTGATTGTACTCTTGAAGAGTTAATCTCTAATTCAATAAAGTCTTTTTTGGTACAGTTTTTATACCTACCACATGGAGAAATCTATTAAAAATAACAGATTCACAAGGTAATTATAGCCAGCAACACAAGTTCAAAAATAGTGTTTCTAAATACCATCTCCCACCAAAAGGAACAAGGTTTCCTTAGAGAAATGACCGATTCCAGAAACGATTGGGATAGGAGAAACGCAAGGTAGACTTAGAACATCTTATTTAAGAAGGAGGAAGTGCTTAAACATCGATAGAATCATATGGAAACATACTGGTGCTGGTTTGAAGAAGCTCCCACTGGCCACATCGTGGACAATTTGATCACTGTGAAAAATGACAGATACAGGTCATAGTACAGTTGATGAAAAATAACTCCATGAATCCATCATGAAACTCAGAAGAAGGAGAAAAATATGGTAGGGGTGGAGAAGGAATAGGAGGAGGGCAGGGGTGGGGAGAAGAAAGCTCAGTTTTACAGAACACCATCAGTGATAATTGAATTGTCTCCCACCCAAAGTCCATATGCTGAAGCCCTAACCCCCAATGTGACTGTATTTGAAGACGGGACCTGTAGAAAGGTAATTAAGGTTAAATGAGGTTACAAGGGTAGAGCTTTAATCTACCAAAAGGTTCTCTCCCTCCCCAAGTCACACAGGAGAGGCCAGTGAGGACACCTTTAGAAGACAGCTGCCTACAAACCAGAAGAGAGGATTCACCAGACACCAACCCTGACGACACTTTGGTCTTGGACTTCTAGCTTCCAGAACCGTGAGAAAATACATTTCTGTTGTTTAAGCCACCAAGCTGTGGTAGTTTGTAGTGGCAGCCTGAGGCAACTAATGTACCAACTAATGAATGCCAAGAAAATGATAGAAATAGAAAATCTCTATTTTCAACCCACAGTGTAAAAATCATAACAGATGCTAAAACCAAAGGGTAAAGAACTATTGGTTTTAAAGTATCACCACACAGGTTAACTGTACAACAAGGATTTTAGGTATGATACCAATTTAACCAAATGAGCAAACTTAGCATCACCAATAATGGGACAATCTGATAGGAACCTCTTGATGGATCCACTAAGAATTATATATCAGCTATCCAGTATCCTTCCCTCATGGCTCAGATGGTAAAAGCATCTGCTTGCAATGCAGGACACCCAGGTTCCATCCCCGGGTCGGGAAGATCCTCTGGAGAAGGAAATGGCAACCCACTCCAGTACTCTTGCCTGGAAAATTCCATGGATGGAGGAGCCTCGTAGGCTACAGTTCATGGGGTTGCAAAGAGTCAGACACGACTGAGCGATTTCACTGTCTTTCATCCAATATCCTTGCCATGAATATTTAATCTGTATCTAATAATGAGAAAACCATCAAATAAATTCCAGAAAGGGATTTATACAGCATTTAGTGTCCTATTCATTCAACTTTCCTGGGGCTTGGAATTTCTCAAAATACACAGTTTAAAAAATAAGAAATGTAAATATATAAAATGTCAAACATTTTATGGCACACAGCTCACCCTAACTGATACTGACCAGGCACCTACCAAGACCAAACTGTACAACTTAATGGTTAGACAGCATGGATGCTGGTCCCCATAGACCTACTTTCCAAGCCTGTTGCTCAGACCTTCCACAAGTAACAGTATCACCAAGCCTTAGTTTTCTGCCATAAAATGAGAATACCACCTAAGTGATAAGTGGTTGAGAAAATGAAATGAGGCAGATAAACTGTCTGGCACACGGAAGACAGTGATTATAGGATGAGGGTAGGAATTGGAGGCTATTTAGTCACCATTACATACATCTCTCACTTACCAATCAGTTACCAATAACACGTGAACACACTGCATTATTAGTAACCATTTTTGTGGCAACAGTGTTTTGAACCACATTAAAAGGCAAGGTCCAAGTCTTAACTCTAATGTCTCCATCTCCCAAAGGACCTTGTACCACGTTATATGGTAATTTCTGATCTACATGCGGTGCTAGACCAGTGCTTTTCAACCCTGGCTATATATTGGCATCACTCAGGAAGCTTTCAGAAAAATCTGATGCCTGGACTCAACCTCCAAATATTTTTATTTAGTTATTAGCCTGGGGTACAGACAGCATATTAAAAAGAGACATTACTTTGCCAACAAAGGTCCATCTAGTCAAGGCTATGGTTTTTCCAGTGGTCATGTATGGATGTGAGAGTTGGACTATAAAGAAAGTTGAGCACCAAAGAACTGATGCTTTTGAACTGTGGTGTTGGAGAAGACTCTTGAGAGTCCCTTGGACTGCAAGGAGATCCAACCAGTCCATCCTAAAGGATATCAATCCTGAGTATTCATTGGAAGGACTGATGTTGAAGCTGAAACTCCAATACTTTGGCCATCTGATGCAAAGAACTGACTCATTTGAAAAGACCTTGATGCTGGGAAAGATTGAAGGCAGGAGAAGAAGGGGACGATAGAGGGTAAGATGGCTGGATGGCATCACCGACTCAATGGACATGAGTATGGGTAAATTCCGGGAGTTGGTGATGGACAGGGAGGCCTGGCATGCTACGGTCCATGGGGTTGCAGAGTTGGACACGACTGAGCAACTGAACTGAACTGAGTCTGGGGTAGGACCCTGGCCTCAAAATTTTTTAAAATTCCTAGGGTGATTGTAAAAGCTCATGTTTTGTTTGTGTATCTCCTTAGTGAAATGGCACTGGCCACCGCTGCCAACTTTCTACCCTCTCTTGAGAAAGCTGGAGTGTAAGGTAAAGACAGGTTTGCATTTTGACATCATCCTTCTCATACGAGCATGCTTATCCTCGTGTCTCCTGAGAGAGAGTAGAAGCCAATTTCAGACAATCTGTAAGACGTTTATGTAGGCTGTATCAGCGAAGAAAAACATCTTTCTTCTCTACCCTTCTAAGTTCTTGACTGGGACCCCTATAACAAAAGACAGATTTAATAGGGACTTCCCTGGTGGTCCAGCAGTTAAGACCCTGTACTTTCACATCATGGGGCACAGGTTCAATCCCTAGTGGGGAAACTAAGATCCCACATGTGGCACAGTGTGGCCAATTTTTTTTTAATAATAATTTTAAAATAAATAAATGCTCTAAATCCATATTAGTCATCCACAAAAAAAAATATGGTAATGAAGTTTAACTTACACAGAAAAAAAAAATTTTTTTAAGATTAACAAAAGAAAAGCATACAAATTTATTTAGCATACTTTTCATGTGACATGGGAACCTTCAAAAGGAAGACCCAAAGAAATGGTTAAACCTGAGCATTTTTAATTAGGTTTGATGAAGAACAGAAAGTTGTGAAAAAGCATCAAAGGACAGAGGGCATGAAACAAGTAGATAGGGAAGCTTAACAATGACTTCATCCAGAATCCTCTCTGGTCCCTAGATCTTAAGAGATAAGGATGCTCCTTTCCTCCAGATATAATGAGGGCATCTCTAACATGAAATTTTTTATCTATTTCAGGGGAAGGTCAGAAGGTCCTTCTTACACATGCTGGTTTCTCAAATTCCTTCAGTTTAAAATACCCAATATGATAAAATACCGTATTTGGTGGCAGCGTGTCCTGAACCCCACCTGTTAACCTAAAATGTGACATAGTTATGCTTTACTTTATCAAAATTTATAATTATACCTAATGTGGCTCTTTTTTCAGTTGATTAAAACTGTAAAGGTGACCTTTCCTAAACCAGAAGTTTGAGTGAGGTTTCACAGCAGAATAATCATCTAAACAGCAGAAATGTAGCCATAGTATTACATTATTTGATAATTTGGACTTCTACAATTCAGAAAATATTTTCATATGTTTCCTATAGAAACTGAATCAGAAAGCAGACCATTTGAACTCTAAAAGAAATGGAGAAGTGTGGGACCAGAAATCAGAATCAGTGAGCATCAGAATATGAGAATAAGAACATGTTAGCACATACATCTAGCCAGTGGCCGATGCTGAAGAAGAAATTCAAATAAAAAGTACCCAGGCATTGGTTGGAATGCTGAGTATGCCCCTTCCCACAATCCTCTAGCCACAATGGCCCTCTGGCTGTAGATCTTAGCTGCAACCCTAGTAATATGACTTATCCAAGTACCATTTCCCTGTCCTTGGCTGTGCCCTTACAGACCTTGAACTGCTGGAAAAGCACCATGTGTCATCAATAAAGTATAAAGGGAAAGACATTCACAGAGC
Source organism: Odocoileus virginianus (assembly GCF_023699985.2). Taxonomy (NCBI): domain Eukaryota; kingdom Metazoa; phylum Chordata; class Mammalia; order Artiodactyla; family Cervidae; genus Odocoileus; species Odocoileus virginianus. Next base: position 29,438,673 of record NC_069689.1, read on the forward strand.
ATAGTAAGATATAATTACTAATGATGGTTTTGTTTCTTCAGAGGAACCAGGTTGAGACCACTTCCAAAAACTATTCAATTTCCCACTTAATAGCCAGGTAACCATGGGCAAGTCACTTAACCTCTCAAAGTTCAAGTTTCCTTGTCTGTCAAACAGAGATGATAAATGATACTTATTTTATAGGATTGTTATGAGGATTCAATAACAGAATGGATGTCAAATGCTTAACTCAGTTCTTCATACACAGTATCATTGGCTAAATGGAAATTATTATTATATTATTAATATAATAAACCCAAACCCAGCAGTTTCTTACATGGAAAAGTAAAGATATGGAAACCCAAACTAACCCTTATACCCATTAATTGATGTATGAGAAAGCTTTACAATTTCCAGACAGTAATCAACTGATTCATCTCAACTTTGCTTTAACAGTATCTTCAAACAAAATTTAGATATCTAAAGCCATTGTCCTTTAAAACCCAAAGACTTTATTGCTTGTAGAAAAGATAGCCTAAGATTTTACAAATGAATTCCCATTCTTTTTACCCTAAGACATGCCCTCCAAAAATAACAGAGGTGACATGATAGTGGGATCACATTCACTCATTGCCAAGACATTTCTAACTAATAATAAGGCATTTGAGATCTAAAATTTTTAACTGAAAAGAAAAACTAATCAAACTCATCAAGAAGACCTAAAGAGCCTCTTGATTAAAGTGAAAGAGGAGAGTGAAAAAGCTGGCTTAAAACTCAACATTCAAAAAACAAAGATCATGGCAATGATTTTAGAAATGCTTAACAACAACAAAAAAGGGCAAAGCAAAACTGTTACACAGGTTTTTGGGAGAAAAGTCGAGTTTTGCAATTGCTCTTGTTATCTTTTACTAGCACTCTTTGAAAGTTTAGAAACATATAACAAAAGTATCATAACCAAGACAGACATATAAACAGAGATAGCATGTAAATCAATTTTACATTTAGTCAACTCAATATGAGGTAAAGTGAAGTTGCTCTGTCAGGTCCAACTCTTTGCGACCCCATGGGCTGTAGCCTACCATGCTCCTCCATCCATGGGATTTTCCGGGCAAGAGTACTGGAGTGGATTGCCATTTCCTTCTCCAGAGGATCTTCCTGACCCAGGGATCGAACCCGGGTCTCCTGCACTGTAGGCAGACGCTTTACCATCTAAGCCACCAGGGAAACCCCAATATGAGGTAAAACAGCTTCTAAATGTAAGGATTCTAGCCTTTAACAAAAAGGATTTATTACTGTTGTAATGAAACAATGCCCACGAGATAAAGTGCGACTTTTAAGTGCACATACTAAGTGGGTCTCTGGCAAACTCCTAAACCTCTGGAGGCCTCAATCATACTATGGCTACAACAGGCTCAATGGACCCGGAAGCCCCCACCCTCATAAAATTCTGTTTCAGTATAAATGGATATGACTCAAGGTATATAAAGGTATACGACTCAATGGATATGATCTCAAGGTATGATTCTTCCTTTTCCTTCAGTCCCACTTTTTTTTTTTTTTTTAACATTTATTTCTTTATTTTGCAGCACTGGGTCTTAATTGCAGCATATGGGATCTCTGTTGTGGTGATTTCGACTTGCAGGCTTAGTTGCTCCTTCTGTGATCTTAGTTCCCAGACCAGGGATCAAACCAGCATCTCTTGCAATGCAAAGCAGACTCTAAACTATCAGACCACCAGAGAAGTCCCTCAGTCACACATTTTAAAATAGAATACGTCCCACATAAAAATCATTCCCTTACTTAGGACAGGATTTAAACACACACACACACACACAGTTTCTTCTCAGCTCCTTTTATGGAACAAGATTACAGGTATTATTAGGTTCCCCAAATCTCACAAAATCAAAATTCTGAATATTTTAAAACATAGTGCTATCTCAAAAACTTGTAAAAATTCTGATTTTAATAACGTTGGTTTGGAATAAAGTATTTCATATAGTTATTAAAATACCATCTTGAAAAAATTACAGAACACTTTTCAAATTTCACATGCATCTGAGTATTAGTTCTTTAGACATTTATATAGATGACATATCTAAATACGGGACAAATGTCTCTCCCATAGAACTGAGAAGCAACAGTGTAGGGTTAATCAGTATTAAGCAAGCTATTATTATAGTTAATCATGTAGATAGATCACAAACGATTCCTTAACCTTTTTCAGTTATTCTTTTGTATTTTTCCAAAATTTCAAAACAATGTATTTTTTATCCTATATCTTAAGAGTAAAAATGAAATCTACTAAAATTATAATACTAAACATGCACAAATTCTGGTTCCCCAAACACACTTTCTGTTCCCTTTAGACCCTGAAAATAACTCAATACCAGCGACATTGGGAATGCTGCCCATGATCACCTTTCACTTCTAAGCATGCTTTTTCCAGTTCAATTTTGCAACCCTTTCTTCTCATTCTAGTTATCGGGGGCCTTTTCTAAGTACAGCCAAATAGGAAATTACCACAAAGACAAGTGGAAGGAAAAAACATTTTTAAAATAACTTCACACACCGCCTGCAATTCTGGTAAATGCCTTCCTCTCAGAGTGTGAGGGCATTTTTGAGATTTCTGTCAAATAGCTCTTGCGGAGCAACCCCACAGGGATCCGTGTTCCCTTTTCAGCTCAGTAATCAAAAACTTTGACTGGTCCATGTCTGCTTTTGTCCACTTCTGACCTACATGTTCCTGTGAGGGATATCTTTGTCTCACTTTTCTTTGGTCACTGAGTTCATGTACCTCAATAGGCTAAGTCTCACAGTCCATTAACGAGAATTCTCAGCTCAGCCCCAGGCCACCCAGAAACCCTGGTTGCATGTTCTTGCTGAATGGCTTCACTGGTGGCCCATTCAAATGTGCTAATGTCGGAAAAAAGGGTTGAATGGGGCACCAATGTACACCATTGCCCAGGCAAAGTGACTGGTCTTCTAATAAAGCCTCCCCCGGGGTGATGTTAAGCAGAGTTATCAATGGTGCCGAGGCTGAGCCAGGACTAATGCTCCAATCATGCCATCAACAGGTGGCACAGATGCAGCCAATTCAATATGAAATCACAGTGCAGAGTTCACTGGCAATTCAATCCTCTCTCCAGCTTCCAACCTCCAGATGAAAGTGTAGTTAGGTCTCCTTCCCTTTCTGGTTCCTGGGCAAGCTTGCAGAAGACATTCTGGGTGGGAAAGGAAGTGGGGACCATCTGTTTCCAATTGTTCTGAGGTTTACACCTTCGTCTGAGAAGCTTTCTTAAAGCCCTTTTCTCATAGAAACAGATAAAGCACTGCCTCAGGTAACACCCCCAAAGCACTAAAAGGGTATTTTACCCTTTATTTAGTTCTGCACAGGAATATTTTGATTGCGCAAAACATGTTACATTATGGCCCTGGGTGCTAATTTTCATAAGAAAACATCTTGAATTGCAACTAATTTTTGAAGGTATAATAAACAAACCAAGTCTGCAGCACCTCTTTTCCTAGTCAGGGCAAATGAAAGACAGAAGAAAAAAAGTTGGAGTAGCTCCTAATTTTTCCTTCTAAGCAGGTATGTCTGAGAAGGGACATAAAAGGAACCAACCAGTTAAGATGTTCACAACTTTTTTTTTCCCCAAACTCACTTGAAGACCCCTGGATTTCTGAATTATTCACAAACACACAGCAGTCCCACTCACCAGAATAGTCCAAAATTAAGTCCCACTATCACTCAAACTTGACGCCAAGATGAACCACACCACTGAAACGGTGACCCATAGAGTTAACAGACGTTGATAACATAAATTCTTAACCTTGTCTTACAGAACAGAGGAGGGAATAGCTTGTTAAAATCCTTTCTTCATTGATTAACCTCAGTTTACTTAGCTTCCCCCCGACCCCTTTTCTATTTTCTCTTGAATTGCATACCTTCCCAGCTTCATACAGTCCACTTGGTTTACAGGAACCTGTAGTCAGCTCCTGTCCAATGCAGGCCGGCTGGGGCAGGCTGAGACCATGGACCCTAAAACTGAGCCTGCGCGGACGTCTTTAGCCTCACTGGTGACGTCAGAGGACTTGAAAACTCCGTTCTCCAATCACAGCTCAGCGCCTCCATTTTGATATGCAGAAACATCTAACCTAGATACACCTGTGTAGAATACCAAATCCCTCACCTTTCCCCCTGCCTCCAATCAACTTCCCCCCTTCCCCTAAGACTACCCTGCTCGGTCCATAAATATCCCCACCCCCACACCTTCAGGGAGGCAGCTCAGAGACTTGTTTTCCAGTCTCCTCTCTTGATTGCTTTGTCAGTATACTCTTTCTCAGCTGTAAACCTCATTTTTAATTTGGGGCCGGTGGGCCAAATGAATCTAATTTGGTAACACCATGGACCAAATGTACCTAATAATGGTAACACTGCTGCCTCCCAGATTCTTAATCCTTAAACTCTTGTGACAGTCTCCTGAGCCAGGTCATAATCAAAACAACCTCAGCCTTGCAGGAAGGCTCAACATGCTGCTTGGCCCCTCACTACAAGTCAAACATATATGAAAACTGCTTCAGTTCTTTCAAACCATTTTTTCACTCTTAAAAAATGAGTAGAGAATCTTACCATCACATCTTCCCCAGTGTGAAACTCATTATTCATCCCTAATTTTTTATAATGGACATAGATTGGTTTTGTATGTGGAAAAAGTTATTTTTTAAATAGTAAAGTCACTTAGTCTTCAATCTTCGATTCCTTAGAAGTGGAAATTTTGTTCCCAATTCCCTAAGAAAATACTTGCATGACATGTGAGTAAGAGAAGCAAATGCCTGAGTTTTAGAAATGAAATATGAATCCACTGAGAAAAAAATTTCCTGCCTTCTCTCTTCATAATTTCCCTCCTTCTTAATCACATTTAACCCAAAGCTATTTAAGGTATAAACTTTTTTTTTTTTTAATCTAAGACTTCTTGTCAGAATAGGTGTTTCTCAAGTCCATACGCCTCTAACTGTCATAGCATTTGAGGAAACCTACCTAGGTCTTGGTCCAGGACCACAACCATGTTATGGTGTGGTGTGTGTGTGTGTGTATCTGTGTGTGAATCGCTCAGTCGTGTCTGACTCTTTGTGACCCCCATGGACTGTAGCCTGCCAGGATCCTCTGTCCATGGGATTTTCCAGGCAAGAATACTGGAGTGAGTTGCCTTTTCCTTCTCCAGGGGATCTTCCTGACCCAGGAATCGAACCTGGGTCTCCTGCATTGCAGGCAGATTCTTTGCCATCTGAGCCACCAGGGAAGCCCCATGTGATGCTGTAACTCTCCCGTTTTGGTTCCTCTGGTATACTGCCAAATAGAGACTGTAATGATCCCTTTAAAAATTAGCAAACATAAGTGAGAATAGGGTTGGGTTCATACCTGGCCCACTGACTGGCATTATTTCTCTCATCTTTATTCCTTAGGTAGATCAGCTTAAGAAGTCAGAACCTTTACAGCATTTTTTAAAAGATGCGTCTGAATTTTACTTTCTTCACTGCCTTCAAACATGCTTCACAGAATGCCCGGAAGAACCGGCCAATCCTCCCACTGTCCCTTTGCTTACAATTCCTTCCCTTCTCCCCATTGTCCCTGCGCCACTTCCCCTCCCCAACCACCCAAACTTCGCTTTTAAAGGCATCCTTGACTTCAGAGAAGTTACAGCATGTCACGAATGTCTTCTTTCTCTATGGCAGGCTAATAGAGATAATGGGCTCCTTGGGAGAGAGGAAGCTGAGGAAAGACAGGGATTCCTTTGGACACTTAAAGGACTTATTGACAAGGCTCAGCAGACTCGGGTTAACAAATGAAAAAACGGAAGGCAGCTGAGGTCTTTCCACTAGCCCCTTTTTGCTATCAGGAAAAGGCTGCTGGGGGTGTTGGCAAGAGGAGAGGAGGTTGTTGTTGCCAGGGGAGCAATTTTTAAAATTATCTTTAGGTCACTTATTGAAGGCTCTAAATAAATGTTTCAGATTATTAAGACTATTAATTAAGACTACACCCAGGAAAAGCTGTAGAGCATTTTTCCTCACTGGACAGAAATGGAACAAATGAATGAATTCTAGTTAAGTAAGGAAAAATCAATATCAATTATGTCCTAAGTTAGAAAACCAAGTATTTAAATGCTGATACTGAGCAGCATTTACATGAATTAGATAACACATGCAGGGACTTTAACATAAGAATTTATCTACCAATCTGTCTCTTCAGAATAAAATCTGCCTCCATTAACCTTTATGCTGGAGCTCACTAACCATTGTTCTTATTGGATCTTAACTCCAAAATTCAAACTTGCTACCTCCTTTCCAAAGAATGACTGAATTGGAGGTTGCAATAGAGAAACATTCCAAATAGGAATTAAACTTCACGTGGCTCTAATTCTTCCTTTGTGGCAACATGGTAGCCAGATGTTGATGATGCTGGTGAAGGCTGCATAAATAAACAGCCCAGTTTGGAAGGCAGAGGGAATAGATATTCATCCCAAAGTATAAGAATAGCATAGATCACATTTAAGGCATTAATACAGATAAATAATGAACATTCTTCTGTGTATTCTGTTGTTATTACAAGCAAGTGGTATTTATATGGGGAAAACTTGTATTTTTTTTTCTTTTTACCTTATTTTCCTTGTGACTCTAGAGCAGAATTAGCTTGACATTGTGTCATCTCTACTCCTAAGGGGCAAATCCCTTCACTGAAGAAAAATCTTGCTCCAAGAATCATATGCTCAGCTGCTGGAATAAGAGAACTAACCTAGAATCTGCAAAGAAGTTATGGGTGCTTGCTCAGTCATATCCAAATCTTTGCAACCCCATGGACTGTAGCCTGCCAGGCTCCTCTGTCCATGGCTATTCTCCAGACAAGCACTCCAGAATGGGCTGCCATGCCCTTCTCCAGGGGATCCTCCCAACCCAGGATCGAACCCAGATCTCTGGAATTGCAGGCGGATTCTTTACCATCTGAGCCACCAGGGAAGCCCCCAAGCTCCTAATGCAGGGGGCATGGGTTCAGTCTCTGGCGGGGGAGCTAAGATCCTGCGTGCCACACAGTGTGGCCTGGAAAATAAAACAAAATAAAATTTAAAGTAAGTAAAAATACATAAAAATAGTGATAAATAAATTTTAAAATGACAAGTCAATTATGCCAACACCCCTAGCAAATTTGTTTACATTTCCAGAGTTGGCCATAAGCTGCAGATGCCATCTTTCTGGATTGCCTTTGAAGTTCTGATGTTTTTGCACTTCAAAGAGGTACCAAGACAATGGATGGGATGTAGAGTGTGGGTCCTAGTCCCCAACTCAGAAAACGTTAGACTTATTTTATGAGCCTAAATGATTTTGTTTCATTGTCAAAATCTTCCTTCATGAAAGGATTAAAATTAGCCAGAACACAATAAATTGTTAATTATGTAGTCTATTAATTAAGACTTTCTACATAAAATAATTATCAATGAAGTCTGTATTTCAACTGGTTAGTGAACATCTTTATTATTGATGTGGCAAAAGAAATAGGAGGGCCTTTAACAAAATTATTTCAAATCTACTGTCACTTCCTTTTCTTGTAGCATTCTTAAAAGACTCTTTACCATCATCAAATGAGCCTTCTGTTCACTTCAATTCCATTGACAAGAACTGCAAGCTCCTGTGTTAATTCTATGTAATAAATCAACATTTCTAAATAAGATATTTATACTTAAAAATTAATATTGGTAACATCACTGCTCAGTATAATTTTCTATATTAGAAAGGCCACATGAAGTTTTTAATCTTTTAATGGCTTAAAATATAGTGACTGGCACCCAAACCTAAAAGAAAGCCAGCAACAGGTCTCATGAAAATTGTGCAGAGAGCCCATCAGACATTAAGTAAATATACTTTACTTCTGTTTTCCAATCCCTTTTTGTTTGGTTACCATGGCAACCTATTTTGTGGGGGTCACTTGGAATGTATAAGAATTTGCTGCAATTAGATGCTTGTATCCTATTGGCCAGTATGAGTAGTAGTAAAACTAGAAAGAAAGAAAAGAGAGCAAAAGGCCCTGATGAATGTGGACAAAGCCAATGTGAACTTTGGGAACCAAAGAATAATTTTGTAAACCTAATTATCTTTCAGAGCTATTTTCAAAGCTGTTCTTAATAAAGCATCCACATCCTCTAGCCTGTGATTTCTCACCTTGTTGACCTTCCAAACTACTCTTTAGCTGTAAGACACATATTGCACTTGATTGTATTTTTGTTATTCTCTAATTGTTTTATGCATATGTCTTATGCCTTTAAGAGATTGCAAAAGTCTGTTCATGGTAGTGGCCACATCTTAAACTTTTGAGGCAGCAAAAAGGAGAAACCCATAGAAGGGAGATTACACATGATGGGTTGGGGTCTAGGTTCTGAAACCATTGCATTGTACAGCATTTAGCCATGTCGCTTTAACTTCACTAAGTCTTGATTTCTTAACTGATTTTATTGAAGTATAGTTGATTTCCAATGTGTTGATTTCTACTATATAGCAAAGTGATTCCCTTATACATATATATATTCTTTTTCATATTCTTTTCCATTGTGGTTTATCACAGGATACTGAATATAATTCCCTGTGCTACACAGTAGGACCTTATTGTTTATCCAGTCTCTATATAATAGTTTATAGGTGCTAACCTCTCAGTTTCTATAAGATTCACCATTTAGGGGTGTCATAATTAGATTATTTTCTTCTCTCCGCAGTGTTAGGCCTATGATATACTGTTTATTTCCTAAATTTTTAATTGCTCAATCTTTTCTTTTAAAATCCTGTCTTAGGGAACTCTAAATATATAAAGATAACTGCCTTTTCTTGAATATTCACTTTGTTATGGACTCTTAGACTGTAAATTTTAAACCCATAGTTGGATGGCATGAAGGTGTTATACTTCTAAGATGAAAAGAAGAAGCAAGTTAAATGTCTAGTTATATTCAGAAAAAAAAATAATAATGGCATCAGTACATGCTCAAAACCTTGCTTAACCTGACTCATGAGAGGCAAAGCTACATTACCATTGTGTATCATCCAGGTCTAGAGATTCTGAATGACAGAAATTATTTACTTACAATAGCTTCACTGTGGTGTGTGTGTGCTTTTATTTGAACTAGTATATACTAAAGTTTAGACCTATCACTAGACATATCAAATGATTTCAAATCTCAGCTTGATTGTTTACAATTCAAAGATTATCTAAACTCTCCTCCACTCACTATGATCACTCCAGATGCTTTAAGCCCTTATTCAGCCTGCTCAAGGAGGTTATTCACTCAGGCTTTATTTCAACACCTCCAATGGCAAGAAACCCACCATGTCCCGAAGCCGTTCATCCCCATGTTCACGCAGCTCTGTTAGATAATTCTTCCTTATGTTAAAACCAAAATCCCCCTTCCCTGTTATTCTATACAAGTCTCAGGCTAGAACTGGTCTCATGACATTGTTTGGAATTCTTTTCCTCTGAGTACATATAAGTTTTCCAAGACATTCTTCAAGAGGCACCCAGAGCTACACACAATCCTCTGTGCTAACTGATCAACGTTGTTGTTCAGTCGCCCAGTTTGCCCAAGTTCATATCCATGATACTGTGTATATAATAGATGACTATCACCTGCAGAGGTTAGTTCAACAAGCATGATTATGTGTCTGTTTGGGGCTCTGTGCTGAAGACACAAAGATAAATTAGAAAACATCTCTGTTTTCAGGGAGACAATGGTCTCTCCCCAGAGGAAGAGCCAAGAATGTCAGCAAATATATTCAACAGAAGGGATGAGGGCTAAGGTGGAGAATACAGCAACATTTCAAGAGTATGTTTTCAGTGCTTCCTGGGGAGTAGGAAAGAGCCAGGAAAAGTTTCTTAGAAGAGGTATTACCAAGGAACCCATACAGAAAGAGCTTTCTGGGAAGAAGCAATAGTATAAGCAAAAGCCCTGACACAAAGACTCAACATGATAAATTCAGGGAACTCCAAAAAGTTCACTATAACTGGATATGAAATGCTGGGTATGAAGCATGGGAAGTATGAGCTCATATACATACTCAAAGAAGCATTTGAGTATGAGAACTTCTATTTTAATTGATTTTTACCCCAAGAACTAGTCAAATATTAAGCATTACTAATATTTCATTTGAATTGACACTGGCACCCTCAATAGGTTTAAATGTCAAACTGTCACATATCACAAACAGTGACATGTAAGCAAAGCAACTTGAAAGAAAAATGGGAAGTCCACACATGAAGCTCTGGACAGTTAGTCATCACCATTTTGTTTTTATTTAAAATGCTACATATATTAGCTACTTTAAAGTAAATAACCCTCAGAAAATAGACAAGTGACTTTTGAAAGATCTCATCAAAGAAAACCAAAACTAAAAACTCTAATAAGATAAGCAAAATAAGAGTTTAAAAAAAGGGAGAGCTAATCCTTCCACTCCATGTAGAATCTTTTTGTCACGTAAAAATACTAACAACACATTCAAATCTGTTAAGTCATTGACATATGACTTAAGATATGAATTTACATGTAGAATATGAAGATATGAAACTATCTAAGATACGAATTTACATGTAGAATATGAAGACCTTGCAAAGTTTACTAAACTCAATAAAGTTTATAAGCCTCTTTTGCAGTTTTTACTTAATAACTTTGGCTATTTTCTTCTTGCCTAGGAAACATGGTCAAAAGCATTCTCAAGGCCATATGGAGCCCTCAGCAGATGATGCAGTGACTCTATCCAGAACTTTCTGTTGTTGTTCAGTCCCTCAGTTGTGTCTCACTCTTCTCGATCCCGTGGACTGCAGCATGCCAGGCTTCCCTGTCCTTCACCATCTCCCGGAGCTTGCTCAAACTCATGTCCATTGAGTCAGTGATACCATCCAACCATCTCATCCTCTGTCATCTCCTTCTCCTCCTGCCTTCAATCTTTCCCAGCATCAAGGTCTTTTCCAGTGAGCCGGCTCTTCACATCAGGTGGCCAAAGGACTGGAGCTTCAAGTTCAGCATCAGTCCTTCCAATGACTATTCAGGGCTGATTTCCTTTAGGATTGACTGGTTTGATCTCCTTGCTGTCCAAGGGACTCTCAAGAGTCTTCTTCCTCCTGTGGACATCTCCTAGCAGCACCAGTATCCCTGTATCTGAGGGTTCTCCTCTAGATCTGCAAATAGGCAGGCCAAAAGTGTGTGTCAGGTGTGTGCATGCTCAGTCATGTCTGACTCCTTGCAACTCCATGGATAATAGCCTGCCAGGCTCCTCTATCCATGGAATTTTTCACTGGGTAATTAGTATTTAGCCAATGACAGACAAGAGTCAGGGAATATCTATTCTGCTTTAAGTGGAACAACTGAGAAAAATTCTTTTCCAAAAAAAAATTATTTTTATTTTTGGCTGTGCTGGGTCTTTGTTGCCACACAGGCTTTTCTCAAGTAGCGGTGAGTGGGGGCTACTCTTCGTTGCAGTGTGTGGGCTTCTCGTTGTGGTGACTGCTCGTCTTGCAGAGCACAGGCTCTCAGGGGCGTGGGCTTCAGGAGCTGTGGCACGTGGGCTCAGTAGTTACGCCTCCCAGGGTCTAGAGCAAAGGCTAAATAGTTGTGGCACACAGGTTTAGTTGCTCCGAGGCATGATCAAGCTCCTATCTTCTGCATCGGTAGGGTTGTGGATTCTTTACCCCTGAGCTACCAGGGCAGCCCTCAGAAAAATTCTGTACTGGCTCCTAAGCTCTCCATGGGAATGAACCCTAGTTTCCCACAGCAGGAACTCGCCTGACATTTCATTTATTTGATCATCCCCTCCTTTCTTTTCTCACATCTGCCATCCCTCATCTGTGCTTCCTGGGATCTACTCCTCCCAAATAAATTACTACCACTCAAATTCTTGCCTCAAGATCAGCTTCTTTGGGAACCCAGCCTAAGATGGTGACTAGTTAAAATGCTAAATAGATAGATAAAGAGCTAAATATTTGAAGAGATAAGTACTAGAAAATTCACTAAACTATTGGGTAAACTATAGATATTTCTAACAAGTTTCTATTTTTAATGTTTGTTAGACACTGTGTCAATAATAAAATATGTGAAGAACTTTTTTGCAAGCCAATACAGTGAAGTGTAGTGGAGAATATATGTTCTCATTAGTAGTACTGACCTCTTTTCAAAAGGCTACATTAAGGAATATTGAGTAGAAATACAAATTTTGACTAAAAGAAAAAAAAGGGGGGGAATCTTAAGACAAATGGAAAATGTTCATTACCTGCATTATTAAAGGCAAATTTGGGTACAAAAATGATGAATCCAGATGAATATTTTGCTGATGGCATTAATTTTACAAAAACAAATTCTTTAAAATGTAGCCCATATCTTTAAAATAATTTTGAAATCACCTTTTAATGAGGTGAAAAGTTATCATGCAAATCTGAGGTTAGCAGACATTTATCTCACAGCAAAGAATGTAAAAGGAACTTTGACATATAAAGATGAGTTGCACATTTTCCTTTTACTAATAAATGTCCAAAATTTGCTTACCTTTTCTATGATGAGAATAGATTGTCATTAGCATACCACCTAGATTTTCTTAGAGTAAACAAACACCAATCAAAATCCCAGCAAGTTATTTCAGGGATATTGACAAACTAATTTTGAAGTTTTTATGAAGAGGTAAAATGCCCAGGCTAGCCAACACAGTTTTGGAGAACAGAGTTAGAGGACGGATGACACTAAACTTCAAGACTTACTGTAAAACTACTAATCAAGACAGTGTGGCACTGGCAAAAGAATAAACAAATAGATCAATGGACAGAATAGAGAACCCAGTAATAGACACATATAAAGATAATTGGTCTTTGACAAAGGAGCAAAGGCAAAACAATGCAGTAAAGATTATATTTTAAACTAATTGTGCTGAAACAACTGGAAATCTACATGCAAAAAAAAAATCTAGACACAGGCCAACACCTTTCACAAAAATTAACTCAAAATGGATCATAGACCTAAATGTAAAACAAAATACTGTAAAACTCCTAGAAGATAATAGGAACAAACCTAGATGACCTTTGGTATGGTGATGTCTTTTCAGATACAACACCAGAGGCATGATCCATGAAAAAAACAATTGATAAGCTGGACTTCTTCAGAATTTAAAACTTCTGCTCTGCAATGGACAAAATCAAGAGAATTAGAAGACAAGTCACAGACTGGGAGGCATTACTTAAAAAAGACACCATCTGATAAAGGACTGTTATTGCAAATATACAAAGAACTCTTAAAACTCAGCAAGAAAACAAACAACTCAATTGAAAAGTGGGATCTGAATACACACCTCACCACAGAAGATATATAGATGGAAAATGAACATATGAAAAGATGCTCCCCATCACATGTCATCACGAAAATGCAAACAATGAGAAACATAAAACTAATGAGATAACACTACACACCTATTAGACTGGCCAAACTGTGAAACACTGACAACACCAACTGTAAACTTGGTGTACAGTTCTACATCCGGGTCTTGTGCCTCAAAAACCAACAGTGCCTCCTCAAACAGAGAAAATCCCTTTGGCGTTTCCTGCTCTACTTGTAGACAATGCACATGTGTGACAATATAAACCAAACACATAAACTAACTTACATGACTGGACATGTGAACGCACGTTCACATCTTTGAAAGTTCACAACTTGAAGGTTCAATTCATATGTGGGTGACTTACTATAATACTAAATGAAAGAGGCCAAAATGAAAAGCCTACATATTGTATGATTTCAACTATATGACATTCTGAAAAAGGTAAAACTATGGAGACAATAAAAACATCAGGGGTTTCCCAGAGTGGGGGACAAAAGAGAGAGTAATAGACAGAACGAAGAGGATTTTTAGGGCACTGAAAATACTCTGAAGGTATTAGCATGGATATATATCATACGTTTGTCAAAACCCATAGAATATACAGCATCAAAAGTGAACCCTAAGGTAAACTATGGACTTTGGGTTATTATGATGTCAAAATGTTCAATTTTAATGTCAAAAGTGTTCATTTTTGGTCAAAAGTGTACCATTCTGGTGAATGATGTTGATAATCGAGGAGGCACTGTATAGGTGGGTATATGGAGAATATCTGGACTTTCCTCTCAATTTTGTTATAAATTTAAAACTGCTGCAGAAAAATTGTCCTTAATAAATAAATAGACTTAATATGTCCTTTCAGAACAAAGATGAGAGTTTAGCCATGAGTGAGAAAGAAACAATTTTTCAAAAGAAACATGTATGGACAGAGCATATTTGAAATGGCACCATTTCTATTATTATGCAATTTCATTAGCAAAAACAATGTGAAAGTGTTGTTCTCACACCTGCACACTTAAAAGCACAAAAATGATTTTCTAACATTCTCAAATTTTGTCAATAAAGGATTCCATGGGAGCTCTTTTTGTTCAAAAAAAAAAACATTAAAATGTAATGCCTTTTAGTTAGTTCACAAGAACAACTGATTGAAATTATAGAAGTTGGAAATGTATTACTCAAATTTTAAAAAAAGGCTGGATAATTGTTGTATGGGACTGAAAAATACAAACTGTTTTAATCATAGCCAATGATGCATTTCTATTTGTTTTTGTTTTTGAAGTACCCTGTGTTTAGCCACTGCAGCAATCAAAAGCAAGCATAAAAAAAAAACCCCAAAATTGAATCACGAATCACTGTATCAAAAGAAAATTTAAGTCGTTTTTAAAAATTAATGAAGCCTATTTAAATATAGATGTTCTATTAATAAATGATATTTTGAATGAGTTAAATTCTTAGAGTACCTCATTTTTTAAAATTTGTTTTGTGTATGTTTTATCATGTACAAAATAAATATTTATATATGTACATTTATACTTATATTGGATATGATGCTCCAAATACTGTTATGGATAGAGCACAGGTAATGAGAAGCAAGAATGAAAAACCTATGGAAATGTTTAGAGTTGAGAAATAAGATCATATTTGCATTTTAAGAATGCATACCCTAGAAATTGTGTAGTTAGTCATGCGAGTTTGGAGACTGACAAGCTAGGAAACTGAGAGTTGAGTAGGACAGAGAACAGAGGAGCCCGGCGGGCTACAGTCCATGAGGTCACAAAAGAGTTGGACGTGACTTTGTCCACAGCTAAACAGAGTAGTCAGGCCTAAAACAACATGATAGCGAGGGAGAGAGAGATGAACAATGGCTAACATGAAAAACAAAAACAGAACATGAAAAACCAAACAAGATCTGAAATAAGGATGACTTGACTCCATAGTTAAGAGCATAAGTAATTTTACTGGTAGTGGAGTACTTATGAAAACAGGCCCTCCCAGACAAGAAATATCAAGAGAACAGCAGATTTAGCAGAGAAAACTCATATATCTGTTGAATCTGGATTGCTATAAGAGATAAGTATTGATATCAGAAGGCTGGGCTTACAGAGTTAAGCGTTTCAGCTTATATGATTACACTTAACTTCTTGATTAATGCGGCCTAAAAATGATTGTTTTGCTTTATTTGGGGAAGGAGAAGGGTCAGTTATTTCATCCTGTTAATTCAAACTGAGCTTAAAATTAACTAAACTCTTAAATTTTTTACATGTGGTATCGTTAAGGCATTTCTCTTATACTGTGTTTTTGTCATTGAGTCTTTGGACTTAAGAACAAGGCTTCCCCCTTGTGCTTATCCTATTTCATTTTGTTCAAGACAATCCATCAACTGACTCATCAAGTGCCATTTGGATAGTGACAACTATCAAGCCCATCAGACAGAGTCTCCAATTTTATTTCATCACTTGCTAGCTTCTGTTAATTGAAAATTGTATTATTTCATTTTGCCCCTCCTGGCTCTCAGGCACCTGTTACTGAGTTGATTGGTTCATGGTATCCTATTATCATCAATATCTGCCCAGCTGCTCTTTTATGTTGTTGTTGCTGTTGTGTGCATGCTTAGTCACTAAGTTGTGTCTGACTCTTTGTGACCCCATGGACTGTAGCCCACTAGGCTCCTCTGTCTATTGAATTTCCCAGGCAAGAATACTGGAGTGGGTTGTCATTTCCTTCTCCAGGGGATCTTCCCCACCCAGGGGTCGAATCCACGTCTCCTCATTACTACGCAGGTTCTTTACCACTGTGTCACCAGGGAGGCCCATTGTTGCTGTTACTCTCCCTTATACCACATTTCCAATCCCACTTATTCTCCTTAAAGCTTCCCTCTACCATATTGGAACTGCACTGGAAAAAGAAAGAATTAAGGGCTCTACAACCTTTACTTTCCCACTGATTACAATGATGTAGCTCTTCATTTACTCAGATTCATTCATTAATTCAACAAATATTTCTTCAGTGTCTACCCTGTCTCAAACTCTTTTCTGAAAGCTATGATCAGGGCTTCCCTGGTGGTCCAGTGATGAGGACCTGGTGCTTTCACTGCCATGGGCCCAGGTTAGATCCCTGACCAGGGAACTAAGATGCCATGCAACATGACCAAATAAATATAAATAAATAAACAAATAAAAGCTGTGGTCATATTAGACAGAAGTTTCTTTGGGCCTTTTCATAGAATTTTAGTATTTTTCTACAAGTATTTTCTACATTTTTTTAGATCACTTTCTAGCTATTTCAAGTTTTGTTGCTATAATGAAAGGCACAATTTCCATTATTTTTTAATTGACCAGTGCAAATATAAAAGAACTCTGTTGGTGTTTTTGTTGTTGTTACCGTTGGTCTGCTATCCAGCACCTCATTGAACTCATCCATTTGTTTTAATACTCTGCTGGTTGTTTTAAGTTTTCTGTGTCTTTCTTTTTTGTCCTTAACATTTCTTACATCTCTGTCTTGCTTTACTACATTGGTCAATGGCAATTACTTTTGTAAGAATTCACAAGCCACTCTCTTGACAATTTAATACAAATCGATAGTGACTACCAATTTACAGTTTATAAATTAGCTTTTCTTCGTTTTCTGGGAAGTCTATTAAATTTTCTAGAACCTCTTTCTCCTCAGTATCTTTTTAAAAAAAAAATCTCAGTCCATATTGTACTGCATACATGAAAGTTGCTAAAAGAATAGATCTTAAAAGTTCTTATCACAAGAAAAAAAATTCTGTAATTATGTATGGTGATGAATGTCAAACAGACTTATTATTGTGATCAATTCACAGTATATACAAATATCAAATCATTATGTTGTAAACCTGAAACATACAATGTTGTGTACCAATCAAACCTCAACAACAAAAAAATCTCAGCCCAGATTTTGTACACATTCCCTGAGACTATTTTATCTGCCTAATGTCATGTTTCAATTTGTCTTTTAAGAGATTCAGGTAAAGACTCTATAATAGCAGCTATAAACATAGGTTAAATATATTTAATTCATGTCTAGCATAGATGTATTCCTATCACATATTATCCTCAGAGTTGGCCCCTCCAAAAATGATGAGTGGAAAAAGAATGGAATGCATCATAAGGACTATAGCGTGCATGCATGCCCAGTCGCTAAGTCATGTCTGACTCTTTGCGACTCTATGGACTGTATCCCACCAGGTTCCTCTGCCCATGGGATTCTCCAGGCAAGAATACTGGAGTGGGTTGACATTTCTTCCTCCAGGGAATCTTTCTGACCCATGATTGAACCCATGTCTCCTGCATCTCCTGCGTTGGCAGGAGGATTCTTTACCATTGAGTCACCTGGGTAATAACAAATTTTAATAAGACACCAAATATTATAATAAAAGGGCTCTGAAGCTGAAGTTAATTTAGTATGTCATGTTTAGTTCAGAGTAAAATCAGTAGTTAGTGCCTGATTTGTACATACTGTGTGAAGAAAGAGATAACTTCTCTGTATGATCATTTTGTTATTTTTCAAAAGCACTAAATTTTTGTTCAGTTGAAAATACTTCCAGAATAAACCTATCTGGTCATTTCATGGACATGACACATTCGTTTGTGAATCAATTATTGTAAATGAGATTAAATTATTATGCTTCTTTTCATTATGCAAATTCTCTGTATCATCATACTTTTTGGTTTGGGGGTGCTGTATTTCAGTGTCTGGTTATATTGACACTAAAACAAATAGTTGGCATATATTTGGAGTGGACTATAACTCAGAATAAAATTTAAGTGGTTTGTTTAAGTGTTGTGAAGTCAGGAAAATTGTTGAGATAGTAAACACATAAAAACAGACTTACTCAACTAATACATGTTACTATCCATTGCTTGGGTAAAGAAATTTACTAAGAAATATATTTTATATATATATATATATATATATATATATATATATATATATATACAGAGAGAGAGAGAGAGAGATGAAAGAAAATATTTGAGCAGAGTTTAAGGTAACAATTACAGAAAAGCTGCCACATTAATAGGAATCAATAAACTGATCAGCTTTTTTCTCCCTATTTTCTGCCAGAGAGACTATTATAAGCAAAATGACAGAAATGGAGAAGGGGAGAAATGCATACACTACATGTAAAGTATATTCTCCAGGATTATATTTCATTTTTTAAGTGATGATATTGTACTTTTTCATCTTTACAAGTTTGAATCACCTCCTCTAATAAAGTTTATTTACCATTTGCAATGACCACTTCCACACTCAGTCAAAAATAATAATAATTACATCAAGAAAACAGCAGTGATACTCCTGATTTTAGTGTTTGCTTTCCAAGAGATATAAACCATTAAATTAATTTTTTTTCCTGCCATCATCAATTTAGTTAATAATTTGGATCATTCAACATCTCCATTAAAAAACCATAATGTGACTATAAAAAGGATAAGAAAAACTCATACTAAAAGGAGAGGCAAGCAGCAGATAAGAACAGAGCTAGTTAAAAGCACTAAAAGCAGAAATATTTACAGATCATTCATCTTCAGCTTTTTCTAGAGCAACAAATCCAAACAGTGCTATGCCTTCTGTTGCTTTCTTTCACTTTACAGACGCTGAAAACTTTCAAGTTTCTATCTCCTAGAAGTGGGATAGGAAAAAAAAGCTGGTTATTATTCCTAAAGCCATTGAAATTGCATTTGTGGCATCAAAATGGATTTTTTTTTAAGCAGGATGTTGGATTGACAGTAAAGCAGCTGCTCTGCAGCAAACGAAAGCAAAAATTAATAAGAGACCTTAGCAAAAGAAAGACTATTGGTTTTGCACACCCAGAGCAAATTGGCTGGATTTAGAAGAGCACACTTTGATCTTTTCCAGACTAATTACTGCTCTGTGGTTTGACTGTTTGTGCATTAGTTGCCCTTCATACAAAACCGAAACTGCTGTGGTACACAGCTGTAATACAAATGAAAATTTGACATTCAGTAAACAAAGCGTTGCAAGGGTCATTCTTTTAGCACAATAACTGCATAATACAATTTTAGAATGCCTTTTGTATACAAAAAATTACACATTTTAAGGCAGTTTTGAACTCAGAGTAGGCAGTCAAGGCTATTTGTAAAGGATAGAGAAATTGCTCCCAACTCTAATCTATAAATACAGATTGAAAACAGTTTATTTCAACATTGTAGAAATGCTGAGGAATTTACATATTTACAGAAATAAATGTGTCTGTTTTTAGAAGATGGTTTTTCATTTGTCTATAAGGTTAATTGGGAGCAGATTTCTTAAGTAGCTGTTTGCAGTGGCAATAATGGTGTTGATTCACCAATTTGATTCTAGATTTGCTTCTGGGAAAGAATTCAGATTATTTTATGTGTAGACTCTATATTAAAGTATTTAATGCTTTCTTTATATGTTTCAGAAAGTATAATGAATTAACATTTTCTTTTTTTTATTTTATTTTATTTTTTATTTATTTTTATTAGTTGGAGGCTAATTACTTCACAATATTGTAGTGGTTTTTGTCATACATTGACATGAATTAACATTTTCAACAACTACCAAAATTGAAGAACTTTCCATTTTTCGTTATTTAAACATCACCATAATTATTAAAGCATAAATCTCTATCTGCATAAGAAATACATTTAACTTACACCTGAGTTTCCCTTCTAAAGGGCATGACTTTATCTAGTTTGTATTTTTAATGTATTCTGACAGTCACTCTAACAAGCTGTACAATAACTTATCATCATATTCCCAAAAAATAGATCAAATATATGGAAAGGCTTTTATAATACCTGACTCAGTTTGTATTTAAACCAAATTAACCTTTGGAGCTAGCTATACAAATGTTACCTAGTTTTTTTCCAACACACGTTTTTATGCGACTTTGAGAATATCTATACTTAAAGTCACACAATTTACAATAATCCCATTGTTTAGTGCTGAAATATTTGAAATACAGAGAAATATTTGATTAAAGAATTGACCTATCAAAAAACATTGCTTTTTGCTTTGTTTATGCTTTGTTTCAAATGTTTCAAATATTTGAAAAGAGGTGATTTAAAGAAGATGAATGATATAGTTTACTCAATTAACTGTTCATTAGAAACTGAAAAAAATACTTATCCAGGATTGATTAATAACCAATAACCATAACCAAGACAGTATACCATGAGTGTTGAAAATACTGAATTCTAAAAAAAAAAAAAAAAAGAAAAGAAAATACTGAATTCTTCCATTCAACCATGTAAAAATACCACACATTAGATGTTGGACAAATTTTATTTCAGTCATTATTTCTTTAATTGCTATATGATTTATATAAATTTTATGACCTTCAGAGCCTCCCCTTTTTGCTTTCAAAAGTTAGCTGGATACATTCTTTATAGACACACAAAGCTGTTTTATAAATGCCTGTTTCTGTCTGGCTCATTTACCTTTACCTCACAGAACAGCTATCTTGGGTGGGGGGTGGGGGTAGTTACCTATTCACAGCAAGACTTGAGAATTCAGGACAATAGATTTTCACAATATGTTTAGGAGAGGCCCAAAGCTCCAGTGCTAAGCGCCATGTGGAAAGGTAGATAAATACATAGAGACAGAACCATAGACTTTAGCCAAGTGGCTTGAAGAATAACAGAGAATCTATAATGCTTTCTACTTCAGCGGCAATCAAACTCAACCTCTGCAAATTAATCAGCCTGCAAAACACCAAGAATGGAGAAAAGAGGATATTGATTCCTGGAGAAGTCACCTATATTTTATTTTCCCATTAAACATAATCACAGAATGCTATTCTAAAATGTGAACATTTTCCCCCCTGAAGTATAAAACAGACCAGTTCCTTTTTGATAATATTTCAAAGATTATCTCAGAATGACTCCATGAAACACTTTGGTTTTAATTTTTATCATGGGAGAAAATTATTAAGTATACCCATAAAAGCATTATTTGCCATGCGCTTTTTTCAAGGGTGTTAGTGTCCTGGGGTTATAGCAATTTACTGATGACACTGTTCAATGTGCTTTCTTTCCTATGACCACTGACTCTTTAATGTCCCTTTCCATTTACTTTTATCCTCCCTTGTGCCTTCAGGTTTGAAAACTATCTGCAAAGAAACAAGAAATTTAAAATTAGTTTTATTTTTTCCTTTCCAAAATAAGTTTCCTGGTTAAACACCCAAATGAAAAGACCCCCTTCTGACTTACCTTAACTCATAAATCTAAAGCAAATATGTTCATTGGGTTAAAATTTTTTACAATAAAACTTGTAATTCTGGAAAACGGAAGTTGGGTTTTACTTAGCAGTGGAAGCTGTTTTTTCATGTCTCCATAATTATCCTGTAAAACACTAAATAATTCTTTCATGTGCTAAACAATCAATTACAGCTTTGTGATTGAAAGACTTTTTGAACACCCACCCCCCAACAATAGTTAATGTCCCAAGTTTGTGCTTTGGGAGTTATTAGAGTCACAAACACTGTTTTAAATTTAAAAAACACCTAATTAAATGGAAGTCATTCATAAATAGCAACAAGCATAAATCAGAATGAAATAATAAAGTCTCCATGTCTGTCCTCTTTTCCCATAAGACTCTTAGAACATTTTGTCCCCAGGAAAAAAACAAAATTTGTCAGTTAGCTAGACATGTTTGTTGAGTAAACTGGCCACCACTGTCACTAGCGTGTTTGGGTATAAAGAATTGCAGCAACAGTCATCCACCGCTAGAAATACTCCCTAAAGCAAGGTGTCTTCCAGGTCATTCCGAGCCCAGGTCATACTGGTCATGCTACTCTGCTTCCTTCTGGCAAGAACTTAACTCTCTCCAGATCAAGAGAAGAAAAAAACTCTCAACCTTTGGGTGAAATGTGTTTGCAAGAACTCTCATTAAAAAAAATTCTCTTCATTTTCTTAAGGTTGGAGGTTACAGGGTAGTTTTAAAATGGACTTAACACTTGCTGATTACTGAGAAGATTAAAGGCAGAAATGGCCAAGACTGGATGGCAGGGTCGCTACCAAAGGCTTCACACCACCACTCTCTTTTAGCCTGCTTTTCACTCCTGTGTATTCAGATGCTCCTCAACTAGATTTGAAAATTTCAGTATTTATCAAGAGCCAGACGAGAAGATAACAACATATTTCAAACATTTCATCATCAAATGAAGGTGGTTATAGAGCTGATTGGCCTTTCACCTTAGGGAAATTATTTCACATTTCTCTTCCTCATTTATAAAGTGGGGTAATAGACAGTTTGTGGAATAAAGCCTCACAAGGGCAAATGAATGAAATTGTACCTTGAAATGGCTTAAAGTCAGGAACAATTTGAGTAAAAAATATTACTTTTCATACATTGTGATCTTACATCAAAGCAAGGGGAATATGCTGCTTTTTCATTTGAACAAATCCAGTAGCAATCATGCTTATTAAATGCTTGTACATAGCATCTGTGATAAAAGCTGTATTGTCATCCAGGAGCTAATTATCTCAAATGAGAGACCTTATATGAAAGTAATGCATAAAGTATAAAAATATAAAATATTACACTTGTAATAATAATAGTAATAGTATTAAGTGCTTGTGTGTGTGTGTGTGCTAAGTCATGTCCGACTCTGCGACCGCATGGACTATAACCCAAGAGGCTGCTCTCTCCACGGAATTTCCCAGGCAAGAATACTAGAGTGGGTTGTCATTTCTTCCTCTAGGGGATTAAGTACTTATCCTGTACCAAACATTATATTCTACAAGGGTTTATTTAACCATCACAGCAACCTTGGGAGATAAATGCGTTTGTGTGTGTGTTAGTCACCCAGTCGTGTCGGACTCTCTGCCACCCCATGGACTGGGGCCCATCAGGTTCCTCCGTCCATGGGATTTCCCAGGCAAAAATACTGGAGTGGGTTGCCATTTCCTTCTCCAGGGGATCTTCCGGACCTAAGGATCGAACCCAGGTCTCCCTCATTGCAGCCAGATTCTTTACCATCTGAGCCACACCTTAGGGCTGAAATGTTTTTATCACCATTTTTAAATTTGTACACCTAAGACCAAAGGACCCTGAGTCA
Source organism: Odocoileus virginianus (assembly GCF_023699985.2). Lineage (NCBI taxonomy): Eukaryota > Metazoa > Chordata > Mammalia > Artiodactyla > Cervidae > Odocoileus > Odocoileus virginianus. The sequence goes on from NC_069689.1 coordinate 29,462,101, forward strand.
CTTAGCTGTTTCACACAGCAAGAAGGATAAACTAGGGAAGAAGCCAAGGCCTGTCTGATTTCCAAACCCCAGCACATGGAACACCCCGCACCATGAACAGGATGGCTCTGGCAAGGATGTTTACCTTTTTGCTATATGAGATGGCAACATGGTGGTTTTGTCATGATTGGCAATTTATACCTTTGGAAATGCAGATTGTTACGAGTTAAGAAGTTGAAATGGGGCATGTTTTGTTCATAAAAGGTTTTTTTCTAAATTACTCTTCTACTGCAGCATTTACCTTTAGAGGAAAGGAAGTAAACAATGGATCCCAGGAGAAATTACCTTTGTTCTTATTTTGTTGTTCGTATGGGCACAATAAGTGCTAGAAACACTAACCAATTACATCATTACTTGTTAACTGTCACATTTTTAAGTGTTTAGTGCCAACCTTTAAGGCACCAGAAAATATTGCTGACAGTGGCACTGTAATCCCATCATTGTGTATGCAAATAAACATATAATTGCCAATTCTGCATATGGAATTTCTAACCTGGAAACTTCCTGGTATGAAAATAACTGCTCCAATAGTAATTCACTAAGTCATCTGAGTCAAGAATTTATAGTTAGGTATAGTTCAGTCGCTCAGTCATGTCCAACTCTTTGCAACCCCATGGACTGCAGCATGCCAGGCTTCCCTGTCCATCACCAACTCCTGGAACCTACTCAAACCCATGTCCATTGAGACGATGATGCCATCCAACCATCTCATCCTCTATCATCCCCTTCTCCTCCCACCTTCAAACTTTCCCAGCATCAGGGTCTTTTCAAATGAGTCAGTTCTTTGCATCAGGTGGCCAAAGTATTGGAGTTTCAGCTTCAACATCAGTCCTTCCAATGAGTATTCAGGATTGATTCCTTTTAGGATGGACTAGTTGGATCTCCTTGCAGTCCAAGGGACTGTCAAGAGTCTTATCCAACATCACAGTTCAAAAGCATCAATTCTTCGGCACTCAGTTTTCTTTATAGTACAACTCTCACATCCATACATGACTACTGGAAAAACCATAGTTTTGACTAGATGGACATTTGTTGGCAAAGTAATGTCTCTGCTTTTTAATATGCTGTCTAGGTTGGTCATAACTTTTCTTCCAAGGAGCAAGTGTCTTTTAATTTCATGGCTACAGTCACCATCTGCAGTGATTTTGGAGTCCAAAAAAATAAAGTCTGTCACTGTTTCCATTGTTTCCCCATCTATTTGCCATGAAGTGATGGGACCAGATGCCATGATTTTAGCTTTCTGAATGTTGAGTTTTAAGCCAACTTTTGTACTCTCGTCTTTCACTTTCATCAAGAGGCTCTTTAGTTCTTCTTCACTTTCTGCCATAAGGGTGGTGTCATCTGCATATCTGAGGTTATTGATATTTGTCCCGGCAACCTTGATTCCAGCTTGTGCTTCATCCAGTCCAGCATTTCTCATGATGTACTCTGCATATAAGTTAAATAAGCAGGGTGACAAAATACAGCCTTGATGTACTCCTTTTCCGATTTGGAACCAGTCTGCTGTTCCATGTCCAGTTCTAACTGTTGCTTCTTGACCTGCATACAGATTTTTCAGGAGGCAGGTCAGGTGGTCTGGTATTCTCATCTCTTTAAGAATTTTCCACTGTTTGTTGTGATCCACAGTCAAATGCTTTGGCATAGTCAATAAAGCAGAAATAGATGTTTTTCTGGAACTCTCTTGCTTTTTCAATGATGCAACGGATGGTGGCAATTTGATCTCAGGTTCCTCTGCCTTTTCAAACTCCAGCTTGAACATCTGGAAGTTCACGGTTCACGTACTGTTGAAGCCTGGCTTGGAGAATTATGAGTCAAGAATTTAAAAGAATCTTACTTTTCAAATATACATTCTATCATTTTGACTATGATAACAACAAACTGTATTCTTTACAACAGAAGAAACTGACAAAGAAAAGCTATAATAGATGGTGAAACAAAGTGCTTTAGTTTCTTCTAAAAGTAAAGTACATCTTAAACTGGTCCAGCCACTTAAGGCTACTTCTAACTTTTAAAATATTTTATAAGAAAAAAATCAATTCCAAACACTCATTCACCACAATTTATACTTCAGACTATTGTAATTAATTTTGGAACATGGTATACAAAAGAAAAAAGGACTAAAAGTTCATCTACAGTAATATAAATCTTGCTAAAATAGTGAAGGGATGATAATTGGAAGTTTCATTATGATGCAGAGGAAATATCTCCTAAAATCAAATATTTTCCTTATTCTACCATTATAGATCTGTGAAAAGCTTGGAGAAACATTAGGAGCTATGTTTTGAAGAAACTTAGTGTGAACTTTGCTAACTATGATCCAAATAAGTTTTTTGATTACTCTTTCAAGAAATTGCAGTATTTCATGCAAAATGGTATCACTTTCCCACTAAGGTAATTTTTTTTACTCATCATGAAATAAAAATCTATATTTTGCTTTTCCTTGAATGTCTCTTTAAAACCTCAAACCAGAAGAATGAGTCACATTTTAAACCATTTTCTTTTTTAATCTTCTTCACTCTTCTGTTTCTAAAGGGATATTTAGTTTTAACTAGGTTGCAATTTCATTTGAAAAGAACTGAACAGGGTTTCTAGAAGGTTTTAAAGATTACCCACTGACAGTATTTTTGGCTGCTGCTGTTGCTGTTAAGTTGCTTCAGTCGTGTCCGATTCTGTGCGACCCCATAGACAGCAGCCTACCAGGCTCCTCCGTCCCTGGGATTCTCCAGGCAGGAATACTGGAGTGGGTTGCCATTCCTTTCTCCAATACATGCATGAATGCTAAGTCGCTTCAGTAGTGTCCAACTCTGTGCAACCCTATGGACAGCAGCCCACCAGGCTCCTCCATCCACAGGATTCTCTAGGCAAGAATACTGCAGAAGGGGGACGTATTAAACTCCTAATTTTTCAGACACTCAAAGCTAGCTAAGAAAAGCCAAAGGTAAATAAATATAAGAAATAATAATAACAAATTATAAATAATTAAGAAAAAAGTTTTCTTTTTTTTATTGTATCTATATGAGATGACAGGTGCTAATTAAACTTATTTAGTAATCATTTCACAATGTGTAAGTCAACCATTAAAAAATTCATTCTTTTCCTTTGTCCAAGTACTGTGTTACTTTAGAAAAAATTATTTAGTTAATGGGGCTTCCCAGGTGGTGCAGTGGTAAATAATCTGCCTGCCAATGCAGGAGACACAAGGGACACAGATTTGATCCCTGGGTCAGAAAGATCCCCTGGAGCAGGAACTGGCAACCTGCTCCAGTATTCTTGCTGGAAAATCCCATGAACAGAGGAAGCTAGTGGGCTACATGGGGTTGCAAAGACTCAGACATGACTGTGCACACACACTTAGTTAATTCCTTATAACAATCACATGAGGTAAGTAGGCATCCATCTTAAAGATGAAGATAAAGAAGTTTAAAAAGATTAAACAACTTGTCAAAGGTCACAGTAGACTTTAAGTCTACTAAAATCTTAAATGTAGTCCAGTAACTGCCCCTCATTATTCAACAGCTATGAAAATAATGAGAAGCATAACTTTCTCAAACACACTATAAACTATGGTGACAAAATACAAATTGGGGATTTTTGAATGGAAAACTTAGAAACTGGGATTTCTGGAATATATTAAATATACATTTATTAGCAAATATATAGTAAATACCTTCTATGTTCTAGGCACTGGGTCAGGTGTCTATGATACAATGATGAAAAAGAACATAGTCTTTGCTCTCCAAATAATGCTCCAAGTAAGCATTGTCTAAACAGACAAATATTTAACAGACGATTGCAATACAACGAGAGGTGCTATAATAATTAGAATGCATGTGTGTGTGCTCAGTCATATCCAATTCTTTGTGACACCATAAACTATGGCCTGCCAGGCTCCTCTGTCCATGGAATTTCCCAGGCAAGAATGCTGGAGTTGGTTGCCATTTCCTCCTCCAGGGGATCTTCCTGACACAGGGATGGAACCCACATCTACTACATCTCTTGCATTGGCAGGCAGATTCTGTACCACTGAGCCACCTGGGAAGCCCCAGTGATGAGAATAGCTAATCCTTTTTGAGGACTTATAATGTGCCAGCTATTGTTAATAAGTGCTTTATCTATTTACTCAAGTAACCCTCACAGCAATCTATGAGATAGATACTACAGAGATAAAGAGGTAGGTTTAACATCTGTTGGAACACAGAGAAGAAAATCTTTCACTGTCTAGAGAAGTCAGGAATTTGAGCTGAGTCTATAGGATGTATATCTCAACAAGAGGGAGTGACATATCCATCAGTATAACATAAATTATCCTCCAGGAACCCCAAACCCCCAAGTCTTGGTGGCTTATAACAACAAAGATTTATAGTTGCTCCCAAACCTGTCAGCTTGGCTTGGGGACCCTTCACGTATCCTCAGTCTGGGACCCAGACGGACAGAGTCTCCTTTGTCTGGAGCACCACTAATTACTACAGCAAGAAAAGGGGATTTCATAAATTATTCAATGGCTCTTTGAGTCTCTATCTATGAGGTATTTGTCACTTCTGCTCTGTTTTCATTTGGCAACAAGTTACATGGCCATACCTACCTTTACTGGGAACGGGAAGTGCCATCCTACAATACACCCAGAAGTAAGACACAGGAATACCAGGAAATAATCCTACTGCCTACAAGGGGGAGGAAAGGATAAGCAATCCCAGGAAAAGACACATACCAAGGCATGGAAGTGAAAGAGTGTTTGGTACACAGTGGTTTCCACTATAAAAGCACAGGATGCACAAGAGAAGTGTGAGGAGGAGAGGAAAAGGGAGGTGAGTGCCAGGTCAGGAAGATTCTTAACACACTTGGCAAGTGCCGACTCCATCTTTTAGACCATGGGAAGTTATTGCAAGATTTTACGCAGAGGAGAAATCTTAATACTACCAACATTTTCATTCAGAAAAACCATGCCATCTGAAGCATGAGAGAAAAATTAGAAGAGATGAGAGACGAGGGGACTGTACGAGGTCACTGTTGCAGTGTAAGAAGTTAGCACAGACTTAGGAGCTACACGCGACACGCATCCATCACCTCACAGTTTCTGCAGGTCAGAAGCGAACTGAGTTGAGCTCTCTGCTGTCCGGCCTCACCGAGTTGCAATCCAAGCGTCCACTGGGTCATCAGAGGCTCGACTGGGGAGAGTTCCACTTCCAAGCTCCCTCATACTATCAGCAGAATTCTGTTCCTTGCAGTATCGAACTGAGGGTTTTAGTTTCTTGCTGAAGGCCACCCTCAGCTTCAAAGGAGTCACTCACAGTTCTTGGCTACATGGGCTTCTCCACATGATCACTTATTTTGTGACAGCTTATTTATTCAAAGCCAGCAAGAAAGAGAGTTTCTCACCTCAGGGAGGGTCCAGACCAGCCTTTAAGAGTCTCACCTGATTAAGCCAGGCCCATTCAGGATAATCTTGATGATCTACTGATTTTAAAGTCAATTGATTAGGGACCTTGAAAAGATATTTCAAGATTCAAGGTGAAAAGTATGAGATCCCAGACTAAGTTAGATTCAAAAATGTTTAAGAGATTCACATACACCTTAAATTTATATAATGTGACTTTTTATTAAACGTTAGTTAATTATCAGTTTGGTCCTTTTTCTCTTATATGTAGAACTGAACTCTGATAATTCTTAAAGTAAGTATTCTTCTTAAATATTTTGATCTTTAGAAGAAAAAAGCCACAAATATTTCAAATATCTGGACATTCTTGCTGTTGTTGTTATTGTTCCATCACTAAGTCGTGTCCGACTCCTTGTGACCCCATGGACTGCAGTATTGCTGAGTTTTCCAAATTTGCTGGCACATTGAATGTAGCACTTAAACGGCATTATCTTTTAGGATTTTAAATAGCTCAGCTAGAATTCGATCACCTTCTCTATCTTTGTTCATAGTAACGCTTCCTAAGGCCCACTTGAATTCACATTACAGGATGTCCAGCTCTAATTGAGTGACCACACCATCATGGTTATCCAGGTCATTAAGATATTATTTGCATAGTTCTTCTGTGTATTCTTGCCACCTCTTCTTAATCCCTTCTCTTCTTAATCCCTCTCTTAATCCCTTGGAGATCTTGTGATGTGGTGAGTATATTTTATACATGGGATGTGTATTGGTATACTTAGGGTCCAGAAGATAGACTATGCTAAGCAGAATAATGACTCCCAAAGATGTTCATATTCTGTTCCTGGAACCCTTGATTATGTTATATTACACCAAAGAGTTATTAAGGTTGCAGTTAGAATTACAGGGAGATTACCTGGTATTATCTGGGGGGGAGGTCCAATCTAATCACAAGAGTCTTTAAAAGTGAAAGAAGTACAAGAGAGTCAGAGAAAGACTATGGCTCAAAATGGATTTAAGACCTAAATGTGAAACTGGAAACAATAAAACTCCTACAGGAAAACAGAGGCAGAGCACTCTCTGACATAAATCACAGCAATATTCTTTTTGATCCATCTCCCAGAAAAATAGAAATAAAAACAAAAATAAACAAATGAGACCTACTTAAACTCAAAAGCTTCTGCACAGCAGAGGAAATAATAAAGTGAAAAGACAACCCACAGATTGGGAGAAAATAGCTGCAAATGATGTGGCCGATAAAGGATGAGTCTCCAAAATTCACAAACAGCTCACAATGCTTAACAGTATCAAAACAAAAAACCCACTCAAAAAATGGGCAGAAGACCTAAGTAGACATTTCTCCAAAGAAGACATACAGATGGCCAATAGGCACATGAAAAGATTTCAACATTGCTAATTAGAGAAATGCAAATCAAAGCCACAAGATATAACCTCACACCAGCCAGAATGGCTATAATAAAAAAAAAAATCCACAAATAATAAATACCTCCTACACTCTTGGTGGGAATGTAAATTGGCACAGTCACTATGGAGAACAGTATGGATATTCCTTTAAAAACTAAAAACAGAGCTACCATGTTGTTATTCAATCGCCCAGTCGTGTCCAACTCTGATCCCACGGACTGTAGTATGCCAGGCCTCCCTGTCCCTCACCATCTCCCGGAGTTTGCCCAAGTTCATGTTCATTGTGTCAGTGATGCCATCCAGTCATCTCATCCTCTGATGCCCTCTACTCCTTCTGCCCTCAATCTTTCCCAGCATCAGGGACTTCAAAGAGTCATCTATGTACATCAGATGACCAAAATACTAGAGCTGCAGCTTCAGCATCAGTCCTTCCGGTGAATATTCAGCGTTGATCTCCCTTAAGATTGACTGGTTTGATCTCCTTGCTGTGCAAGAGACTTTCAGGAGTCTTCTCCAGCACCACAGTTCGAAGGTATCAATTCTTTGGCATTCTGCCTTCTTTATGATCAATGAAGCTATGAGCCATGCCAAGCAGGGCCACCCAAGATGGATGGGTCACAGCAGAGAGTTCTGATAAAATGTGATCCACTGGAGGAGGGAATGGCAAACCACCCCAGTACACTTGCCATTAGAACCACATGAACTGTATAAAAGGCCAAAAAGAGCTACCATATGACCCTGCATCCCACTCCTGGGCATATGTCCAGAGAAAAACATAATCCAAAAGGATTCATGCACTCCAGTGTTCATTGCAGCACTGTGTCCAACAGCCAAGACATGGAAGCAACCTAACTGTCCATCGACAGAGGAATGAATAAGGAAGATGTGGTACATACATATAATGGAATATTGTATTAATATTACAAAGAATAAAACAATGCCATTTGGAGCAACATGGAAGGACCCAGAGAGAGTCATACTGAGTGAAGTAGGTCAGACAGAGAAGGAGAAACATCTTATGTCATCCCTTATATGTGGAATCTACAAAGAAATGATACAAATGAACTTACATACACACTAAGGCTCCTCCAAGGTAGAGAAGTGCTCAAAAATCAATAACATAAATGTTCCTATACGCACCCTGAAGGACATAATATAGGCTATTTTATCTTAATCTTGTCTAATAAATTCATTTCAAGAATAATGCTTTAATAATGCTATCTGCTAATCCAACTAAATTCCATATTCTATCAGGATTAAAGAATTACATTCAGCTATTAAAGCTCCTTTCTTCTGAGAAACTGAGACTGCTTTTCCATACAATGGCTTTAAATGTCACATAATTTCATCAAAAGGCAGTAGGCATTCCCAAATAAAGCTAATCCCTACCCCAACCCCAATTGTTAACATCTATTGGAATTAGGTGAACTCCTTGTTTTGTCACTTAGGAAACCCTGAGGAGAATATTGTTTAAGTAAACAAGGTTTAAGGGTTAAGAGAAGGCATTCAGATACAAAACAACTAAATTTTGGTAAAGCAAGTTCATAATTTTCAGATAATTTAAGGTAAACTATTTTCACACACACAAAAAAAACCTCACAACTTTTAAAACTCATATGTCAGATATGTTCATTTTCAAGAAATTAGAAGAAACAGACAAGAATATGAATCCATTATCCCACTCTCCAGCATAACCTCTATTAACATACTGCTGTGCATCTGTTGAGCTGGTATTTTCTGACTGTCCCCTTGGGATCCCCTCCGAATCCTGCCCACCCTGCTCTGTGTTTTATAGGTTGATCTACATGAACTGCATCAATGGACCTTTTGCAGTCTGACTTCTGGTTAAGCTCAAATGAATGAAGGACACCAGCAGGAGAGTCGGGAGAGGAAGGAAAGAAGGGCCAAGATATTCATTTTGCAGCAACCACACTGTGGAGCTGCTTTGGGAAGTCTCCATCACTTTAAGAAAAGTCACAAAGCCTGTCAAAAGGCCACACGGTTCTCCCTAATAGCCTCTTCCTCTGGCTCCTTCTAGCCTCCAGGCGGTTCAGTGGTAAAGAATCCACCAGTTAATGCAAGAGGTGCAGGAGTCGTGGGTTTGAGCTCTGGGTCAGGAAGATCCCCTGCAGTAGGAAATGGCAACCCACTCTCCAGTATTCTTGCCTGGATGATCCCATGGACAGAGGGGCATGGCAGGTTACAGTCCATAAGTTCAGAAAGAAGTGACGCAAGCGCAGCTGGCTACTTCAGGCAGGCACAGATGTGGCAAGAACATCCCACCCTCCATACCCTTATCAGTTGCAGGTTCTTGTACTATATGTCATTGTTTCTCTATGTCCTGCCTACACCTTGTGAATAACACCTATATGGAACCTGGCACAAATTACTCAAATTGAGTGTGCCATGTGGGTCCTGCTGGTACCTTAACTAAAACTCCTGTCCAGATTTTTAAGTATCAATTATATACAAACACACACATACAAACACATAGTCATGTTTTTGCAAAATACCTGCATAATTCTCTAGTGATTATATAGCTATATCAGAATCTATACAAATAACTATTATTCAAAACTTCCAGTTTTCATTTTTCTGTTCTAAACTGATGCAATGAATACCTATGCACATACATATATCTTTGCCCTTTTGTCTATATTATTATCCTAGGATATATACTTAGCAGCAGTATTTCTGGGACAAAAGGTATGTGCACATTTAAGTCTTTTGATATTACCAAATAGTCCATCATACCGGCTGTAATGATATTCATCTCCCCACGCACCATACAAGAAGCCCAAATGCCCATTATCTCACCCACTTACAAACACTCTACCAAAACATTTTTGCAGAAAGAAAATTAACCTCTTCAATTCTATTGTATTCATACCATTAGTACTGTGCAATGAAACTATACCCAAAGCTAGCAAGTTGTTAGCTGGATAACAATTCAAACATCAGTTCTTAAGTCCAATTTCAGAAATAGTTTTCTGACATCTCTTTCCTTTCCCGCATGCCCTGTCCCCTACCCCCAGTAAACAGAGCCTTTAAAAAAATTTTTTTTGAAGTATAGTTGTTTACAAGGTTATGTTAATTTATTCTGTACGGCAGAGTGACTCCATTATATATCAGTTCAGTTCAGTTCAGTCGCTCAATTGTGTTCAAATCTTTGCGACCCCATGAACCGCAGCATACCAGGCCTCCCTGTCCATCACCAACTCCAGGAGTTTACTCAAACTCATGTCCATTGGGTCGGTGATGCCATCAAACCATTTTATCTTCTGTCGTCCTTCTCCTTCTCCTCAGCCCCTCAATCTTTCCCAGCATCAGGGTCTTTTCAAATGAGTCAGCTCTTCACATCAGATGGCCAAAGTATTGGAATTTCAGCTTCAGCATCAGTCCTTCCAATGAATACCCAGGACTGATCTCCTTTAGGATGGACTGGTCGGATGTCCTTGCAGTCCAAGGGACTCTCAAGAGTCTTATCCAACACCACAGATCAAAAGCATCAATCCTTCAGCGCTCAGCTTTCTTTATAGTCCAACTCTCACATCCATACATGACCACTGGAAAAACATAGCCTTGACTAGATAGACCTTTGTTGACAAAGCAATGTCTCTGCTTTTTAATGTGCTGTCTAGGTTGGAAATAACTTTCCTTCTAGGGAGTAAGTGTCTTTTAATTTCATGGCTGCAGTCACCATCTGCAATGATTTTGGAGCCCAAAAAAATAAAGTCTGACACTGTTTCCACTATTTCCCCATCTATTTGCCATGAAGTGATGGGACCGGATGCCAAGATCTTAGTTTTCTGAATGTTGAGCTTTAGGCCAACTTTTCCACTCTCCTCTTTCACTTTCGTCAAGAGGCTCTTTAGTTCTTCTTCACTGTCTGCCATAAGGGTGGTGTCATCTGCATATCTGAGGTTATTGATATTTCTCCTGGCAGTGTTGATTCCAGCTTATGCTTCATCCAGTCCAGCATTTCTCATGATGTACTCTGCATATAAGTTAAATAAGCAGGGTGACAATATACAGCCTTGACGTACTCCTTTTCCGATTTGGAACCAGTCTGTTGTTCCATGTCCAGGTCTAACTGTTGCTTCCTGTCCTCCATACAGGTTTCTCAAGAGGCACCCAGAAACATATATATATTCTTTTCCATTTTGGTTTGTCACAGGACACTGAATAGAGTCCCCTGTGCTATATAGTAGGACCTTGTTGTTATCCATCCTATATACAATAATTTGCCTAGATCTGTTTAACCTATAAGATAGAATGTGTAAAAATTTTCCATTGATTTGTTGGAAGTGGAAAAACCCATACTGATAAGCCCTAAACTAAAAAAAACTAGGGCAGATTTAATAAAATTTCTAATTTCTTTTAGAACCTAAAGGAAAATTACCAAACAGGAAGATTTAAGTCAATCTTATCAAAATGAACTGAATCCATGGTTGTGGAAAACATTGGAGTCAAGTGTTCCTGAGGGTCAGAGGAACCCCCAGGTGTGTCTCTTTCTACTCACAGCCTACTGCCTAATGCAGGAAATAGAATCAGAGTGAACAGTCCTAAAAAGGGCTTAGAACCAGTGCAACTGAAAAATAAACCTAAGAACAGCTTCCCTGAGGAGCAAAATGAAAACACCAGTCTCTAGCTAGTCAAGAAAAAGGAATATATACAGACAGGCAGGAAAGAAATGGGGGGTGCTAACCATAGATATAGGCCTTCCCTAGTGGCTCAGATGGTAAAGAATCTGTCTGAAATGCAGGAGACTAGGGTTTGATCCCTGGGTGGGGAAGATACCCTGGAGAAGCACATGCTACCCACTCCAGTATTCTTGCTTGGAGAATTCCATGGAAAAACGATGGAATTTTTTTTCTTTACAAAATATTACCTACAACTCTATGCTAAAACTTTAAAAATATGTACGAATACAAACTTTTCTTTAAAAATAGAAATAACAAGCATTACTTAACCGGAGCAACATCCATGGAAGAAATGGAAAATGTCAAGGGCAGAATAGAAAATGTATTAAGAGCACAGCCTTGGGCAATTCCCTAGCAGCCTAGTGGTTAGGACTCTGTGCTTTCTCTGCCAGGGAAGCGTTCAATCCCTGATCAGGGAACTAAGATCTATCCCATGGTGTGGCCAAAAAAAAATTTTGCTCAGTTGTGTCTAACTCTGTGGCCCCCGTGGACTGTAGCCCACCAGCCTCCTCTGTCCACGGGGTTTTCCAGGCAAGAACACTGGAGTGCAGCCTTAAAATTCCCTCTGACCCTGGGTGACCCAGCTCTCTGACTCTTCCTACTGTCCTCTGAGTTTTGCTGGGAGAAAATCATAGTCAAGTAGCAGAAGAATTGATGCTTTCGAACTGTGGTGTTGGAAAAGACTCTTGAGAGTCCCTTGGACAGGAAGGAGATCAAACCAGCTCATCCTAAAGGAAATCAACTCTGAATATCCATCAGAAGGACTGATGCTGAAGCTAAAGCTCCAATACTTTGGCCACCTAATGTGAAAAGCCGACTCACTGGAAAAGATGTTGGGAAAGAATGAGGGCAGGAAAAGGGGGCGACAGAGGATAAGGTGGTTGGATGGCATCACTGACTCAATGGACGAGTTTGAGCAAACTCTGGGAGATAGTGAAGGACAGGAACCCCAGGTGTGCTATAGTCCATGGGGTCACAAATAGTCATACACGACTGAGAAACTCAACAACTCTGGTTTTAGGGTTATAACCAAACATGGGCTCTCAACACTGAGAAGAAGCTATGGAATTGTTTTTCTAGTTATGTTAGTTTTCTATTCTTCACATCTCTATAACATAGATAAAATCTTCTCTATTCTCACATTTTCTGATTTCTGTTCCCTACACACCCCTCTCCCTAAATCTTGCAGAACCTCGGCAGGTAATTTGAGACAGACTTCTGTTACAGGCCCAGCAAAAAATCACACATATCAGGGCAGAACAGTGCTATAAACTTAACCAAGTGATAGCCCCAGTCTGAGCTGCTGTGCTATGATTTCGATGCCCTATGTTTAATGGAACAGATTGACAAACTCCAGCATACTGTATGTAGCTATTAACCTGGAAAATGCAGTCTTTTAAATCCTTATGAGGAAAAAAGATCAGAAGCAAATCACATTCATTTGCAACAGCTATCAATACGCACTCATGGTCTTGCCCCAGGGTTACATTAATTCTCCTGCTCTCTGTTACAATACAGTCCAAAGGGACTTTGATTATCTGGGCACTCCACAGGATATGATGCTTGTTGCTTACATTATGACATTTTGTTAAACTACTTGAGCCCTGGGAGGATGCAGTGGAAGTCATGGAGGCCTCTAAATGCTGATAAGAAATATATACATCAGAAAGTGGAAGATGACTACACAATCATTCAAGGACTTGCCCTGTTAATGAAGCTGTCCTAAGTGAGACTGGGTGGCCTGAGTCCTGCTGAAACATACCATCCAAGAAAAGACCAATTTACTGCACCTTGTACAATCTACTGCTAAGAAGGAAGCACAGCAAACAGTGGTTCTCTACAGATTTTGGAGACAGTGTGCATTTTGGGGAATTCAATTCTTTGGCTGGATGACTCCATACACTGCTAGTTTTGAATGACCTCCATAGTAAGGGAGGAGTTGGCAGCAGCTGTAGGCTGTGCTCCAAGCAGGCCTGCCACATGGATTAGGATATGTCAAATCCTATGAGCTAGAGGTACCTGTGGTAGATAAGGATGCCCTGCAGTCTCTGGCAAGTCTCACAGAGGAGAGCTGGACTTCAGACCACCAGGGCTCTGGAACAATAGCAGGGAGTTAGATGTCATTTGTAAAGCAGCTTTTGACTTGCTTTTAGCCCTTAGTAGAGATTGACTCTCTGATCACGGGACACCAAGGGACTATGTGACCAGAACCATTCATCACGAGTTGCATACAAGAGGAGGTAAGTTGGGGATCAGGGAGGACTGAGCAGATCCAGAAGGCACAGATAAGTAACCAAACACATTGTCCAGTCCCCCTACTCACTTGTCTCTGAGAACCAACACCACTCCTTCAGTTCACACCTGTGGCCCAATAGATGTTCCCTCCAATTAGCTGACAGGAAGAGAACCATGGCTTAGTTCACAGGTGAGATACATAAGCACATTGGCACAAGCTCAAAATTCATCTGGAATTAATTGTTTAAAATATTTTTATTGTAAAATAAAATGTGAAGACAGAAAAAGCATGCAATATACACATAAAACTCAAGAAATTACAAGTCAAACATACTTTGGTCAAGAAGTAGAATCTTGTCAGCACCTCCAGAAGCTTCCTCCCTGTGTCCCATCCCAGTCGCCACTCTTCCTCTTCCCACATGAAGAAGCTTCCCATCTAGCTTTTTGCATTCTTTGGCTGCTCTGAGTCTTTGCTGTGACGTGTGGGTTTTCCCTAGTTGTGTCACAAGGGCTTCTCATTGAGCACAGGTTTCTCTTGTTGCAGACCACTGATTCTAGAGAATGCAGATTCAGTAGTTGAAGTACAGACTTCTCCAGATGAGCTTAGTTGCCCTACAGCATGTGGGATCTTAGTTCTCCCACCAGATTGAACCTGAGTCCCCTGCATTGGAAGGTGATTTCTTAACCACTGGACCACCAGATAAGTTCCCATCTAGCTTTTATGATAATCATTCCTCTTCTTTTTAAAAATTACCTTGTCAATACACTATCAGTTATTCTTGCCTCATTTTTTAAAAATATGTCTTTTGAGTTCTCTTATTCTGTAAGTTCTCCCTTTATTCCTTTCATTTCCTTATGCATTTTCAGTTGAAGAACCTAAGCCATTTAACCTATAGAGTTTCCCACAGACTGGATTTGATTATTGCATTTTGTTGGTACAATCCAAAATTTTCTTCTGTTTTCTGAATTTCTGCAAATTGTCAGTTGCATACAGAAACTGGATTAGACTCAGGTTCAAGACAATAAAGGCATATGATTTCTGATTATCTCTGTTTTGTGATATTAGCAGTCATTAATGTTTAATGCTTATGGCCATTCATTACAAATTGCCAAATAGCAATATTATCTTCATTTATTTGTTAGATTACCTTTATAATAATCTACTCTTTTGTTACCAAGTGGTATAGCTCATACAGGCAAAGCAGGGTAAATGTTGGACTCATTCTCTTTAGTCACCAGTTTTCAAGATGATGAGTTGCTTCCTTGCTGCTGCTGCTGCTAAGTCACTTCAGTCGTGTCTGACTCTGTGAGACCTCATAGACAGCAGCCCATCAGGCTCCGCCGTCCCTGGGATTCCCCAGGCAAGAACACTCGAGTGGGCTGTCATTTCCTTCTCCAATGCATGAAAGTGAAAAGTGAAAGTGAAGTCGCCCAGTCGTGTCCGACTCTTCGCGACCCCATGGACTGCAGCCTACCATGCCCCTCCGTCCATGGGATTTTCCAGGCAAGAATACTGGAGTGGGTTGCCATTGCCTTCTCCAGTTGCTTCCTTATCATTCTCCAAAGGGTATATACACACATGTGCACATACACACAGCCATTATAAGCTTTTCAATGTAAACATTTTTATGAGCTTCAATCCATTGCAATTATCCTCATGTTTGAGCTCAAATTGTCCCATCTTTGACCACTGGCCTTTAAAGCTGGCCTCTGAACCCTCTTGATGTAACCCTAGCAGTATTTGACAATTTTCTTTCTCTCTGGTAATACAGCATATGCTGTAGGCTTGTCTTGCCCATTTCATGCCCAAGTCCTCAATTTGACCACCCCTCCCCAAAGCCCTGTTTTCTTTTAATGAGAAATTATAATGAGAATTTACACTGTATCACAATCTAAGCATAAAGGATGCACACTATTTCTGGGTTGATTATTGTTTTTGGACTGTTCATTGGACAGAACTACAAAATATATACAAAATAGTTGTTACTGATATGATAATATCACATATTGATATCAATAATTCCAATTACAACTCAAGCTTTTATGTAACCACTTTTCTATTATATCTCCTTTCTTCCATATGAGAATTCTGATTCTCAAGAATGCAGAGGATTCTGTCTGTGGTCAAGAATCTGCCTGCCAAGGCAAGAGACACAAGTTTGATCCCTGGTTTGGGATGATCCATATGCCGCAAGGCAACAAAGTCCATGCACCACAACTACTGTGCCTGTGCGCTAGCGCCTGGGAGCTGCGACTACTAAACCCATGTGCCCGAGAGCCCACGCTCTGCACCAAGAGTCACCACTCCAAAGAGAAGCCCTCACATCGAAACTAGAGAGCAGCCCCCTTTGGCAGCAACTAGAGAAAAGCCCACCAAGCAACAAAGACCCAGAACAGCCACAATAAACACCAATAATACAGAAAACATTTTAAAAACTCATATACTCTTCCTATTCTTAAAACAGTTATACTCCACTTTCTCGAGCCATTACACACTACACATCCTCCCTCCCTCTTATCAAGTGGTATGCGAGGGCCAACTCGTATCAGCTCAGGAGAGCCAGTTGTTACCTTTTCAGGAACTTTGCAAGCTGGTTATTAAATATATCCATTACAAAAAATTAAATTATATAAACTTACAATTAAATTATACAGAAAGAAAAGGTAGAAAATACCCAAAACTTATCATCTCCTAAATATTTTACTACATGTTATCACTAGCTATGCTTTTAAGGGTTTGACATCGATTATAACAGCATGGTGGAAACACCATATTACTCTATCACGGAGAGAGGCTTCACAACTCTTCTCAACCCTGCCTTCAGTGACAACTCATTGGCAGCCTGAAATCGACCATGATGGCAGTATGCACATCACAGAAACTGACAAAGGCTACAAATTTGGGCTTGATTTATTGTTTTTTATGATTGCCTAGACTTAAGAAA
Organism: Odocoileus virginianus; assembly: GCF_023699985.2. Taxonomy (NCBI): domain Eukaryota; kingdom Metazoa; phylum Chordata; class Mammalia; order Artiodactyla; family Cervidae; genus Odocoileus; species Odocoileus virginianus. The sequence goes on from NC_069689.1 coordinate 29,478,822, forward strand.
GTGATGAAGAAAATGTTAATAATGCAAATTAAACCTAAAAGTATAGTGTGTCTATAGCCATTACATTCTGGAATAACACCCCCAAAAGGAGAAAGTACTTAAGAACCACTACCCAATTCATCAAAGAGGTCCTTTGCATCATTGACAAATAAGTGAACTTGTGATACACATCTTCACATTTGTCTTACTCTTTAATACACATCTTCACATTTGTCTTACTCCTTAATGCATATATACATATATATAAATCAACCAATATTCACGTTAGAAGGAATCTCATTCACTAGTGATCTGAATGACTTCTTTGCTGAATCAGACAATAATCAGGCATTTAATTTATTCCAGTTTGATTTTTGCAGCACTACTGTTGGCGAGATACTTATTAAAACTGGTAGTAGATTTTGCAAGAAGCAGCATCTCACACTAAAGATATAGGCTGAAAAACAGTGTTTTAACTTGAAATGCATGTTATTTCTAAAATAATATAACACAACTCTTAACCCCCAGTGTTAATTCTACAGTTAACCATATATATAATACCTGTACTTTGACACCTCTCTAGACATTTTGGTTGTCTGAAGCTCATTCTCTTATAGATTGTCTAGGCAGCATTCACTGGAATACAGGCATACCTCATTTTATCGCACTTCACTTTACTGCATTTTGCAGATATTGAGTTTTTAAAATATTGATGGGGGAGTTCCCTGGTGGTAAAGGTTACATTTGGTGTTTTCACTGCCATGGCCTGGGTTCAATCCCTGGTCAGAGACCTGAGATCCCACAAGCCATGCAGTAGGGTCAAAAAAATTAAGTTTGTGGCAAACCTCCTTCAAGCAAGTCTATAGGCACTGTTTTCCCAACAGCATTATTTAAGGTAAGTACATTGTTCTTTTAGACATAATGCTAGTGCACACTTAATAGACTAAAGTATAGTGAAAACATAACTTTTATACACACCAGGAAACCAAAAAATCTATGCGAGTCACTTTATTGTTATATTTGCTTTATTGCAGTGGTCTGGAACCAGGCCTGCAATACCTCCAAGTACATCTGTATTGTTCCAAGTGCTTGTTTGCTGACAATTTGTGGCCTTTATTTCTTAAAGTCAAGTGTGCTGAATATAAAATCTCTGCCTCACACTTTCTTTCCTTGAGTATCTTAAATATGTTTCTCAATTCTCTTCTGGGATAAAGCATTCCACTGAAAAATCCAGTGATAATCTAGTTTTTTATATGTCATATGCTTTCTTTTTAGATCACCTCCAAGTATTGATTTTTCCTCAAAATTTAGTCATTTTACTAGAATATGTCCTATTACTGTTTCTTCTGATTCAGTATTCTCAGTTATACTTTCAACATAAAATTCAAATCCTTTTTTAATCTCAGAAAATTTTTTTGTAATTACATTTTTTAGTGTTGCTCTATGCCTTCACTTTGGCTTTCTTCTTCTGGGATATCATAATCCGTGTAATCAATCTTCTTTGTCTTCAATATTTGTCATTTCCTCTTGAAGCCCTTTCAATTCCTACTGTATTGACTTTTTAATTTTCCTCTTTTCACCTTGTTTCATTCAAGGACTATGTATTGGGTTTATAAAGAAAGCTGAGAACCAAAGAATTGATGCTTTTGAATTGTGGTGTTGGAGAAGACTCTTGAGAATCCCTTGGACTGCAAGAAGATCCAACCAGTCCTTCCTAAAGGAGATCAGTCCTGGGTGTTCATTGGAAGGGCTGATGTTGAAGCTGAAACTCCGATACTTTGGCCACCTGACGTGAAGAGCTGACTCATTGGAAAAGACCCTAATGTTGGGAAAGATTGAGGGCAGGAGAAGAGGACGACAGAAGATAAGATGGTTGGATGGCATCACCGACTCAATGGACATGGGTTTGGGTGGACTCTGGGAGTTGGTGATGGACAGGGAGGCCTGGCATGCTGTGGTTCATGGGGTCATAAAGAGTTGGACATGACTGAGCGACTGAACTGAATTGACTGGGTTTATTCACTTGTGCTCCTTTTAGTTTCATCTTCCCTTTTGAAATGATTTTTTTCTTTTATTTTTTATTGTTTGCTGAGTTCTGTCACCTCATTTCTGAGTTTTTTTAATTGTGACATATTTCGTTCTTTCTTGTCTTGTAACATTCTTTTAATATCTGTGAGTGGTTTTGAAATAGTAGGTCACTGTTCTGATCTGACTTGTAGACATGTCTTTCCAGCATAGGGATGTTATTCTACTTACCATCTTTCTCTTATACTAACTTTGTATGGGATTTGAATTTGATACTTTCTTTTAATATGAAAATGGTTTTCCTGGACAGCTAGAGTAAGCAAGGCACAGGACACCTTCTCCAATATTAGAGTTTCCTCTTGAGTTGTTTCTATGTGATGCTTAAAAATATGGTGGCTTATTTTCTGAGCTCTTTTTGTTTCTGTTACCACACCCCACTTCAGTCTGTACCTTCTCTCTCCTTAGTCTCTATTGTCTCTATCTTGGTCAACTTTGATTCTATTCCCAGAAGTTTCTCCTCAGTGTGGATCCCTGACCATTTGGAAAGTTCATGGGGCTGGGTTTCTCCACACCTTCAGTCCATCTTCCTCCAAGGCCCTCGGTAGTGGAGAGAGCAAAACCTCTGAAGGCGTCAGCCGCTCTTCTCAAAGGAGCCCAAGCTGCTTTCCAGTGAACCCCTGTTGGCTGCTTTAAGGGTCTCCTCTTCCCTGTGCTTCCCTCTTCCTCCTTCCCAGATGCTGCTTGTGTTCTGCGGCTAATGGTGGGTTAGCCCCATCCACCTATAGCACGGGGTTTGTAGGGAAACGTCTCCATTTTATCATAAATGGAATCCATGAACCTTTGGTTCTGCTATCTGGTTTCTCTGACTGCTTTTATGTGAAAAATAAGAGACGGAAACACCATGCTGCTGTCATCACCATCTCTCCAGAATTCTCCATCTGAAATCAATTTTTAAGGTAGAAGTCCAGCTTCTGCATTTTCCAATAGGGGTAACTATCTTTCCACAACCACTACTGAAAAGTCCACTCTTTCCCCCGTGGCTCTGCGGTTCTCCCTCTTGGGTATCAAGCATCCGCGGATGTCCAAGTGGGCCGAGTGTGCTCCTACAGTCTCTGTTCTCTTCCACTGATCTCAGCATCCAGTCTTGCAATGGTACCTCACTGTTTAACTACAAAATTTTATTAAAATTCTAGTATCTGGTAAGACGATAACCCCTTACCTTATTCTTCCTTGGAAGTGTTTTAGGGGCTTACTGGCCTTTTGTTTCTGCCAAACACAGTTTCAAGTCAAGTTTGTCAGGTTCCTTGAAAAAAAACCCTGTTGTTTTTTTTTCTATATTTCACGTTAGTATTTAGAAATGTAGATCCCTCCTTCATACATTATAAGGGCAAATGTTGTTTAAAGATACTTCTGCTTTAGACGTGTGTGAGTGGTAGGTATCTGCGCATACATGTGTATGCGATAGGACAAGTGTCCCTGTCAGGAAGGAAGCCACTGCCCTAGGTCATCCAGAAGGTTACCGAGGCGCTAGTTCCCCCTCAGGCTTCCTCTTTGCCATTCGGTATCTACTTTCTCATGGACTAAATTAGACTGTTTTAAAACCACAGGCTTTCATTTCTGGCTGCCCTTTTGGTCTCTATGGGAGAGCTACTGACAGTGGATGGAGTTTGAAAGGGGCTGGGAGAAAGAATTCAGGGAGTCTGCACACCCATCAGATTTCATCACATAGGATCATCTCACACCTGTTTGTGCCATCAGCTGGGACTGCAGCTGGCTTTTTTTGGAAGCTCTTCTTATCCCTTGCCAGACAGCCTGGGAGTTTTAAAATTGAGACAGAAAATGAAGAAATGTTAGAAATGTCTTTACTCTTAGGAAGACAATTTAAAAACAGTCTAGACTCGGGCTGCCAGTATCTTGGGATTCTAGGGAAAAAAACCTCAAAGCGCCCTCTGCTGACAGCCAGTATTAATCACCACTAGAGTCAATAATTACAAATAATTACTGATAGAGACTGACTTACTACATTTTAAGCTGGGGATCACAAATAGGGAGTCATATTTATAGTTACTATTATGCTCTCCATCTGAAAAATGGAATTCAAGCACATAAGCTAAAAATAACTCTAACTTATACTGAATCTACAGTTAAAAGCCTTTCTTTTTGAATGACACTGATAGATCTTTAAAAATAATGTCCTTAAAGACAATACACACATACACACACACAGAGCACAATTAGTGGCTCTCTTTGGGGGATAATGTTATAGGTGTCTCACTAAGATATATTCTATAATGAAAATATTAAAAAAAGACTTTTTACTATTTTTTCAAGTATTACAAATAAATCAAAACACTATTTGAAATAAACTAGTCATGTATAAATATTGAGAATAACTGCCATATTAAAAATGACTATTTTGGAAATTTTATACTATTAAGAGTTATTAACATTTCAGGAATAAATATACATGTCAGATGTCTATGCTTCTTTTTTTATATACACTTTTTGGCTCACCCTGTGGCATGTGGGATCTTAGTCCCCGACCAGGGGTCAAACCTATTTCCCCTGCATTGGAAGCACAGAGTCCTTAACACTGGACCCCCAGGGAAATCCCAGGATGTATTTGCTTCTAACTTTATATTTTTCCCTGGTCAAAAATAAACAAACTCATGACTAACCTCTTTCATTCTTCATGTAAAATTTCTGACTGCCTAAGAGAAATTACCATTAAAAAATGATAAAAAATAAATCATATGAATTATGAAAATTAAAGTTGTATTTACTGTGGTTAACAAAGTCATTTATTACTATACTATAACCTTAAGAATAGAGTTGAATAGTTTAAAACAGAGTTAATAAAATTAAGTGAAGAGATAAAATATCTTAAAATTTCAGACCATCCATATTTTAATAATTTCTAAACTGATAATTAATGGTTGCCATTCCCTTCTCCAGTGTATCTTCCCAACCCAGGGGTTGAATCTGTGTCTCCTGCATCTCCTGCATTGGCAGGCAGATTTTTCGCCACTGAACCACCTGGGAAGCCCCAATACATACAGTACTGTTTAACTTTAATCTAGTAAGGCTACAGAAATCCTGTTTCCCAATTTTCAAAGCTCATACTATGGTGTGTCTATATACTGGGATCACTAAAACATAACTAAATTTGGGTGTAAATCAATGTACGAATGACAATGAGAGATAATGTAACAATGACAATGAAGAGAATGACAATATGAGAAAGAACTATGAAATGGTCTTGTTTTAGATCTTTATGTTAAAGATCTGTGAAATAATTCATTTTCCAATGTGAATTAATATTTATAAACTTGCCATTTATAAATGTCCTTTATGAAATTATCAGTTAGGCTATTCCTGATTAACAATAGTCTAGAAATCCTATTGATTATAAATAGATCATTGGGTAAAACACAATCATACAAAACTATTTAAAGAATGTTGAGGATAAAACTGGGGAAGTGGAGAACAAAAGCTCACAACAGGGCTATTAATTTAATAGACAAATTAAACTGTTTACGACCACATCCCTTCAGAGCATTTTGATCTGTATGAAAAGTTTTAACGTTTCCTTTGTTTTATTCCATACTTTGTTTCTGTAGTAACCCTAAAGCATATAATCTGTTGCAATGTTCCTCAGCCTTTTACCTGGTAAATTCTTTTTAATCAGTAAACAGTAATAACAGTATAAAGCTCGTCTAGAACTTTATCTTCTTCCTGAACATCCCTTAAATAGTATGAAACAGAATTAAATGCGACTGCAGACTCACTGTACAATTTAGAATGATTAGATGAAAAATTACAAATTCCAAACTAAGCACCTAAGACTTGTAGGAATTTACTGCCACCTTGAGGTTTTAGTCAAAATGCAATTGTAATACAACTTTTACATTTCCAGGAGACAGTCCCTGGTTAAAGTAGTTAAAATATTAACTGTTATTTTCTGGTGGGGGAAGCAGATTGCAGTAAAAGTGTCTTTCATGAAATGCCCTTTCACCTTGTCTTTTATTATTCTTCTACAATAACTGAAAAAGCAAAGGTTACCATATTTTATCAATTAACTATAATCACACAATGGGAGCTCTAGACAGAACACTGTCTAGAGTACACCTAAGTATCTTTAGCCTAAATTTAACAAGAACTCTTCAAGCAAAACAGGTTTAAAGGTTCCATGTGTTCACACCCTCCAGCCAAAGACCACTGGTGACAAACACACCTGTAGTTCAACAAGTTGCATTTTCCGCTCACTGTACAAGGGAACACAGCACAGCATGGGAATTGCGGGTGTCTGAGAAAGAAGGTGTGAGAAAGGACTTCAAAGATGCGGGCTTCAGGTTGGGTGCATGAGACAAGTGCTCGGGCCTGGTGCACTGGGAAGACCCAGAGGGATCGGGTGGAGAGGGAGGTGGGAGGGGGGACCGGGATGGGGAATACATGTAAATCCATGGCTAATTCATTTCAATGTATGACAAAAACTACTGTAATGATATAAAGTAATTATCCTCCAACTAATAAAAATAAATGGAAAAAAAAAAAAACAAAGATGCGGGCTTGTAGCAGAAGGTTTGGGGCTGGATTCACAGAAGTGGGACTTTGCTCTGAATAGGATACTGTCAGGAAGTGCAGCACTTCTGTCATTAGGCATCTTAGTAAGTCTTATTAATAAGGCAGGAGAAATGAAACAAGGCCAAAGCCATCACTGATAGGACAGCAGCAGATGTTCATATTAGCCAGGACAGGGGAAGGCTTCGGATTTTTAGGGTTGGCAGGCTGACCCTGGTTTTGTCTCTACTTACACAGATTATGAGGGGGAGCAGGGTCTTGGTATTTTGTCTCACTTCATCATGGACAGAGTGGCCTTGTTTGATGAGGATGTTTTACGCAATTGTTGATTGTTCAACAGAATACCAAAATAAGCACCAGACAGTTCCCAGCTATCAGGGACTGCTTTTCCTTCTCATGTGAACAATTCTACCAATATCTTTAATTTTATTCCTTGAATTTGTGGTGAAATTAAAGAAGTTTATTATGTTTTTTAAGACAGATATCAATAGAATTTGAAGCCCTAGTGTTCATGATAAATGTTGAGTGTCAGAAAGTCAACTAAAAAAAATTAGGAAAGGGGGTATTAACTTGAAGATTCCTGTAACATGAGGAAGACAAGGGTGCAGGTGGACTATGAGTCAGGTGGAAGCAGGAAGTTAAGTGCCAAGAGCTACCTGTCCTTCTCTCATCTCTTCAGCTCTCTATACTATCTTTCTCCACACAACAAGAAACTTAACTGCCTACTGCTTGTCTTCCCAGTTACAATATAAAAGGGAGACTGACTCACTTTCCACAGATAAAATTTGGAAGTTCCTAGGGAAGAGTTCCAACTAGGGCAGCCTGTGTTACAGACCCACCTAATCTAAACAACTATGACCACAAATGGCAGAACATGAGAGAGATGGCTGCTTCACTGGAACCATAGGGCTGGGGAAGTATTTTCCGGAAAAAGTAGAACTGAAGTGCTGGGCAAAAGTACTGAAGTTCAGCCAAGAGTGGAAAAAAATCAGTTTTGGGTTTTAGAAATAAAACACCTGCTACAGGCAGCACTCTTTACAACTGTCAAGGCATGGAAGCAACCTAAATGTCCATCAACAGATGACTGGATAGAGAAGATGTAGTATGTGTGTACACACACACACACACACACACACACACACACACACTGGAATATTACTCAACCATAAAAAAGAATGAAATAATGCCATTTGCAGCAACATAAAAGGACCTAGAAATTATCATACTCAGTGAAATAAGTCAGAGAAAGACAAATATATCATTTATATGTGATATCTAAATATATATATATACACACACATATATATACTAATGAACTTATTTACAAAAAAGAAATACACTCACAGACATAGAAAACAAACTCATGGTTACCAAGGCGGAAAGGGTGTGGAGAGAGATAAATTAGGAGTTTGGGATTAACAGATATACAGTACTATATATAAAATAGATAACCAAAAAGGACCTACTGTATAGCCCAGAGAACTATGCTCAATATCTTATAATGGAAAAGAATCTGAAAAAGAATATATTTTTTATTTAAAATATTTTAAAGGCAATTAATAAAAAAAAAGGCACAGAAGAGTACACAGGATATTCCTTTAGTGTCAATAATGGGTCCTGCTATGTCCTATTTTATCTACCTGGCAGAAAATCAACCACTGTAAATCGCAGAATATTATAGTCTTTTAAAGCTTAAAATGGAAGAAGGAATATAAAATTATATTCTGAAAACAAATTTACTGCATGTGCATCAAGGCCAGTCCTATTCAACCTAGCTTTCAGATGCTATGTTCTGGTTAGTATGTCATTTTTGAAGTTGGCACATAACATTTTTTAAAAAGCAGTCTTTGTCTTCTGCTTCTTCCTTATGGATGACTTATGAAAATATATGACGGGTATAAAACAGATTAGCTATACTGATCATATCAACACTGTAACTGCTGAAATGGCATTCTGATGTTTTTTTTGTTGTTGTTGTTGTTGGGACAGGCTATGTGATGCATAGAGCCTCTTTCATGTGAAACGTGTCTGCTGCTTATATGTTTATGCTGTGTTGATGATAATATATTGATATATGATACTGTATATGTGTGCCTGTTGTGTGAAGAAAGGGATTACAAGATGTATGAGTATAACGACTTGCTAACTTTTCAGGATCCAGAGTTACAAAAAGATGAAGAAAGACCAAATCTAAATAAAACACTTCATCATTTAAAAAAAAAAAAAAATGGAAGAAGGAAAAGAGAAAGTCCAGAGAATCAGGAAAGGACGTGGGAGGTATCTTGCAGGCAGTGGACAGACCAGCATCGTCTCCATCTTGGATCTCCTCCTACCTCGGCAGCCTCGGAGAGAGTGGACTTGGGCCATGCCCATGACCCGTACTAAGAACTCCCTTGAGCAGCCACACAAGGAGAAGGGAGAAGAGAGCTGTACCAGAGAGGAAGGGGAACGAGTGGACAAAACCCTTGGGCTCCCCTGACTATGAGAAGTCTGAGACCCCCAACAGATAATCCTGCACATGAGGGACAGAGTGAGGAGGGACAGCTCAAAGATGTGTAGGAAAGGCCCAATCCAAGTTTGCCCTGGTGTAGTGGGTACTGTTATCATTTACACAAACATATGTATGTTGATAAAATATGTACAGTTTAACACCATGGAGTGTAAGCTTCCAATCAAAAACGGCCATAGCCAATGAATAATTTAAAGAATGCCTGAAGTCTTTTTTTCAAATCATCTTTCCTTAATAAGTACAATTATCCATAAATGTACTTACAACATAATATACTGAGACCATACATTTATCTTCAAAAAAGTAAGCACTTCACTATCTTTGCCATCAGCAATACCATTTCCATATTTGTTCAATAATAAGCAAAATACATTTCTTTTACCATCCCACTAACAGCAGATATCATTTAGCTTCTGCCTAAGGATTTGTTTTTCTAAGCAGTTTAATGTAAATTGTAATCTGTACTAGCAGAGATGACCTGCTTCTGGACTAGAATTATGGCATTTCTCTCTTCAAGAGTATGCAATGTCTCCTGGCAAGTTCACCCACTTCAGATTTCTATTAGACACAGAAAAATGGAAAAGGAAAGGAAAAGTGAAGTCTAAAGACAGTTACTACATACCTTTTCCCCTTGACCTTCATTTAATAAATTGTGTCTTTGAAAGAGTATACATTAACTATAAGTTTAGGAGAAAAGAAATCTTAGGCTTATACTTGCTTCCTAGTGATAAACAGATAATAGATAATGTATGTATTAAATACACATTTTTCAGAAAGATTAGAAACTTGAGAAAATCAACCAAGTTTAGAAACATTCAAAATATAAGCTCTGCCACAATCTTTTGCCTCCCATACCTTGAGAAAAAGTTACCAGAAATTTCCTATTAAATAGTAATTTTATAAAGAAAGCATATCAGAATGCCAACATTTAGGTTCATTTTGTTTTAAACATGAAAAATACCAAATGACTTTCTGAAATGAAAAGTGAAGTGAAAATGTTAGTCACTCAGTTGTATCCAACTCTTTGCAACCCCATGGACTGCATGTAGCCTGCCAGGCTCCTCTGTCCATGGAATTCTCCAGGCAAGAATACTAGAGTGGGTAGCCATTCCCTCCTCCAAGGGATCTTCCAGACCCAGGGATCGGACCCAGGTCTCTCGCATTGCAAGCAGATTCTTTACTGTCTGAGCCACCAGGGAATTTCTATTTATATACTAAACATAGTTGCCGAAATCACTCCTTGGAGAACAAGAGGGCAGAGTAGTAGGTGGACGTGGGGTACATTTCTATCCACAGATACATCAGGAATACACCTTCAGACACAAAACTGCATGCAGAACACCAGCTTAGAGCTGACAGGAGGACCAGACCAGTGGAAAAGAATATATAGAACCACGCAAAACTAGGCAAGAGGAAGGAACTAGGGGGGAAAATAGGAGTGTTAGTAGAACTGGACCTGCCCTCGGCGGGTGGAGGAACTGAAGCAGGGGTCTGATCCCCAAAGCAGGGCAACTGTCTGAGTCAGAGGAGAAACATTTAAGGCTGAGAGTGAGACAGCAGATCTGCGGCAGCCTAAATGGAATGAGAATCAGACAGTCCTTGCGGCAGTCATAGATACCCCAGATAGGAACCCTGGTCTCCAAGAAGGGGCAGCAGCTGGGAGCTGGAGTTTAGGGATTGTGGAGCAATCCCAGGGCAAGGGCTGCGGCTGACTGCAGAGAGATAGAGTGAGGGGATGTGAGGGAGGGGATCGTGGTGGGAAATGCCGGTGGAGGAAAGCCAAGCAGCCGTGGAAGCAAGGTGACACTGCTGAGTCATGCATGGGGGGTAGAGCCATCACCGTAGCCTCTCTCTTCCCACAGACCAGCGTCGGCAGCTGAACAATAGAGAGGCTGGCCTACCAAACACCTGACCCATGGAACTACAGAGTAGGACCCCAACCAGGGGTGCCCCATGCACCAAACAACAGAGAAGGACCCCAGGCAAGGGCACCCTCTAAGTGCCTGAATGGGGTGGAGCTATGGAGAAAGACTGGCCAAAGAGGACTTCTGATCGCCAGCTAGAGAGGCTTGAAAAAAGACCCTGACAGGGCCCTAACTCCTGCGCTTGAGGCAGCCCATGTCCCTGCACACTTGGCGTCGCCAGGGTCCCCGCAAGCCAAGCAGCTGCACCACCTTCACGCTCAAGTCTCACTGGGGCAGAGCTGCCACAGGCAAAAAAAAAAAAAAAAGTCCTGCCTCTATGCATGCAGGGTCACTTTGGTTGTGTCCAACTCTTCACAACCACGTAGACTGTGGCCTGCCAGGTTTCTCTGTCAGAAAGGGGGTTCTCCAGGCAAGAATACTGAGAGGGTATTGGCCAATACTGGTTGCCATACCCTTCTAGAGCATTCTATTTCCTGCTGCCTTAGCTGCCAAACCCCTTGAATACCTGGTGCTGCCAGAACCCCTGCGACCCAAGCAGCTGCACCACCTCCACACCTGGCCCTCACCAGGGCAAACCCAAGTCCTCCAGGGCAGCCTCAGGAGCTAAACCCCAGTGGTCAAGCCACATGTAGAAGTGGAAATAAAACCAGCTGAAACCCAGGGGCAGTGTGGCTAAGGAAGAATACCCAAAACCTTCCCATCAGCTGTACAAGCTGCAGATTAAATCCACACGATCAACTAAGTAGACTCTGTCGATGGAATATATAAAAAGCCATTGAGAGCTCCCATGAAAGAAATGCACTAGCTCTGATAGCTGTCGATACTGGAGGCAAGAACACAGAGGCGTAGGACCAGATTAGAATCTAAGCTACGCCCACAGCAGGTCCAGAGATCAGCACAGTGTTAGAGGTCATTCTACAGAGGGAAGGTAGACTGTGACTCCCAGAGAGGGAAAGGACTCTGACAGCAGTGATTCAAGGAAAACATTATTATTCTTATTTTTTGACTTGTTATGTAGATTCTTTGGGCCCCCCCCCCTTTTTTTACCCCCTCTGTTGTAGTTGTCGAATGTTATTGGCACTAAGAAATCCAATTAAGCTTTCAAGCTTTTTTTCTTTTTTTCTCAGTCACATTTTTTTATTATCATAAACCTCTGCCTCTGTGTTGGGCTTTTGCAGTTCTGTGGGGCTTTCCTCTTTTCTTTCTTTCTTTTTAAATTTTAACTTTTTAAACCTATTATTAGTTTTTCTACATTTATTCTTTTGCTTTTCCTACTGCTCTTTTCCCCTTGCAGTTAATCTTTAATGTATATAAATCTTCCTTATCTACTTCTATTTAACTTTGCATATCTATTCTTTCTTTCCTTTCTCTCCTTTCATCTCAACATATTTGTTACTTTTATTTTCATTGCTTTATTCCCCAATTGGCACCTTGCTTTAGTTTTGTTTTCCAGTTTGTGCTTTAATTACTTTTGTTCTGGTAGATATAATTTTTGGTTTCCTTTGTTCACTGGGTCAACCTATTGTACTTTATTTTTGTTGGACTGTTTTGATTCTGACTATGGGTGTATATGTGTATATACTTTCTATTGTTGTTATAAACTTTCTATTGCTGTTATAAACCTCTGCCTCTATGTTGGGGTTTTGCAGTTCTGTGGAATTTTCTTTTTCCCTTTTTCTTTCTTCTTCTATTTCCTTTCTCTTTTTTATATTTTTAATTTTTTAAACCTATTATATTTTTTATACATTTATTCCTCTATTTGCCTTTACTACTGTTCTTTTCCCCTTGCAGTTAATCTTTAATGTAGGTAAATCTTCTTCATCAACCTCTAATAACTTTGCATACTAGACTTACTTTCTTTCCTTCCCTCTCAACATATTTGTCAGTTTTGTTTTCATTGATTTATTCCCCACTTGGCACCTTGCTTTAGTTTTGTTTTCCAGTTTGTGTTTAAGTTAGTTTTGTTCTTAACTGATAAACATATTTTTTTATTTCCTTTGTTCGCCGGGTCAATCTACTGTACTTTATATTTATTGGATTGTTTTCACATTGCTCATGAGTGTGTACGTATATGTGTATGTTTCATTATTTTAATTATTATTTGCCTGATTTTGTGACTGACATTTGTCTGGGGTTCATCTTTGGTTTCTCATTTTTGGATATTTGTTTTTAGCTCACATAATGCCATAACAAACCATGTGTGGAATCTTCGTTCCTGACCAAAGATCAAGCCCTGAGCTTTTGGAGTACAGAACTGACTCCAAGACCCGAGGCTACCAGAGAACTAACCCTAGGGAGTATCAAATAGGGAGAATTCACACACAAAGGAAACCACTTGAATACAAGACCCTGCATCACCCAACCACCAGTAGCACCCTGTGCAGGATACCTCATGTAAACAACAAATAAAACAAAAATACAAATCCAACCATCAGCAGACAGGATTACCAACTCACTCAGCCTTGCCCATCAGAGGAAAAACAAACAAACAATAATTCAGCACAAATCTCACCCTAAATGAAGGTCACACAAACCACTGGACCAATCTTAGGAGGGCAGAAACCAAAAGGAAGAAAAGAATTTGATTTTCTTCAAGGAAAGAGTTCAACTTTCCTTGAAACCTGGGAACACAGACCTCAAACACAATAACTTAAAAAAAAATAATAATGAAAAGGCAGAGAAAGACTGCACAAATGAAGGAACAAACTAGAAAACCAGAAGTCCAAATAAATGAAGAGGAAATAGGCAAACTACCTGAAAAAGAATTCAGAATAATGATGGCAAAGGTGATCAAAAATCTTTTGAAAACAAAATGGAGAACATGCAAGAATCAATTAACAAAGACCTAGAAGAATTAAAGAAAAAACATACAGAGACAAACAACACAATTACTAAAATTAAAATACTCTAGAAGGAATCAATAGCAGAATATCTGAAGCAGAAGAATGAATCAGTGAGCTGGAAGATAAAATGGTGGAAATAACTTCTGAAGAGCAGAATAAAGTAAAAAGAATGAAAAGAGCTGAGGACAGTCTCAGAGACTTCTGGGACCATATCAAATGCACCAACATTCGAATTATAGAGGTCCCAGAAGAAGAAAAGAAAAAGAAAGGGTATGAAAAAATTTTTGAGGAGACTATAGTTGAAAATTTCCCCAACATGGAAAAGGAAATAGTCAATCAAGTCCAAAGGGTACAAAGAGTCAAATACAGGATAAACTCAAGGAGAAACACGCCAAGACACATACTAATCAAGCTCACAAAGACTAAACACAAAGAAAGAATATTAAAAGCAGCAAGGGAGAAGCAACAAGTAACATAAAAGGGAAACCACATATACTTAACAGCTGAACTTTCAGCAGAAATCTGCAGGCAAGGGAATGACAGGATATATTTAAAGTACTGAAAGGGAAAAATCTACAACCAAGATTACTGTACCCAACAAGGATCTCATTCAAAATTAATGGAGAAATAAAAAGCTTCTCAGATAAGCAAAAGTTAAGAGAATTCAGTACCACCAAGCCAGCTTTACAACAAATGTTAAAGGGACTTATATAGTCAAGAAATACAAGAGAAGAAAAAAGATCTACAAAATCAAACCCAAACAATTAAGAATGGCAATAGGAACATATATATCAATAATTACTTTAAATGTAAATGGATTAAATGCTCCAACCAAAAGACACAGACTGGCTCAATGAATACAAAAACAAAACCCATATATATGCTGTCTACAAGAAACCCACTTCAGACCTCAAGACACATATAGACTGAAAGTGAGAAGATGGAAAATTATATTTCAAGCAAATGGGAAGCAAAAGAAAGCTGGAGTAGCAATGCTCACACAGACAAAATAGACCTTAAAATAAAGAAGATTACAAGAGGTAAGGAAGAACACTACATAATGATCCAGGGATCAATCCAAGAGGAAGACATAACAATTGTAAATGCACTCAACGGAGGAGCACCTCAATACATAAGAGAAACACTAACAGACATAAAAGGAGAAATTGACAGTGACACAATAATAGTAGGAGACTTTTAACTCCCCACTCACACCAACGGACAGATCATCAAAATAGAAAATTAATAAGGAAACGAAGTCTTAATGATACATCAGATGAGATGGATTTCATTGATATCTTCAGGACATTCCATCCAAATGCAGAAGAACTAAAAACAAAGGTCCATCTAGTCAAAGCTTTGGTTTTTCCAGTAGTCATGTACGGATGTTGCAATTGGACTATGAAGAAAGCTGAGCACTGAAGAACTGATGCTTTTGAACTGCGGTGTTGGAGAAGACTCTTGAGAGTCCCCTGGGCTGCAAGGAGATCCAACCAGTCAATCTTGAAGGAAATCAGTCCTGAATAGTCACTGGAAGGACTGATGCTGAAGCTGAAACTCCAATACTTTGGCCACCTGATGCAAAGGACTGACTTACTAGAAATGACCCTGATGCTGGGAAAGATTGAAGGTGGGAGAAGGGGAGACAGAGGATGAGATGGTTGGATGGCATCACCAATGTGAAGGACATGAGTTTGAGTAGGCTCTGGGAGCTGGTGATGGACAGAGAAGCCTGGCGTGCTGCAGTCCATGGGGTCACGAAGAGGCGGATACGACTGAGTGACTGAACTGAACTGAACTTCTTCTCAAGTGCACATGGAACATTCTCAAGGACAGACAACATCTGGGGTCCCAAATCAAACTCCAGTAAATTTAAGAAAACTGAAATCGTATCAAGCATCTTCTCTGGCCACAACGCTATGAGACTAGATATCAATTACAAGAAAAAAACTGTAAGAAACACAAACACATGGAGATTAAACAACACATTTATAAATAAGCAACAGATTACTGAAGAAATCAAAAAATTTCTAGAAACAAATGACAATGAAAACACCAAAACTCAAAACCTATGGAATGCGGCAAAAGCCATTTTAAGAGGAAAATTTAAAGTGATACAATCCTACCTCAAGAAACAAGAAAAACATTGAACAGACAACCTAACTTTACACCTAAAACAATTGGAAAAACAAACAAACAAACAAAAAAACCCAAAATTAGTAAAGGAAAGAAATCAAAGATCCAAGAAGAAATAAATGAAAATGAAAGAAAAAGTAGTAAAAATTAATAAAACTAAAAGCTGGTTCTTTGAGAAGATAAACAAAATTGACAAACCTTTAGCCAGTCTCATCAAGAAAAAAGAAGAATCAAATCAACAAAATTAGAAATGAAAAAGGAGCAGTTACAACAGACAATGCAGAAATACAAAGGATTATAACAGACTGTTATGAACAATTATACAGCAATAAAATGGATAAGCTGGAAGAAATGGACAGATTCTTAGAAAAGTTCAATCAAGACTGAACCAGGAAGAAATAGCAATTATGAACAACCCAACTACCAGCACTGAAATTGGAGCTGTGATCAAAAATCTCCTAAAAAACAAAAGCCCAGGAACAGATGGCTTCACAGGAAAATTCTATCAAACATTTAGAGAAAAGCTAATGCCTATCCTTCTAAAACTCTTTCAAAACATTGCAGAGGGAATGCTTCCAAACTCATTCTGCAAGACTACCATCACCCTGATACCAAAACCAGACAAAGACAACATCATAAAAAGAAAACTACAGGCCAACATCACTGATGAACATAGATACAAAAATCCTCAAAAGAATTTTAGCAAACAGAATTCAGCAACACATCAAAAAGCTCATACACCATGATCAAGTTGGGTTTATTCCAGGGATGCAAGGATTCTTCAATATACGAAAATCAATGTGATACACCATATTAACAAATTGAAAGATTAAAAACCATATGATAATCTCAATAGATGCAAAAAAGCCTTTGACAAAACTCAGCACCCATTTATGATTCAGTCAGCTCAGTTCAGCCGCTCGGTCGTGTCTGACTCTTTGCAACCCCGTTGACTGCAGCACGCCAGTCCTCCCTGTCTATCAACAACTCCCAGAGCCTACTCAAATTCATGTCCATTGAGTTGGTGATCCCATCCAACCATCTCATCCCCTGTCATCCCCTTCTCCTCCCACCTTCAATCTTTCCCAGCATCAGGGTCTTTTCAAATGAGTCAGTTCTTCACATCAGGTGGCCAAAGTATTGGAGTTTCAGCTTCAACATCAGTCCTTCCGATGAATATTTAGGACTGATATCCTTTAGGATGGACTGGTTGGATCTCCTTGCAGTCCAAGGGACTCTTAAGAGTCTTCTTCAACACCACAGTTCAAAAGCATCAGTTATGATTAAAACTCTTCAAAAATGGGCATAGAAGGAACCTACCTCAACATAGTAAAGGCCATATATGATAAGCCTACAGCAAACATTATTCTCAATGGTGAAAAACTGAAAGTATTCCCCCTGAGATCAGGAATAAGACAAGGGTGTTCACTTTCACCACTATTATTCAACATAGTTCTGGAAGGCCTAGCTACAGCAATCAGACAAGAAAAAGAAATAAAAGGAATCAAGAATGGAAAAGAAGTAAAACTCTCACTGTTTGCAGATGACAAGATGCTGGACACAGAAAACCCAAAGATAGTATGAGAAAATTACTAGAGCTAATCAGTGAATTTAGCAAAGTTGCAGGATACAAAATCAATACACAGAAATCACTTGCATTTCTATATACTAACAATGAAAAATCAGAAAGAGAAATTAAGGAATTACCCTCATTCACCATTGCAACAAAAAAATTAAATATCTAGGAATAAATTTACCTAAGGAGACAAAAGAACTGTAACAAAAAATTATAAGACACTAATGAAAGAAATCAAGATGACATAAACAGATGGAGAGATATTCCATGTTCCTGGGTAGGAAGAATCAATATTCTGAAAATGACTGTACTACCAAATGCAATCTACAGATTTAATGCGATCTGTATCAAATTACCAGTAGCATTTTTCACAGAACTAGAACAAAAAATTTCACAATTCATATGGAAACACAACAGACCCCGAATAGCTAAAGGAGGCTTCAGGAAGAAGAATGCTGCTGGAGGAATCAACCTTCCTGACTTCAGATTATACTACAAAGCTACAGTCATCAAGACGGTATGGTAATGGCACAAAAACAGAAATACGGACCAAAGGAACATGATAGAAAGCCAAGAAACCCATGCACCTATGGATACCTTATTTTTGACAAAGGAGGCAAGAATATACAATGGGACAAAGACAGCCTCTTCAATAAATGGTGCTGGGAAAACTGGACAGCTACCTGCAAAAGAATGAAATTAGAACACTTCCTAACACCATACACAAAGACAAACTCAAAATGGATTAAAGACCTAAATGTAAGATGAGAAACTATAAAACTTCTAGAGGAAAACATAGGCAGAACACTCAATGACATAAATCAAAGAAAGATCCTCTATGACCCACCTCCTAGAGTAATGGAAATAAAAACAAAAGTAAACAAGTGGGACCTAATTACACTTAAAAGCTTTTGCACAGCAAAGGAAACTATAAGCAAAGTGAAAAGACAACCCTCAGAATGGGAGAAAATAATAGCAAATGAAACATTGGACAAAGGATTAATTTCCAAAATATACAAGCAGCTCATACAACTCAAAACCAGAAAAACACACAACCCAATCACAAAGTGGGAAAACGACCTAAATAGACATTTCTCCAAAGAAGACATACAGATGGCTAACAAACATGAAAAGATGCTCAACATCGCTCATTATTAGGGAAATGCACATCAAAACTACAATGAGTCAGTTCAGTTCAGTCGCTCAGTCATGTCCGACTCTTTGCGACCCCATGAACAGCAGCATGCCAGGCCTCCCTGTCCATCACCAACTCCCGGAGTCCACCCAAACCCATGTCCATTGTGTCAGTGATGCCATCCAACCATCTCATCCTCTGTCAACCCCTTCTCCTCCTGCCTTCAATCTTTCCCAGCATCAGGGTCTTTTCTAATGCATCAGCTCTTTGCATCAAGTGGCCAAAGTATTGGAGTTTCAGCTTCAACATCAGTCCCTCCAATGAACATCCAGGACTGATCCCCTTTAGGATGGACTGGTTGGATCTCCTTGCAGTCCAAGGGCCTCTCAAGAGTCTTCTCCAATACCACAATTCAAAAGCATCAATTCTTTACATTACATTACCATATGTAAAATAGAGAGCCAATGGGAATTTCCTGTGTTGCTCAGGAAACTCAAACAGGGGCTCTGTATCAACCTAGAGGGGTGGGATGGGGAGGGAGATGGGAGGGAGGTTTAAAAGGGAAGGGATATATGTATACCTGTGGCTGATTCATGTTGAGGTTTAACAGAAAACAGAAAAATTCTGTAAAGTAATTATCCTTCAATAAAAAATAAATTAATTAAAAAAAATTTCCCAGCACATGGCAGGCGTTCAAATTACAAGCATTATTATTGCTGGCTGCTCACAAGCCAGCGATCACACTGGTCCAATAAACAGGGCAGAGGGGCAAAGTACATAGTATAGAAAGAACTGAGAGGGGGGCTGTGCATCTGGCCTTCACAGTGAGATCCCAGTCAGCAGCACACTAGGAAAAACCAAATCAAAAGCTAAAAATGGAGTTTCCATGATTCAGAAATCCCACTCTTGGGCATACATCCAGACAAAACTGTAATTAAAAGAGATACATGCGCCTCTATGTTATGTTCATAGCAGCAGTATTTTACAATAGCTAAGACATAAAAACAACCCAAATATTCATCAATAAATGAATGGAAAAAGAAGATGTGGTGTTGGGACTTTCCTGGTGATGCAGTGGCTAAGACTCTGTGCTCCCGATGCACAGGGCCTGGGTTCAATCCCTGGTGGGGGAACTAAGATCACATATGTCTCAACATAAGTTCGCATGCTGCAACTAAGACCCAGTACAGCCAAGTAAGTAAAAATACACATTAAAAAAAAAATATGTGGTGTATATGTACAATGGATTACTAACCATAAAAAGAATGAAATAATGCCATTTTCAGCAACATGAATGGACATAGAGATTAACGTACTAAGCGAAGTAAGAAAGAGAAAAACAAATACCATATGATATCACTTATATGTGGAATCTAAAATAAAGCATAAATGAACATATATATAAAACAGAAATAGATTTCCAAGCATAGGAAACAGATTTGCAGTTGCCAAGTGGGAAGCAGTGTTAGGGAAACATGGATTCATAGTTTGGGACTAGCAAATACAAACTATACAGGATGGATAAATGACAAGGTCCTAATGTATAGCTCAGGGAACTATATTCAATATCCTGTGATAAACCATAATGGAAAAGAATATGAATTAGAATTATATGTATACAAGAATCACTTTGCTGTAGAAATTAACCTAAGATTGTAAATCAATTACACTTCAATAGAATTTTTTAAAAATCAGATTATAACAATGTGTCCTGCATAATGAGAGGATGGGTGGACTCCCTAAGGTTTCAACAAAACTTAATCTTTGGATTCCAAGTTTGATTTCACACAGATTTTCCTAGAAGGAAACAATATGCCAAGTAGTTGACTTGAGTCAGGTCTCCTCCTCAGCTATTTTCCCAATGTAAATTATTAAATTGACACGCAGCTGTCACTTCAATCCACTGTGAGTGAGTTGGTCTAACTTTCCCAGTGGTCAACTCAGGGCGTGTTACTAGTTTGACAGACTCACCGTAACAAATACCACAGACTGGGTGGCTTAGACAACAGAAATGCATTTTCTCACAGTTCTAGAGGTTAGAAATCCAAGATCAGTGTCAGCAGGTTTGGTTTCTCCTGAAGCCTCTCTCCTTGGCTTGCAGGTGGTAGACTTCTGTCTTCATATGGTCTTCCTCTGCGTGCACACATCTGCTGTCCAAATTTTTCTGTGTCCAAATTTCCTCAAAAGAAATTTTGAAAATAAAAAAATATAAGGACATTAGACTGGATGAGGGCCTAATGTAAACACCCATTTTAACTTAATCACCTCTTCAAAGGCCTCATCTCCAAATACAGTCACGTCTTGAGGTAATGGGTATGATGGCTTTAACAAATGAATTTGGGGGAGGGGCAGACACAATTCAGCCCACAAAAGGGCATATGGATAAAGTTTAAGTTCTGGGGCCTATGAAGGTAAAGGACAAGACTCTGAGCCACAGTGACCAATGATGGAAATGCCTCAGTTAATCCCACCTGATGTATCAGGCATACTTCTGGCAGTTCATCCATGAAGACAACGTAAGGAACATGTGTTTTCCCTAACTCCACTCTGAGCTTGCATGTCCTTTTAAAAATACTTCAGATTTCCTCATCTTTAGCAATTAAAATTGTTTATATTCCAACTTGGCAAGAAACCACATAAATCCTAACTAGTGTATACATTTATCCTACATCCATTTTCCTTATCTTATAAATTCATTTTAATTCAATTTTAGTGTACTGGACTTAGTGGATCCAAAATCAAATTCAGAAATAACAGACAACACTCTTGTTCTTCTTTTAAAAATAATTATCAATTATTTAAGATTGTATATGGTTCTGTCCAGAGGTATCTGAGTACTGAGTAACCATACATATATCAAAACGACTTTTATGTGAAAGAAGTTTGCAATGAAAAGTACTCTGGCCAGTGAGAAGAAGGGACAAAAAGGAGTGTGCATTTACCGTTCGCTAACTATTTTTAGTGATGAACTAGATTAGTAATGATTACATTATTTTAATGGGAAATGTTGGGGAGGGATAGACTAAACATGAAATCCTGGAAGTTAAGACAGGAAAGGCCACATAATGATCCTAAGACAGAGGCTGATTGTAAGGTTACCAGCAGTTGCTACATCACATTTTGCAGATTCTAACAATTCCCCTAGACAGCATATTAAAAAGCAGAGACATTACTTTGCCAACAAAGGTCCCTCTAGTCAAGGCTATGGTTTTCGCAGTAGTCATGTATGGATGTGAGAATTGGACTGTAAAGAAAGCTAAGCACCGAAGAATTGATGCTTTTGAACTGTGGTGTTGGAGAAGACTTGAGAGTCCCTTGGAATGCAAGGAGATCCAACCAGTCCATCCTAAAGGAAATCAGTCCTGAATATTCATTGGAAGGACTGATGCTGAAGCTGAAACTCCAATACTTTGGCCACCTGATGCGAAGAACTGACTCACTGGAAAAGACCCTGATGTTGGGAAAGATGGAAGGCAGGAGGAGAAGGGGATGACAGAGGATGAGATGGCTGGATGGCATCACCAACTCAATGGACATGAGTTTGAGTAAACTCCGGGAGTTGGTGATGGACAGGGAGGCCTGGCGTGCTGCAGTCATGGGGTTGCAAAAAGTCGGACACGACTAAGCAACTGAACTGAACTGAACTGAACAGTTCCCCTAAACTAAACTATTTGACCAGAAGTCAAATGGCAAACTGACAAAATGAAATCTATTTTATAGTACTTCAATCACAGACAAGCATATGCTTACCTCAATCAGTATCAATTTTATGGAATTTGTTTTATATGATACAAACATTGAAGTTCTGAAAGTAAATGTGCTAAATCATGGTTTTTAAAATAAAGACTTTTACTTAAAATTTCAGAACTTATTCAATATATTTTTATTAAAGTAGAACATATATGCATATATTTAAGTATAACTTAGCCATCTTAAATATCTGCAACAGAAGTTGAAATAGAGAAGCAGTAACATTTGTTCAACACTCCATATCTATTCATGTTAACTGGCTCAAATCCTTCTCAGAAGTAGACAGGTTATAAATAAAAGAACTCATGCACAAGTCATTCAAGACACTACGAATGACACTCAAACACATCTTTTTATTATATACTAAATTTAAAAATACAAATCTTATTAAAAATGCTTATGAAACATTGTATACATAAGTACTGTCAAATACTATCAGATTATGACATTATGTACATTTGCTAAGGTTAATTAGAAACAGAACAACATTCATAATTTTGCTGACAAGGAATTTCAGAAGTCAAATATTTTAATTAACATTTGGCAATTTTGAAGTAGTGATCTGCACAGGAAGATGTCTGCAGAGGTAAAACAGTGAGAAAACAAACAGAAAAATGCAGATATTCCTGCCCTAAGTGTTAACAAGTAGATCTCTTCTTCATTCTCTTAAGTCTCAATATAACAGAAATTAAAGTGCATAAGACCGCCAGGAATACCTGATTTGGTTGTACCCTAATACATACTACAGCCAATTGTGCTGCCATATTGAGGGTTTCAATCTCTGTACTGTTCCCGAGGTTTTAAAAGTTAATTCTGAATGTGACTAGGGGAAGAGAGGCCAATACTTTCTAAATTGCACGAAGTGGCCTTAAAGTGTAGAAACACCGAAGATAAAAGTATTAATTTGGGAATAGATTCAAGGAGATCATCCCTGTCTATTTTGCCCTAGAAATAAAATTAGGATATGAACCTAGTTTTACCTCTGGAAAATGCTTACTAAAAAATCTGTTTCAAAAGATCAGACATGTATAGCAAGTACCACAATACTGTCAGTTACTGTCCACCCACTTACATACTGTATCATAAATATCAGGCATCAATACCTGCCCTCCAAAGATTCACAAGAAACACAGGAAGAAGCATGTTATTACTTGACACTAATCTTGCTAATCAACATACAGTATGATCTGTAAAAATAGGTCACAACCATACAATCAAGGAAGAGGAGAAGGAAAGCTGCTAGTCTATAAAAGTGCTCCTTTTAGCTTTCAAGCCCAATAGCTTAATTTTGGGTAAAATAAGATTGTAAAGTAAGGCCATCAGTTCTAAATAAGCTGATGAAGCCATCTATACATATGCACGTATATACGTTTAAATTTCATTTCTGATTTAACACGAATGTGCTATTACAAACCATTTATAGGAAACATCTTATCAGGCTTATTTACAAATACATGATCAGAGAAAAGATCTTGAAAATCAAGAAAACTGCAGATAAATGTAGCCATTGCTAACACAGTTCACTAAAGGTAAGACAGATTTACATAAAAACCAAAGAAAAAAATTTAGTAAGAAACCCCTACCATATACACCTATTGGTCATTGGATCAAAAAGGCAAATAAATGTAATGATCATGACTAAACTTTTATTACTGTCTCTTTTAATAACATATCAACATGAGGTTTACTTAGAATACTACCTATAAATACACAGTCTCTCATGATTTAATGAGAATATTAAGTTAATGAATACATTTTTTTATTCCCATGGCACATCATACTTGGTAACACTAATAAGGTAGATTTAGATAACACTTAAATCATGATTACGAATGTTTAATTGAGTATTTTCCTTTCTGTAGCTGTGAAATGTAAAGCTTAGATTTGCTTCCATCAGGCCTCTTAAACCAAACTTCATCATGGTTAATTGTTGTAATTACAGCACTAAAAAGAAAAAAAAATATGAATGAATGAATGACAGTCTGCCTCCTCCACTCATTTTAGAGCATTAGCTATAAAACCACAATAGCTGGACTGTAAGGACAGACTCAGGTATGTAATTGTCATTTATCGGAATGCTACTAGCAGGGCATGCGGCCAAAAATACCACATTCAGCAACACAATTGTCTCCTTTCTTTTCTTAATAGAGTTGTTAAATTTTACTCTTGGAACCATTAAAAGCACATTGTCCATTCCCACTCCACCTCCAAAAGACAAAAAAGTGGAGCTAAAACCACTCCTTATCTATGGTATTACAGCTCCAACTCATATTGATATGGTTGTAGGATATGTTCTAAATACAAATCTTAATTCCCAGTGTCAAGCATCTATGATACTCAAACAGATTTTTTTTTAAACACTATTAATCTTTATATATTAGGGTGGTGCAAAGGTAACTGCGGTTTTGCATTGTTGAACTTTGCCATTTGATATTGGAATACATTCTTAAATAAATGTGTTATGTTATACATCATTTTTTAATATACATTTCTCACTTTATGTATTTTTGCTAATGACTTATTACTTGGCTCTGTATTTTACATTTATTTTAGACAAGGGAAATGATGCTAGACAAAAAGCAGATTTGGGTGATTTTTCTCATTCGAGTTCAAAATGGGTCATAAAGCATCAAAGACAACTCACAACATCAATGCATTTGACCCAGAAACTGCTAATGAACATACAGTATAGTAGTGACTCAAGAAGTTTTGCAAAGGTGCCGAGAGCTTGAAGATGAGAAGTACAGCGGCCAGTCACCACAAGTTGACAACGAAATTGAGAGCCATCATCGAAGCTGATCCTATTACAACTACACGAGAAGTTGTTGAAGAACTCAACACTGATTATAGAGATCAAATCGCCAACACCCGCTGGATATCGAAAAAGCAAGAGAGTTCCAGAAAAACATCTATTTCTGCTTTACTGACTATGCCAAAGTCTTTGACTGTGTGAATCACAATAAACTGTGGAAAATCCTGGAAAAGATGGGAATACCAGACCACCTGACCTGCCTCTTGAGAAACCTCTATGCAGGTCAAGAAGCAACAGTTAGAACTGGACATGGAACAACAGACTGGTTCCAAATAGGAAAAGGAGTACGTCAAGGCTTATTTAACTTCTATGCAGAGTACATCACGAGAAACGCTGTGCTGGAAGAAGCACAAGCTGGAATCAAGACTGCCGGGAAAAATATCAACAACCTCAGATAAGCAGATGACACCACCCTTATGGCAGAAAGTGAAGTAGAACTAAAGAGCCTCTTGATGAAAGTGAAAGGGGAGAGTGAAAAAGTTGGCTTAAAGCTCAACATTCAGAAAACTGAGATCATGGCATCCGGTCCCATCACTTCATGGCAAATAGATGGGGAAACAGTGGAAACAGTGGCTGACTTTATTTTTTTGGGCTCCCAAATCACTGCAGATGGTGACTGCAGCCATGAAATTAAAAGATGCTTACTCCTTGGAAGGAAAGTTATGACCAACCTAGACAGCATATTAAAAAGCAGAGACATTACTTTGTCAACAAAGGTCCATCTAGTCAAGGCTATGGCTTTTCCAGTAGTCATGTATGGATGTGAGAGTTGGACTATAAAGAAAGCTGAGTGCTGAAGAATTGATGCTTTTGAACTGTGGTGTTGGATAAGATTCTTGAGAGTCCCTTGGACTGCAAGGAGATCCAACCAGTCCATCCTAAATGAGATCAGTTCTGGGTGTTCATTGGAAGGACTGATGTTGAAGATGATTCTCCAATACTTTGGATGACCAGCTCAGTGGTTGGACCAAGAAGCAGCTCCAAAGCACTTCCCAAAGCCTAATTTACCCCCAAAAAAGGCCACAGTCACTGTTTGGTGGTCTGCTGCCCATTTGATCCACTACAGCTTTCTGAATCCTGATGAAACCATTAGATCTAAGAAGTATGCTCAGCAAATTGATGAGATGCACTGAAAACTGCAATGCCTGCATCCAGCATGCAACAGAAAGGGTCCAATTCTTCTCCACGAAAATACCCAAACGCACATCACACCACCACTGTTTCAAAGTTGAACAAACTGGGATACGAGTTTTGCCTCATCTGCCATATTTACCTAACCTCATGCCAACTGACAACCACTTCAAGCATCTCAACAACTTCTCGTGGGGAAAACGCTTCTACAACCAGCAGGGTGCAGAAAATGTTTTCTAAGAAAGAGTTCATCACATCTCGAAGCATGGATTTTTGTGCTACAGAAATAAACTCATTTTTCATTGGCAAAAATGTGTTGATTGTAATGGTTCCTATTTTGATTAATAAAGATGTGTTTGAACCTAGTAACAATGATTTAAAACTCACAGTCCAAAACCACATTACATTTGCACCAACCTAACAGAAGTCTTTCTAAAACTATGTTTATGTTTAATCCTCTTTTATGCTATTTTATCTCCTTTTTAGGGCTACCCTGGTGGCTCAATAGTAAAGAATCCACCTGCTAATACAGGAGTCAAGGGTTTGATCTATGGTGCAGGAAGATCCCCTGGAGCCTTCCCCTGGAGAATGAAATGGCAACCCACTCCAGTATTCTTGCCTGGGAAGTCCCATGGATAAAGGAGTCTGACTGGCTACAGTCCAAGGGGTTGCAAAGAGTCAGACACAACTTAGTGACTGAGCACAAGCATTTCCTTTCTAACCACATTTATGCTACACAGTAGTAGTTATAAGTCTCAAAAGCAATAAGATAAAGCAAAGAAGCCAGGGGTATTTTATATATATATATATGTACATATATTTATAATATAATATGTATGCTTCCCAGGTGGTGCTAGTGGTAAAAAACCCACCTGCCAATATTGGATATCTGAGACATGGATTCGATCCCTGGGTCAGGAAGATCCCCTGGAGGAGGGCATGGCAACCCACTCTAGTATTTTGCCTGGAGAATCACATGGACAGAGGAGCCTGGCAGGCTGTAGTCCATGGGATCACAAAGAATCTGACAGAACTGAAGCAACTAGCATGCACACACACAGATTCTAAATAGTAGCAGTTATATGACTCAAAAGCAAGAAGATAAAGCAAAAAACCCAGGGGC
This sequence comes from Odocoileus virginianus, assembly GCF_023699985.2. Taxonomy (NCBI): domain Eukaryota; kingdom Metazoa; phylum Chordata; class Mammalia; order Artiodactyla; family Cervidae; genus Odocoileus; species Odocoileus virginianus. Next base: position 29,506,347 of record NC_069689.1, read on the forward strand.
ATTATATATATAACCTAGTAATTAATTAGCTCAATGGACTTTTATGAGAAAAGTTTGCTCCTGAAATGAGTACTTAATACTAAATGCAAACACTTTATTTACTATTACTACCTAGAAAAAGTTATTTTCTTATTGTAGAGGACAAAAAAAACTCTGAGGATTAAATAAAAAACTACTAAAGGAACTAAAGAAGTGAGGCACATTAATATTTTCCAAAGGTCACACCAGAGAAAACTTAGAAGGCTCTATAAATAACTATACAAACTTTATTTAAGCCCAGACAGGTTGAATCTTTTAAAAGGCAATTTTCAGTTTGCAAGTTATACTTTAATTACCATCACTCTAAATTTTCATTAATTTTCAATTCCTTTCCCATTCTAATAGATGCGATTTTTTTTATACAAAATACTAAAATATTCCTCCAAAAGTTAAGAATTAAGAGCCACACGGTGGAATCACACTGTCAAATTCATAGTAGTCTGGTTTAAAGGTCATAATACAAGAACCATAACAAGTCATCTACTGTAAGAATTAACAAATGGGATTTCTTACCTGGCTAAATAATTCTAATCTTTTCACTTACGTTAATGCTTGTGTCTATGAACTTAATATGTAACTCTAGTGAATAACATAACACCGGTGTTCAAACATGCTAATCAAATCATACATCACGAGAAGAAAGAAATCCATAGGCAAATATTAATGTATTATGAATGCACTACACAAGCAGCAAAAATTTACCAACAACAACGTAGTACACTCTAATACTAAGCAGCATTGAAACAATAAAGGCTTTTTACCTTGTAGGACATTCATCTTTTTTGTCAATACATATCGTCTGTCCACGTATATACCATTCACCGTCATAGTATAACCTTCCCTCTTCAGATCTAGCACTGTGCAGGTGTTTTTCCAGTTTCACGGGTGCTAAAGGGATCAGTTCAAAAACCATTATATTAATAAGACACTATCAGAAGAACAAAAGTGCAGAACACTTAAGCATTAATACCAATCCACGCATATATGTGAAAAAACACTAAAAATATTTTTTAGATAACAAATCTACATCTAATAAAAACAAAGAGAATTTCATTTCCTACATTTGTTATATAATTCACTGTTTTTAATAGAGCTATTTAATAAAGCTAAACAATATATAATAAATCAATTAACTAGACAAGTGCAAGAGGGCAGATATATTACTCATTATTAATGCCAGTTTTAAGTAAGATTTAAAATCTGAGTTGTCATATTTCCACTGAAAAACCCTGATGGCTCAGATGGCAAAGAATCTGCCTGCAAAGCAGGAGACTCAGGTTCAATCCCTGGGTGGGGAAGATCCCCTGGAGAAGGGAATGGCAACCCAGTATTCTTGCCTGGAGAAATTCCATGGAAAGAGGAGCCTGATGGGCTACAGTCCATGGGGTTACGGAGAGTCGGACACAACTGAATGACTAACACACACACAAACAATATATAATAAATCAATAACTAGACAAGTGTAAGGAGGAGAGATGATGCATTCTGCTTTACTAGTGCCAATTTTAAGTAAGATTTAAAATCTAAGTTATCATAATTCCACTGAAAATTATACTTGTTCATATTGTCTTGCCTGACACTTTTTACTGTCTCAACTGACACTTTCAAAAAAGCAAAGTTTAACATATATTCCAAGAATTTCCCAGGCCTTTGATTCTAAAAAGCAAATGCCCTCCGTAGAATTTTCATTTTGAAATTCTAGAAATGGTTTGAGATTCATCAGATAAACTCATGCAGAAAAAAAAAAATTCTTTATGGAAGCACACTGTCAAAAGCACACCATTAAATACGCCCCTCTGCATCATTCAAATGTCACCACCTCAGAAAGGTCTTCCCCAACCACTCTACCCACTCCTCGTTAATCTTTCTCACAGCTTTATATTTCCTTCATAGCAATTATTACAATTTGTCATTATCTAGTTAGTTATCTATTTACATATACATTATCATTCTGCCTCCCTCAAGGAAGTTCCAGGAAGATTCAAGTCTTGTACCACTGCATTCACTGACCTCAAAAAGTGCCTGGTATGTAAAAGGTTTTCAGTAAGTATTCACTCATTCATTCATTCAACAAATGTTTTCTGAGCACTGTGACTGAAACAGACAGATTTCTGACCTTTGTGGAGCTTACGATTCTCTCAGGAGACAGGTAAACATGTAAACAATCAAAAAATTACAAATTGTGGTAAGTGCCATGAAGAAAACAAAGAATACACATGCTAAAGATAACAGGGGCTGGGGAGGAGACGCATTCAACAGTGTAGTGAGACTCTTAAAGGAATCCATGGCTCAAATCTATATAGTGAAAGAATGTAGGAACAGAGAAATTATTCTAGACAATAATGTCTGTCACTACTTTGGCAGTGATTTCTGGATTTTTGATGAACCCCACTGCAAGCATTCTAATCTCTCTCGTAGAAAATATAGATACAGAAGTAATTTTGCCCACAATTCCAGAGGCTTGTGGAATTGAAATTCCACAATTCCTATTCACAGTCTCTCTGAAGGCCATCCACGGACTCCAGACACCTCCCCTATAGAATTATTGAGCCCATTAAAAAGCACTAAATAAATACTTTTAAGATTACTGATCCATTATCAGCAATTGTAATGCAGTTGAAACACTAAAAGAAGAAATACATTCCATTTAGAAATTGCAAAACTTTTACATGAGGCAAATACTCCAGAAGAATTTTTCACAGTTCTGCATATAGTGTCCACTGATGAAATGAAACCAGTGATGGGGGAGTGGTTTAATATGTAGATGACTTTAAAAGTCTCCAAAGAGAAGATTTCTGAACTCAGACAAAATGACTTACGTTCTGTTTTCACTCTATGTGGACCAAGTGTAGCCATTGCCTTAATTAAAAAAAAAAAGAAGAAAGATGTCTGAGTTCAAAATCAAAGTATATTTCGATATCCATTTAATATATAAAACTTACAAGCTTAATAACAAACACAGTGAAACATGATCTGCTTCAATAAATTGGTAATGTCTAAAACCATGGGAATATAAAAAGAATAAAAATTTCTTCTAGAGATGTTATCAATACCTAATATAATCTCAAATTCTCAACTGAGAAGCTTCTGAGAATGGAAAATTTTAATGGGAAAATAAGTCTCCACTTTTAAACAGGCACAGAAAATCTTCTAACATTTCAATGTTTAATGACAAAATGCAAAAATGTATAATAAAGGTTCAAATATTCACTCAACTTTCATTCATTCAACAAATATATCTGAGTGCCTTCTGTGAGCCAGTACCAGGCTAAGAACTAGGCACAGAATGGTAATTCATTACTATTTTGGGGCAACCTAAACACTTTTCCATACTTTTGCATAAATGATTAATTACATTATCACAGGAAAAAATACAATCAAACAGTTAACATGCCTCTCTTAAAATACTCTTGCAATCCACAGTTATCTGTATTAGTAATGACTGCCTTAGAGAGACTGTTGCAAAGTAAAGCATATTTATAACAATATTTTGATATATTAGTGAAAAATTATAGACTCTTAAAAAGTAGACTACAAAAAATATACTTGAATTCCATTGCTCTTTAATCATACCTTCCTTATTGTTGTCCAGTCTTCAAGAATATCAAGATCTTGTAACATATAAACTATATACGGACGTTGAAAAGTCAAGGTCAGTTTAGCTATAAGAATTTCGATTTTAAACTACACTTCCAAATTTCCGTTTTTCAGAGACTGGAAGAATGACTTAAGACAGAAACCTTCAACATGCTGAATTCTGACTCCAAACTGTTTTTCAAAAAACTTAGTACCGGCATAAGTATGTTCTAGTACTTCAGATATTATAACTATATTCTCTTAATCCTATGGTGTCTCTGACAGTAAGATACACCAACAACCTAATCACTATTTTGAGGTGGGTGAGGGGAAAGCAGGAGCCAGGGGAGGGTACCATAGGGAATGCCAAGATTGAATGTATACATTAATTTAAAGGCATACCAGTTTCAGAGACATTAAAAATGTTAAAAAGTACACGAGAATTAACCAATCATGCTATATAATAAACAGCTGCTTCATTTCAAAGCCCTTGTGATCTACAAAGCCATATTAATTTTCAAAGTTGAGATCATGGCTAAATTTCTTAACCTCTCTACCTCGCTTAATCTAAACTATACCCTTCTGCTTTCAATCATTTTTTAAAATCATCTTTTCTTATTACAGGATTATGCAAATGAAGACAATGTATACTAATAAAAGTTACAGAGTGCACAGTGCAAAAAAGTACATTAAAACAACAACAAAAAATTTTAAAAAAACATGGAAAATTTGAAAAAGGATATCTGACACAACAACTGGCTTCTTTTTGTCAGGACTGAAAGGATCCTTCCTCTTTTTTCTTGACTGAAGCTCATCGTTCCACAGCTCTGGCAAGTAAATAAAAATTAAGTATTATCTGATTTCTTGAGATCAAAGGGGAAAAAAGACTATAATTTCATAGTAGCAAAACTGCATTGGTGGCTATGTTTATATGATATAAATATGGGTATATACTATATATATATATATGACTAGATATAATTTCATGAGCAGCTATATATTCATGAATTTTCCTCTGCTTTCATTAGAGCAAAATTCAATTTGGCACTTAACGCCTAGTAACTGATGAACATAAATGTCAGGCACTTAAATATTCATCACATGAGTGGTCTCAACTAATCTTCAAAGTTACCTCTCAGGCAGACAGTTTCATTACTTCAATCATATGAACAGACTGACTCAGAAAAGCTAAAACAACTGTCACCCATGGTCACCCAACTAATGGAACAGTGGCACGGGAGCCTGCCTTCTCCATACTGGAGAAACAGAATTTATAACAAGTAACACAGTACACACGCAAGAATCATAGGATAACCCAGGAAATCTTCCAAGGTGTAGAAAGCCTTTCCCTGAAAAAGCCAATTTCACTTTGGCCTAATCTAATTGTTAATAAATATTTCCCTTTTTTGAGACAAAAATCTGCCTCCTTATAATATCCATCCTTTTGTCCTAGTTTGTGTAGGACCAAGAGAAAAGGCTTCTATTCCTTCTTCCACGTGACAATCTTTCAAGACTTAAGAGGAAAGAATATATACTGTAGCTGTCTTCCAATACTACTCTTCTGTTGTAGTAATATTCTTAACTGTTCTTACAGTACATTATTCTTATGCCTGTTGTTCTGTCGTACTTCTGTTTTATTCCTTTTCATGTGCTTCATTTTCTACATCTTTCTGAAGTATGAGTCCATTAAAGCAACACTCACAATCACAGCAAATTTTTTAGCAGTCTTCCTCCTGCCCGCTCTTTAGGACACCTGATTTATATACCGTTTGTATAGGAGACGAGATGTGATGAGACACCTCAGTAAACCAGAGGTTCAGTGTCGCTCACACATGAATCACAGCCTTCCCTTTACCTGAGGTAATATCAATGCTGTGCCGGTCCTCTTCAAGCCTTCTGATCTTCTCCTCCAGCTCACTCTGTACTGTATCATATAACAACAGCTTTTCACTCTGGGAGAAAAAAAACAGATCACACATAAGTAGGAAGAAAAGAATCGTTCCATATTTAACTAACAGTACCAAATAACTCACTCTTCAAGTATTTTAACATATGGTGCTTTTGTTGAAATTCAACTTAAAAATTTTAATGATGAAATGTCAAATATATGAATGAACGAAGACTAGAAAGTACAGAATCTAAGTATACAGTGAACTACACACAATTAAATTGTTTAAGAACATCTAAATCTTAAAAAAAAAAAAAAAAAAAGAACATCTAAATCTGCATGTGATAAAGAGGCAAATATGTACTTCATAAAAAACTCACAGTGAGCTCCTGTAGCCCCTTTTAAATACAGGCAGGTCCCCTGTCGGCACAATGGAGAGCCTGTATTGTAAAATGTATCACTGTAAAACAAACTATTTTTTCTCCTATCCTGTCCTGTAAAATGTATCATTGTAAAACAAGCTATTTTTTCTCCTATCAGAACAATTCCTCACTAATATGTCAATCATATTAAAAGAGATTAATATATCAAGAGAAAAATTCAAGTATAAATTTTATAATTATTTAAACAATTTAATTAAAGATAAAATTGTAAAATTACAGGCTAATTATATCCCAATCTTTCAACAAAACTATAGAAAGACTGAGCCACTGGCTAAGAGACAAGACTGTTTACTAGTAAATCAGACTAGAATCGAGGTCTACTTATTCTAGTCCACTGTTGTTTTTATTATAAAATACTGTATTCTTTATTTTAAAAGCCACAAGATGAGCATCAATATAATGTGTGTGTGTGCACTCAGTAGTGTCCAACTCTATGTGACCCCATGGACTATAGTCCATCAGGCTTCTCTGTTTATGGAATTTTCTAAGCAAGAATACTGGAGTGGGTTGCCATTTCCCACTATAATTTTATATGATAAATTACACATAGATTTATCATCTAAAAGGCTGTGACAGATTGCCACCCACCTACCACATGCATATCTCTAGTAAAGACAATAGCCTGTTGGGATATAGCTAGATATGACTGTCTCATAGTAGCTACTGGAATACAGTTAGTTATGATTTCTCGTGGAAGGCATAAGTCATGCCCATTTTCAGCATTCCCAGTGTCAATCATGAAGTCTTCTTTTTTGGGGATTGAAATTTAGAGTCTACATATGCTTGAAGGTTCTCCCAAGTGGTAGAGAAAAGATGGTTTCTGTAAATTTGAAGCAATCCCAGAGGTAGAGAGAAAGCAGAGCTGAAGAAGGCTAAAACTAGATCTCCTTTGAAAAATTATCTCATTACATGTTACTCGCTATGCTAACGTCCTTTTACTTACTCCTCTGCTTTTGGTAAAATTTTATTGAATAGTTTAGCATTATCTACATTGTACTACAAGAATTGGGAACTGTTACATAGCAGATAAGAAGCAAGAACAGCCTGCAGCCACAGTCAAGATTGTGTGATGGCTATGAATAGAACCAGATTCTCCAACCAAAGAGGACTCTGAAAGCTAAGCAGGAGTGATAAAGACTTTGCTTTCAAGAATATTTCAATGAAAAATTTTTTTGTAAAAATTACCATTAAAAAAAAAAGAACATGGACTTTAAGCTGGTAAATTCTTTGTATTCCATTGATATATTTGCCCTAGGCCAAGCAGAAATTCTGAAATAAACCTACCAGTCATTGTTTACAATTTAAAAAAAAAAAGGGTACAATGGGACTGAAACATTTGAAGTTCTGAAGGCATCTCTAAAAAATATTATAGGTATATTTTAAATTACACAAATAGAAGTGTCTTGACTCTATCCTCATTATTCTTTGTTCTTCTCTTCCTTATCCCCAGCCTCTCAACAGCCTTCCATGAGAAGGAAAGAAAGTCATAAATGAAGCAAGTAAAAAGCCATCCAGAAAGAAAGAGGCATTCAAACTCCCTTGCTTTGGTGCCTCTAGAGCCTTCTATACTCAATAGGTAATTTAGCTTTTTTAAAGTATTACTAATTGTAACTACATATTTGGCTTCAAAATCCCACCCTCCTCCAATCTTCACACGTATACTTAGTGAACCTGCTCACCGACCCCTTTCACCAACTGAGATCATGCTCCTTCTCATCAGGGCCATGTTAGGGAGTGCCAGGAAAGTGGCTCCAAGGTTCCATGTTTGCACTGGTCTCCCTCTGGCCTGGATTCAGAACCAACTGCCTCTTGGCAGTTCCCTGACTAAGACACCTCACAGTTTCGAACCTGAACTAGCATCTTGGGAGATTTTCAAGGACTAGCATTACCAGAGAAAAAACAAAACATATTAATAAGGCTACAGTCTTTGTTTTTTTAAGTATGCTGCATTAGAATAAAAAGATAAGCAGAATAGGATTTAAAAGCCAAGAAACAGACTCCAGTTGTGGAAAATGTTACAAAAAAGTGACTTTTCAAATCATTTGAAAACTAGATGATAATAAATGACAAGAGAAAAATGAGTTTAACTGTACAGAGAAAAAAAAGTTGGCTTAAAACTCAACATTCAGCAAACTAAGATCATAGCATCCATCCCCATCATTTCATAGCAAATAGATGATGAAACAATGGAAACAGTGAGAGACTTTACTTTTCAGGGCTCCAAAATCACTGCAGATGGTGACTGCAGCCATGAAATTAAAGGACGCTCCTTGGAAGAAAAGTTATGACCAACCTAGACAGCTTATTAAAAAGGAGAGACATTACTTTGCCAACAAAGGTCTATCTAGTCAAAGTTATGGTTTTTGCAGTAGTCATGTATGGATATGAGAGCTGGACCATAAAGAAAGCTGAAGAATTGATGCTTCTGAACTGTGGTGCTGGAGAAGACTCTTGAGAGTCCCTTGGAGATCCAACCAGTCCATTCTAAAGGAAATCAGTCCTGAATATTCATTGGAAGGACTGATGTTGAAGCTGAAACTCCAATCCTTTGGCCACCTGATGCGAAAAACTGACTCACTGGAAAAGACCCTGATGCTGGGAAAGACTGAAGGCAGGAGAAGGGGATGACAGAGGATGAGATGGTTGGATGGCATCACCGACTCAATGAACATGACTTTGAGCAAGCTCTGGGAGTTGGTGATGGACAGGGAGGCCTGGCATGCTGCAGTCCATGCGGTCACAAAGAGTCAGACATGACTGAGTGACTGAACTGAACTGATGCAGAGAAAAAATTCTATAACATGAGGTTCTTTGCCTTATGTTATACAAAAAAACTAATGGACTAAACAAATTTATACAATGAAATTTAAAGGAAGTATGTTGGGATGAAGAAAGCTTTTCAAAGCCCAAAAATCTGAAGGACAAGTTTTTTTTTACAAGTTATGTTTTAAAAAACTATTTGTGCACATAGAAGTTAAAGACACATTAAAAAAGCAAACAAAGGTAAGAAGAAAGCAATAAAAAATATCTGCAACATGACAAAGCCTTAAAACCATCAGATGAAATTAAACAAGCATAGATAAATCAGTAAGAAAAATCTAAATACTGTCCATACTCACTACCAAAAACAGCCAAAAGAAGAGACCATACTCACTACCAAAAACAGCCAAAAGAAGAGACAAATATAAGGGCAAATTAAATGTGCAGTATGTAATACTATTCTTCACTTGGCAAAGTTGTTTTATCCTTTTCAATTATAAAAAACGCCTACCAGAAAAATAAATGACCCAATCAAAAAATAGGCTAAAGAACTAAACAGACATTTCTCCAAAGAAGACATACAGATGGCTAACAAACACAGGAAAAGATGCTCAACATCGCTCATTATCAGAGAAATGCAAATCAAAACCACAATGAGGTACCATCTCACGGCAGTCAGAATGGCTGCTATCAAAATGTCTACAAACAATAAATGCTGGAGAGGGTGTGGAGAAAAGGGAACCCTCTTACACTGTCGGTGGGAATGCAAACTAGAACAGCCACTATGGAGAACAGTGTGGAGATTCCTTAAAAAACTGAAAATAGAACTGCCATATGACCCAGCAATCCCACTGTGGGGCATACACACTGAGGACACCAGAATTGAAAGAGACACATGTACCCCAATGTTCATCGCAGCACTGTTTATAATAGCCAGGACATGGCAGCAACCTAGATGTCCACCAGCAGATGAATGGATAAGAAAGGTGTGGTACATATACACAGCAGAATATTACTCAGCTATTAAGACGAATGCATTTGAATCAGTTCCAATGAGGTGGATGAAACTGGAGCCAATTATACAGAGTGAAGTAAGTCAGAAAGAAAAACACCACTACAGTATTTATTAACAGATATATATACGGAATTTAGAAAGATGGTAACAACAACCCTATATGTAAAACAGCAAAAGAGACATAGATATACAGAACAGACTTTTGGACTCTGTGGGAGAAGATGAGGGTGGGATGATTTGCGAGAATAGCATTGAAATATGTATATTACCATATGTGAAATAGATCACCAGTCTAAGTTTGATGCATGAGACAGGGTGCTCAAAGCCGGTGCACTGGGACAACCCAGAGGGATGGGATGGGGAGGGAGGTGGGGAGGGGTGATTCGGGATGGGGGACACACGTATACCCATAGCTGATTCATGTCAATGTATGGTAAAAACCACCACAGTATTGTAAAGTAATTAGCCTCCAATTAAAATAAATTAATTAATTTAAAATAAATAAATAAACAATGCCAACTGATACAGAGAATACAAACCAACTCAACAATTTAGAAAGTAACTTACAAATAAGTTTTAAGGACTTCACTGACTATATCCTTTGATCTAGTAATTACACTGAGGATTCCATCCTAAAGAAATAACAACCTTGGCCAATATTGCATGGAAAAAGATGCCCACAACAGCAATACTCACAATGCATAAAACCAGGAACAAAGTAAAATCCAATAACAGAGTATTGGCTACAGAAATTATTGTACTACTCTGTAGATAACAAACATTCAGAATTCAAAAAGTAGGGGAAAACTGCTACAGTAAAATTACAAATGAATCCAGATCATAAAATCTCTCTTCCCGAAGACATAATGAAGTAAACAGAAAACATGTACAAAATAAATCAACAAACTACACTTATAGTTATCAAAGGAAGGAGCACAATGCCATGCCATAACCTCTGAGCATGATAAATAAACTGAGACAGAACCCCAAGATCTGCATTATGTACACTATACACATGCAGGCACTCTGTAAAGAAAGAATTTGAGAAGGGGGAATATTCGAAAAGTCTGAGTCATACTTCCAAATCTAGAAAGAAATGAAGAAGGGTCTGGATAGGGGAAAATACATGGGAAGCCCCAAAGAGAGAAAGGCTCACCAGTGAGAAGAAAACTTCTAGAGCTCAGCAGCTGACAAGCTCTGCACACAGGCAGATTTTATTGACTCACTCCTAGATATGAATGATGGCCAAAGGTGGCCAGTTGTTTGTGAAAAGCATCAAAACGAAAGACACGGAGACAAATGAACAAAAAAGAAGTATAAAGAAACAGAAACAAGATACAGAAAAAAAAGTTCAAAACAACTGCATTTAAGACCCATAAAGGGATGAGATCACACCCATGAGAAAAGAATAGGAGTTGGAAAAAATATAAAACATGGGTAATCAGAGGACTTAAGAGCTCCTGGAAATTAAATACAGAATGGAAATAAAATATTTAGTAGGAGGATTGGAAAAGAAAGTTGAATATACTCATAAAAAGAATAAAATAAGAATGAAGGGAGGAGGTGGAGGGAAGCACAATAAAAATATAATATGTAAGATTTACATAATATGTAATAATATAAATATATATGAAATATAAGAAAATTCAAAGATCAATCTTGGAGGTTCAGCAATTAACCAATAAGAGTTCCAAAAGGAGAAAACAGGAGGAGCCAAGATGGCGGAGGAATGGGACGGGGAGACCACTTTCTCTCCTACAAATTCATCGAAAGAACATTTGAACGCTGAGCAAATTTCACAAAACAACTTCTGATCGCTAGCAGAGGACATCAGGCGCCCAGAAAAGCAGCCCATTGTCTTCGAAGGGAGGTAGGACAAAATATAAACAATAAAAAGGGAGTCAAAAGAGCTACGGACGGAGACCCGTCCCGGGAAGGGAGTCTTTATAGAGGAAGTTTCCAATCACCAGGAAACCCTCTCACTGGTGGGACTGGGGGAAGTTTTCGGCATTCTAACTGGGAGGAAAAATTAAACAAGGCCCACAGATTACGTGCCTAAAAGCAACTCCCAGCGGAAAAGTACCCCAGACGCCCGTACCCGCCAGCAACAAGCGGGGCGGAACGGAGAGGAGCGGGCGGCATTGCTTAGGGTAAGGACCGGCCCGAAGACCCTGAGAACAATCGGAGGGAGCCTTTTTAAACTGGGGGATAGCAAGGGACAAAATTAACTGGCCCGAGCACACTGCCGGCGGTTCGCAAAACAAAGGGACTGAGAATGTCCAGAGAAGAGCCGGCCCATCCCCGCTGGAGGTAGGAGGCAGGGGGGAGGGGAAAGGGGCAAACTCAGCCCCTGAGAAGCCACCCCCTCCCACACTGCAAACAGGCCTCCGGGTTCTAGCTAGAGACTTCCTGAGACCCGACTGGCGGTGCGTGCTGGGGCCACGGAGGGAAAAAGTGCGCCATACCCGGGGAGATTGCGCCCAACCCTCTGGGCTGCCTGGGCCACTCGCCGTGGAGGGAAAAGGCGTGCTGCACCCGGGAGAGTACGCCCAAGCCTCTGGCTACCTGGGCCGCTCGACGCGGAGGGAAAAGGCGCGCCACATCCTGGGAGAGTGCGCCCAAGCCTCTGGCTGTCTGGGCCGCTCAGGCCGGGGAAGTCACAAAGCGCAGGCGCAACCGAATCCGCGCTTTTGTGGAGTACCCGAAAACTGGAACCGCACTCAACGCAGGGCCCGCTCCATATAGAGCAGCCGGGAGCCTGAGCAGTGTAGACGGTGAAAGCACTGACACCCGTGAGCGGGGCAAACCCAGTGTGACCGGAACACGGTGAGCGCTATCCACACAGAGTGGTATCTGTCTGCAGCGCCCCGCCCTCCCCGCAGCAGGACTGAACTGAACTAGAGAACCTAAATAGGAGATCGCCTCCGCCCGCCTGTGTCAAGGCAGATATTAGACACCAAAGACACGGCAAACAGAAGCCAAATAAACAAAGGGAACGGCCGGTGCAACAGATTAAATTCCCTGAAGGTAACACCGACTACACAGGAAGGGGCCTACAGATATCGAGAAGTGTAAGCTGGAAAGAGGAGCTATCTGAAATTGAACTGAACCTACGCTGACCGCAACAACTCCACAACTCCAGAGAAATTCCTAGATATATATGTACATGTATTTTTTTAATTTAAAAAAATATATTTTTTTTTCTTTCCTTTTTTTTTTAATTTTTTCTTTTATCTTCTTTTAAAATTCCCTATTACTCCCCCATTACTCCTCAACTTTCATTTTCATATATTTTTACCATTTTTTTAATTAGGGAAAAAAAAGGTTTTTTTTTCTTTTTTTTTCTTTTTCTTGTTTTTCTCTCCTATTTCCTTTTAAAGTCCTCTAATACTCCTCTATTATTCCTTAATTTTCATTTTCATTTCACTATAACCTTGCCAAAAAGAAAAAAAAGAGAGAGAGAAACCCTATTTTTAAACCAAACTTCATATACAGTTCTAAATTTTTTGTGTGTTTTTGTTTTTAAATATTGTATTTCAAAGAGTCTAACCTCTACACTAGATTTTCAATCTCTGTTTTTCAGTAGTATGTGATATAAATTTTGGTCATTTAAGAATCCAATATTCAGTTCCCATTTCTATTCAGGAGTGTGGTGATACTCTCCCACTTTTGACTCTCTGTTTTCTACCTCAGAACACCTCTATTTCCTCCATTCCCCCTCTCTTCCTAATCCAACTCTGTGAATCTTTGTGGGTGTCTGGGCTACGGAGAACACTTTGGGAACAGATAACTGCGTAGATCTGTCTCTCTCCTCTTGAGTCCCCTTTTTCTCCTCCTGCTCACCTCTATCTCCTTCCTCCCTCTCCTATTCTTCATGTAACTCTGTGAACCTCTCTGGTTGTCTCTCACGGTGGAGAATCTTTTCACCATTAACCTAGAAGTTTTATTATCAGTGCTGTATAGTTGGAGAAGTCTTGAGACTATTGGAAGAATAAAACTGAAATCCAGAGGCAGGAGACTTAAGCCCAAATCCTGAGAAAACCAGAAAACTCCTGACTACACGGAACATTAAGGAATAAGAGACCATCCAAAAGCTTCCATACCTACACCAAAACCAACCACCACCCAAGAGCCAATAAGCTCCAGTACAAGACATACCACGCAAATTCTTTAGCAACGCAGGAACATAGACCTGAGTGTCAACATACAGGCTCTCCAAAGTCACACCTAACACAGAGACCCATCGCAAAACTCATTACTGGACACTCCATTGCACTCCAGAGAGAAGAAATCCAATTCCACGCACCAGATCGCTAACACAAGCTTCCCTAACCAGGAAACCTTGACAAACCAATCGTCCAACCCCACCCACTGGGTGAAACCTCCACAATAAAAAGGAACCTCAGACCACAAGAATACAGAAAGCCCACTCCAGACACAGCAATCTAAACAAGATGAAAAGGCAGAGAAATACCCAACAGCTAAAGAAACATGAAAAAAGCCCACCAAGTCAAACAAAAGAGGAGGAAATAGGGAATCTACCTGAAAAAGAATTTAGAATAATGATAATAAAAATGATCCAAAATCTTGAAAACAAAATGGAGTTACAAATAAATAGCCTGGAGACAAAGATTGAGAAGATGCAAGAAATGTTTAACAAGGACCTAGAAGAAATTTAAAAAGTCAATTAAAAATTAAGAATGAAATAAATGAGATCAAAAACACTCTGGAGGGAACCATGAGTAGAATAACAGAGATAGAAGATAGGATAAGTGAGTTAGAAGATAAAATGGTGGAAATAAATGAAGCAGAGAGGAAAAAAGAAAAAAGAATCAAAAGAAATGAGGACAACCTCAGGGACCTCTGGGACAAAGTGAAACGCCCCAACATTCGAATCATAGGAGTCCCAGAAGAAGAAGACAAAAAGAAAGGCCATGAGAAGTTACTCGAGGAGATAATAGCTGAAAACTTCCCTAAAATGGGGAAGGAAATAGCCACCCAAGTCCAAGAAACCCAGAGAGTCCCAAACAGGATAAACCCAAGGCGAAACACCCCAAGACACATATTAATCAAATTAACAAAGATCAAACACAAAGAAAAAATATTAAAAGCAGCAAGGGAGAAACAACAAATAACACACAAAGGGATTCCCATAAGGATAACAGCTGATCTATCAATAGAAACCCTTCAGGCCAGAAGGGAATGGCAGGACATACTTAAAGTAATGAAAGAGAATAACCTACAACCTAGATTACTCTACCCAGCAAGGATCTCATTCAGATATGAAGGAGAACTCAAAAGCTTTACAGACAAGCAAAAGCTGAGAGAATTCAGCACCACCAAACCAGCTTTTCAACAAATGCTAAAGGATCTTCTCTAGACAGGAAACACAGAAAGGTGGTATAAAAGTGAACTCCAAACAACAAAATAAATGGCAATGGGACCATACCTATCAATAATCACCTTAAATGTAAATGGGTTGAATGCCCCAACCAAAAGACAAAGGCTGGCTGAATGGACACAAAAGCAAGACCCCTATATATGCTGTCCACAAGAGACCCACCTCAAAGCAAGGGACACATACAGACTAAAAGTGAAGGGCTGGAAAAAAATATTCCACGCAAACGGAGACCAAAAGAAAGCAGGAGTTGCAATACTCATATCAGATAAAATAGACTTTCAAATGAAGGCTGTGAAAAGAGACAAAGATGGACACTACATAATGATCAAAGGATCAATCCAAGAAGAAGATATAATAATTATAAATATATATGCACCCAACATAGGAGCACCGCAATATGTAAGGCAAACGCTAACGAGTATGAAAGAGGAAATTAATAGTAACACAATAATAGTAGGAGAATTTAATACCCCACTCGCAACTATGGATAGATCAACTAAACAGAAAATGAACAAGGAAACACAAACTTTAACGGACACAATGGACCAGCTAGACCTAATTGACATCTATAGGACGTTTCACCCCAAAACAATCAACTTCACCTTTTTCTCAAGTGCACACGGAACCTTCTCCAGAATAGATCACATCCTGGGCCATAAATCTAGTCTTGGTAAATTCAAAAAGATTGAAATCATTCCAGTCATCTTTTCTGACCACAGTGCAGTAAGATTAGATCTCAATTACAGGAAAAAAATTATTAAAAATTCAAACATATGGAGGCTAAACAACACGCTTCTGAATAACCAACAAATCATAGAAGAAATCAAAAAAGAAATCAAAATATGCATAGAAATGAATGAAAATGATAACACAACAACCCAAAACCTATGGGACACTGTAAAAGCAGTGCTAAGGGGAAGATTCATAGCATTACAGGCCTACCTCAAGAAACAAGAAAAAAGTCAAATAAATAACCTAACTCTACACCTAAAGCAACTAGAGGAGGAAGAAATGAAGAACCCCAGGGTTAGTAGAAGGAAAGAAATCTTAAAAATTAGGGCAGAAATAAATGCAAAAGAAACTAAAGAGATCATAGCAAAAATTAACAAAGCTAAAAGCTGGTTTTTTGAAAAAATAAACAAAATTGACAAACCATTAGCAAGACTCATTAAGAAACAAGGGGAGAAGAACCAAATTAACAAAATTAGAAATGAAAATGGAGAGATCACAACAGACAACACTGAAATACAAAGAATCATAAGAGACTACTACCAGCAGCTCTATGCCAATAAAATGGACAACTTGGAAGAAATGGACAAGTTCTTAGAGAAGTATAACTTTCCAAAACTGAACCAGGAAGAAATAGAAGATCTTAACAAAACGATCACAAGCAAGGAAATCGAAACTGTAATCAGAAATCTTCCAGCAAACAAAAGCCCAGGACCAGATGGCTTCACAGCTGAATTCTACCAAAAATCTAGAGAAGAGCTAACACCTATCTTACTCAAACTCTTCCAGAAAATTGCAGAAGAAGGTAAACTTCCAAGCTCATTCTATGAGGCCACCATCACCCTAATTCCAAAATCAGACAAAGATGCCACAAAAAAAGAAAACTACAGGCCAATATCACTGATGAACATAGATGCAAAAATCCTTAACAAAATTCTAGCAAACAGAATCCAACAACATATTAAAAAAATCATACATCATGACCAAGTGGGCTTTATCCCAGGAATGCAAGGATTCTTTAATATCTGCAAATCAATCAATGTAATACACCACATTAACAAATCATAACCCTATGATTATCTCAATAGATGCAGAAAAAGCCTTTGACAAAATTCAACATCCATTTATGATTAAAACTCTCCAGAAAGCAGGAATAGAAGGAACATACCTCAACATAATAAAAGCTATATATGACAAACCCACAGCAAGCATCACCCTCAATGGTGAAAAATTGAAAGCATTTCCCCTGAAATCAGGAACAAGACAAGGGTGCCCACTCTCACCACTACTATTCAACATAGTTTTGGAAGTTTTGGCCACAGCAATCAGGGCAGAAAAACAAGTAAAAGGAATCCAGATAGGAAAAGAAGAAGTGAAACTCTCGCTGTTTGCAGATGACATGATCCTCTACATAGAAAACCCTAAAGACTCTACCAGAAAATTACTAGAGCTAATCAACGAATACAGTCAAGTTGCAGGATATAAAATTAACACACAGAAATCTCTTGCATTCCTATACACTAACAATGAGAAAACAGAGAAATTAAGGAAACAATACCATTCACCATTGCAACAAAAAGAATAAAATACTTAGGAGTATATCTACCTAAAGAAACAAAAGACCTATACATAGAAAACTATAAAACACTGGTGAAAGAAATCAAAGAGGACACAAACAGATGGAGAAATATACCGTGTTCATGGATTGGAAGAATCAATATTGTCAAAATGGCTATACTACCCAAAGCAATCTATAGATTCAATGCAATCCCTATCAAACTACCAACGGTATTTTTCACAGAACTAGAACAAATAATTTCACAATTTGTATGGAAATACAAAAAACCTCGAATAGCCAAAGTAATCCTGAGAAAGAAGAATGGAACTGGAGGAATCAATCTGCCTGACTTCAGACTATACTACAAAGCCACAGTCATCAAGACAGTATGGTACTGGCACAAAGACAGAAATATAAATCAATGGAACAGAATAGAAAGCCCAGAGATAAATCCACGAACCTATGGACACCTTATCTTCGACAAAGGAGGCAAGGATATACAATGGAAAAAAGACAACCTCTTTAACAAGTGGTGCTGGGAAAACTGCTCAACCACCTGTAAAAGAATGAAACTAGAACACTTTCTAACACCATACACAAAAATAAACTCAAAATGGATTAAAGATCTAAATGTAAGACCAGAAACTATAAAACTCCTAGAGGAGAACATAGGCAAAGCACTCTCCGACATAAATCACAGCAGGATCCTCTATGACCCACATCTCAGAATTTTAGAAATAAAAGCAAAAATAAACAAGTGGGACCTAATGAAACTTAAAAGCTTTTGCACAACAAAGGAAACTATAAGCAAGGTGAAAAGACAGCCCTCAGATTGGGAGAAAATAATAGCAAACGAAGCAACAGACAAAGGATTAATCTCAAAAATACACAAGCAGCTCATACAGCTCAATATCAGAAAAATAAATGACCCAATCAAAAAATGGGCCAAAGAACTAAACAGACATTTCTCCAAGGAAGACATACAGATGGCTAACAAACACATGAAAAGATGCTCAACATCACTCATTATCAGAGAAATGCAAATCAAAACCACAATGAGGTACCAGGACACGCCAGTCAGGATGGCTGCTATCCAAAAGTCTACAAGCAATAAATGCTGGAGAGGGTGTGGAGAAAGGGAACCCTCTTACACTGTTGGTGGGAATGCAAATTAGTACAGCCACTATGGAAAACAGTGTGGAGATTTCTTAAAAAGCTGGAAATAGAACTGCCATATGACCCAGCAATCCCACTTCTGGGCATACACACCAAGGAAACCAGATCTGAAAGAGACACGTGCACCCCAATGTTCATCGCAGAACTGTTTATAATAGCCAGGTCATGGAAGCAACCTAGATGCCCATCAGCAGATGAATGGATGAGGAAGCTGTGGTACATATACACCATGGAATATTACTCAGCCATTAAAAAGAATTCATTTGAATCAGTTCTAATGAGATGGATGAAACTGGAGTCCATTATACAGAGCGAAGTAAGCCAGAAAGATAAAGACCATTACAGTATACTAACACATATATACGGAATTTAGAAAGATGGTAATGATAACCCTATATGCAAAAAAAGAAAGGGAGACTCAGATGTATAAAACAGACTTGTGGACTCTGGGAGAAGGCGAGGGTGGGATGTTTCAAGAGAACAGCATTGAAACATGTATATTATCTAGGGTGAAACAGATCACCAGCCCAGGTTGGGTGCATGAGACAAGTGCTCGGGCCTGGTACACTGGGAAGACCCAGAGGGATCGGGTGGAGAGGGAGGTGGGAGGGGGGACCGGGATGGGGAATACATGTAAATCCATGGCTAATTCATTTCAATGTATGACAAAAACTACTGTAATGATGTAAAGTAATTAGCCTCCAACTAATAAAAATAAATGGGGAAAAAAAAAAAAAAAAAATGAGAAAACAGAAAACAATGGAGCAGAACCAATATAAGAAACTTCTCAGAACAAAAGATATGTTTCCTGATATAAATGCTCCTCTGAGTATTCACATGAATGAAAAGAGACACACATATCACCTTGCTGTTCCATAGCATCAAGGATAAAGAAAACATCTTACAGCTATTCAGGAAGAAAACAGGTCATGTACAGTGGATCAGGATTCACAATGATAACAGGCTTCTCAAAGCAATACTGGAAGCTAGAAAACAATGGAAAACTGCCTTCAAGATTCTGAGGAAACATCATTACTTACCATCTAGAATTCCATACTCTGAAGGGTGAGTTAAAAGATGGTTCCAGACATGAAGGATGTAAGGGTTTTAAAACATGTCCCCAAAATCTTTGACATGCCTCCCTCAAAAGGTAGACCCTAATTCCAGTCCCCTTGAAAGTGAGCAGGACTTAATGACTCATCTGTAATGAACAGAATGTGGAAGAAATCTAGGTTATTAAAAACACTATCACTTCTGTCTTGCTCTTGTGAACCATCACTCTGGGAGAAGCTAGTCACAAGGTCATGGGAGCCCTCAGTCAGCCTGTGGAGAGGCCTTTGGGAATAAGGCTTCCAACCAACAACCAGCAACAACCTGCCAGCCTTTAAGTCACCGTAGAAGCAGTTCTGCAGTCCCAGTCAAGCCTTCAAATAGCTGCTTCCCTGGCTGACCTCTTCACGGCAATTTCATGTGATTCCCTGAGCCAGAACCACCCAGCTAATGCTCCCAAATTCCTGACCATAGAGACTGCAAAATAAAATGCTGATTACTGTTTCAAGTGACTAAATTTTGGAGTAATTTATTATAAAGCAATAGATAACCAACACAAGAAATCTCAAACAACTAACTTCTACACACTTTTTCCCAAGAAGCTACCCAACAAAACTGAAAAAAGAAAACAAGACTATAGCAGGGAAAGAAGTTAAAGGGAATTACTTTACTTGTGAAGAGATACCCATGAAGACAGAGAAGCAGCTGGCATAGAAAGTATCTGAAGGATGGAGCAGAAAGGAACAGGGTCTAGGGATGGAAGACTTGCTCCCAGGATGGAGAACTCCAGAAGGAAATGGGTCTCATGGATTACCTGACACATCTGACCATGTGGAAAATGGCAGTGCAGGTTTTCATAAATCTGCTGGAGTCTCTGGGGAGAACTGATAAATAAGAAAAAACTAACAATAAATGAAGCAATTAATTCCAAGGTTAAAAAAAAATAGTTGTACAAGAAGGGAAGTTTGAGCAAAGCATAACTCTGGGATCAGTAAAAAATAGTTATTGTTACAACAAAAACAAAAACTATGACATAACAACATTAGAAGAATGAGATGAGGGAAACTATTATGGAATCCTCAGCTTTCAAACGGTACTATACAAAACTGATATTATTTAGAAATGAGGCTAAACTTCAGAAGCAGTAGATAAAAGATTTAGACAGACAATTGCTGCTTGCATGTAGAACACAGAGATGGGAGTGGAGACTGCTGTTTTGCATTATAAGCCTGTGCTTTCAGAAATATGTATACACATTACCCAGTAAAAGCAGATTTTTAAGAGTATTCAGGGAGGGGGAAACTGGTTGAAGGCCGTCAAAAGGTACAAACTTCCAGTTATAAAATAAACAAGTACAACATGATTAATATAATTAACACCACTGTGTGTTATATACGCAAAATGTTAAAAGAGTAAATCCTAAGAGTTTTCATCACAAGGAAAAATTTATTTTTCTACTTTTTAATTTTGTATCTATATGAGATGATGGATGCCCATTAAATTTATATCATGATGCTTGTAAATTAAATCACTGTGATGCACACTTTAAACTTACACAGTGCTCTATGTCAATTACATCTTCATAAAACTAGAAGAAAAAAATTTTTTTTATTGAAGGATAATTGCTTTACAGAATTGTTGTTTTCTGTCAAATCTCAACATGAATCAGCCACAGGTATACATATACCCCCTCCCTTTTGAACCTCCCTTCCATCTCCCACCCCATCCCACCCCTCTAGGTTGATACAGAGCCCCTGTTTGAGTTTCCTGAGCCATAGAGCAACTTCCTGTTGGCTGTCTATTTTACATATAGTAATGTAAGTTTCCATGTTACTCTTTCCATACATCTCACCCTCTCCTCCCGTCTCCCCATGTTCATAAGTCTATTCTCTATGTCTGTTTCTCCACTGCTGCCCTGTAAATTGTTCAGTACCATTTTTCTAGATTCTATATGTGCATTAGAATATGATATTTATCTTTCTCTCTCTGACTCACTGCACTCTGTATAATAGGTTTTTGGTTCATTCACCTCATCGGAAGTGACTCACATGCATTTCCTTTTATGGCTGAGTAATATTCCATTGTGTATATGTACCACAACTTATTTTTCTATTCATCTGTCAGTGGACATCTAGGTTGCTTTCATGTTCTAGCTATTATAAATGTGCTGCTATAAACAATGGGATATATGTGTCTATTTCAGTTTTGGATATGCCTAGGAGTGGGATTGCTGGGTCATATGTTGGTTTTATTCTGGTTTTATTCCTAGTTTTTTAAGGAATCTCCATATCGTCTTCCATAGTGGCTGTATCAATTTACATTCCCACCAACAGTGCAAAAGCATTCCCTTTTCTCCACACCCTCTCCAGCATTTATTGTTTGTAGCCTTTTTGATGAGGGCCATTCTGACCCATGTGAAGCAGGATCTCATTGTAGTTTTGATTTGCATTTCTCTAATAATGAGCGATGTTGAGCATCTTTTCATGTGTTTGTTAGCTGTCTGTATGTCTTCTTTGGAGAAATGACTGTTTAGGCCTTTTCCCCACTTTTTGACTAGGCTGTGTGTTTTTCCGGCATTGAGTTGTATGAGCTGCTTGTATATTTTGGAAATTAATCTTTGTCAGTTGTTTCATTTGCTATTATTTTTTCCCATTGTGAGGGTTGTCTTTTCACTTTGCTTATAGTCTCCTTTGCTGTGCAAAAGCTTTTAAGTTTAGTTAGGTCCCACTTACTTACTTTTGTTTTTATTTCCATTACTCTAGGAGGTGGGTCATAGAGGATCTTGCTTTTATGTTGAGTGTTCTGCCTATGTTTTCCTCTAAAAGTTTTATAGTTTCTCGTCTTACATTTAGCTCTTAAATCATTTTGAGTTTATCTTTGTGTATGGTGTTAGGAAGTGTTCTAATTTCACTCTTTTGCATGCAGCTCTCCGGTTTTCCCAGCACCATTTATTGAAGAGGCTGTCTTTGCCCCATTGTGTATTCTTGCCTCCTTTGTCAAAAGTAAGGTACCCATAGGTGCATGGGTTTCTTTCTTGGCTTTTTTTTTTTTTCCTCTCATTCTCATTTTATTTTTTTCATTTATTTTTATTAGTTGGAGGCTAATTACTTTACAATACTGTAGTGGGTTTTGTCATACATTGACATGAATCAGCCATGGAGTTACATGTATTCCCCATCCCAATCCCCCCTCCCGCCTCCCTCTCTACCCTATCCCTCTGGGTCTTCCCAGTGCACCATGCCCGAGCACTTGTCTCATGCATCCAACCTGGGCTAGTGATCTGTTTCACCCTAGATAATATACATGTTTCGATGCTGTTCTCTCGAAACATCCCACCCTCGCCTTCTCCCACAGAGTCCAAAAGTCTGTTCTGTACATCTGTGTCTCTTTTTCTGTTTTGCATATAGGGTTATCATTACCATCTTTCTAAATCCCATATATATGTGTTAGTATGCTGTACTGTTCTTTATCTTTCTGACTTACTTCACTCTGTATAATGGGCTCCAATTTCATCCGTCTCATTAGAACTGATTCAAATGAATTCTTTTTAATGGCTGAGTAATATTCCATGGTGTATATGTACCTATCTTGTTCCATTGGTCTATATCTCAGTTTTTGTGCCAGTAACACACTATCTTGAAGACTGGAGCTTTGTAGTATAATCTGAAGTTAGGAAGGTTGATTTCTCCAGCTCCATTCTTCTTTCTCAAGACTGCTTTGGCTATTGAGGGTCTGTTCTGTTTCCATATGAATTGTGAAATTTTTTGTTCTAGTTCTATGAAAAATGCTACTGGTAATTTGATAGGGACCACATTGAATCTGTAGATTGCATTTGGTAGTATAGTCATTTTCATAATATTGATTCTTCCTACCCAGGAACATGGAATCTCTCTCCAGCTGTTTATGTCATCTTTGATTTCTTTCATTAGTGTCTTATAATTTTCTGTGTACAGTTCTTTTGTCTCTTTAGATAAGTTTATTCCTAGATATTTAATTCCTTTTGTTGCAATGGTGAATGGGATTGATTCCTTAATTTCTCTGATTTTTGTTAGTATATAGAAATGAAAGTGATTTCTGCATATTGATTTTGTATCCTGCAACTTTGCTGAATTCACTGATTAGCTCTAGTAATTTTCTGATACTACCTTAAGGGTTTTCTATGTACAGTACCATGTCATCTGCAAACAGTGAGAGGTTTACTTCTTTTCTGATCTGGATTCCTTTTATTTCTTTTTCCTATCTGATTGTTGTATCTAGGACTTCCAGAACTATGTTCAATAACAGTGGTGAAAGTGGACACCCTTGTCCTGTTGCTGATCTCAGGCAGAATGCTTTCAGTTTTTCACCATTCAGAATAATGTTTGCTGTAGGCTTACCATATATGGCTTTTACTATGTTGAGGTAGGTTCCTCCTATGCCCACTTTTTGAAGAGTTTTAATCATAAATGGGTGCTGGGTTTTGTCAAAGGCTTTTTCTGCATCTATTGAGATTATCATATGGTTTTTAATCTTTCAATTTATTAATATGGTGTATCACATTGATTGATTTTCATATACTGAAGAATCCTTGCATCCCTGGAATAAACCCAACTTGATCATGGTGTATGAGCTGTTTGATGTGTTGCTGAATTCTGTTTGCTAAAACTTTTTGAGGATTCTTGCATCTATGTTCATCAGTGATATTAGCCTGTAGTTTTCTTTTTTGTGTGTTGTCTTTGTCTGGTTTTGGTATCAGGGTGATGGTGGCCTTGTAGAATGAGTTTGGAAGTGTTCTTTCCTCTGCAATTTTTTGAAAGAGTTTTAGAAGGATAGGCATTAGTTCTTCTCTAAATGTTTGACAGAATTGTCCTATGAAGCCATCTGGTCCTGGGCTTTTGTTCTTTGGGAGATTTTTGATCACAGCTTCAATTTCAGTGCTTATAATTGGGTTGTTCATAATTTCTTTCTGGTTCAGTCTTGGAAAATTGAACTTTTTAAAGAATCTGTCCATTTCTTCCAGGTTATTTTATTGTCATATAGTTGCTCATAAGTCTCTTATTTCTGTACTGTTTGTTGTAATATCTCCTTTTTCATTTCTAATTTTGTTGATTTGATTCTTCTCTGTTTTTTTCTTGATGAGTCTGGCTAAAGGTTTGTCAATTTTGTTTATCTTCTCAAAGAAGCACCTTTTAGTTCTATTAATCTTTCCCACTATTTCTTTCATTTCTTTTTCATTTATTTCTGCTTGGATCTTTATGATTTCTTTGCTTCTACTAATTTTGGGGGTTTTTTGGTTCTTCTTTTTCCAGTTGTTTTAGGTGTAAAGTTAGGTTGTCTATTCAATGTTTTTCTTGTTTCTTAAGGTAGGATTGTATTGCTATCAACTTCCCTCTTAGAACTGCTTTTGCTGCATCCCATAGGTTTTGAGTTGTGTTTTCATTGTCATTTGTTTCTAGAAATTTCTTTATTTCCCTTTTGATTTCTTCAGTAATCTGCTGGTTATTTAGAAATGTGTTGATTAATCTCCATGTGTGTGTATTTCTTACAGTTTTTTTCTTGTAACTGATATCTAATGTCAGCACTGTGGTGCCCCTATGTTGAGTGCATAGATATTTACAATTGTTATGTCTTCCTCTTGGATTGATTGCTTGATCATTACATAGTGATCATTATATTCTTTATTTTTAGGTCTATTTTGTCTGACATGAGGATTGCTACTCCAGCTTTGCTTCCCGTTTGCATGAAACATACTTTTCTGTCCTCTCACTTTCAGTCTATATGTGTCTTGAGATCTGATGTGGGTTTCTTATAGACAGCATATATATTGGCCTTGTTTTTGTATCCATTCAGCCAGTCTGTGTCTTTTGGTTGGAGCATTTAATCCATTTACACTTAAAGTAATTATGATATATATATATATATATGTTCCTATTGCCATTTTCTTAATTGTTTGGGGTTGATTTTGTAGATCTTTTTTCTTCTCTTATATTTCTTGACTATATAAGTCCCTTTAACATTTGTTGTAAAGCTGGTTTGGTGGTACTGAATTCCCTTAACTTTTTCTTGTCTGAAAAGCATTTTATTTTTCCATCAATTTTGAATGAGATCTTTGTTGGGTATAGTAATCTTGGATGTAGATTTTTCCCTTTCAGTACTTTAAATATATCTTGCCATTCCCTTCTGGCCTGCAGAGTTTCTGATGAAAGATCAGCTGTTAAGCACATGTGGTTTCCCTTTTATGTTACTTGCTGCTTCTCCCTTGCTGCTTTTATTATTCTTTCTTTGTGTTTAGTCTTTGTGAGTTTGATCAGTATGTGTCTTGGCATGTTTCCCCTTGGATTTATCCTATATGGGACTCTTTGTGCCTCTTACACTTGATTGACTATTTCCTTTTCCATGTTGGGGAAATTTTCAACTATAATCTCTTCAAAAATTTTCTCATACCCTTTCTTTTTCTCTTCTTCTTCTGGGACCTCTATAATTCGAATGTTGGTGCATTTGATATGGTCCCAGAGGTCTCTGAGACTATCCTCAGTTCTTTTCATTCTTTTTACTTTATTCTGCTCTAAAGAAGTTATTTCCACCATTTTATCTTCCAGCTCACTGATTCGTTCTTCTGCTTTGGATATTGTACTACTAATTCCTTCTAGAGTATTTTTAGTTTCAGTAATTGTGTTGTTTGTCTCTGCATGTTTATTCTTTAATTCTTCTAGGTCTTTGTTAATTGATTCCTGTATTTTCTCCATCTTGTTTTCACAGTTTTTGATCATCTTTACTATCATTATTCTGAATTCTTTTTCAGGTAGTTTGCCTATTTCCTCTTCATTTATTTGGACTTCTTTGTTTCTAGTTTGTTCCTTCATTTATGTGGTATTTCTCTGCCTTTTCATTAATTTTTTTTAACTTCCTGTGCTTGAGGTCTCCTTTTCCCAGGCTTCCAGGTTGAATTCTTCCTTCCCTTTGGTTTCTGCCCACCTAAGGTTGGTCCCAGTGGTTTGTGTAAGCTTCATATAGGGTGAGATTTGTGCTGTGTGTTTGTTTGCTTTTCCTCAGATGGGCAAGGCTGGATGAAGTGGTACTCCTGTCTACTGATGATTTGGTTTATATTTTTGTTTTGTTTGTTGTTTAGATGAGGCATCCTGCACAGGGTGCTACTGGTGGTTGGGTGATGCAGGGTCTTGTATTCCAGAGGTTTCCTTTGTGTGAGTTCTTGCTATTTGATACCACCTAAGGTTACCCTGGCGTGCTGCTATTCATGGGGTCGCAAAGAATTGGACACGACTGAGCGATTGAACTGAACTGAACTGAAGGTTAGTTCTCTGGTAGCCTAGAGTCTTAGAGGCAGTGCTCCCACTCCAAAGGCTCATGGCTTGATCTCTTAAAGTGCTAAGGAGCATGGCTTGACCTTGCACATACTATTCTGCATTCCCTTCTGAGCTTTAAGTGCATAACTCTGTATTGTTCTGGGTTCCAAAGCTGAGACCTCATCAGAGCAGTGAATGAGCCAGTGGTTTCCTGGATGCTCACTCAGTTTTGAACCGAGTTGGAAGATGTCGAGTTTCTGAAAAGATTATAGACCTATCTCATGCAGGGCTGGGTTTGTCATTAATGAATCCCTACAAACAAAATCTGAGTCTGTCAACTAGTAGAAGTTTGTCTGTTCCTTTTCTCAACTGCCAAGCACTGAGGGCAGCCAGGCCACTGTAGGGAATCTTAAAGGAAAGAACCTCAGGACAAATGGTCCCAGCAGCTGCCAGGGTCTTCCCCCAATATTCCTTGATTAGGATCAGCTAGCCACGAGCAGCAGGCTCCTGGCTAGTTAAGCCAAATTGATACTGCATCCAAGCTTGATCTGCTCACTGCCTAACAGGCCAATGAATCTAAGAGACAAGGGGCTGAGGCAAGAAAGAGACTTTTTGGGGGGGGCCAGCTGATCAAGAAGATGGCAGGCAAGTGCCTTAAAAGAACCATCTTCTAATTTTAAAAATAAACAATAAAACACAAATGACCCTTAAAAAAAAGTATTTAGAGCAATAAGGATATGCTTATGAAATGCTGCTTATAAAAAAGTTAGGATACAAATAGTATACACAGTCACACCAGCTATGTGAAAAACAATTATACAAACATACGCACACTTAGGGCTTCCCGGGTGGCTCAGTGATAAAGAATCTGTCTGCATGCAGGAGCTTCAGGTTTAATCCATGGGTTGGGAAGATCCCATGAAGAAGGAAATGACAACCCACTCCAGTATTCTTGCCTGGGAAATCCCATGGACAGAGGAAGCTGGTGGGCTAGAGTTCATGGGGTGACAAAAAGTTGGATATGACTGAGCGACTGAGCATGCATGCACACTTATTAACAGTGATTACTTCTGCTTAGTAGATTATGGTTGCTTTTATTCTCTTCTTTAGACTTATTTCTCAAGCTTTCTCATCAAACACTTACTAATGTTATAATCAGAATAAAATAATCAAATGAATTGAAAGCCAAAAAAAATCAGAGCTCTGAAGAGCTCTCACCAATTTTTAAAAATAGGAACGCTAACCCTGAACCCTAAGGGCCTGGTTAAAACCTCGCTACCACCTGCCATCACATCTTAAAACTCATTTCCAGCTCTACGGGGAGGCTTAAATGAGATAACCTAAATAAAGCATCTCTACCTATCTTAGTGTGTGAGGCACTTTATAGTATTCTATAAATATGATTTTCTTCCTTAATTTGACACAAACCATCTGCTGCCTTGATTGCCTCTGTATACTCTCTGTGTGCAAACCTGCGTGAACCTGTCTAGTCTCTGGTCCTGGCCCTTCTTTTCTATCTGCTGCTAATCAAACTTTTACTCTGACAACTGGCAGTATGCCTTCCTTCTTCCCACTTCCCTTGCCCCTCAGGTTATTTCCATTATTAATATACGAGTCAAATGAAGAACTAAGGAATAAGCAGATACAAAGCCCTGTATAACAAAGTTCAGATTTAACACTAAACTACATAAATAACTACAAAAATCAAACAAAGGATTTCAATCCTTGTTCTGCTGCTTATTAACTGTGTGACTCGCAAGCAAATTACTTAACCTCTCTGAGTCTTTGTTAACCTATTCATAACAACCAAGACAATTCCTATTCTATAAAATTGTTGTCAGGATTAAAATGAGAGCGAATGTAAAATACATAACACTCTAAATATTTAAAGTTCCTATTCACCTTCTATTTCCTATCTAAAATGCCCTTGAGCTAGTGGTGAGTATTTTCAGATTAACTATATAATTAAACAGATTAATTATAATAGTAATTATATATTAAACATTTAAAACATCAAACCATAACTAAACCAGAAGAAATTGAGGTAAATATTCAGCATCTCTATGAAGAAGCGAGGACTGTCAAAGCTGAAAAATGATGGAAGAGAAAGAATATCAATACAATTGCCTAAGTAAAAAACATTACTTAAATGTATCTTGTTGACTTTTATTTACAGCAATGCAGTACACTATATATTCACAAAAAACAAAACTAAATAAAACTCCCAACACATTTAGACATTCTAGATAGAATACCACAAAATATCTTTTTAAAGATATAGCTAATCTCTCAAGAAAATAAGAGATCTCCCCAAGGATCAAACATAAACAAGGAGCTAGAAACCAGCATGCTAACCTGATACTGAAACTGTGGTTTCCTTGAGGGTATTTGCTGGTTACTGAACAGAGGAGGCATGGTTTTTAGTGGCTGTTTGGTTAAAAGAGAAAGATCTTGGAGGTAACTGAGATCCCTGCATGGTTCTGAAGGGTTACGACATTTTATGAAAAGACTGACTTAAACGATCCACCTGAGGGAAATCTCTTAGCATAGAGCATAAGTGGAGAAAAAAGTTTTCCCTAAACATGTATCATCTCAGGTCTGACTTCTACATATCTGAGATTTAAACACAGAAAATCCCAAGCCAAAAAACTAAAGCAGTCATGTGCTGGTGGCAGATGAGGATACCTGGCTAAAACAACTCAGCAGAAAAAACAGCAGATACTATTTGAAGGGGGCTTCCCAGGTGGCACTGTGGTAGAGAACCTGCCTGCCAATGCAGGAGACGCAAGAGACAGGGTTTGATCCCTGGGTTGGGAAAATTCCCCTGGAGGAGGAAATGGCAACCCACTCCAGTATTCTTGCCCGGAGAATTCCATGGACAGAGCAGCCTGGTGGGCTACCGTCCACAGGGTTGCAAAGAGCCAGACATGACTGAGCATATGCACGCACACACATACACACAATCTCAAGAGCCACGTCTTCTGTCCAAGGCTCACAGAATTCCTACCAATAAAGCCTCCAGAATCAGGAAATAAGGAAACAAACTGTGAGGTTTGGCAGAAATAAGAAACAGCAGAATTAGGCTCTGAAGAATGTCTGATAATGACTTACTGAATAAAAATATGAATTCACTATTAAGCAGTATGAAAGACAGAATGAAGACTTAACATATGACTTATTAGAGTTCTAGAAGATGGAAGTAAAGACAATGGAAGAAAGGCAATACCAGAAAAGTTAACAGCTGAGAAATTTTCAGAATTAATGGAGGGACTTCCCTGCCGGTCCAAGTGGTTAAGACTTCACCTTGCAATGCAAGCAGTGCAGATTTGATCCCTGGTCAGGGAGCTAAGATCCCACATGCCTCGCAGCCAAACAAACAAAAAAACATAAAACAGAATTAATGGAAAACAAAGTCTGAGATGCAGAAGTCACAGCAAATCCAAGTCAGGAGAGAAAAATAATCCTGTGGAGACACAGTACAGAAACTAAAGAACAACAAAGAGAAGAGTTTTTGCAGCCAGTGAGGGGAAGGGAAAAAATTATCTACAAATGATTGTAGGCATCTAGCACAGACTGTGGAAAGCAAGATCCTAAAAATATTAACAGGAAATAATTGTCATCCTAGAATGTTATAGCCCCCTAAACTGTTATTCCACAATGTTTACAAATAAAGCTATTTTTGAACAAATAAAAACTGAACTAAAAGACTTTCAGGGAAAGAATGCCTAGGATATTCTTCAAAAAGCAAAACATAAACCTGCAGGGAAGGGTCGCAGCTAAAAAACAATGAACAAGGGTGGTCCAATGGTTAAGAATCCACCTTCCAATGCAGGGGATGTGGGTTCAATCCCTGGTTGGGGAACTAAGATCCCATGTGCCTCCAGGCAACTAAGCCTGCATGTGGCAACTACCGATCCTATGCCCTCTAGTGCTCAGGTACCACAGAGGAAGATCCCTCATACAGCAGTGAATATTCCGCATGCCACAACTAAGATCTGATACAAACTAATTAATTAATTTAATAATTAAAAAACAGTTAACAAGTAGCTAGTGTTAATAAAATATGGATAAACTTAAACAGAACTAAATCTATGAGATCAGAGTAATGTCTCATCTAAAGTAAGAAATGTAAGAAATTGTCAACAACTATAACTTGCAATTTGGGAGGGAGTAACTGCAGTTAAAGTTCTAAGGTCCTTTATATAGGAATTCTATCAAGAAGGACAGAGCTATCGATTGGTATTTAGATTCTACTAATGGAGGTATGCATACTGAAAATTTAAGATAATCTTTAAAATATAGAAATGGAAAGTGTGAACGTAATCAATGAAAATATAAATAGAGGACATACATTTCTGATGTAATTTTAAAATTCAATAAATCACACACACTTACCAAAAAAAGGTCAGAAGAGAATTTTTAAAAAGGATAAAGCAGAACAAATTAAAAACACAGAATAGGCTGGACTTAAATATCAAAATAATTGGACTAAGTTTATCAGTTAAAAGACAAAAATTGTTGAATGGTTTTATTTTAAATCAAGGTATATGTTATTTATAAGTAATACACCTAAAATACAAGGCCAGAAAGAAGTTGAGAGGAAAAAAAATAAAGAATGAAAAAACAAGCCAAATAAAACTAGGGTACCTGCTTTAACTATCAAGACAAAATAGACTTTAAGGCAAAAATCACTGTTACAGAGATAGAAGGGTATAAAAAAAGGATAAAATGTTACACTCATTAAAAATAAAAAAATTTTAATATGTGTGTGCTAATACAGATTCTCTCTCTCTCTCTCTATATATATATATATATATGTATATACACATATATAAAGCAAAAACTGATAGAATTAAGGAGATATGGGAAATTAAAAATCTCATTTACAAGAGTATCTAAAACAATAAAATACTTAGGAATACAATAAAGTGAAAGACTTGTATACTGACAATATAAGACACTGATGAAAGAAATTAAGGAAAATACAAATAAGTGGAAAGAGAGCCCACGTTCACAGATTGGAAGACTTACTACTGTTAAAATGTCCATACTACCCAAAGCAATTTAAAAAAATCAATGTAACCTCTATCAAAATTCCAATGACTTTTTAACAGCAATAGAAAAAACAATCCTAAAATTCATATGGAAATACAAAGGATCCCAAGTAGCCAAAACAATTTTGAGAAAGAAGAACAAATGTGAGGAGGCCTCACATTTCCTAATTTTAAAACATATTATAAAACTACAGTAATTATAACAATATGGTAACAGAATAAAACTTAGACCAATGGAACAGAAATAAGAGAGCCTTGAAAACAAACCCATGCATGTATGGTCAACTGAACTTCACCAAGGGTGCCAAGAATACATACATCACTTTCACTGCAGCATTATTCACAAATCACATTATTATTTATATGATGATTTATTTATATTATTTACAGTCTAAGAAAGAGTAACATGGTTGGATATAGTATCAATATATAAACTCACTCATATAAACTCTTCAATATATAAAGCTCACTTTTCTAGGCAGCAGCAGAAAATAAAAAGTAAAAAAGGTAATTTTTAAAAAGCTGTTACTAAACAACAAGTAAAATTAATAATAATAGCAACTGTAAGAAGAAAATGAGCAAGGTAAAATTATTAGGCTATTGAGTCATCAACGTACTAGAATGAAAGCTGTAAAAAGAGAAATTGTGATACTGGTGCAAGAGGAGCCAAAGAGATCACTGGAACAGATGGAAAAAACACTAAAAACAAGCCAGCACATATGTGGATATTTGGTATAAAAAAGAGATGGAATTGCTGATTAGTGGGGAAACAATGAAGTATGTAATAAACAGTGAGATTACCTATCCATAAGCAAAGAAGTAAACTTAGATCCATACTTTAATCACACAGAAAAATGAAATAAAGGTAGTTTAGCAATAAAAAGCAAAATTTCAAATTTTAAAAGAAAACATATCATTTTACTCAAAGTGGGGAACACACAAGAAACAGATACAGTATTATAAAGGAAAGATGATAAATTCAACCACATTAAAATGTGAAATTTTGTTTAAAAGGTCATCAAAAAGAGTGAAAAAGATACCCCACTGCCTGGGTAAAAATATTTGCAAAGCTTATAACCAGCAGTGCATTTGTATCCAGAATATATGAAGAATCTCTACAGTTAATGAGGAAAAGACTAAAAGCTCAACATAAAGGCAAAAGATATGTACAGGTACTTCTTAGAAAAGAAATTCCAAACAGCCAGTAAACATCGAAAGATGTTTCATCACAGTTATAACCAAGAAAATGACACAAGCTCCATCATTTTTATATCTGTCTACTCCCAGTATTTTAGTAGTTTATAAAGATATGGTACATTAAGATAAGAATCATCACAGAACTTGTTCTTATTTTCACTAGTTATTTATAAATAGATCTTGTCTAGGTCTTATGAAAAGTTATCTGCAAAATCAACACTATGTTTTCCAGTGCTATTAAAAATAAACAGAATACAGAGAATCCATTTTTCCCCCATAGAGAATTTTGCCCTAAGATGTGGAAACAGATCTAAAAATTGAGAAATTAACAGTACTGGATATACATTTTTTGAGTCTTTAACATTATATTAATTATACTATTTGGTGATGCCAGATGACATAATCATTACAAAGTCTTTTTAAGGTGACAGCTGCAAAACTTCTAAAATTATATCACTAGTTCTTTTGTATGATTCTTTCTTTGTGTCCTATTTCCAATATAGCTTCCAGTGAAACTGTATTAAAAAAAAATTGCATAAGCGGGCTGAGCTAAAGTACTATTCAATTTTGTTTCATTTATTTTACTTTTTTAACTGCTGCACTCAGAAGAAGACTTGAAGAATTGAAATCAGCTTAAAAGTTAAGCAAAATAACAGTACCTCACAATGCTGGCGAGAAGCTTGAATTTCACATTCATATTTGTTCTTTACAGATTCTAAGCAGAGCTCTCTATAGATTCCTGCAACCAAACACAATTACTCTGATTATGTTAGCAACAAGGAGTTTCATTATCACTTCCCTCTAAGAATTCTGTCCTATTTTATAAAATGAATCAAGAAGAAATTGGTAGGTCTAACTTTACCTTTAAAAACTAGAAATAACAAGGCTTAGTCAAAATATATGTCAAAGAAGACTACAAAACTAAGAATTTAAGAGCTAGAGAGGAACTACACAACAAATTTTAGTTCCTACCCATTTTTCTAAAGAATATTTCTAAATGCTTGATAGAGAATGATTAAAATGAAAATAAAACTCTTCACCTATGAAAAACAATGTCTCAGGACTCATAAGGGTAACAGAGTCAAAAAACTCTGGTTTCTCAATCACACATACCCAAACTAACAACTGTATACCATAACCATCGAAACCACTCTTTTTTAACTATTACTTATTTTCAGAGTCCAAAGCTTCCAAGAAGACTAAATGTATAAACTAATATAACAAAATTTATAAATTAACACAATGTTTGAGTGCTCCTGACAGAGCTTTACCTAGAGGATGGATGGTCAAGACAGTTTAACTTAGAGGTACCGAAACAACCACATAAAATAGGCACCCTAAAAAAAAACACATAAAATAGGCCATGCAAATACACCATCATAAAAATGGCAAAGAGGTCTAGATGTACATACTTAACTCTATGCCATAGCTGCCCCTAGAACTGCAATACTCTTTCCTATACAGTAAAGGCAAGGAACAGATATCTGGAACTATGCCATCAGCAACACAATCACACACATGGCTCTTTGTACAATCAAAAAGTAAAGGAGGCCAGCTAGCAGCAAAGTGAATAACTGACTCAAGTAATATTTTCAAAACATTAGGAAGTCTCACTTAGTTCTTTTCAAATGTCAAATAAAACTAAGGACATGTTTACTTTTAAGGATGTCTAAGTCAATATGCAAAGATAGCAGATTAAGCATCACATTATCTATACACTTAATATTAAGCACTCAAGACTAAAATTCGGCTTAAGGAGGATTCAGTATAAGAAGAACCTATTATCAACAATGCCATACTTATTATTAATAAATAACAGGTGTATGAAGATCAATTATTGTTCCCCAAAAAGAAAACAATCAGTATCTCCAGTAAATTTCAGTTTTTAGTTTGACTGTGAAAAATCATTAAATGATCTTCAAATAGATATATCCTTTGTTAGGCATGGTAGGACACAATTCTGAGGCCAGATCCCAGTTACAAACAGAAGACTGAAATTTAACCACACAAATAAAATACATCTTCATTTATTCATAGTCACAAATGCGTCACCAAACTTTTCAAAATAAAAACTTATAACTGAACTACAGGTTTGAAGGTTAATTCCCTGTTCTTTAACATCCTGATCAATTTTTTTTAATGCTTTATAAATAAGAGCTCTTTATCACTCTTAAAGATGAAAATACTAAGAGGACTTAAATTGAACATTAATAGAAAAATAAACTATGGTAGTAACAGTATCTCTTAATGAAAATATCCTGGTTTCTAATTGTTTCACATGTGGAAATACCTTTTCAACAACACTCTGACCAATTTGAGGGCTTTTTTGTTTTAACCCTCCACAGCAGCAGAGAAAAGCAGGTGGCATTTAATAAAATAACTGTGGGTTGATTGATAGTATAATGATCTGGTCAATGTAAATACATTTGTACTTCTATTAATAACAACCACTCATTTGACAAACACCTTTTAAATCTATTGAAGAATTCATATTCTACTATATGGAAAAGATGTTTCACTTTCCTACCTGCTACCTTTGTACGAATTTGCATATTTTCTTGTAAAGTTGCCAGTGGTTCCAAATATTCTGGTGCTTTTCCAGCTATGACTTCTTGTAGTTTTGCATCCACCTGACTTAATCGTTCTTTATAAAGTCTTAACAAAGCAAAAATTAAGATATTAATTTTAAAAGCCCAGCAAAGGCTAACAATTTACCATTTCTATACATTCTCTCTTAATATCCTTCATATTCTAATAGCCTACCAAATGTATTTTTTCCTTGATCTCAGGTGACAAGAACACAGTTACATCATTTAACTTTTATGCAAATAATCAAAAAGAAATATTTTTCTATTTTTTAGATATATCGTTTTTTAATGGTTAATTTACAAATCAAAAAAATACAACCAAAATAACTACCTCTGGACACTGTAGATGTTTTTAACTGCAGAATAAATCAATTCTAAGAGAAAAGGTCGAATAAACACTGAGTTTAAAAGGAACAAATCATTTTGAGTAATTTAGATACAGGCATTACTAGCTGTCAGAAATAAATAATTCCCTGAAATCTACTGAATCTCCAAATCTCCTGAAAAGGAGTCAGTATAACAATATTCAGCCTACTTAATTTTTAAGAGAACAAAGAAGAAGCCTAGTGATGAAGGTAAAACCAAAGGCTAGGGAACTTAAGACCTGGCATACTCAGCTCATCTAGACTGTGAATGAAGAAGCTATAACAACATGAGTTGCTCGGCAGATGGGGAAGTGAAAAGTGGGGCAAAGAATCCCCATTGCTCTTTTTAAGAGTCTACGTGCAAAGAGACCTAATCTAACAGCCATCACACCAACACCTTCAGCTTGATTATCAAAGATGGTATGTGAGGCAACTCAATGTTTATTTTTACCAATAGTCCTGCAGGATAGAACTTTTTTAACAAGAAAATGTTGAAACTGTCATTCTTTATGAGAAGTGTTTCTAACCTTGGTTTTGTGGCATTTCAAAGATATCCTAAAATTTCAAAGCAGATTAACAATTTAAGATCATTATATAAAAAATTTTTTTGCCATTTATTACTGCATCATAGGTGAATATCTCATAATACATCATAAGGATGGCATGTAGTAACTCCCAGGAGAAACCACTGATCATGCTTATAGTTGTTTGTATAAATAGCAGTTGACCATTGAAAACATGATACTTGGCATTCATATAATATTCCACTCTTTCCTCTTGAAAATACCAACTAAGACAACTAATATTGCCTATTATTGATCATTCTATTTAGCATAGCGATTTATATAATGATTTTAAAAGAATAAAGCAAGTTTGAGTGTTCATACTAGTTAATATTCTTTTTTTTACAACCAGAAAGGAAAAATTATCTGAATCAACTTCCAAAATAATACATTATCATGTCTGGGTTAAATTTTTCTAAAACTCAACATACAATGTATGAAATCCAAAAAGTATAACACAATACTAATAGTTTTTGAAATTATAAATACAACTTCAAACAAAATGCTAAAAACTAATACAAAAGATGACTGCACCTGAAAAACATCAAACTCATACAAAATATGGATAATAAGGTATCCTGAATAGGTGAACATCCTGAATGAAAAGGATATGTGAATTAACAGTATTCAATTAACTCACTTTAAAAAAAAACAGATTCCTCAAAATCAGTATAACTTCTACAACCTTGGAATCAAGTATAAACTCATCAAAGGCAAGGATCATGAGTCCTGCAGCAGAAACCACAATACTATTCACAGAACAGAAGCTAATTAATGTTTGCTGGATGCTGAACACGGAAATGAATGGACATGTAGGTGGGACAAGTCCCTCTTTCTTTTTAAGAAGGTGGAAGAACTCACCTTCCACCACTTCACAAACTGCAAGTTGTGGATTTTCTGCCTTAGGAAAGGAGTGCTATATGTGCCCTATAGTGCTAGAACAGGCAAAGCAGGATATTTATTATTATTATTATTATTAATATTATATTTCCCACCTCTTCCAAAGAGGATTTGAGACAGCTTAAAGAGATACACAGTATGAGAAGACAAAAATAAAAAACAAAGCAACAGGGTAAGACACAAAAAAATAATTAGAAACCTTGTGCCAAGATTTTTTTTCAAAAACATATTTATAGATACCAATTCCTTGAGAAAGAATCCTATTAAATAGTGTTAATTAGTCTACTTTTAATACTTTCAGAAATGAATAATGCTGATAGGGGGAACTGGCTGGTGATCATGGTGAGCCATGAGAAAGCAAAAACCAAGGCAACTGCCTGCCCCAAGGGGAACAAGATTAGACCAAATGACTCACTAGATGCAAACTTATCCTATGTAATATATTATACTAGAGCTTTACAACAATTTTCATTTCTTGGATAACCAAAAAAGGCTCTATAAAAGCTCAATAACGTGTATCTTAAATAACTGTTTAAGAATCACTCATTCATGGATTTCTTATGCTAAAATACAAATTTGCTTCCTCTTTTCCAGAATGATCCCAAATGAACTGAATGAACTCTCTGTATTGCCCAAATAATGGATTCCTGGGAATCCAAACTAATTTTAACTTCAAATTAGTAATGTAAATCTTTAGCATTAAAAAATATCATGCTTTTTAAAAGCAAAATTTTACACTATGGATTATTTTGGATTACTTATATTAATTTGTCACACTAGCATAGAACATTATCTATATATTCATCACTAATACCAATGAAAGTTAACACCAGAAATGGCATAAACAGCAGGATTCGTCTGGTAATGAAATCTGTCTTATTTCAGGCTGGCAATTCCAGATATTAAATGGGCTTTCATCTCTTCTTTGGGCCTCTCTAGGGAAGAAGTTTGAGAAAGAGGACAAGCAGCAAAATCACAAAGAATCCATAAACTGATGAGGCAGCTTCTGAATAAGTTAAGCTATCTATGGTCTCAAAGGTTTCTCCCTTTCATTTATATTTCCTAAAGTATATCATGCCCCATGACCTTGCCAGCAAGTTCCAAACTGAATGTTCACCTTTAAGATTTCTTTAAAATCTGCATCTATTCTATTCTCTCCAATCACTGGAGCTCCTTCTTGCGTTACCAACTTTACGTAAGAGTTTTGGCATTATAAAGAGGGGGAAAAAACAGTATCTGTAAACACACACTACATGTCAGACAAATAGCTGGGAATTTTATATACTGCTCATTCAACCTTTACAGTGGATAATAAAGAACTTATTACTATATTTTTTAAATCTGTCAAGAAAGCCTGGATTCAGGCCCTGTGATTCCACCATGATTCCTCCAAAGTAATGTGCCTTAGTGGAAGGAACACGATAGATAGCACCTAAGATGCAAAGCCTGGCTTAATTTATCACCTTCTGATAAACTATGAACAAATCACTTAACCTGTGTGATCAATCTTCTCAAGAGTAAATGAGAGATAAAACTATCTTCCAACCTTACAAACTAAACAATGCATGTGAAAACATGCAATGTATACATTATCCAATGTTAAGATATAAATAAAAATCACCATGCCATCTCTTGGAAATAACTCTTATTCTCAAATTTTTACAAAAATGTTATCTTTATTCAGTTATTTAACAAAGGAATGAATGAAGCATATTAGAACCAAGGGTGCAGCGATCCAAGGAAAACACTTTCATTACCAATACCCACATAAAAATCTTATTAAATTCCCCCCCAAAACCAGTCTCAAAACCTTTAATTAGTTAATGAGGCCTTCAGCAGGCAAACAACAGTTGAAGCCTTTTTCAGGTCAGTCAGTTCCATAAAAAACAAAAAGGAAAATAGTTTAGAATGAATATAATTTCTCTCATGCCAGTATACATGTGACAAGGTTGAGATTCAGTGACAGTGATCTTCAGAAATTACCACTTACTGATCCTTGAGATCGGTAAATTGTTTTTCAAGATTGGACATTTCATCTAAACATTCCATTCTTCTTCTTTCACAGTCTTCATCATCCATTTCTGTTAACAAAATGCAAATATCAAAGATAAAACTAATGCTATGTTCCAAATACATTGGAATGTTAATTAGAATGGTTAAAAAAAAAAAAACAAAAAAAGAAGTAGTACTTTAGGACTTAAACATTTATCGAAAATAATTTCCACTGTAGATTTAATGTAAAATACAGATAAGAGTTAAAAGAGTTGCTAGTTCTTAATTTTATTCATTTTTAAAAATAATTGTATTTATTTATTTTGGGCTATGCTGAGTCTCTGTTGCTGTGTGGGCCTTTCTCTAGTTGCAATGAGTGGAGGCTACTCTAGTTGCGGCACATGGGCTTTTCACTGTGGCAGCGTCTCTTGTTTCAGGGCGCAGGCTCCACGGAGCCCAGACTTCAACAGCTGCGGCACTCAGGCTGAGGAGTTACGACTCCTGGGCTCTAGACACAGTCTCAATAGTTGTGGTGTATGGGCTCAGTTCTTTACAGGATGTGGGATCTTCCCAGATCAGGGATCAATCCTGTGTCTCCTGCATTGGCAGGCAGATTCTTTACCACTGAGTCACCAGGGAAGCCTCTTTATTCACTCTTAAATCATTTTATTAAAGGGCTGATGGGGCAGGGGTCCAGTGGTTAAGAGTGTGCTCCCACGTGTAAGGGGCACAGGTTTGATCCCGGGTCAAGGAACTAAGTTCCCACGTGCTGTAGCACAGCCAAAAAGAAAAAGGCTGACCTTAAACTGTAACTATAAAGTAATTAGTCCACTTTTGGCTTGTTTTTCACCAACTCACCAGAACTTAAGCACCAAAATGATTATGTCCTTTAAAGGTTAATATTGCTTAAGAATACTTAGGGAATTCCGCTTATGGAATGCTCACATGGATAATTTGCAAGTCAAATAAAAAAAGAAAACTAATCTCATTATGTTCAGCACAGAGTATCTCGGTTTCCTACTCCTAGGTCCCCACTGTTCCCGCTCCCCACATTACAGTCAGTCAGTGAGAAAGAGGAAGGAGGAAGACAAGCAAACTTTTCAAGGAAAACAATTGACAGCTACCAGCTCTCTCCTATATTTCACATTGTCTGTTTTTGTCAATATATCACATATAGCTGACAACATCAGAATAACTTAAGCACAAAATGATGTTCATATTGATCATCATCAAATAAAGGTCAAACTATGAGAAAAAATTAAATTATGTTCAGTTACTTTCTACAGCAAGAAAGTATGATTTTTTTTTTAATTTTTCTGAAACAGATTAAAATTATTTCTGGCTCTTAAGAGCTTATTCCTTGACTCTTTAAAATGTGGTCCCTCAAGATGATTCACTCCCCAATATCTCTAGATAGAGTTTTTCTGTAGCCTTAAGACTGGCCCAGTACCCAGGCTGGAGAAGAATAAAACTGTGGGAGTTTAACATGCAAGATAAATGGTAGAAAAGAGATGCAAAAGCAACATACAACTGAAAATTTTTTTTAATTTCTTTGTACTTAAAAAATTTGACTTGTGCTTCAAATCATTATCATATTCTTCATAAATTAATGTGTCCATTATTTTGGGGGACAGAACAAAAAACAGTTAAAAAAAATAAAAACCCACAGGATCAAAATAAAAATTAGAGAGGCAGAATTTTAGTAAATAGATGTCATTTTGAGAGATCCTAACTCCCATAAAAACAAAAACAAAGAACAAGTGAAGATAAAATGTTTTACAGATCCAGAAAACGTACTCACATATAGTATAGATATTCTCTGTATTCTTCACTTTTGAAATCTCACCTATTTTCATGATTAAGCAGGTGAATTCCAAATTATGCTTCCCATCCCAGGCGGGCTCCAATGCCACATTACCACCTGTCAGTTGGGCACTCTGACTCAAATATACCATCAGGACCTTGAAAACATGTCTGTAATACGTTATCTTCTACTTTCATCTCAAATCTTTTTTTTTGTTTGTTTCTGTTCAAACTACCACCATTCTCCTTGTATTTGGGTTTTTCTTCTTACATTGACTCCTAAACTTGTAGTCATCAATCCCACTTTCTGCTTTTTCTCAAGTCTTTCACACCTATATCTTTTCCTTTTCTAGCTCAAATCCTTCTCCCAACCAAACTGGTTTTCTCACTCTTTTAAATAAGGCTTAAGCTCTGGCCTTGCACTTTTTCTTACATTGCTTCTTCTACAGAAATACCTGAACTTTACCACTCCAATCCAAATTCCACCCACTCTTCAAGATAATTTAGGTAATCCCACTAGCCTTTGCTGATCACCCTGTACTGAAAAGATTTCCTCTACCTCTGAATTTCCACAGTAATGTTTATAAATAAGTGTTCATTTGGCAATTGAATCAAGTGGTGACCTATGACAGCTCTTTAATTGTGGTCAGATCATAACTATTTATAGCTTCCATTGAGTAGAACCCAATACCGCAAAAGGAAGTCACCCAGAAACACTTATTCGGGGTGGCCGATTTATTGACTGAAATGACACACTTCCATGGAGGTTTTCTTTGAAAGGGAAGCCTAAAAAAGACAGTGTCACGGTGATAGGCTGTCGTCAACCTGTCATCAATCCTTGCTTCACATGGTCAAAATCAGGCCAAAACAAAGAAATAAGTCTCATCTTCATCGTATGGATAGAAGGAAAAGAACCCAGGTAATCATAAATTTCTTTTTAAAATAACCATTCCTAAAAGATTGCAAAAATTGATTTAAGGTGTTAACCTGCCCCCCTCCACTCTGCCCCATCCCACTCCCTTCAAAACAGAAAACAAAAACAAATAAACAGACAAAAAAACCAGCACAAAGTTAGAAAAGATTGCAGGGGAGAAGATTTGGAGAGCTTCAAAGCTGCCAAAAACCAGCCAGTTATTTATAAGCATATGAAGATCTCCAATCAGTCCTGATGTTGGGCTCTTCTTCTCAGTCTTGAAAAGTTCACAGAAATGATGCAGATGACCCAGCTCCCACGTCAGCTCCCCGAAAGAGGACGAATGTCCAGTACGGACTGACACGCTGACTTGGAAGCTGACATTAATAAATTCTAAACCAGCCAAGAGTGAGTACCCTCGGATCCTGACAACCCACACACGCTGAGAAGAGCTGCAAAGGTGCAAAATAAGAAGTCGGCGGTGTGGGGAGAGGAGGCATTTCCAGCGTCTCCCAGACAAGATGCGGGACATTTTCCGCTCCGGATAGCCCGAGGCACTACCCAGAGGTCCCAAGGGCGGGGCGGATCGAGAACGGAACCAAGCATCGTCCGTGAGCCGGACTAGTCCAGGCCCGCGCCCTGCCCCGCTCCGCCCCGTCAACCGGGACCCGCCAGGAGCTGGGCAGCGCCCCGCGAACAGTTTGGGTGCCACGGAGGG
Source organism: Odocoileus virginianus (assembly GCF_023699985.2). Taxonomy (NCBI): domain Eukaryota; kingdom Metazoa; phylum Chordata; class Mammalia; order Artiodactyla; family Cervidae; genus Odocoileus; species Odocoileus virginianus. The sequence goes on from NC_069689.1 coordinate 29,549,358, forward strand.
CCGGGAGCCAGTCTCCGCCCCTTCCCTCTCTCCCCGCCCCGCTCTCCCAGCAGGACGCAGCTGCCCGGCGTGCGGAGAGCGGCCTGTCGCTAGCCTGGCGCGAGGACTCGGGGTCCCAGCCCGCTGGGTCGCGTACCTGAGCTATCTCCATCCTCGGAGACCGACGAGCTCTCGGTGTCCTCGTCCTCGGAGCTGCTCCCCTCGTTTTCGGCGTAGTCCACCTCCATCTCATCGTGATGGTTCGTCTCCTTCTTATCCCCTCGGGAATGGACTGGCATTTTCCAGCCGCGCCGTCGCTTCCCACTCCCGGCGCCCAGCCCGGCCACCGCCGCTTCAATGAAGGGCGCGCCGAACGCCCCGACCCACCCAGCAGCCGAGCTCGTTCAGAACCCCCTCGGCTCCTCCCCGCCCCCGCCGGAGCCTCACAACCTAACCCGCAGGCTCAGCACTGAGAGCGCTGCCATTGGTGGAGGCAGCCCTCCCGAGCCGGGGGCTGGAGCTAATCCTGCTCCGGTCCGGTTGGTTGCCGGTAATTACGGCGCGGCCTCGGGATGTGTGTCGGGAATTGTAGTCCTTACTCTTCAGACCTGCAGGGGCCGCCGGCTTCGACGCTTCGGCTACCCTGATCGCTTCTCCCCTCCGGACTTCAAGTCCCACAAGGCACGAAAGCTGCCGGACTCGGTCGCAGTTTATAAACTAAACAGAAACAGATTGTGAGATTTTGGTCTGTGTTTATTCTTTTCCCGCCAAGTGCTTGTCTGAGCTTCCAGGCCATCCAGGATGTTACTGTCAGATGTGAGAAGGTCTTTTGCCTGAGGGTTTTCCCTCCTCTTTAAGGCTACAGGAACTGGAGAAATGTCTGTTTACCAAAGACCTTTTATTACCACTATTAAACATTGTTGAATTAGTTTCTGCAGACAACTTGCACTTTCTATGTTGCACAAAAATCTTTAAATTACTCTTGAAACTTTTGCAATATGAAAGGAAAGGAAGTTTTATCTTGGCACTTTTCTCTAGTATGTTTTACATTTGTTTTTAACCATATGCGGGTTTTTCCTCAGACGGTAAAGAATCTGCCTGCAATGCAGGAGACCAGGTTCGATCCCTCGGTCCGGAAGATCCCCTGGAGAAGGGAATGGCTATCAACTCCAGTGTTCCTGCGTGGAGCATTCCATGGACAGGGCAGCCTGGTGGGCTACAGTCCATGGAGTGAATAAGAGTCGGACACAGCTGAGCGACTAACACAGTTCCAGTTTACCATACGCAGCCTGAATATGCCTCCAGTCTTAACTTCAGTTTTCAATGAAAAATATTTATTTGACTTAATGAAATGTTTTATTTTTTCAATAGTAGGGATGATAGACAAGTAAAACTCCTTATATATCCTAATCATAATAACATACTAATTGACCACTTTTACTCTGTATCAAATACCCTGGTAAATTCTTTACATCACTTACATTGAGTTGAATTCCCAATTTATTAGCCCTGAGTTAGGTGCATTATACCCATTTTACAGATAAGGAAATTTTATTTGCAGACAAACCTAAAAACTGTATTTTATCCACTATAAAGACAAGGCTTCTTCCTGAAGTGGCAATTTGCTATTGAAAGAGATTTCATAGAATATTGTGGGTTGTAAATTTCTTTCTCAAACACAAGGTTCGAAGACATTTGACAGAGAAAGAGTATCCAAGCATAAATGCATTAAAGTTAGATTTTGAATTTAATGACAGAAAACATCTCAAGGGCTATCAACCTCTTGGCTGAAATCCAAATTAAGGGACTTTTATTATATAGTATCAGCCTACTTGTCCTTTTCTTACTGTAGTCTCCAAAACTGTACTCATCAGTTGAGAAACAGACAGACTGTTGGCCATTTCAATGTTCTTTGCGTATCCTATTTCTCTGCAACCCTCTTGCACTCATTTTTTTCAAAGCCACTTTCTTGACAACCTTCATCACCAGCAACCCCTCCACCATTCAGTCCCTGCCCCTGTTCCTTCAGATTACTGCTTGGCAACTTTGTACTTATTTCTGTCACACTGTATTGTGGGTTGTTTAGCAGATGCATCTCACCAATTGGATTATGAATTCGTTGAGAACAGGGATTGTCTTAGCCTGGGATGCAGTTTCAGAGTCAAGTTTGTGAATACATTATGTGAATGGTGTGGACTAAAGCTGGGCAGCTGCTTTTAGCTCCAGCCAGTTGTTGCTACATCTGAATTTGGGACTAGATGTCAGACCTTCTGATTTTCAAGAGAAATTTAGAAGTTTACATGAAATTTAGAAGTCTACATGAAATTACCAGATTTGTAAACATTATTTCAAGTGCATTTTTTGCTGTTACTTTGGTTTGGTTTGGTTTATTAAACTCCAGACCAAACAAAAGCAGCTGTAATATCCCTGGCCTCTGTTAATCTCTGTTATATCAGCAGCTAGCAGAGTATGTGCTGGATAGTAACACTAGCTTGGATTTCTGGTCACTCTTCATGTTCCAAGCACTGTATGTGCTTTAAGGAGATTAATTCATTTAATCATTATAACAGCTCTATGAAGTAGATATAATTATGCCTTCCATTTTGTAGCTGGAGAAACTGAAGCACAAAGCAGTTAGGTTGCTTGGCCAAGGTCACACTAATAAGTAGCAGATTTAAGATCTGAACTTCAGTAGTCTGACCTCAGAGCCTGCAGTCAACTATCAGTACACAGTGTCCCACTAGCAGATTATTTCTGTGTTTCTGCTGTTTAGAGAAAAACAGAAGGAAGTTGGAGAGGAGGCATGGATTCTAGCCCTGGTTCTGCTAGTAACCAGGCAAGTCAATTTGGCAAATCATATACTCTCTGGTCAGTTGTAAAATGAGAAGTTTGCATTATGTTATCTTTAAGTTCTCGTCAAGCCCTAAAATTCCTGTCCTCTATGTGTTTATGTTTAAGGCAGACAAAATAATGGGAGATTAAGCAATTAGAGTTGCACAAAGATGTATTGCTTAAAAGGAGTTTCTTTCTCCTCTCCCCAAACAGATTTTAGAAAAGATACATAGGAAATGTAAGAGGAACCATAAGGGGAAAAATGAATAAGGCTGGAAAAGAATATTGTCACTTTTAGAAAATACAAATTAATGTTAAAAAAAAAAACATGAAAGCAGAATGAAGTTTTCTCAGTTGAGGCATTTTAAAAGGTAGGAATGATGCCTTCCATTTATGTTTACATTTCACACAGAGTTTACAGTATACAATCATTAGATACATTTTAAGTCTCATTTTTCATTGATCCTTAATAAGCACTCCTTTATTGAGAGCCTTCTAAAACTCGTGGTCGGTCATCAGCAAAATCTGCTATGTCGTTACCCTCTTCTCTGGAAAGGTCCCTTGACTTTCCTGTTCTAAAGGGAACATGGCGCCCCCCGAGGAGCCTTGTCGTGGAGTAGGTATGCTTGGTGTCCTTGTTCCTGCCAGATGATCATTTCCACCTCCCCTCCCTAAAAGCCCCCAGCTTGTCATCAGGATATGCCACGCAGTCTCTTTACTTGTGGCTGTTCTGTACATACCTCCCAGGCTCACCCCCCTCCACCTCATTTTTTGGAGATTTTAGCTCTTGGCTCATTCTCTCCCATGGTATGCTTACCAGAATCCTTAGTCATTTTAGTATTCAGTAAATAGGCCAATACCACTCCATTTCCTACTGGGTTTGCTCTGGCTTGTGAAAGTCATTCGTTCATATTCGACTCTTTGTGACTCCGTGGACTATATAGTCCATGGAATTCTCCAGGCCAGAATACTGGAGTGGGTAGCCTTTCCCTACTCCAGGGGATCTTCCCAACCCAGGGATCAAACCCAGGTCTCCCGCATTGCAGGCGGATTCTTTACCAGCTGAGCCACAAGGGAAGCCCACTCTGGCATAGAGTAGACAAAATAATTCTGGCTTTTTCTTTGTAGTTTTTCTCCTGTACCTTCTTTAGTATAAATTTTCAATCTGCCTTATTAAAATTTTAACATTGACATGATAATTTAAACACATAGAAAGGTAATTCAGAATATTATATATAACACAACAGAATGCCCTCTAAGCTTTGTCAGATCTTATCATTTTATTTCATTTGTTCCACATCCCTCTTCATTCCCAATTTTCTCCTTCCCTCTCCAGAATAACCATTATTCTGACTTAAGTGTTTTGATTGCCATGCATGTGTACATTTCATTTTTTGTAATATTATAGAAATGATTATTTAACATGCTTTAAACAATCATATAGTAGAGTAGTGTTAGTCATTCAGTCATGTCTGATGTTTTATGACCCGATGGACCATAACCTCCAGGCTCCTCCATCCATGGAATTCTCCAGGCAAGAATACTGGTGTGGGTTGCCATTTCCTTCTCCAGAGGATATTCCCGACCCAGGGTTTGAACCTGGGTCTCTTGCATTGCCAGGAGATGCTTTATCATCTGAGGCACAGGGAAGACCTAAACAATCATATCATATATGATACATATAATACATATGTATTATATAATGCATATAATACTAAAACTTCCTTTATCCTCAACAATGTTTTTGAGACGTATCTATTATGATACAGGTAGCTCTAATCCAGGTAACTTTGATCTGCTCTAAGGTAGTCTCTTGAGTACACTTATTCCATTGAATAAATATTAAAAGTTTCACTCACACACAAAAAAAATTCACTCATTTACCTACCTATTAATGGACAGGTAGGTGGCTTTCAATTTTTTCATTACTAAAAATAGTTGCCTCTATGAATATTCTTGTATTTATCTTTTGGGGCCTGTGTGTGAGGATTTCTCTAGGTCAATGGTCTCCAAAGTACGGTGTGTGTATTCAGGGAGTATAGCCTAGGGGATAGGAAGAAAAGATTAAAACTTCAGTGTATAAAGTCTTCAGTTTCATTTTTATTTGGAGTAAAGTAGATATAGGGAGGAAGCTATAAGCCCATTTTTTTTTACTCTGATTTATTCTCATTATGGTTTCCCTGGTGGCTCAGGGGTAAAGAATCCACCTGCCAATGCAAGAGATGCAAGAGATGCAGGTTCAATCCGCTGGAGAAGGAAATGACAACCCTTTCCAGTATTCTTCCCTGAAAAATTCCATGGACAGAGGAGCCTGATGGGCTAAAGTACAGAGGGTCGTAAAGTGTCAGACACGACTGAGCAACCGAGCAGCACACACGAACTTAATTCCAAACACTACCACGTGGTGGAGCTGAGACATCAACTGTACATCCACAAGCCTCGTCACAACTGATGGACCCAGGCCAGATGCCAGTAGCTAGAAAAACAAAGGCAGGAGGCAGTAACTAATGGCTAATACTCAAATCAGGGTCAACATTTTAATCATTCAAACTAAGTCTAGGTCTTTCGAGATCTACTAAATAACTAAATAATAATAATCCACTAAATTGACTACTAAATAAGACCAATTTATTGTCAATTAAATGAGACCATGATAAAGAACCCGCCTGCCAGTGCAGGAGACATAAGAGATGCGGGTTCAATCCTTGAGTCAGGAAGATCCTGGAGAAGGGTATGGCAACCCATTCCAGTTTTCTTACCTGGAGAATCCCACGGACAGAGGAGCCTGGCGAGCTACAGTGCATAGGGTTGCAAAGATCAGACACAAGTAAAGTGCATTATATGCACCATGATTTCAGTTGCTTAAGAATGAAACTTTTTTAATGTTAATCATTTTATTGTTATAATAAGACAGATGACAGTTTTTCATATCACCATTGCACTCATGCTAGGGATAACAATGCTTCCTCTACTAATAATACTACTTGATCTTTTTAAGACATGTTATTTACTAAACTTGGAATATCTGGGAATGCTTAATGAAATAAAAAATTATAAAACATTCCAAATTGTTCTTTTACTTAAGCAAAATACCTAATTTTATTCAATTTACACACAACTTTTCACTTAGAAAGAATGAAACTATTTCACTTATGACATTTAACAATTATTAGTATAAGATTATTAACAATTACTTTTAATAAAATCCATTCCCTTCTCCAGGGGATCTTCCCAACCCAGGGACTGAACCCAGGTCTCCAGCATTGCAGGCAGATTCTTTACCATCTGAGCCACCGGGGAAGTTGAAGAATCCCTTCTCCAGGGGATCTTCTCAATCCAGGGATCGAGCCAGGGTCTCCTGCATTGCAGGCAGCTTCTTTACCAGTTGAGAAACTAGGGAAGCCTAATATAAAAGTATTATAATTATTATTAATATAAGAATAGATTCTGGGGGAAAAAAAGAATAGATTCTGTCACCAATATGATGGCCTTGGCATCTTACATATTATGTTTGCAGTTTAAATTAAGTCCTATTTACCAAGCCAAGATAATGAACATGCATGCATACTAAGTTGCTTCAGTTGTGTCCACTTCTTTGTGAACCAAAGGTCTCATGGTCGGAGGAGTCCTCTATCCATAGGATTCTCCAGGCAAGAATACAGGAGTGGGTTGCCATGCCCTTCACCTGGGAAGAATGAAACTATTTAAAGGTGCTTGAAATAGCCTGTTGACAGTACAGGGCCCATCCCTGTATTAACTGTCTATTTGCAGAAATTAGTTCTTGGATTAGTTCAACTATAAACCTGATAATATTCTATTAGCATATTTGTGTTATTATTCCACTATCTCATAGCTCATATTATCATGTTCTTTTGTTGTCAATAACTGATTTTTTTTAAGTAGAGAAATTTTTCTTTTCTCTTTTAAGATTTTTCTCAACGACAAACAGTTTACATACAGTTTTATTTTTAATCTGTATTTTTCCTCTTCAGATAATTTTTCAGTATAGTTACAGTGGGAATCTTTTAGCCTCCTCAATATCTATCCCCTTTTTGAAGCAATAGCTCTTTGATTTTCCCTTCAATAACTCCCTCTGCTTCATTCTTCCCATGTGGTTCAAGTGGCCAATCAGAATATTATATTCTCTTGGTCCAGGGATGGACACGTGGACCAACCTAGGCCATGATGAACATTGACAGAATTTCTATTGGAGCTACTGAGAAGGAGTTTTCGTCTTTAGAAGTTAAAAGGTCCATGAAGCCTATGAACCTAGCTTTGCTAGGGCCATTTCTCCTCTACATGCAACTTGGGGAAGCAGGGAGGCAGGCATGGGAAGCAACAGAAGAGAAGAGAGAGAAAGCAAAGATTCCTCATCAGGAATTGAATTTAAGCACCTGGATCCACATGTGTTCAGTGTTAAGCCTTAGACTTTCAGTTACATGACCTAATGAGCTACTCTTCTTATTGGAGTGGTTTTTCTGGTTATTCTTACTTTCAGTTAAAAGAGTTCTGAGCACAACAGACAGCTAATTATTTTTTCTTTAAAGTGTGATTTGAAAAGCAAATAAAATATTTTAAAATCTCCTATCATAATTTCTTCTCTGTTCTTACCAAAAGTCCCCTCTCATATTCACTTATATATTAGCTATTTATTGAATGTTTATTGTGTTTTAGGTAGTACAGTGGTTTCAGGAGATTCATTGATGAACAGAACAAACAGCGTCTGCTTGCACAGAGCTCAGAGAAAAGTAAAGAGGTAAATATTAAACAGTTAATTCTGCAAATTAAGGGATGTTCTCTACTGGTGTTACGAGAGTGTAACACAGAGACCTGTGGAAGTGGGCATCAGGTAAGACCGCTCTAAAATAGTAATATTTCAACTAATATCTGACAGTTTGGCATTAGGACAGCTTGTATGGAAAGGAGGAATATCATAAACGGAAAGAACAGGATGTGTAAAGGTCCTGATGTAGAAAAGAGCTTTCTCATGTTCGTGTTTGAGGAATTAAGAGATCACTATGGACAATCAGTGTTTAAGGGTACAAAGGGCACAAGGTGGGTTAAGTTAGAGAAAGGCCACATCTCTCAGGGCCTGGTAGATTATAAGGATATTTTTTTTCTAAATCCTAAATGCAGTGGGTTGCTATTAGGAAATTTGTACGAAAGGATGCCATTAGATTAGTGGTAAGATTATACTAACTTAAAATCAGACCTTTTAAAAAAAACATCACTCGTTGCTTAGTGGAAAATGAATTGAGTAATAAAGGAAGAATCAATCAGATATTGAGGTAAGATAATGGTGGTTTGGACAGGAGTAGAGGCTGTATGGCAAAAAGAAATGGACAAATTTGAGATAATGGGAGATAAAAATCAACAAAACTTACTAATGGATTAAATATGGGGCATGAGAGAAAGGATATACAATATAGTTTACTTATCTATCTTTGAATTAATTTCCTGATGCTATTAAATAATGTTACCAGTCTTTGCATCAACACATCTCATTAAAAATGTATTTTGCTTAAGAACTTCTATATTCGTTGTAATACTATTTTCAGCATTTTCTGACCTTAGCCAATCATAAAGTTTCTTCCAATGCTGCTTCTTTTTTTTTTTTTTTCCAGTTTTACTGAGATATCCTTGTTCAGTTCAGTTCAGTTGCTCAGCCGTGTCCGACTCTTTGCGACCGCATGGACTGCAGCACGCCAGGCTTCCTTGTCCATCACCAACTCCTGGAGCTTGCTCAAACTCATATCCATCGAGTTAATGATGCCATCCAACCATCTCATCCTCCGTTGTCTGCTTCTCCTCCTGCCTTCAATCTTTCCCAGCATCAGGGTCTTTTCCGAAGAGTCAGTTCTTCGCATCAGGTGGCCGAAGTATTGGAGTTTCAGCTTCATCACCAGTCCAAATGAATATTCAGGACTGATTTCCTCTAGGATTGACTGGTTTGATGTCTTTGCAGTCGAAGGGCTATCCTTGACAGCACTGCAAAAGTTTAAGGTATGCAACATAAAGATTTGATTTACATACATTAAGAAGTGATTATTACAAGTTTAGGATAAACCCATCATCTAATATAGTTACAAAAATTTTAAAAATAGAGAAACAAATTTCTTGTGATGAGAACTCAGGATTGACACTCTTACTAACTTTCATACATAACATACATCAATTAATTATATTTATCATGTTGTGTATTACATTCCTAATTCTCCTACTCCTTCTTGACTTGTATGTAAATGCTACCTGTTTTCCCAAAAAATTAAATCATAAGGTATAAAATTCCAACAGAAAGAAATTACAAAATTTATTGACATTGGAAGTGAAGGTACAAAAGCAATGATAAGTAAAATGGTTGGCACATTAGCATGAAGGCAGTGGTACCAAACGATACCAAAATTCATTGTATTCTTCATCACCAATTTCAGTTATGAATATCCTAGATGAATCAGGAGAGATTATTCTTTATGCGATCCCAAGCATTGAGTGGGCTTCCCTGGTGGCTCAGTGATACAGAATCCTCCTGTCAATGCAGGAGGCATGGGTCAAGATCTGAGTCAGGAAGATCTGGAGAAGGAAGTGGCAACTCACTCCAGTATTCTTGCCTGGGAAATCCCATGGACAGAGGAGCCTGGTGGGCTACAATCCATATGGTTGCAAAAGACTTGGACACAACTTAGAACCTAATCAACCAAAGCACTGAGTACATCATTTTTAATATTTTCTGTGGCAAATCCTACATACTAAAGTACAGTGGTGGTCTTCAGGAAAAATACTTGCACAGTTGAGTTGTAAGCTAACCTAGCAACTTGATTCAAGAAATGACATTTTTATTTGAAAGAACTGACAAACTATAGTTTTTCAGGCTTGGATATTTGGCAAATATTTTCACAAAATATCAAATAAACAAAGTGAGCCTGTCACTTTTAGTAAAACAGTTGACAGTATTTGTTACTAAAGGTTAAATTCAAGCTTCCAAATGATAATTAGGAATTCAGAAAACTTTTATTCACCATGGTGAACATGACAACTTTCTAATACTTAAAGGATTTTCTGATGTATTTGATTTTTAAAAATATTTATATTGTTTAATGAAATGTGTTAACATTTGGAATATCTGTATATCTCAGTGAACAATTATTTTCCAAATGGCAAGTATATAATGCTACAAAATTATGCATAGGTAAAAGTTCCATTTAAAGTGCAAGATTTTAATGTAAAGAATACAAAAAGTTTATTGATATGCTTTCATAATCCATGTTACAACTAATATTTATGAAACTACCCCTCACTAAGTTTAGTTTTAGTAGAGTGGCCACAATTATCTGAAAAAAATTATTAAAATATTCCCCTTTTCGAATTATATATTTGTTCTCACAAAACATTTGTTGTCTTTAAAAAAAAAGATATTTTATTTTTCATAAATATGTCAGTTCAAAATACATTTTTCAAAAAATTATGAATGTTATCTTGCAATGGCATATCATTGTTATTTTATGCATATTAAAATAGCTTCACAGTTTCTCAGGTTTAATGATTTAAGAGACTTTATTTTTAGAACAGTTTCAAATTTATATGAAAAATTGAACTAATACAGGGAATGTTCCCATTTGCCCTGCATCCAGTTTTCTTTTCTTACAAATGATATGGTACATTTGTTACAATTAACGAACCAACAGTGATACATCATTAACTAAACCACATAGTTTAACAGGTTTCCTTGGTTTTTACCTAATGTCCTTTTTGTATCCCAGAATCTCATCAGAATTCCTTGTTACCTTTAGTTTTCATTTCTCCTTAGGCTCTTCTTGACTATGATAGTTTCTCAGACTGTCCTTGCTTTTGACCTTAACAGTTTTGAGGAGCACTGGTCAACTAGGATTTGTCTAATGTTTTTCTCACGATTCAATGGAAGTTACAGGTTTCAAATAGGAACCACAGAAGTGCCATTTTCATTCTATTATACCAAGGATACATACCCTCAATGTGATACCTCGCTGCTGATTTTAGCCTTGGTCACCTGGCTGAGTGAGTGTCATTTCTCCACTGTAAAGTTACTCCCTCTGCCCCTTCAGTACGTACTCTGGAAGAAAATCTTAATGTGCAGACCACACCTAGGAACGAGGGACTTACTCTCCATCTCCTTGAGTCTCTATATAAATTCTTTGAAAATCTTCTTGAATGGGAGATCTGTCTCTTCTCCCCCATTTACCTTTTATTCAATTATTATTTACATCAATATGGACTCGTGGATGTTTATATTTGTGGTTATAATCTAAGATTACCTTGTTTATTGTGTTGTTCACATTATCTTAACTTTTGCTATCGAGTGCTCTTTCAGTTGATATATTCCTGTCATTTTTGTGTGTGTGTGTGATGGATTTCCTTATTTCTGACACTACAAAGTGCTCCAGGCTCATCTTGTAGATGGGAGAAGGCAATGGCACCCCACTCCAGTACTCTTGCCTGGAAAATCCCATGGACAGAGGAGCCTGGGAGGCTGCCTATGGGGTCGCACAGAGTCTGGACACGACTGAAGAGCCTTAGCAGCAGCATCTTGTATAAATGAAACCTAGAATCAGCTCCAGTCCTAGAACCAGACATTATTCCAAAGAGCTTTGTTGTTTTTTAATTGGAAAATGGTATTAAAGCCAACATCTGGCTATCGGTGTGCTTGCTGCTACTAGGGTGTCATTGCTTCTAAATCCTCTCAGCTGACAGAGCAAGGAAATACACATGTGTTTACTAATCCATCCACATATACCTATCTGTAAATATTTCCACATGTAACTGCTTGTATCTGTATTAAGATAAACAAGTTCCTGGTGATCTCTTCAACTCAAATCCACTACCAAAGGGATTATTCTACCCACCTCCCTGTGCTTATCTGAAAAACTCCCACTCCCAACAGGAAGAAACTTGGGTCCTGCCATCTGCTGTCCACTTACGTAGTTATTTAATTTCAGTATACATGTATACCAGTATCAGAGTTAAGCCCTACCCTCATGGGAAAAAGACTTAATCAACTAAAGTACGGTGTTTACATACATTTTCTTTAGTCTTTAGTCTTATAGATTTCTTTCATTTTCAAATGAGTATGTTTTCCCTACCTTCTTCAGTGAAGCTGGCTCATACATGTAATAGTGTTAAATTATTTTGTCACATTCTGTGTTCCAACTTGGGATCCAATAGCCTTCTAAATGATTTCTTTTAATTTGAATGTATTAAGGTTCACTAGAGGCTCTATAAGTTTCTATGAATATTGATAAATGCATCAAGTATCCACAATTAACATGTCATATAGAATAATTTTACCCCCTAAAAAACTACCTGTCCTTTACCTATTCAACCTTCTCTCCCTCCTTTCCAAACTCCTGACAACTATTAATTTGTACTGTTGCTATCATATTGTCTTTTCCAGAATGTTCTATAATTAAAATCATAAGGTAAGTGGCCTTTTCAGACATTTCTTTTATTTAGTAATACACATTTAAGATTCATCCATGTGTTTTCTTGGCTTGCTTTTTTTTTCACTGATGAATAGTATCCCATTGTATGGATGTAACACAGTTTTTTATTCACTCACCTATTGAAGAACATCTTGGTTCTTTCAAATTTTGGAGTTATTAATAAAGATAACACAAATATTTGTGTGCAGATTTTGGTGAAGCCATATTTTCAAATCAGTCATATTTTCAATTTCAAATACCTTGGAGTGTAACTGCTGGATCATATTATAAGAATATGCTTAACTTTATAAGAAACTGCCAAACTGCCTTCCAAAGCAGGCTGTAACATTTTACAGTCCCACTAGCAATGAATACTTTCCCACCAGTATTTAGTGCATCATTGTTTTGAATTTTAGTCATTCTAATATATGTGCAGTAGTATCTTACTGTTGTTTGAGTCTGTAATTCTCTAATGGTCAATGATATTGAGCATCTTTTCATTTGCTTGTTTGCCATTTGTATATCGTCTTTGGCAAGGTGTCTATTCAGTCTTTTCACCATTTTTTAAATTGGGTGCCATTTGTATATCGTCTTTGGCAAGGTGTCTATTCAGTCTTTTCACCATTTTTTAAATTGGGTCACTTGTTTTCTTGAGAGTTCTTTGTATATTTTAAACAAGCCCTTTATCACATACTTATTTTGCAAAGATTTTCTGCCAGTTGGTCAGTTATCCTGTGATTCTTTTAACCATGTCTTTCCTACAGCAGAAACTTGAATAAAATCTGACATCATTTTTTTTTTCTGTCATGGATTATGCTGTTGGTGCTGCATCGAAAAACCCACTGCCAAATGAAAGCTCACCTAGGTGTTCTCCCATTTTCTTTTAGTAGTTTTATAGCTTTGTAGTTACCTTCAGGAATGCTCCATTTTGAGTTAACTTTTGTGAGTTGAAAGGTCTATATCGAGGCCTTTTTTTCTGTATGTGGATGTCACTTGTTTCAGCACATTTATTGAAAAGATTATCTTTTCTCCATTGAATTGCCTTTGCTCCTTTGTCAAGTATCCGTTGACTATATTTGCATGACTCTATTTCTGTTCCATTGATGGTTGTGTCTATTCTTTCACCAATACCACACTTGTCTTGATTATTACAATTGTTAAGTGAGTTTTCAAATAAGGAGGTAGCAACTTTGTTCTTCTTCAGTGTTGGTTGGCTGTTCTGGATCTTCTATCTTACCACATAAACTTTAGAATCAGTGTGTTGATATCTACAAAATAGCTTCCTGGGGTTTTGATTGGTATTGTGTTCAGATAAGGTTGGGAAGAACTGACATCTTTAAAAATCTGAATGCTCCATTCAATGAACATGAAATATTTCTCCAGTTATTTTTGGTTGCACTAGGTCTTCATTGCAGCATGTGGACTTTTCTCTAGTTGCAATGAGCGATCACAACTCTTCATTATGGTGTTCAGGCTTCTAACTGTGGTGTGTGTTTGTGTGTGTGTGCTGTGTGCTAAGTCACTTCAGTCGTGTCTGACTCTTTGCGATCCTATGGACTGTACCCGACCAGGCTCCTCTGTCCGTGGGATTTTCCAGGCAAGAATACTGGGCTAGGTTGCCATGCTCTCCTCCAAGGGATCTTCCCTACCCAGGACCAAACCTGCATCTCCTGTGAATCCTGCATTGCAGGTGGATTCTTTACCCCAGAACCACCAGGGAAGCCCTCTCATTGTGGTAGCTTCTCCTATTGCAGAGTCCAGGCTCTAGAGCATGTCGGCTACAATCGTTGTGCCTCTAGAGTTATAGTGGGCTCTGTAGTTGTGGCACGTGGGCCTAGTTGCTCCGCAGCTTGTGGGAGCTTTCTGAACCAGGGATCGAACCTGTGTCCCCTGCATTGGCAGGTGCATTGCTCTCTATTGCACCACCAGGGAAGTCCATTTCTCCACTTACACACACACACACACACACACACACACACACACACACACATAATTTCTTTCATCTGAATTTTGTAGTTTCCTCAGCTTTAATTTTAATAATGTTATAGATTAGCAAAAGCTATTTGTGTGTGTGTGTGTTAGTTGTTCAGTCATGTCTGACTCTTTATGACCCCATGGACCATAGCCCACCAGGCTCCTCTGTCCATGGAATTCTCCAGGCAAGAATACTGGAGTGGGTTGACCATTCCCTCCTCCAGGGGGTCGTCAGGACCCAGGGATCAAACCCAGGCCTTCCACATTGCAGGCAGATTCTTTACCAACTGAGCCACCTGGGAAGCCCTTTGGAGGCCCTCAGTAATTTTGATCCTGAGACACAGAGCTTTGAAAACTATTAGTCTCTCTCCTGGTCACTTCTTTTGGTTTTTAATTTTGTGTTAACTTCAGTTCCTTGCCATTCATGTCTCATTAGGATTCAGCTGGTAAGCATTCTGCTCCTCCTTTTACTAATGCAACACAGTTGGAAATTTCAACCTTCTCATTCACAAGTAGTGAAACTAAAACAGATGCCATGTCTAAAGTAATAGAAGAAAATGTACAGCTTTTATAATAAAATGCAGTCAACTAATAATGACTCACATAGTGATTTTCCTCTGAAGATGATGGTAGGGAAAAGCCAAGAACAAATCAAATCAAAACAAAACAAAAATTTACATTGGAGAAAGCTGCCAGTACTTCAGTCAGGTGATCTAGGTCAACATCAACAGTGGAGGTCAGGTTGATGGTACTTACCATTGATACGATGTGATGAAAATGGCCTTACCTCTGTGATCTTCCTCCCCCAAACCCACAACTTTAGTCTAATCATGAGAAAAACAACTAACAGATTTCAGTAGAGGGGCATCCTTCAATAAACCTGACCAGTACGCCTCAAAACTGTTCAAGTCATCAAACCAAGGAAAATATGAGAAACTATCACAGCCAAGGGGAGCCTAAGGAGAAATAATAACTAAATGTAATAAGGTATCCTGGATAAGATCACAGACTGGAAAAAGGACATCGGATAAAAAATAAAACTGTGGAATGTCATTAATAATGATAACATATCATTTTAATTTTTTGGCTGCACTGGGTCTTCATTGCAGCCCAAGGGCTTAGCTGCCACCAGGCATGTGGAATCTTAGTTCCCTGATCAGGGATTGAACCCCCATCCCCTGCACTAGAAAGTGCATGCTTAACCACTGGACCCCAGGGAAACCCCTTATTGGTTTATTAATTGTAATAAATATACCATACTAGCAGTTGAGCACATGAGAAGTCTTTATACTATTGGCCTAATTTTCCTGTAAATGTTTTAAAAAATGAGTCTGTTCAATAAAAAGATCACTGGTTGCCAGGGGTTAGAGAGAGGGATGAATAGAAGAAACGCAAAGGATTTTTATGGCAGTGAAAATACTCCATTTGATATTATAATAGTGGAAAAATGTCATTATACATTTGTCCAAGTCCATAAAATGTGTATCACCAAAAGTGAACCCTAATGTAAACTATGGTCTTTAGGTGACAAGGATATGTCAGTGTAGGCTCACTAGTTGTAACAAATGTACCATTTTCATGGGGGATATTGCTAAATGGGTGAGGCTGTGCACATGTGGGGGCAAGGAGCATCTGTGAACCTAAAACTGATTTACAGAAATAAAGCCCATTAAAAACAGTTTTTAAAGTTCTCTTCAATTTGAATAAACCTGACTTTATAAAAAAAATAGTAATGTAATGTTCGCATATGGGAGTTTGATGATGACATATTTTTCTTGGGATGCTCATGATTTTAAACTTAAGTTTGAAGTCTAGTTTTCACAAGTGGTATTATAAAGATAATTTTCTAGGTTTGCCTTTTCAAAATAAATATGTCTCCAATGGGGAGAGCTTTTAAAGAGAAAATCAGGCAGTGGATTGGGCATGCTATCTCTAAATTACATTTGTGCCAGCTTGTTTTGCTACGGTGTTATGGTGTTTCCTTTTTCCTCAGGTGTGCCAGCCATATAATTATTATTAATGATATGTTACATTTTTTGTTTTCTAAAATTATTTCATTCATTCATCAATCATTTACTGAGTGACCTGCAAGAGAAAGGGAAGGGGACTGACACTCATTCTTCCCTTCAACAGGTATTTATTGAGAGCATTTTGTACTGGGCATTTTGCAAGAAGATGGGATATAGGATAGTGGGGTTGCAAATTTTTAAACAATTACACAAGTTGCTCCACTAAAAGTCTATCAAGGAAATGAAAGGGAAGTAACATTATATGTCAGCCATTGTAGAAGTAACTTTCAATACCACTTCTTACCTGATTATCACAATTACTGATATGGTTTACGTATGAAGAAAATGAGGCTTAGAGAGATTAAACTATACACCAGAGATCCCTGATAAAGTAAATCCTGAAATGAAAGGTCCAGCTCAGATCTACCTAACTCTAAAGATCGTGGCTGAAAACACTATTATTTCCTGAATTTCACAAATCACTGAGAGCACACCTTATCTTGTCTTTCCTAATGAGAAAACTGATGCTGAGAGGAACTAGAACCCAAATCCCTTGAATAATTCATCTTTCCACTGAATCATAATGTTTCCTCAAAACAAGCTCTGTAACTTTCATGATACAAGCTATGCATGTGGGAAATGAATAATTTTTGTAAACTTAAAAAAAGGATATATTGTCATTGAAATAAACTACTATTAAGCAACACATTGGGGTGTTTTTTTTTTAACATGTTGGGGTAGGTCTTAAGCTCTCCTAGCTGAATTTAAAAATTTTTCTATGCTAATCAAGTATTTCATTGTATTTTAGACAGGGCTATTGATATGGGTCAGGAAAACAGTTTTGCAAACAAGCAGACTTACTCTTATTTTATATGAGAAATTTTCCAAGCAATTTCAATTTATACCATTCAGAATTTTACAGATTTTTTTCAGCTATTGCAGATTCTTTTGGTGACTCCATCAATGTAATAGGACATCCTGAATTTTTCTTTGCAGAGGAAAGTGTTTTTCTTTGCATAGCCATGTTTGTATGAGGTACAAAGAGGGAAAGAGGATTTAAAAAACCACAATAATAGGGAAGGAAAGCAAGATTAATTTCACAGAAAACATATAGCTCTGCTTAGAAGCCTTTCTCTTTGCAGCAAGAAAAAAAACTGGGATATGATATAGCAAATAGAGAAAATATATACAAAACAAACACAGAAATGGTATGCGAAATATTCTTAGTAATACATTTGGGACAGAATGAATTGCCCAAAATATAGCCTCCAAATTTATCTTTCTGCTTGAGTCTCTGGGGACCACAACTTATGTTCATTTTCATGGATAAATCATGGAAACATTTAATAAAGACTTTTCTTTTCCCCTATTCCTTGCATCTTTATTCTTGTCTCAATCATGTACAACTTTCTCATCTTTTAAAGCTTTAATAGCTATTTGAAGCTTCATAGTTGAAATAGATCAACATAAAAGATGGGAAAAAAAATTCCACCTCAAACCCTAAGGAAAGCATAGAACACATTTCCCTGTGAATTGAAACCTGAAAAATAATCAAAGATTGACTTTGCTTACATACTGGTCTGCCCCTGCTGAGCACTGTTTCTCCTTCCTTAGTCCTCTTTCCATCATCCTCAGTGGAAACTGCAACTATTATCTTTGCATAAATTCAGTAAGCATTTACTGAGTGCCTAGTGTTTACTTATTCTTTCTATAAATATGTATTGGATGCCTACCTCATGCCAGGTAGCACTAGAGAGAGCAGAGAGAGAGAAGACAGAGGAAAAGCAACTCTTGGAGCCTGGAATTATGCAACATAGGAAAAATTTTTAAAACCTGCCTTAAAGACAGATTACAGCTTAATATAATGGAGATGAAGCATAGAATGACTATAACATAGAGTAAGGTGAGTGTCATGGTAGAGAAAAAGCACTGGAGGACTTCAGAAGAGGGGTGTAGTCTTGCTTTCAAGCAGTTTTTTTTTTTTTTTCCTTTAAGATTTCTACTCCCTATTCAGCCTAGCAGAGTATCTTTAAAATGTCTAAGTCAGGAACTTTTCCTATTGCAAGTGAATGAAACCAAAGTGAAATTGGCTAAAGCAAAAGAAGGACTTTGTTGACCTGGGAAATAGAAAAGGCCATGGTACTTCAGGCACTTCGGATCCAAAAGCCCAAGTAATTCAAGACTTACTCTCTACTTAACGATCCCCTCTGTTCTCAAGAGTATTGGCCTTGTCCTCAGCAGATTCTTTTCACCTGTTGATTCCTAGCAGTTCCAGGCCTTCATCTTAGAAAAAAGAACTTCTTTTTTGCAGTAGTTGTAGGAGAGAGTTTTATTAGGCTGAATTGGTCATGTGCCGATCCCTAACACACTTTGCCGAGTGCTAGAATACCAAAGTCTAAAGGGGGCAGTGCAGCAGCGTATCAGATGAGACCAAGAGAGGGGTGGCTTTCCAAAGAAAAATCTGGGTATGTTACCAGATGGTAGGCAAGCTAGCAGAGATCCACCACAATCAATGTGGCTAATTACTTTTTTAAAAATTCCACTTCAATAAGTTTAGAAAGAGCAAGAGTCTAGGTCTGCTTTTCCTGCATCATCTTAACAAACTTAGAGACTGGTTATAATCACTATGAAGTGGGAGCAAGGCATAAAATCTGGACATGTTTATAGACTTTCCTCAATATGGGTTTTGTTCTTTGATCCAAAGTGCTGTGCATTTCCTGGCTATAAAATATATCCTTAAGCAAATATGTATACCAAAAAAAAAAAAGAAAAAGTAATGTCTTGATTTATCCATGCCACATCTTT
Source organism: Odocoileus virginianus (assembly GCF_023699985.2). Classification (NCBI taxonomy): domain Eukaryota; kingdom Metazoa; phylum Chordata; class Mammalia; order Artiodactyla; family Cervidae; genus Odocoileus; species Odocoileus virginianus. The sequence goes on from NC_069689.1 coordinate 29,568,409, forward strand.
TCCTCATTAATACAGATATTCAGGGACTGATTGCAAGACCATTGGGCATCTTTTTTTACTCTTAAAATTTACTTAAAAAGGAATGGGTACTCGAATCTTACTAAGATGTGGGGGTAGGGAGGAAACCCCTGCCTTTGCTAGCACACATGTCTAGAGATGGTGAAGCCCTGAGCCTGAACAAAGGTGGTGATAAAGGAGAGAAAAGGACTAAATCAAGAAATACTTAAGTAGACTCATCAGGTGTTGGTAACTGACTAGATGACAAAGAAGAAGCCTTAAGATGAAACAACTGGATTGAAAATCTGAGCTAATAGTGGTAGTACCAGTGAAGATATTTAACGAAGGAGGATCAGGTTTGGGAGTGGAGAGGACAAAGATCATGAGTGTTGTTTTGCATATACTGAATTTGAGTAGCTTGTGGAAGCTCAGAAAGGAGACTTGGGTTACTAATAGGGACATAAGTGTCTAAAATCACCAAATAAGTGATAGTCAGAATCATGGGGTTGGATGACTCTTATACTAGCAAAAGAAACCATTTTAATGTAAACATAATTTAAATATAAACAAATATTTATTCTGTACCACAGTAAGACATATCATAAATTTTTCAAAAAAGGCTTTATTTTTAAGGAGTTTCTATTCCTACACATACATCTTAATTTGTTTTGTGAGTTTAAAATTAGTACATTAGATTTTCTTAATTTTCTTTAAATAGACTTGTTAAATCATGACAGCAATATATGACTTTTAGTTTAAAAAAGCTAAGCAAAAATGTAAAGAAAATAATTAAATTCACCTGTGATTTTACTTTGCAGCTATAATCACAATTTTGGAGGCTTTTTGACTTTTTTTCTAACTACACTTTACATGCATAGCTTCTCTCATAGTTTTGATAATATCTTCAGCATTGTATTGCTTTTTCATTTAATAGTGTCTTGAGTATTTTCTGTGTCATTAAAAAGTCTTCATATTAATAATTTTCATGGTTCCGTGACATTCCACCTACTGGATGTTTTATCTCTTAATGGACATTCATTGTTTCCAATCTTTCAGTGTTATAAATCACGCTTTAATATGTTTATATAAATATTTCCCCATTTCTGATAGTTTAGAATAGGGTCCTAAAAGTGAAACTAATGAATCGAAGTATATATAAACATTTTAAAGTGTCTTGATACACAATACCAACTTTTGTAGTCATTACTGCTTCTTTCTAGTAAGCAATAGGGTTGTCTGCTGCTGCCTTCACCTGCTGTAAGATGACTAACTTAAACTCCTAGTTTGGCCGATGAAATGTTACATTATTTTAAAATTATACAATTACAGTCAAGTTATATTGAGTGTAAGAAATCAGACAAGAGTATACTATAAGCATACACTTCCATTAAACTTTAGAAAATGCAAATTCCAGGTGACAAAGCAAATCAGTGTTTGGCCAAAGACCAGGCTGGGGGCAGTGGGAGGGAGGGATTACAAAAGGGCAAGAGGACCATTTGGGGGCTGATGGGTATGTTCACTATTTTGACTGCTTAAGTTTTCATCGTCATATGCAAATATCCAACTTACCAAACTGCACATTTTGAAAATGTGCAGTTTACTGTATATCAAGCAAACGTCAATAAAAGCTGTTTAAATTGTTTAAATATATGTTGTTTTAATCTGATTTTTAAAAATTACCCACGTGTGAACATTTTTCACATGTGTTAGTTGAGCACATACTTCTGTAATACTTGTTTCATGTTTTCTACTAACTTTTCTACTTGTGCTTTAGCAATTTTCTCCTGGATTTGTGAACTCTTTACAGATGAAGAAAATTAACCCTTACAGCTCTCCAGATTTCTTTTCCCTGTAATTTTTCTTTCTACTACAACAAGCTTTTGGGAGAACTCATTTGTGCAAGACAATTTTAACCAAGAGGATGTACTACCACGAATCTTGAAACTACAGTAAATTATTAATCATCACTTTGCCATATAAACAAAAATTCTTTATACAAAATTCAAATTAAGGAAATTAAGGGGTGTTACAAAGCCTTCAGAAATGGCGTCTAAACTACACTGCACAACTACTCTGATGTTCTGGAGCTATGTTCTTAAGTTACATAGTAAATAGCGGGGACAGGCGGAGGACCTTTAAAAACAGACTACTCTGGGGGCTTGGCTAGGAGACACTGCTTTCAAAGGCGCACGCAGGATTTCCCTTCCCTGACTCCCTCAGGCTACTCCTCTGTCTACTTACACAGGAAACTAAAGGAAGGTAATGCCACGGGTGATCTCACGCTGGCGTGACGTCAAGAACTCTTGACGTCAGAAGGTGGTTGCCACGGGGACCATTCGCCACCGACGGCAAAGTCGTGAAACCCCATCACCACACTCCGTCTCCTTGGCGGCTGCTAAAGAAGATTTAACCTTAAGGGGGCCTCAGGGAGAGAGAGTGCTGCCGCTGCCGCCGACAGCCGCTCCTCTGCGGCTACGGGTCCTGGGTGCCCGGCCCCGGCCTGTGGCGGCGAGCGGCGGCCGGAGGAAGCGGCGGCGGCGGCGGGCGACTCGCCCGGGTCTCCGTCCCTCAGTGCAGAACTGGAAGAGGGGAGCCGCCATATTGGAGCTAGAGGCGAAGGTGCCTTGCAGACGCCGCGCCAGTCGGGTGGAGGTGGCGGCCCTGGCCTTGGTCTGGGAGGAGTCGGCCGCGCCGGGGCCCGCAAGGCTGGGGAGTGAATGAGCCGCTCGCACTAGTCTCCTCCCCGCCCACTCCCTCCACTTTCCGCCGCTGTGACCTGGCCGGGAGGGGGCCGGAGTCGGCCGTGGCGGCGGCAGGATGTTCTCCAAGAAGCCGCACGGGGACGTGAAGAAGTCCACCCAGAAGGTGCTGGACACCAAGAAGGACGCGCTGACCCGCCTCAAGCACCTGCGCATCGTCATTGGTGAGGGGCGAGGGGTGGCGGCGTCTGGAGGCCTGGGTTGCCCGGCCTTCCCTCTCCTGGGAGCCCTTGGGGACTCTCCCTCCGGCCCTGGCGCGATGCTCTAGTGGAGGGCGAGGCATCGCCTCTACAGACGCGGGAGGGCGGATAATTTGGGGAAGGGAACCCTTGATAGTTGGCAAACGCTAATCACACACAGGGTTACCTTGTTTTAATAGCCCGAACTGTTTTAAAAACACTTATTACCCTAACAACTTAGATTATTTTTAGACTTTCTGGAGACTTGTTGTTGCAGATAATGGTGTTTATAGGATATGTTTGTCAGATGACTACCGCCATCCCCACCCAAGTGAAAGAAAAAAAAAAAACAAAGACAATATAAACCCTAATCTTTCAAGTTTCTTGGCTAAGGAGGGCAAGGAGGAAGCAGTTACACCTCTTTGGGAAGTGGGTGGTTCCCTAAAAGCTTGTGGGAAAGAGCCCCGCCCTTGTTAATGCACCTTGTTCATAATTACTATCATTTAGAGGGAGAACTATGATTAATTGTAGAAAACAAGGTAGTTTATAGTTTCCTTTTCTTTTGGAGACTCATACAGCATTCTATTTTTAAATAAAATTCTTTTACCGTCTGTTACCTTCTGTTTTGCGTCCGACCAAACTACTCTTGAATTGTGGATATAAGGTTAAATGAGTTTCTTGCACACTTGGTAATTTCGTGACCCAGTAGGCTGTAATAATACTTATGGAACAACTGGTCCAGAACTTGGATCTTTTTATACGAAATTTGAGGTGAAAAGGAAAGTTTGCCTTTGTTGATACAGAGAGTTAATGGCAGAACTGAGTTTAGAACCCAGATGCCTGAATCCTAGTCCAAGGTTTATCATCTCGGGCTCTCTTCGTAAAGAATGTTCCTTTTGAAAAGTGACGTTTATTCAGTGAATTAAGTCTCTTATTTGAGGTGTATGTTTCTCTACTATGTGGTTTACGCACACCAACAGGATACTACCAGTACCTAACTTTTGTATGACACTTTACTGTTTATAGAATTACTTCACATAAGTGATAACTGATCCACACAATAACTTTAGAGTTAGTTAAATTATTATTCTCCTTTTTTACAACTAAGAGAGCTGAAGTTTGGGGCTGTTACCTGGTCATCCAAGTACGAGGAGGCAGAGTCAAAGCTGGAACCCAGATTTCATGTCTCCAGTTTGTTTTTCACTCTTTCTACATTTATGGCAGCAAATCTGTATCACAAGTAAATTATATTTATTCTTGTGTAATAGTAAGAAAGCAATTAAGTCCAGTTTAGCAATGTAAAAAGATATTTTTTCAAGAAAATGCAAATTTTCTAGACATAGTTGACATTGTGATCGTTTTATTTTCATTTTACTTGAGAGTTAAGCCATTGAAGAAAAAATTTAGCTAGGAGACTGCGACAGGGCAAGTTAAATGTGTAGGAGATTTACTACAGATAATGGCAGTTTGAAATTGAAGACAATGATATTTGATAACCTACTTAGGACAAGATGTAGGTTGGGTAATGGCAGAGCTCTAAAGTTGAATTCCAATAGAGTATTGACATTTTCTAAATTAATTGCCACGGTTTGTTAGTTAAGGAATGGTTTGTTTATACTTCTTCGGCCTTAGAAGTTTTTTTTTCCCACCCTGGAGACATGGTCTGAATGAAGAGGTCATAGGTATCAGGTATTTTGTAGGGCCTAACTTTCTCAGCTTGAAAACAAAACAGTGTTTGTTTTTTTTAAAAAAACCTTTGCTTTTAGTAATTTATTATTTTTTAAAAAGGAGCATATACTATCTATAAACATTTAAAATATTCTTAAGAACTTTCAGATGGAGGACTCTGTTTTCAGACTCCCTCCCTGTGAGTGAAGGAGGTCCAGATAGATTACTGCACTCATTTTAGTAATTCTCAACAGGGACTGTTTTGCTCCCCTGAGGACAGTGAGAATGTCTGAAGACACTATTGATTGTCATAACTGTGGAGAGATTCTTCTGGCATCTAGTGGGTAGCAGGTCAGCTGAACATCTTGAAATGCTCAGGATAATATAATCCCTCACAACAGTTTTCTAGCTCCAAATGGCAATAGTGCTGAAGTAAACCTTGTCAAATGTAGAACAAAAAAGATGGACCTCTGCGTACTATACTTGGTTCTAATATTAATTAAATAAAATATTCTGTATTTCTGAGTGGTCACAGTGACTTTGAAATATAATTAGTGTAATTCCTAAGCTAATGAGTAGGGGAGAGTAGAACTACAAAGACTGAAAGATGTCTTAGAGGTCTCCCATTTTGCAGATGGGAGAGCCACTTCAAATCCTCTTTGCAAGTTAAGTGCAGGTTTTATTAATACATAACCACTATGAAGAAATAAGTTTGCAGAATAGGGTATTCCCAGGTACACAGGATTTTGATTTTTGTTGGTCCCATCTAAACTATATTTTTAACCTTTAAATTAAACTGCCATTCACTAAGGGTCTTTTTAGAATTCAGTGCTTACCAGTATATGAGAGCGTAATTTAAGCATCTAATGTAAACCTTTGTCTTGGCATGTAGTCCCACTGAAGGACAATTCCTGCTGAATTTATAGAACTTGGAGGATTTAGATTTAAATCTGTGTTTATTGATAGTGTTGTATATTTGATTTTTAGGAACTGGAAGTTAGAATTATTACAGAATAGAAATAAAACCTTGTCTAGTCGCTAAAGTTTCATATTACCGTCTTGCTGTGCCCCATCCCCTCCCTTTTTTCCCCCAAGGAATGGCCTTAAGATGACACTAAGCACGTAACTTAGTCTCTGACAAGTGGCTAGCGTTAGGCTTAGCATATAATGTATATTGACTAAATGTTAATTTTCTTGTATGGCAAGGTAACAGTTCAGTCTTCTAGGCTTAAAAAAAGGTAAGTGCTTACGTAGCTAATATATTGATTATTTTGGATCATTCTTTCTAGTAACTTTATTGAGGTATAAATGATATAAATATCATTTATATAAATAGCATAAATATAAATGAGAAATGATATATCACACAAATATAAGGCATATAATTGAATACTTTTTAAAAAGGTGTAATATGGTGATACACAATATTGTATAAGTTAGAGGTGTACAATATAGTGATTCACAATTTTTAAAGGTTATACTCCATTTATAGTTATAAAATTGGCCATATTCCCCATGTTACGCACTGTGTCCTTTTAGCTTATTTTATGCATAGTAGTTTGTACCTCTCAATCTTCTATCCCTATCTTGCCCTTCTCCCCTTCCCTCTGCCCACTGGTACTTACTACTTTGTTCTCTGTGAGTCTGCTTCTTTTGTTGTTGTGTTTGCTGGTTTATTTTTTTGATTCCACATACAAGTGATATCATAATATTTGTCCTTCTCTGACTTATTTCACTTAGTGTAATAACCTCCAGGTCCATCCATGTTGCTTCAAATGGCAAAATTTCATTCTTTTTATGGCTAAGTAGTATTCCATTGTATATATACACCACATCTTCTTTATTCATTCATCCAATCTGAATACTTAGGTTGCTTCCATATCTTGGCAAATTGTAAATAATGCGGCTGTGAACATTGGGCATAATTGAATACTTTTGGACATACATACACTTTGTGAAGCCATCATGACATCGTGATTAGGAATATAGTCAGATAATCAAGAAAACAAATAAACATCTATAATCTCCCAGAGTTTCCTTTTGCCCCTTCGTAATCCCTTCCTCTCACCCTTACTTGCCTGCCTTCCTACCCCTGGGCAACCATTGATCTGCTTTCCTCTACATTAGTTTGTGTCTTTTGTATACATAATGCGTGTGTGACCCCTCTTTGTGACCTCTTGGGCTATAGCCCTCCAGGCTTCTGTGTCCATGGGACTTCCCAGGCAAGAATACGGAGTGGGTTGACATTTCCTGCTTCAGGGATCGTCCCAACCCAGGGATCAAATCCACGTCTTTGACAGTCCTGCGTTGGCACTTTGCCACCTGGGAGGCCCATGCATAACATAGACATGGAATTGAGAGCGCTTACTCTTTTGGATTGGTTTCTTTTACTCAACACACTTTGAAATTCCTCTGTATTTGTTGTGTGATGATGTGTCTATAGTACATAGTTCTTACTGCTTTTCTTGTATGGATATGCTATAATTTGGTTGTCCCGGTCACATGTTGATGAACATGTGGGTTTTCAGTTTTGGACTATTACATGTAAAATTGCTGTGTGGTACACCTATTGTGTAGACATATGCTTTCTTTTCTCTTGGAATCAGAACTTAGGAATGAAATGGATGAATCCTATGACAGTTGTTTTCTTTTTAGAAACAAGTGTACTGTTTCTTGGTATTTTTTTTTTAACCAATTTACAATCTCACAAGCAGTATATGAGAGTTGTAGTTCCTGTAGAAATGCACCACCACCACCTGATAATGGGATTTCTTTTTCTTGTCAACCACTATAATAAGTTATGTAGCAGGTGTAGTTAACTATTTCCCTGATATCTGATAACATTGAGCTTCTTTTCATGTACTTATTTGCCATTGTATATGATTTCTTTGATGAGATCAAGTTCAAATCTTTCACCTATTTTTAAATTGAGCTGTTTGCTTTCTTACTCAGTTTTGAAGATTCTGAATATATTCTGTATGTGTGTTAAATCACCTCAGTCACATCTGACTCTCTGCAACCCTGTGGACTAGCCTGCCAGGCCCCTTTGTCCATGGGATTCTCCAAGCAGGAATACTAGAATGGGTTCCTGTGCCCTCCTCCAGGGAGAACCTGTGTTTCTTATGTCTCCTGCATTGGCAGGCGGGTTCTTTACCACTAACGCCACCTGGGAAACCCTGTATTCTGTATATAAGTACTTTATCAAATACATGATTTGCAGAGTTTTTTTTTTTTTTTACTATCTTTTAATTCGCTTAACATTTTCTTTGAAGGAATAGGAATTCTTAATTTTGATTAAGTTCATATATCAACTTTTTCTTGTATGGTTCATGCTTTTGTATCTGAAACATTTGCCTAAGTCCAAGGTCATAATAATTTTCTCCTATGCTTTCTTCTAGAGTTTTATCATTTTAGGATCTATGTCTGTGATCCATCTTGAGTTAGCTGTGAATATAGTTTGAGATATGGATTGGATTTTTTTTTGCATATGGATCGCCAAGTGTTCTAGCACTGTTTGTTGAAAAAAGACTTTCCTTTCTCCGCTGAATTGCCTTTGTACTTTTCCAAAATTCAGTTATCTCTATATGTACAGAACTATTTTGGGACTGTTTTGTTCTGGTGATCTGTTTGTCTGTGTTGCTGCCTGTACCATGGTGCTTTTTATTGTTGTTGTTATTACTGTAACTTGATAATAAATCTTGAAATTAGATGGTGTATACCCTCCAACTTTTTTCTTCCTTTCCAAAGGTTTTTTTTTTTTTTTTTCCTGCTGTAGGAGGAGGGAGCTATGCCTTGTCTTTTAACTTTTCATAAGATTAGCTTGTCAATTTCTAAAATAATTAAATGAATAAGTAAAAATTTTGCTGGCAGTGAGATTGTGATGAATCTGTAGGTCAGTTTGGGAAAAATTAACAGTAATAATTTTTCTGACTCATGAAGAAGGTATGTTTCTTCATTTTATATAGAACTTCTTTAATTTCTCTAGCAGTGTTTTGTATTTTTTAATCTACAGGTCTTAAATGCATCTTTTGTCACTTATCCCTAAATATTTTCTACTTTTGATATCCTTGTAAATGGTATCTTCATGACTATTTCTGATTGTTAGTAAAATACAGTTGTTTTTCATACCTTGAGCTTATATCTTGAAACTGCGCTAAATTCACTTGTATTAGTATTGTATAGATTTCATTGATTCTTTTACATACTTGAACTCATTGTCTGTTAATAGAGTCTTTAAGTCTTCTTTTTAATCTGGATGCCTTTGTATCTTTTTCTTGTTTTATTGCACTTATTGGAATTTCTAGTACAGTGTAAAATAGAAGTGGTGAGAGTGGATATCCTTGTCTTTTTATTGATCTTAAAGGTAAAGTCTGTTTTTTAACTAACTATATAATACCATATTCATTGTAGGCTTTTGAATAAATGTTTTTTGTCATGTTGAGAAAGTCTTACTCTGTTAGTTTGCTGAGAGTTTTTATCAGGAATGGATACTAGATCCGTCAAACACTCTTTTCTGTTTCTGTTGAGGTTAACAGGTTTTTAAATTTTTTTCATTTTGTTTTTTAAAGATTTTGTTGTTGTTGACTTTTTTAAAAGTCTCTATTGAATTTGTGACAGTATTGCTTCTGTTGTCTATGTTCTATTTTTTTTGACCTTGAGGCATGTGGGATCTTAGCTGCTGGACTAGGGATTGAGCCCACACCCCCTGCACTGGGAGGCAAAGTATTAACAAACCCGTGGACCACCAAGGAAGTCCCTCATTCTGTTAATATGATAAATTCAAGTATGGATTTTCAAATGTTGAATCAACTCTGCAGTCCTCTGTAAGCCTAGGTTGATTGTAACATCTTGTCATTTTCATATAATGTTAGATTTTGTATGCTAGAATGTTTGTAATTCTGTAGTTATATTTTGGGGGGATATTACTTTTCTTGTAGTGTTTTTGCTTTTTTAAAACATAATGTTAGCCTTATATTATTAATTGAGAAACGTTCCTTTCTTTTTAGTTTTCTGGAATTGTTCATAGAAAATTTGTATCTTTTTTTTTTTTTTTTCGTGAACGTTTGGTTGACTTCACCAACAAAGCCATCTAGATACGGAGTTTTCTTGGAGGGAAGGTTCTTAACTACTTTAATAGGTAGGGGGCTGTTTGGGTTATATGTTTCTTCTGAAACAGAAGTTTGTGTCTTTCAAGGAATTTTCTTATTTCATATTAAGTTGTCAGATTTATAGGTATAAAGTTGTTCATAATGCTTCCTGTTGTTCTTTGATACCTATAGAATGTATAAAGAACCAGTTTGTGACTTCATTGATTTTTCTCTATTTAATGGATTTCTGCTTTGGTCTTTATTATTTCTTTTTCCTGCTTAGTTTTAGTTTAATTTGCTCTTTTTCTAGCTTCTTTAAGTGTAAACAGAGGTTATTAATTTGAGACCTTTTTTCTTGATAATGTATGCATATGTTGATATAAATTTTCTCTAAACAGTGTCATACAAATTATGGCATTTTGTATTTTCATTTTCATCTAGGTCCAAAATGCATTCTAATTTACCTTTTGATTTCTTCTTTGATCTGTGGGTTATTAACTTGTGTGTTCTTTAGCTTCAAATATTGGTGGAGTATCCTGATATCTTTCTGTTATTGATTTCTAATATAATTTCATTATTGTCAGAAAACATATATTTTATGACTTGAATTGTTCAAAATTTATTGAAATTTGAGGGCCCGGAATATGTTTTAACTTGATGAATCTTTCATATTCACTTGAAAACAGTATATATTCTGTTTGAAAAGTGTCAGGACAAGTTGTTTGATAGTATTGTTCAAGTCTCCTATATCCTTGCTGAATTTCTTTCTTCTTGTTTTATGAATTATTGAACATGGGGGTGTGAAATTTCTGACTGTAATTGGGGGTTTGTCTATTTCTTTTTGAGTTCTATCAGATTTTAACGTATTTTGAAGCTCTGATACTAGGTTTCTAAACATTTGGGGTTATTATCTCCTCTTTATAAATTGACTTCTTTTGCCTTACGAAATGATCTTTATCTGTGGTAATAACCTTTGCTCTGGAATCTACTTTAATAGTGATATAGAGACTTCTGTTTTCATTGCTAGCATTACTAGGATATATATTTTTCTGTTTTTAATCTATTTGTTTTGTTACATTTATATAAAAATTTTTTTGGAGGCAGCATATATGTTTGAATCTTAATTTTTAATATAATGACTTTTTTTTCTTTTTTTCTTTGTCACTGTGCTGTACCTTACATTCCCAGAACTTATTTATAACTAAAAATTTATACCTTTTCACCCTCTTCACCCATTTTCCCCTCATACCCACTGCTTCAACCACCATTCTGATCTGTTTGAGTTTGGTTTTTTAGATTTCACGTGTAAATGAGATCATACAGTATTTCTTTCTCTGTCATTTCACTTAGCATAATACCCTCAAAGTCTGCCTATGCTGTAGCAAATGACAGTGTTTGGTAGAATTCACCATTGAAGCCATCTGGTTCTGGATATTTCTTTTGTTGAGATACTTTTGATAAGTGATTTAGTCTTCTTATAATTGTTCTGTTCAGATTCAGACCAATAACTTATCATTTAGAATTGGATGATGTACAATTTAAGACATTATTGATTTGAGCTTGATTTAAATTTGTGTCTGTTATCTTGCTTCTTTCTATTTGGCTTATCTTTTCATAGTTCTCTTTTTTTCCCCTTTTTTGTATTAGTTGAATAAATGTATGATTTTTTTTTACATTTTTCTTTTATTGTCTTAATTAGCTATAATCTTGTAATATTTTACTGGTTGATTTAAGATTTATAATAACTGTTTTCAACTTGCCAGAGTCTATTTACTATTTGAGTGATATGCTGCACCACTTCTTGTATAAGAACTTTACAAAAGTTTTTCATTTATCTTCCCAGACTTTATACTTTTTTGATCATACGTTTACTTACACATGTTGTAAACCCTATAATAGTTCATTTTGTCTAAACAAGCAGTTATCTTTTAAGGACTTCTAAATAATGAAGAAAAAGATATATATTTACCCATGTAGTACCATTTTCAGTGCTTTTCATTCCTTTGCAGAGATGTTTCTATCTATCCAGCATCATTTTGTTTTTGTTGGACTTCCTTTAACATTTCTTTTGTAATGATGCTCTGCTGGTGATGGTTTCTTTACTTTTTTAGTGTCAAAATCTGTATTTTGCTTTCTTATTTGAAAGATGTTTTGCTGCAATTAGAATTCTAGGTTGATGGCTTTTCTCCTTAGTCCTTTAAATAAAGACTTTGCTCCACTGACTTTTTGCTGGCTTTGTTTCTGGTAAGAAGTCTGCTTTCCCCTTATCTTACTCTGTATATAGCTTCTTTTTTTCTGTTTTTTTTCTGGCTACTTTTAACACATTATTGACCGTGGAATTTTTGCTGAAACTAATGCCTGTGGCATTAACACATCTCTGATCAATGCTCAATAATGTATTATGATTTTCTCTTCATCACTTGTTTTGAACAATTTGATTATGATGTGCATTGGTGTAGTTTTCTCAATATTTCTTGCCATAGAATCATTGAGACTGTTAGATTTGTAGGTTTAGCATTTTCATAAAGTTTGTTAATTTTTGGCCATTTTTTCCCAGTTATTTCTTCCCTCCCTTCTCTTATTTTTTTGTTTCACTTATTGGCATATAAAAAGGTATTAATATCAGGCTCATCTATTAGGAAGTGTTGTATTGGAAGGTCTCATAGCATTTGAAAAAGGACTGATATTCTTTTCATTTTTTTTACATTCTGTTTTCTGTGTTTTATCTTGAGTAGTTCCTATAGCTACTCCTCAAATTCACGAGTCTTTTCTTCTGCTGTATTAGTCTGCCATCCCACTGGTTTATTTTTCATCTCAGACATTGTAGTTTTTATCTAGTTCTTTGTGTATGTGTGTCTGTATGTACATACAAAATTATATCATCTGTGTATTTTCTTAGCTTCTTGAACATATAGAATACAAGTAAAATATTGTTTGTAATATTCTCTGCTCATTCTAACGTCTCTGTCTATCCTGGGTCAGTTTCTGTCAGTTGGCTGTTCTTCTCATTGTTGGTTGTTTTTCCTGCTTCTTTAAATGCTCAGTTATCTTTGGATGTCTCATTGTGAATTTTACCTTCTTAGCCTCAGGGTATTTTTATATTCCTGTAAATTCTTGAGCTTTTTAGTGAGATGCTGTTAAATTACTTGAAAACAGTTTGATTATTTCAAGTCTTGCTTTTAGAGTTTGTCGAGTGGATCCATCTAGGGGTAATTATGTCTTATGAGGCAATACCTTCCTGAATATTCCATTTAGTGCCCACAGATGTGAGGGATTTTTTCGTAGCTCAGCTGTCCCCAGCTTATATGAACCTCTGGCACTGTTCTCTCATATTCTTTCATAGTTCTTTTTCCTGTCTTGGCAAGTTTCCTTGCACGTATTTATGCTCAGACTGAAAGGAACTTCCTCCGGTCTTCTAGGATTTTAGTCGGTACGGCTCTCTCATCTTTGGTGCTTTTCTCATGTGGGCTCTAATTACCTTGGTTTCCTTGGACTGTCAGCTCATTTTCTCAACTCAGAGTTTCCACTGGCTCTGCCTGGATTCCCTTTCCTCTCAGCATGGCCTGTAAACTCTTTAAGTCAGTAAACTGGAGCTGTCAAAGGTATACTTCATTTGTTTGCCATCTGTCAGGATTGACTTTCCCTATCTGATGTCCATACCTGCTTGAAACATACAAACTAAAGAACAGAAAAACCCCTGAAACATAAATAGTTTTCAAAACATTGGACCTCAGATGCTGATAATAAGTTCTCCTAAATGAAGGAGACTGAAAATTGGATTCATAGCCATGCAACTTGGCCCCTACTTTTTAACATTTTTATATTTAGAGAAGAAATTTATGATCAGCTGACTATTGATTATATCTGTGAAAAATATTTAATTGTTCTCTAATCTGAATATATTAATGTTTTAAAAAAGAAAGGTGGATTAAAATATCTTAAATCAGGAAAATGAGAAACTAGTGTTCATTAGATATAAAAAGTAATGTATAAAGACAGAAACAAGTATTGCTTATGTTCATTAAGTAAATAACTTGAAAGTGGTATAGATTATCTTGGAACAGATATGCCTGGAAATCTGAAAATGTATAGGAGTCACTATGAACTGTAAACTGCCTACAAAAATAAACTAAGTTGATAGTTGAATATGTTTTGGGATTTGATATGCAAAGTTAGTAAGTAATCCTATATACATGTCATTAGACTCTTTATTATTTAATTTGTATAAACTCTTTATATTCTTTAGTTTGACTCTTGAAATGTTTTATCTTTGTGTATTTATGAAAAAGTGATACACTGAGCAGATTATTTACATAAACAATGTTACTGATTAATTTGCTTAGTAAAACAAACTGTTCCATAATACACCAATTTTTTTTTTGGTATTTTTGCATTAACACTTCTCTTATTAAGGATTTTATCACTTTACATGGCTTATAGGACTGAATAAAATGTAGACTAGAACAATTAGTGATAAACAGCTGAATAGCCATTACTTAAAGGTAACATTATCCGGTGCCAGAGATGAGCTGATTATAGCTATAAGGCATTGAACTTGATTCTTAGATTTCCTGGCCACCAAAGTGAAAAGAGAAACATGTTGAGTTACAGGTCTACAGTGTCTTAGAAAAGAAAGCATACTTTTTTTTTGGTTAAAACTTTTTATTCTGAGTTTGATCACAATTTGTGTATATATGTACATTCATATATTATCATATATTATCTAATGTCTCTTTTGGAAAGGTCATGTGGTAGAAATAGATTTTAGAGAAAATAGAAAAATAGCCAATTAGTATGTTTGTTAGATCTATTTGAACAGACAAGATCAAATATCTACAAATAAATGTCTAATTTTTTTTTCTATTTGTATAAGTGACATCACCATCTTTCACATATGTCTTAACATAAAACTTTGACAATGTGGTAGAAAAAGAAAATTTTATTTTAGTCTCAGTTTCTTTTCTTTTTTCTTTTTTTTAGTCTCAGTTTCTTCTTCAACTTCTTGTTACCCTTCTCTGATATTTTACATTTCATTAATATTGAATGAGAAATCACTTTCTGTGATGCCTATGCTTTTGCTAATGATATTTACTGTACCATAATCAATAGCCCATTTCTTTTAACCTTCTTACTAAGAAAGAATAAGAGGGAGGAAGGAAGGAGAAAGGAAGAAAGAAGCATCAGCAACAAAATAATAATCCCACCTATTGGATTTCAAAAGTACAGTCTGGAGGGACAGTTACTATGGAAAGGAAGTAGACTTTGTATGAACTCAAAGTTGAAAACTTAATATGGTTTGGATGCATGCATCAATCCATTTTTAGAAAATATCACTACTTATTACTTACAAACCAATTTTGAATTAGGTATACTGTATGTGAAAGTGGTACTCCGTGAATACGAGTGGTAATAAGACTTCTGGGACGCCCACTGGTGCAATGAAAAAGTAGACCAGATGCTATCAAGAAGGCGTCTAAACAGTATAAGATGGCAGCTGTATTCAAAGAAAAGCAGGGCATGACACTTAGGCTTACACCTGAAAGCCTTGAGCCTTAAGACCTCTTCCTCAAGAGTAGCGGGGAACCTGTAGAGCTTTGCTGAAGCCTTCTCTGTCATCCGATAAGTGTAGGAACTCTTCTTATTTACTTCTAGTGATTTGGTTACTTTACTACAATGTAATTACTTACTTGCATGCCTATATCTTACAACCTTCCTGAGAGGAGAAGTGTGTCTCTTCAGCTTTGTATCCCTAATCTCAGCATAGTGCCCAGCATGTATTAGGTGCTCAGTAAATATTATGTAATTCATGAATGAATATATTAGGTATGAGGAGAGCAAAGCTGCTCTTCTTTGAACAGCTTCCTTTCAATGAAGAATTATAGAAAAAACCGTTAAAGTCAGTATCAGAAATAACCCTTGGGTTATCTTAATTACCTGTGCAAAAAATTGTCTCAATATCTAAAATTTGTCCTGTGTGAAACAGAAAAATAAAAGCAAAAAAATAGGACATTAAATGAAGAATGCTTACGGCATTATGGCAGAGGTTATTGTATAATCTTCACCATTATTGAAAGAACTCATGATTCTTAACATCTGATTTTCAAAAAACTTACGAATCAGTGAGCACAACAACATGTCATGTTTGAAGTATATACCACCACCCCACCCGCCCCCAACATACCTAACAGAATAAACTGACTTGTAGATAGACACGGAGAAGATGAAACAAAATACTGAGTTTGTGTCTCTTAGTTTGTCACAGCAGCCACAGTAGACTAATATAAATCTTTTAGTGTTTTGTTGTTTTGCTTCTCCATATGAATTTGAAAATCAATTAAATTTGTGAATATTGTTGGACTTTAAAAATTGGATGGCCTTGAATCCATAGGTTTAATTTAAAGGAGATTGACGTCTGTGGTATTATCTACAGTTGACCCTAAGACAGCATAGAGGTTTAGGGCACCAACCCTCTGTACAGTTGAAGATCAACATGTGACTTACAGTTGGTCTTCCACATCCCTGGTTCTGCATCTATAGATTCAACTATGGATTGTGTAGTGCTGTAGTATTTACTTTTGAAAAAAAATTCATGTATAAATGGACTTGAGCTGTTTAAACCTTTCCTTTTCAAGGGTCAGCTATATTCTTCCTATCTCACAGAGTCTCCATTTATTTAATTAGGCTTTCCTTAAAGTTCATAAAAGAAAATTTTATATTTTTCTCTGAGAAAGATTGGCGCATCTTTTATGGTCAGGAATAGGTGCATTTAAAAAGAATGTTAAAAGGGATGGCTTCTGTTTGCTGCAGAAGGAACTCATGTGACCACTTCATTAAATGGTGGTTTAGATAAAGATTAGCAAGAAAGAATGTTCATTTGGATAAAAAGTATATATAGATCACTACTTTATATCTTTTAACAGAGTATGTTCTACATTACTTAGATCCTTCAGTATGAAAAGGAAGGCAAATTAAACAAATATATTTGCAATATTGGGATAGAGAAGACAGCTCTTAAAACTTGAAGTTAGAAACTGCCATGGAAATGTTGGATAAATTTGCCTTTATAAAACATTTTAAATTTTTAATGGTAAAATCTGTCATTAACAGAGTTAAAAGACAAACAGCCAAGAGACATTTGCAGCATGTTAAAAGGAGTTAATTTCCTTAATTTATGAACTGTTAAAAATGTATGAAATTGGGAGAAAATTGTAAAGGGTATTGTCAAGACATAATGGAAGGAGATTTTCCTCATACATTGCTGGCCAAGTGTAAATTAGAAAGCTTCATTAAATGTGAGAATTTTAAATGTACATGTGTATATGCTTTGAAACCAGTACTTCCATTTCTTAGTATTTTTTGCCCTGAGGAACTAAGTGGATGAATGTGTCCAAACACTGCAGTGTTGTTTAGAATAATGAAAAAATTGAACAAGTCTAAATACTATTTGGGGATTGATTTTAGAATTTAGGTATGTTCCTTTAGATGAACGTTAGCATTCTCAGAAATTGTTAGCATTCTAAAATTGCTTCACAAATAGTTTGACCTTTTTCTTATGAACACAAAGTACATTTTAGGTATGGGTCTATCTCTTCTCTATCTTTTGGAAATTTTTTAAAAATGAAATTGTTTCTAGAAGCAGCTGCCATGTATGGAAATAAAAGTTAATATTTTTGAACACTACACGTGACAGGTGCTGGACCAAACATTTCACATGTGTTACTTGACTTAATTCCTTCAACAGACCAGTGTGGCAGATAGTAATTGATCTCCAAGGAAATTTGAGTATTAAATAACTAGTAACAGGGATATAGTATGTACAATCAGAATATCTGGGTTCTGATCTCAGCTATATTATTTGCTTAACAATTTATAGATACTTTGGCTGTCTAAAAAATTAACATAATTTCAGGTATTATATGGAAAAATGCATTTGAAGCATAGAGTTTATGGAAAATTTTAAAACATTTGAATTTTAATTGGAACCTTAAAGGTGCTAAAGTTGAATCACATATTAATGATCTATTTAAAGTCAGCAGAGTTTTGTTTTTAAAAAATAGAGTACAGACTTCTGAATACACTTGATGATGGTCTTGATTCTGTATTTTCAGTTTCTAACCTATTAAAAATGGGTAAATTAGAGAGGAACTTATTTTAAAATTATATTTTGATAAAACAAAGAATTGAATAAATGAAAGGAAGTGAAGTTCATTGTTGGTATTTTATTTTGAATAACACAAATCTTTAAGTTGCATCACTTAGCAACATTATTCTTTGCTTCACCACCCCAAACTAAAGTGCCATAGCTAGCAAAAGGTGTGTTTGTGTTGCCAAAAAAAGTGTGTTTGTGTTACCAGTGTTTGAATTTTTTAAAATCAGTAGCTTCAGAGTTCCCAGTCATCTTTTCTGTCAGTTGTCCTTAGGACCTTCTGGAGGCAAGTTGGTTGTTACCATAAGCTGCTGCTTATAATCATGCCATTTCTTGTAAATTGTCTTTAATTCTGCCTCCATTTCTTTAAAAATCTGAAGATAATAGTTCTGAACAACCATTTGAATAGCTGACTATAGTGTTTTGCTAGGTTTGGGGCAGCTGCAAAAGAATAAAGGACTTGATGGTATAACAAGAGAATCATGTCATATATGAAACATGAGTATAAAAGGCACAGGGATCATATATATTACATATTATTTATTTGGCTGCACTGGCTGTTATCTAGTTCCCTGACCAGGGATTGAAGCTTGGCCCCCTGCATAGGGAGGATGGATCTTGTAGTCTTGGAAGGATCATATATATACAAGATCCCTTGAAGAAAGCTTCCTGAAGCTGGGTCATTTGAGGTGTACCTTGAAAGATGATTGAAATTTTAGTAGATGTAAAAGAAGAGCACAGCTATAAATGCAGGAATGTTGAGGGCAGTGGTCTTTCAGGCTTTTAAAATATAAAGGTATCAGGCCTCACCCTAGAAATTACAATTTAATGGCAAGGTTCCTGAATTTCATTGCCGGAACAGATTCCTCATTTCAAGTACCAGTATTAAGGATACTCAGCCTATATACCAAAACCTCTGCATCATTCTTCCTAGTCAATACAACTGCTACTCAAAATGTAGCCTACAGACTGGTGCAAGTTTTTCAGGTATTTATTACAGGTCTGTAACATGTTAAGTGTAGAAATTGAGGTGTTGAGAAACTCATCTCAGTGTGATAATGCTGTGACATCCAGTTGTGTGATTGAGGACTTGCCTTGTTGAATATAGACTATTGAATAGAGTATAGGTGCTTTTCACTGTATTTTCTAGCAATTTATTGTACAACATTGGTCTGTTTTGAATTGGAATTTAAAAACAAATGAACAAAATCCCCAAAAAACAAAAAGCAACTGTCCCTGTGTATAATTTGAGAAGCATGGTCTACACAGTGTTTAAAATTAACTTTTCACATTCTGACTCATTCTGTTTTTATCCTGTTTTATTTTGTTGTTTTCATCCTCTGTTGTTTTAAAGTATGCCTTCTTTTCCTAGTGTAGTAGTATTTACTTTCCCTTACTAGTATTTTAAAATGTGTGTATGTTTAATTATTTTCAGTATTCAAAAGAATGCCTTTGAATTTAGGGATATGAATTGAGAAACTGTTTTCTATTTTGGAGGTACAGAACTAGATCGAGAATAGATTTCTGGATTTAGCGAAAATAGTTTTCAGTCTTTTTTTTTTTTTTAATACAGAATTATGTCTTTTGTGAATAGAGATGTAATGCTTCTCACTTTATATATGTGATTTTTATTTATTTTAATGCCTAATTTGTTTGACAAAAACTTGCAGTACAGTGTTGAATAAAAGTGGCAAAAGCAGACATCCTTGCTTGTTCATGTTTTTAGGGGTAAAACTTTAGGTCTTTTACCAGTCATCATGAAGTTAGGTATGGGATTTTCATAGATACCCTTTATTATATTGAGGATGTTACTTTTATTATATATAATTTTATTTTTTTATTTTTGGCTGTGTTGGGTCTTCATTGTGGTGCAGGGTTTTCCCTAGTTGCAGTGATCCCAGGGGCTGCTCCTCATTGCAGTGCATGGGCTGCTCCTCATTACAGTGCATGGGCTGCTCCTCACTGCAGTGCATGGGCTGCTCCTCACTGCAGTGCATGGGCTGCTCCTCACTGCAGTGCATGGGCTGCTCCTCACTGCAGTGCATGAGCTGCTCCTCACTGCAGTGCATGAGCTGCTCCTCACTGCAGTGCATGGGCTGCTCCTCGCTGCAGTGCGTGGGCTGCTCCTCGCTGCAGTGCGTGGGCTGCTCCTCACTGCAGTGCGTGGGCTGCTCCTCACTGCAGTGCGTGGGCTGCTCCTCACTGCAGTGCATGAGCTGCTCCTCGCTGCAGTGCATGGGCTGCTCCTCGCTGCAGTGCATGGGCTGCTCCTCGCTGCAGTGCGTGGGCTGCTCCTCGCTGCAGTGCGTGGGCTGCTCCTCGCTGCAGTGCGTGGGCTGCTCCTCACTGCAGTGCGTGGGCTGCTCCTCACTGCAGTGCGTGGGCTGCTCCTCACTGCAGTGCATGAGCTGCTCCTCACTGCAGTGCATGAGCTGCTCCTCACTGCAGTGCGTGGGCTGCTCCTCATTGCAGTGCATGGGCTTCTCCTCACTGCAGTGCATGAGCTGCTCCTCGCTGCAGTGCATGGGCTGCTCCTCGCTGCAGTGCGTGGGCTGCTGCTCATTGCAGTGCGTGGGCTGCTCATCACCAAGCATGGACGGTAGGACTCTCCGGCTCTGGTAGTTGCAGTGTGTGGTCTCAGTTGTGGTGCCCAGGCTCAGTGATTGTGGCACACGGGCTGAGTTGCTCCATGGCATGTGGGATCTTCCCAGACCAAGGATTGAACCTGTGTCTCCTGCATTGGCAGGCAGATTCTTTATCACTGAGCCACCAAGGAAGCCCTGCTTAGTTTTAATTTTGCCATTTCAAATGTGCTGTTAAGCTTTTAGTGAGCTTTTCATTTTGTTTATTGTACTTTTAAACTTTTTTTAAAACATAAAGAAGTGAAAGTGAAAGTTGCTCAGTCATGTCCGACTCTTTGGGACCTCATGGACTGTAGCCTGCTAGGCTTCTTTGTCCATGTAATTCTCCAGGCCAGAATACTGGAGTAGGTAGCTGTTCCCTTCTCCAAGGCATCTTCCCACCCCAGGGATCGAACCCAGGTCTCCTGCATTGCAGGCAGATTCTTTACCAGCTGAGTAACTAGGGAAGCCACCTTACTATTGACATTCTCTCCTTGGTGAGATATCATTCTCACACTTTCCTTTAGTTCTTTAGACATGGTTTTCTCTATCTTTTGGAACATATTTAAAACTTGTGATAGTGTTTGATACTATCACACTTGTCTGGTGTATCTAATGTTTGTGCTTTTTCAGGGACGGTTTCTACGGACTTCTCTTTTACATGGAGCATACTTTCTTGTATCTCTGTGTCCTGTAATTTTTGTTGATAAGTTAACATTTTAAATAGCACAGCAACCCTGGAAACCAATGTCTCCCTCTCCCCCATGATTTGTTGTTGCTTCTGTTTGTTATTGTTACTGTGTGATTCTTTAATGACTTTTCTGAACTATGTGCAGTCTGTTTTCTTCTATTTATGACCACTGGATTCTCCACTCATTCAGCCTAGTGGTCAGCTAATGATTGGATGGATACTTCTTTACAAGCCTGGAGTTTGTAAGTCCTAGTCTTCACCAAGGGGCTCCATGTTTGTGTTTGGGACATACTATCAGTATTCAGGAAACAGTTTACAGTACTTTTTTAGCCTTCATGTCCTTCTTGTGTAGTCTCAAAATCAGCCAGAGGTGAAAGGTTAAATATTTTTCCAGTCTTTCCTTAATACACTTGTAGCTCAGGCACATGGCCTTCTATACTCCGTTTAATGTGTTGGTGTTCTTTAAAGTTCCCTATGGATAGGACTTCCCCCGGCTTTTCCCTTTTTTAATTTTCTTTTTTTTTTTTTTTTTGGTTAGTTGTTTGCCTCATCAGTGATTGCTACCCCAGGCAGGTAAGTAAAATAGTGATGTTTCTCAGAGTGAAGCATTGAAAGAACTCTGATTCTGTTCTGACTCTTCCAGTAACTGATAGGCAGCTGCTTGTCACTGTGTTTGTGGGCTGTTGGTTTTTAAGGCTGCCATGGAGATGAGGATGGAGGATAGGAACACAAAAAGTTTGAAATGCCACAAAGCTTACTGTTTTTATTGAGATTCATCCATTTTTCATGAATAAATGTCTTTGTTGCAAGCCTTTGATTAATTTCTAGGTTTCCAAAAAAGTTTTGGTTTTTAGTGTTTACTTTTGCTTGTTTTTAATGGAAATCTTCAGAGTTCTTTATTCCACTAATTTGCTGATATTATCTACTTATAACCTGCTTTTTAAATTATAAATACTTAATGTTTCTTAGTTTTATTAAAATAATTCTTTTATGAATATTTTTAGCCTATGAATAATTTTGGCCTATTCACTTGCATGTATGTACCATGATTCATTTAGTGTCTTACTGTGTGGTGGGTAGTGGACAAGATAGTAGAAGTTAGGGAAGAAAAATAGGACTTGTATAACATGTAAGGGAACCTGGGCATTATCCTGTTTACAGTGGGAAGCTCTGTAAGTATTTTAAGTAGATGAGTGATACAGTGACTTAGGTTTGGGTAAATTATTCTGGTAGCAGTGTGTGGAGGATGGATAAAAAGTGGGCTTAGAATATTGTGAGAATAGGTAAGGAGGCTACTAGTAAACTTCAGGCAAGAGATCATGAAGTATCAAATGATAGCAGGCATCGAGAGAGAGAAATGCATTGCAGAGCTGTTTAGGTGAAAAATGAGTGCTCATTGAGTAGTGGGGGTGGGGTGGGGTGGAGTGGAGGGAGCTGAAAAGAGGGGGGTGAATCTGAATTGAATGTCAGGCTTAAGATTTAGATGATATTACCAAAGTAGTAAGGGAATGTTAATAATAAAGACCTTGGAGAAGATGAGAGGAAAGATGGTGGATTCATTTTGGGCCAAGTTGAGTTTGAAACACCTGTGGAAGATGTAAATGGATAGGTAATGTAAGCCCGAATCTCAGAAAAGAACATGAAATAAATAGTAGCTGTGGATTGGTGGTGGTCAGTTGCTTCAGTGGTGTCCAACTCTGTGACCCCAGGGGCCATAACCCACCAGACTCCTCTGTCGATGGGATTTTCCAAGCAAGAATACTGGAGTGGGTTGGCATGCCCTCCTCCAGGGGATCCTCCCGACCCAGGGATTGAACCCACATCTCCTGCATTGCAGGCTGATTTCTTTACCTCCACCAAAGCCCAGGGATTAGGGAAGTATTTTTATGTAGATAGCATTCAAGTTGTATCAGATGGAGGAGGAGGACATGTTCCTGGTAGACACCACAATTTAAAGAGAGAGTATACAGAAAGAAAAGTTCATAGTGAACATGGAAAAAGCTCGTGGCTGACATTATTTAATAGTTTTTCTGTATCCTCTTCCTTCAGCATTGACTTGTGTCAGTCCTAAACTTTAATGTCACAACTGTTTGTGTGTCTTGGGAGGTAGCATAGAGTAAGGCACACTTTATTCTTAGTTCAGTTTGGTTCTGTTAATTGCTGTTTGACCTAGTGTCTTGGTCTCTTTGAAACTTGGTTTTGAGTTTATTTTTAACTTTTTAATAAAATGAAGAGCTAAAATAAAATTGCTAGGTCCCTATCTCCATGGGGATTAATGAAACTAAAAGTATCTAGCTCAGTCTTTAGAGAATGGTGGGTGTTCAGTAAATGATATTACCTTCTTTCCTCTCCATCTTCACATTGTATGAGTATTCCTTTGCTCCTTTGCTGTGTTACGAGGAAAGCAGTTGGTACCAATTTATACTAATATTTGAATGGTACTTAACTCTTTACACTGTGTGTTAGAGTGGTTTGGTATCACAAATAAATTTAATTAGTGAAATTTTAGGTATTCTGATAAAGTGAATAGGCTATAATCAGCCAGTGTCAGGAGTTACTTTAAGATAGTATGCATGCAACTGCACTAAATCCTCTGAATTCTTGGTAATTTCCAGTGCCTGCCTGTCCTAAACTTCAAAGTTCCTATCTCATCCCTTGCTAGACTGTGTAGCTTTCAAATAATTCTTTAAAAAGACTGTTCTTTCAGAATGAATTCAGTTAAAATTGGCCATATGTTTGTTTTGGCCTACCACCTCAAGTGTGGCTAATATGGTGGTGTTGATTGAGAGCTCAGAAGAGCTGGTTTGGAATTGTTTAATAGCTTTGTGTGGAGAATTTTAAAAATACATTTATGGAGAATGAGTAAGATCATGTTTGTAACTGTAAAAGTGCTATCTATGCAGATATAAACTATTAAGTAAGTGTAAGTGATAACAACTTGTTTGCCTTTCCTTATCTCTTTATGTTGCCATACTTAGCTTGTATGTTTGATAAAACAGAATTGACTTTGTTCTTAAATCAAATACTGTATCTTTGTTTATTAGGTTCTCTTTTTCACTGTATCACCTCGTTTCCTCTGTGCCTATGTGGAATCGTTGAAGGCAAGAGAAAAAATTTTATTTTACTTTATAGATTTTAGTCTTAAAATTAAAGGGCTTATAAATATTTTCAGATCATCAGCTCAGTCGCTCAGTCGTGTCTGACTCTTTGCAAACCCATGGACTGTAGCTCGCCAGGCTTTCCTGTCCATCACCAACTCCTGGAGCTTACCCAAACTTAGGTCCATTGAGTCAGTGATGCCTTCCAACCATCTCATCCTTTGTCATCCCTTTCTCCTCCCACCTTCAATCTTTCCTAACATCAGTCTTTTCCAACGAGTCAGTTCTTCGCATCAAATGGCCAAAGTATTGGAGTTTCAGCTTTAGCATCAGTCCTTGCAATGAATATTCAGGACTGATTTCCTTTAGGATGGAGTGGTTGGATCCCCTTGAGTCCGAGGGACTCTCAAGAGTCTTCTCCAACACCACAGTTCAAAAGCATCAATTCTTCAGCACTCAGCTTTCTTTATAGTCCAACTCTCACATCCATACATGACTGATGCAGAAACCATAGCTTTGACTAGATGGACCTTTGTTGGCAAAGACATGTCTCTGCTTTTTAATGTGCTTTCAGATCATGATCGCATATTAATGCTTCCTTCAGTGCTTTTTGTTCTTTCAGTTCTATACATTTTTATCTTCCTATCATATCAGGAGCTTTTCTGCAGTTATTTTGAAACATCAGAATGATAAAGAGATGAACTACATATCTTAAGCAATTTTGCTTGCTTTGAAATTTTAGCATGTTTTTAGTATGATTTGTATCTGCTTGCTTTTCATGGTAAAGGACTAATGAATAATAAGTATTTGAAAGGTTAAAAAAACAAACATCTTAAGTATTTATACAGGAGATAGGTTCTTAGCTTTTGTTTCGATGAGTTAAAACATTCGGGATAGTTATCAAGAGAGAGATTGACTTGCCTGCTTGCTACATTGTTAAATACAAGAGTGAGTTTGCCATTTTCATTTATGTTGATATTGATTCATTATATAAAAATGCAAATCAATTTTAGTAACTATTTTTTGAGTTATTTTTTCTTGTTAAAATTATTTTCTGGTTAAAATGTTGTGACAGTCGACTATTTTTGAAAGCATCAAGAAAAAAGTGTTTTTTGGTTTTGTTTATATTGCCTTAAATTCCTTTATAAATGTGTTATGAGTGTTTTCCAAATTTTGGGGTTTTTTTTCTTAAGAATGCATTCACGGGGAGCTTCCAGGTGGCGTAGTGGTAAAGAATCTGCTTACCAGTGCAAGAATGTATTTACATGTGCAAAAACTTCTGTGAACACAGAGGAGCATAGGTTTAAGTGTTGAGGAAATACTCTGTGGATCAATCAATGCATTTCCTAGGGTGATTCCAGAAACTTTATTTTTAAAGTTCCATTTCACCCACTCTCACTCCAAAAAGCATACTGGAATGAAACTAATGAAAATAGTGTTGAATATATATTAAATTAGGGTTTTTTTAAACAGCTTTATTGAGCTGTTTAAAATGTATGTTAGCTATATGTAACTAACATATAATAAACTGCATATATTTTAAGTGCACACTTGATATTTCTCATGAGCAGCATAGTTGAGTTTTGCTTTTTCATCCATCTGACAGTCTCTAACATTTGAGGGTATCATTTTTATTTAATGTGATTATTTATATAGAGTCTGTCATCTGCTCTTTATCTTCTGCTTACCCTCTTTGATTATTGTTTCTCTTTTTCTGCCTTTGTTTGGATTATTCAAGTATTTTTGTTATTTTTGTATTCTTTTTTTTTTTTTGGCTTATTACCCGTACATTTTTATTTTAGTAGTTGCTTTAATTTTTATAGTAGTTGTTTAGTCACTAAGTCATGTCTGACTCTTTTACGACCCCATGGACTCTAGCCCACCAGACTTCTGAATCCATGGGATTTCTTAGGTAAGAAGACTGGAGTGGGTTGCCATTTCCTTCTCTGGGGAATCTTCCCAGTGCAGAGATCGAACCCGCATCTCCTGCATTGCGGTGACAGTTCTTTACCACTGAACCACCTGGGGCAGCCCAATGTTTATAGTACCTGTATGTACACATCTTACTTAACATTTCACCTTAAGACATTGTAATTTTGATTGATACCTAGAAGCTCGATTTGAGTAGTTCTTTTTATACAGCTTCCATTCTCAACTTTCTGGATATGTGGAATATGGTTAGAATAACTGTCTTTATGTCCTTTTCTGCCTGCCTAACATCTGTGTTAAAATCTGGTTTAAATCTGATTTGATGATTATTTTCTTCATTATGATTTAGGTTTTCCTGCTTCTCTGCATGCCTGGTAGTCTTCAGTTAAATAACAGACAAGATGAATTTATTTCATCCTGGATATTTGTATACCTATAAAATTGAGCTCTGTTCAGATGATCTTGAAAGCAGTTTGATCTGTTTGCATCTTGCTTTTATGACATGTTAGGTGGCTCTGGAGTAGTGTTCATTCTAGGGCTAATTGCTGCATCAATTGTGAGTTTTCCTAGTCTGGCTTGTGGGAATTAGATACTCTTCCTGGCCTATGTGAGTACTTGGGACTCTTACCTCTAGTCCTCTCCAGCACTTTCCTCCTTTTATATGGGGGGTTAACTTTAGTTATTCTAAATTTTATTTAATTTTGGTCAGAGAGCACGTGTTAGTCATGTCTGACTCTCTGCAACCCCATGAACTGTAGCCCACCAGGCTCCTCTGTCCTTGTGATTCTCCAGGCAAGAAGACGAGTGGGTTGCCATTCTCTTCTCCAGGGCATCTTCCTGACCCAGGGATTGAATCTGGGTCTCCTACACTGCAGGCATAATCTTTACCTCTGAGCCACCAGGAAAGCCCAGAGAGCATGCTATGTGCTGTTTTTCTTGGTTCTTTTTCTCTTTAGTTTGTGTCCTTACTAGTTCAGTTTTACATGAAAAGATTTATACTGTGTTGAATTCAGAGTTTGAAGGGTAAGGTGCTAATTGTGTTGTTCAAATCTTACACATAGTTACTAGCCTTACCTTTGCTAAATATGAGATAGATGTGTTAAAATCTACCATACTTTTAAAGAAATTTATCTATTTTTAATCAAAGGATAACTGCTCTATAGTATTGTGTTGGTTGCTACCAAACATCAGCATGAATCAGCCATAGGTGTGCGTATGTCCTCTCCCTCTTGACCTCCCTCCACATCCCACTCCTCTGGGTTGTTACAGAGTCCTGGTTTGAGGTCCCTGAGTCATTCAGCAAATTCCCATTGGCTGTCCGTTTTAGGTCTGGTAATGTGTGTTACCATGTCACTTTCTCCATATATCCCACCCTCTCCAAAATCTACCACACTTTAAGTGACTTTGCTTTTCCTTAGATAGCTGTTGGTTTTTGCTTTTTATATTTTATAACTCTTCATGCATAATTGAAATTAAGGCTTCCTGGTAGGTGGAGCTTTTTGTCAAAATACATTCAGTTCAGTTCAGTCGCTCAGTCGTGTCTGACTCTTTGCGACCCCATGGACTGCAGCACACCAGGCCTCCCTCTCATCAGCAACTCCCGGAGTTTACTCAAATTCATGTCCATCGAATCAGTGATGCCATCCAACCATCTCATCCTCCGTCATCCCCTTCTCCTCCCGCCTTTAATCTTTCCCAGCATCAGGGTCTTTTCAGATGAGTCAGTTCTTCGCATCAGGTGGCCAAAGGATTGGAGTTTCAGCTTCAACATCAGTCCTTCCAGTGAATATTCAGGACTGATTTCCTTTAGGATGGACTGGTTTAGGATCTCCTTGCTGTCCAAAGGACTCTCATGAGTCTTCTTCAACACCACAGCTCAAAAGCATCAATTCTTCAGCACTCAGCTTTCTTTATAGTCCAACACTCACATCCATACATGACTACTGGAAAAATCATACCCTTGACTAGACGGACCTTTGTTAGTAAAGTAATGTCTCTGCTTTTTAATATGCTGTCTAGGTTGGTCATAACTTTACTTCCAAGGAGTAAGCGTCTTTTAGTTTCATGGCTGCAGTCACTGTCTGCAGTGATTTTGGAACCCCCCAAAATAGTCTCTCACTGTTTCGGGTGTTTCCCCATCTATTTGCCCTGAAATGATGGGACCAGATGCCATGATCTTAGTTTTCTGAATGCTTAGTTTTAAGCCAGTTTTTTCACTCTCCTCTTTCACATTCATCAAGAGGTTATTTGGTTCCTCTTCACTTTCTGCCATAAGGGTGGTGTCATCTGCATATCTGAGGTTATTGGTATTTGTCCCGGCAATCTTGATTCCAGCTTGTGCTTCGTCCAATCCAGCATTTCTCAGGATGTACTCTGCATATAAGTAAAATGAGCAGGGTGACAATACACAGCCCTGACATACTCCTTTTCCTGTTTGGAACCAGTCTGTTGTTCCAAGTCCAGTTCTAACTGTTGCTTCTTGATCTGCCTGTCAGGAGGCAGGTCAGGTAGTCTGATATTCCTGTCTCTCTACCACAGTTTGTGGTGATCCACACAGTCAAAGGCTTTGGCGTAGCCATAAAAGCAGAAATAGATGTTTTTCTGGATCTCTCTTGCTTTTTCGATCATCCAGTGGATGTTGGCAATTTGATCTCTGGTTCCTCTGCCTTTTCTAAATCCAGCTTGAACATTTGGAGCTTCACCATTCATGTACTGTTGAAGCCTGGCTTGGAGAATTTTGAGCATTACTTTGTTAGTGTTTGAGGTGAGTGCAATTGTTCAGTAGTTTGAACGTTTTTTGGCATTGCCTGTCTTTGGGATTAGAATGAAAACCGACCTTTCCCAGTCCTGTGGCCACTGCTGAGTTTTCCAAGTTTGCTGGCATATTGAGTGCAGCACTTTCACAGCATCATCTTTTAGGATTTGAAATAGCTCAACTGGAATTCCATCACCTCCACTAGCTTTGTTCACAGTGATGCTTCCTAAGGCCCACTTGACTTTGCATTCCAGGATATCTGGCTCTCGGTGAGTGATCTCACCATCGTGGTTATCTGGGTCATGAAGATCTTTTTTGTACCGTTCTTCTGTGTATTCTTGCCATCTCTTCTTAATATCTTCTGCTTCTGTTAGGTCCATACCATTTCTGTCCTTTATTGAGCCCATCTTTGCATGAAATGTTCCCTTGGTATCTCTAATATTCTTGAAGAGATCTCTAGTCTTTCCCATTCTGTTGTTTTCCTCTATTTCTTTGCATTGATCACTGAGGAAGCCTTTCTTATCTTTCCTTGCTATTCTTTGGAACTCTTGTGTTCAGATGGGTGTATCTTTCCTTTTCTCCTTTGTCTTTAGCTTTTCTTCTTTTCTCAGCTATTTGTAAGGCCTCCTCAGACAACCATTTTGCCTCTTTGAATTTCTTTTTCTTGAGGATGGTCTTGATCACTGCCTCCTGTACAATGTCACGAACCTCTGTCCATAGTTCTTCAGGCACTCTGCTGCAGTCCATGGGGTGGCAGAGAGTTGGACATGACTGAGCGACTGAATTGATCCAGCCTTGTGGTCTACGGGCTCTATGGTAGGGTTAATGGTGAACTCCAAGAGCATTCACACTGAGGGGGCCTTACCGACCTGATCCTGCCAGTGCCCCTGTCCCCATGCTGACCCATGCCTCCACAGGCAGCCCTCCTACACTAGCAGGTAATTTTGGTTCAGTGTCCTATGGGGTCACTGCTTCTTTCCTCTGGATCTTGTTATGTGCAAAATTTTGTTTGTGCTCTCCAAGACTGGAGTCTCCCTTTTCTCCAGGCCTCTGGAAGTCCTGTAATCAAATCCCGCTGGCCCTCAAGGTCAGATTGCATGGGGATTCCCAGTCACTTTATCAGATCCCCAATCGCTTCTCGGCCTTTTGGCTAAGATCAAGTGTATCAGATCCCCAGACTGGGAAGCCTGGGGTGAGGTTCAGAACCTTTGCAACAGAGGGAGAGCTTCTTTGGTAGTATTGTTCTCCAGTTTGTGGGTCACCCACCCTGCGGTTACTGGATTTCACTTTATCATGATTGCGCCGCTCTACCATCTTGCAACAGGTCTCTTCTTTGTCTTTGGATGTGGGGTACCTTTTTTGGTGGGTTCTGGCATCGTCCTGTCCATGGTTGTTCAACAGCTAGTTGCAAATTTGGTGCTCTTGCAGGAGGAAATGAGCACACATTCTCCTACTCTACCATCTTCTCTTGTCATCTTTATGTAATATTTTCATCTTCTTGTTATTCTGTGTTATAACATTTTGAATAAGAGCACCAGACTCTCTTCCAAATATTTGTTTCTTTTCTTCCTCCATTTTCTCAGTTTCTTCTCACTTCTCATATATCTGCCTCATTTTAGAACTTCATAATGTATTATTTATAATTTTCCAGCCTGTTTGTGTAGTTTTACCTCCCTCCTCTTTTCTCTTTTCCTCCTACTTTTCTCTTCTGCTTTCCTCCTTATTTGTGCTTAACTCCATATCGTTTGCATCTTAATACTATATTTTTGTGTTTCTTTCCCTTTACCTTTCTCCCTTCTCATCATCCTTCCTTCCAATCTCCTTCCCTCCATATTTCCCCTTCAACCCCTTCCTGCCTTTCACCATTCCACATTCTTACCATCTTCCTCTGCCCTCTTAGCCCTTTTCCAACATCCCACTTCCTCCTTTCCTACTTACTCTCTCTCCTTCATTTCCACTCCTTCTCCCCTCTCTTGTTTTGAGCTTGTATTTATTTTTATCCAGCATTTCTGTATCTCTGTAATTGGAGAGGTTTTTGGTGTGTTGTTATTCACCATATTGTTGCATCAGTCCTCACTGTTATTGGTTATTTTAAGGAAATAATTTGCATTGTTTGTTACTTTATCATTAGAACCAGATTCCTTGTGGTACATTTCATAGTTTAGTGTATTACAATGCCATCATTTGAGAAAAAGTTCCAAATAGTAATTTTTGTTTTTTAACAAATGAGGAGGAAGAATGATGATATTGCAAAATTTGTTGAATTTTTGGTGTTCCAACTTGGGTTATGTGATAACTTTTATAAAGGAGGTATTTAGTGCAGGTGTTTGAAATTTAAACTCAGGAACACTGGCTTCTAAACTGTGTAATTTTTAATTATGTATGTTACAGAGCTTAAATGTCTTCAAAGTATGTAGTAGGAAATAGATACGTTAACCTTATTCATAAAAAGATCTTAAAGAGACATCTGAAATTTTTTTGTGAAAACTCAGTGAGGTCTGGAACTGTTTTGCCACTTAAAGTTAGTATTCCCAAAGGTCTTCAAAGCATTCCTAAGCCTGAGTCAGTTTTTTACAATCTCAGAAACTTCAATCTTAATTTATGGTTGAAATGTTTATTTGATTCCTTTAAGGAAACTCTAGTTCACAAACAAACAGAAGTATTTCTAAAATTGGGGAAATTTTTGAATGTTTGAGCTTTTAGGTTCCAGCCATCAGTTTAGCACTGTGCAGAGCACTCCCTCAGACTAAAATTTTGAAAAAATATCAAAGGTTAAAGAAGCTAAGGCATGCTTCCTGTCCCCCAGAGCATCCAGTATCTATAAGAGAATAATATAATTGGCACTCCATCTTGGAGTGGTGGGTCTGCATCATCAGATTGAACCTACCGTGGATCCAAAATATTTAGAAAAAATTCTAGGAAGTTCCAGAAATCAAAACTTGAATTCACTGCACTGTCAGCCATTTATATAGCATTTATATCGTGTTAGATTTTAAAAGTAATCTGCAGATGATGTAAAGTGTGTGGGAGGATGTGCATAAGTTATATGCAGATGTTATGTCATTTTATGTAAGGGACTTCACTTGAGTGTGCTTGGACTTTGGCATCTGATGGGTTCCTGGAACCATCACCTGCTGATACAGAGGGACAGTTATACCAGCTAATGTGACATAACTAGGAGCCATATTGACTGAAATTAATGGAGGCATTCACAGATAGAGGAAAAAACAATACCCATAATGGGTTATGGGCATTTGCTGGGGGAAAGGTATTGGGTAGACGTTTTTTCCATAATCTTTCTTCCTGCTTTTCTTTTCTTTTTATATTTTCCTTTCTCTTGTGTTATTATTTTATAGAGTTGTTTTTAAATTAGTGAAGCCTTCTTTTATATTATTCTTTTATATCTACTTATCCTTTTATATCCACTTTTTTGTGTGTTTCTTCTCCTATTTTCCCCCACCATGTAAATTTTGTGAATTGATCAGCAAATTATAAGAGTTTTTATTTGTTAACTAATCATTATAAATAGATACAGATTTAAAAAACAAATTTCTTAATTTCGATCCAGTACTTTTTATTAGTAAGTATATAGTTTCCAGGCTTTGTTTAACCTGGTGTATGGGAAGGAAATAGAAAGAGGCTGTCTTGGCTCCTAAATTATGTTGCAAAATCTTGAGTTGATTCATGTTTGCTTCTGTTACCTTTTGATTTTTTTGTTTGTTTTGCTTTGTTTTTGTTCTCATTTTCTTTTTTCCCTGGGGACATTTGTTTTGTTAGAAACATTAGTTTTAGGAAATTGATAATTATAGCAGTTTATTCTGATTTCATAGTTCTTTGTTATTTCAAACTACTCTATGGGGAAAATAGAGTACTTTTCCTGTTTATTTTAGTGTATGTGTTTTATTTTGGTATTCTTTAAAATATGTTTAACTAGTATTCAGTGACTGTTACTCTTATCTTTGTTCTTTTCTTATTTTCCTTATAAATGTGTTAACACTGGAGGTGAATAGCATAGAGGCTGAGAGCATAGCCCGAAGCGCAGGCTGTGTGTGCCCGTGTCTCACTCTCTGAGACCCCGTGGACCTCCCGCCGGGCTCCTCTGCCCATGGGATCCTCCAGGCAAGGGTACTAGAGTGGGTGGCCATGCCCTCCTCCAGGGCATCTTCCCAAATCAGGGGTCGACCCCAGGTTGCCCACATCACAGGTGAGTTCTTTAGTCTGAGCCACCAGGGAAGCCCAGTCCAGGTGTGTTGAGTTTAAATCCATGACTTTCTTTCTTACTAACTAAATTACTTAAACTCTCTATGCCTGTTTCCTCATCTTTAGTCAGAATAATAATAGTACTTATTTTATAGTGCTGTTCTGAGGAATATAGGAGTTAATTTCTATAAAGAACTTAGAAGAGCGTCTGGCATATGGGAAATACGGTTTATGTTAGCTGTTACCCCCCTTTCCCCCAGTTCTCTGAAGAGACACACAGGTACTATTACAGGTAGGAATAGAACCTGGGTGTTCTTATTCCAGTTAAGTTGAGGCAATGCTATTTTGCTTGTCAGTAGGTTATGCAGTATTTTCCAAGATAAAAATTTCCGAGCTACAAAGTGAATACAGTAAAATTAAAATTATTTATAATAAAACACATTTGCATGTTCAGCACTGTGCTTAGGTTTTGGAAGTACTAAGGTAGACATACTTTCTGTCCTAAAGAAGCTATAGACTAGTCCTGGAAAAGAGACAAGGAAATACTTGAGACATAAATACTTTCATGAGAGAGAATTGTAGAAAACAAAAGGAAATAGAGAGGAGAGGGCATTCATCCCTTCCTTTGGGAGGGTGAAGCAAAGGGAAATGGTCTTGGAAAACTCCATACGTGAGGTATCATTCAGGAGTTACTATGAATATTCATAGGATAAGATAATACACCACCGAGAGTTTAAAGTGCTATGTATTTGTTGTTAATATTTAATTTTATGCTGAAATCTTCCATTCAGCCTTAAAGCATTCCAAGAAATTAATTGATTCTTACCTTTAACTTGAGTTTACCGACAAGTAGTAGTTTATCCTATATTTTACTCCCAGGGTGTAAAAAAAACAATTTTTTTTTTCCAGTTGCATTTTTCAAATTTGTTTATTATAGAAGAGACACATGCTTTTTGTAAATGAATTTGAATAGTTGGAAGTATATAAAAGTTATTAATTCCTCCCCCTTTCCCCAACTTTCTCACTCCCTCTGAAAACAAACAATAAAATGCATAAGTAAAGAATCTGCCTGCAATGCAGGAGAGCCTGGTTTGAATCCTGGTGGGGAAGATCTGCTGGAGAAGGGAGAGGCTGCCCACTCCAGTATTCTTGGGCTTCCCTGGTGGCTCAGAAGGTAAAGAATCTGCCTGCAGTGTGGGAGACCTGGATTTGATCCCCGGGTTGGGAAGATCCCCTGGAGGAGGGCATGGCAATCCACTCCAATATTCTTGCCTGGAGAATCCCCATGTACAGAGAAGCCTGGTGGGTTGCAGTCCATGAGGTCCCAAAGCATTGGACAAGATAGAGCAACTAAGCCCAAGCACCTATATACTTGTGTAAATATCTTGCTTTAAATGATAATTGCCATTTCCTTAGTTTGCACTAAAGACATCTCATGACATATCAAAGCTACTTTTTCCATTTTATTTTTATCAAAATGCTCAAAGCTAGCCAAAATGAATGATTTTTGTACATGTTATCCTGTTTTCCTCACTTCATGTTTTGTTTATGTCAAGAATGTCTGTTTTGTTCAAAACCACTACATCATATCCAAATTACTTCCTGTCCGTAAAGGTCTTTTCAGATAATACATTCTCTGTCAAAGCTTTTCTTTCCCCACCTTCACTCCTTCCTGTGTTTTGAAAGTAATTTTGTGTTAGTACCCAACACTTGCTGCTGTGGATGCAGTTAAATGTGTGGTTTTCTGTGCTTTGGATTACACTGACAGTTCTTGTAGCAGTATTTTATGAGTTTTGTAATACTTAAATGCCTATTTGTAAAGCCTGTTGTTAGATATTTTAAATAAATGTATTTTAGTCGTGTTTTATTATTCTTAGAAGTACTGATTTTTAACCGTCTGGGGCAGAAGTTACAAAATGTGAGCTGTGATTTGAAAATAAAACTTCTTTTCTTAGTTTGGTTAATGATTTTGGATGAATCTTTCTGAGACATTGTTGTCTTCAAAGATTATGATAACCTGATTTGGCCAGTTTTTAAAATTAAAACTAAAATCTTTAAAAACTAAAGTTGTGAGAATAAGGTATAAATAAGTCTCTCAAATATTTTAATAGAAGTTTAAGAGCAGTTCTTTGACATTTTTGAAGGAAACTTGCCACAATAAATCTTTGCTGAATGTGGTATAAATAGTAATCACTAAAAACTGTTTTCATTTATTTTTCAGAGAATGCAGAATCCATTGATCTTAAACAGTTTTTTGACCAACATTTTTCACATATATATTATGTGTTTTTTGAGAATTTTGTTACTATTGAAGCTAGTCTTAAACAGAAAGGTAAGATGTTAAAATCAATCCTGGCTTACGCTGATGTTTCAAATAATTGTCATAAACATTCACTTAGAATAGACTCTTGCACATTGGAATTTTAGTATTATTTCACTTCTCCTCTCAAATGGCTTGTAGACACCCTGCTCACACTGTGGGTTAGCAGTAGTAACAATACCCATATTATTTTGAGAAGGCTTAGAAGATTTGTCTTTTCTCTGGTCAGATTTCCCTGTTTGCTCACTTTACTCTGCCCTAGGGCCATCTGTCAGGTTTGAGCAGTCATTTTCATAATTTCATTTTTAAGAGTTCACTTAAGACTTTGCCACAATATATTATGATTTGTTTTTTAGACATAAATATGTAGAACCTAAATTTAATTGTCTAGAAAGAGTAGAGATGTTATGGTATTGTCTACACATAGAACAGAATACAGTTTAAATATTTTATTAAAGAATCACTGAGAAAAAACTGTGCCTGAAATATTTTAAGCTTTTTAAGTGGTTGTTGACATTGAGGACAAAATGATGATGTTTAAATATTTTTCTGTAAAAATGTTTTAGGTCACAAGTCTCAAAGGGAGGAATTGGATGCTATACTTTTTATTTTTGAGGTACGTACTTACCCAAGTAACTTTTTTCCCCAAATTAATTTTTGGAACATACAAAGGAAGATATTGAATATTAACAAGCGCTGTGAATCTGCCATGCTTTTAAAAAACTGAATTCTATTGTTTAACTTAAAAGAAATACCTGTCTTAATTATTTTCTGAGGTGCATTTTAGGTACAGATAGAATTAATGGTTTTATGCATTTGAAGCCACAACTGTACAATATTTACAGTATTTACAAGCAATGAAAATTTTAATTTGTGGGATGCTTACACAAATGGAGAATTTTTTTAAGAAATTCTAAAACATTCTTACTTGAGAGGGTAAATTCATGGAACTGTTATATATCTAACAAGTTCATAGTTTCTGCTTTAACTGCTTTTCATTGAAAACTTGTATAGAATAGTTTTAAACATTTTATACATTGTTGTTCTACCACATTACTTTTTATTGGGGCAGGACAAGTTTTTATTGCTAAATAAGCAGAAGGAAATAACAACATGATACTCTGTTAAAATTTCTCTTTTATTTTTAGCACAGTGATAAAAATGAGGGACACACATGCTTTTCAGATAACTCCTTACTCTTCATTCTGGCTTTCAAATCAAATAGTGATAGGAGTATTCCAATCTTTATTGAGAATTTTAGTGATCAGGAAACAGCCAAGATTAGACCTTGTGTTTTGAAAGGCGTAAAGAATTTAGAAATCAGTTTCTAAAGACTGAACTATTCTGTTTACTGCTAATTAAAGATAAAATTCACTGTCTTGTATATTGACTATTTTGGTATGGTTTAGAAGAATTTAAAGAATTTGATCTCTCTCAGTTGCTGAGTTAGTCACAACTTAAAAAAAGAAAGTGTTTTTTTTTTTTTTTTTTAAGCATTCCAAAAGAAGTAACTAGTTTGGTACCTGTTCTGTAGTTAATTTTCGTTAGTCATTAACCCTGAGGAATTTGCTCATATTTACCTCCCAAAGTGTTTGCATGAATAGTTTATAGGGGAAATATTAAAGCATGGATATTTTGAGAAAGAATAAAAAAGTATGTACAGAGAAAAGATAATAATTCCTGGAAAGTATTCCTTCAGACATTTGTGAAACTATATTTAGGAAATTGAGATCATTGACTAGTTAATAGAAGCTCTTTTAGGGTTTTCCTTCTATTAAGACATAATACTTATTTTTCTGTGTGTAATATATACTGGTCATTTGTTACTCGTTGAACTGAAATGTTTGTCTATAATCTATCACTAAATTTCTTTAGGAAAAGTAGTGTTAAATGTAGGGTTTTTATCTTTTGGAAAAAGTACTTAACCTTTTCTAAGTATGATGGTAACAGTATCTGACTTCCACCTTTAGAGACTAACGATTTAAACGATCAAGAAATTATCTAAATAAACTGACTTCGTCTTTCTGGAATAAAATGCATCTTTGTGAAATGTTAGTATGACACAGGATTGATATCCTGTTTTCTTCTGTGTAGTTAAGAGTATACATAATTTCTTTCATCTTTATATTACTGAATAAAAAGATGATAAAGTGTAATTTAATAGTGATAATGTAGAAGTACTTTAAGTAGTTCACAGACTTCTTAGTTTTCTATAATTTTATCTCTTTCTGTACCACAATCAATACAATTACACAGCGGCTGGCCAAGTATGGGAGAAATGCAGGAGGGCGAAGCTGGAGGGTTTTCTGTATCTATGTAGGAATGGCACCTGTCTGTGAAGAACTTTGT
This sequence comes from Odocoileus virginianus, assembly GCF_023699985.2. Taxonomy (NCBI): domain Eukaryota; kingdom Metazoa; phylum Chordata; class Mammalia; order Artiodactyla; family Cervidae; genus Odocoileus; species Odocoileus virginianus. The sequence goes on from NC_069689.1 coordinate 29,606,208, forward strand.
GATTTCTTCTTCATCCTCTTACATGAGAAGGACTAGAGATGATTATCAAAAGGAAGATAGAGAAGTGTAAAGACAGGCATACCATTCTTTGAACAGAATAGTATGAAAGCACAAACTCTGGAAATAGGAATATGGAAGCTGGAATCTGTTTTTCCACTTTCTAACCTAAACACATTTCTTAACCTGTTATGGCAAATGAGATCACTCCTTTTAGGATGGTTTTGAGGATTAATGAAATATCCTTTATATAAAGTGTCTATTATTTGGCCCTTATGAACATTCAATTAATGGTGACTATAAGTAGTAATAAAATAGAGCAGCAATAATAACAAATACCATTCAGCAAGCAGATGAGTATTGAGAACATAGTTCAACAGCATAATAAGGCAGCTACTGAACCAGAATAATTCATACAGGTGCAATATGTAAAGGAAAATAAAGACAAAATTTTGAAGATATTATATGTAAGAAATATTCCAAACTTGTAGAAGTATGTATGGGTTAGCTTAACCATATGGCTCCTGAATTTAAAATTTTTTTTCTCATACCTATAGCCATTATAATATATAAGTATCTTTGGGTTCATGTGATTAATTTAGTACAAGTATTTGATAGGATTTTTGTGAAGGCAAAATATTTCCCCTCTTAGGTTTATCAAAATAGGAGAAAGAAAAAAACTACTTGAAGAGAAAATATCACAGATATTAGTATCTAAAAGAATTTAAAACAGATCAGTAGTTTCCATAAAGTCTAAGAATAGAAAACAAGCCTTAAAAAATATAGTATTTCTTCACTAAAGAGAAATATAATTTTTACATCATTTTAAAAGATAAATTTCATCAATTTCCTGTTCCAAGACTTAGTATAGCTTGTTTTCTGGAGTTTTCTGATACTGATCAGTATGATCAGTATGCTAGTGCTGAAGTAGTGCCACTACCATCAGACTAGCTCAAAGATGATTTTGTAATACTGTCTTCTGTGTAAGAAACTTTTAAAGGCTTTGTGTAATTCTTTAATTTTTCACATTGTTCAAGATGTGAACTTGTTACTTGCTTTTCATACTTTTCTTTGTTTTATTCATATTGATTTTTAGAAAATTTTGCAACTTCTTCCAGAAAGAATTCATCAGCGATGGCAGTTTCATAGTATTGGTAAGTAATATAAATACTATTTCACATTTGAAATAAATGATAATATTTGAACATATTCTGTAATGAGTTGGTTATTATTTGAAATGAGTTCATAGTTTATACATTAGTAAAAATAAAGAATACAGAATTAAACTTACTGGGAATATAAGATAAAAACATACATGAAGGCATGCTAAATTTCATAGTGGCATGTTAAATTTCTTTGATCCACCTGTTAACTTACTGTGAATATGTTAGCAATGATGATAAACTATAAAGCCTAAAAATAAAAGTAGACTCTGCATCAAAGTAAATATTCTGTAATCAGAAATTGAAGAGAAAATGCAAAGTGCCAAGTAGAATAAGAGCCATGGGTTCCAGCTTTCAAAGCAAGCAGTGTAGGTTGGCAGTTTGCTCCATTAAAAAAAAAAGGGGAGGGAACCTGGGGTTTAGCTTACTGCTTGAAGAGTCAAAGTAGAACTTCCCAGATCAAGAAATGAAGCTGAAAAGGAAAAGGGGAAAGGAAAAAAATGCAGCCCTGCTGTGGATAACTGTGAAAGACCAAGTAGGCAGGAGGTCACAGGCTTCTCTTACAAGGAGTTAAGCCAGCATCTTTGGCTTGGAGTCTGGTTCTTTAACAATCATAGCATTGCCGCAGGACTCTCTGATTCTCATTCTAAGCCTTTTTTCCCTCTTGGATGAAAAAGGAATCTGCAGGTAGGCAATTTCTGGCTTTGGTTCAGTGTCTCAATGAGAACAGAGGTGATTGCTAGTGATTCTTGTGACCTTTCTCTCGTGGTGAATACACAGACAGCCACCATGTCTACATTGTTGAGGTAGAATGTTATAGGCCTTATATTCATTTGTAAAAATTGTATTTTTCTCTTAAAAAAGAGTCATAGATTTATTTAGGCCCTACAATTCTTAATCAGTTATATCAAATAAAATCTCTGAAGCTTTGAAACTATAATTCATCCCAATTAGCAGTTCTGCAAACAAAAGAAACTACATATAGGATGGATATTGATGTAGAGGCTAAAAAAGACAAAATTTTAAATAATAAAGCCTTTTGAGAATAAACTTTCTTGATAAAGCTCAAGACTAAAAATGATGTGTCCTTAGTATATAAAGAACTCTGGCATCTCAGTAAGACAGATAAGTTTTTTAAATATGCAAAATATTTGCGTAAATAATACACCAAAGAAGACATATGAATTGTTAATAAGTATGATAAGGTGCTCAGAAGAATAGTGTAATCCTGGTTTTTATTTTGTAATCATTAAAATGTTCTTGGTTATCTGTGAGGAAACTTCTCTAGACATCTGAACTTCTAAAGTTTTTCTCCAAAAAAAAAAAAAATAAATAAAGTTTTTCTCCTGAGGAATGTAGTCTTCAATCTGTAAAAGAGCTTTGCGCTATCTAGTTGTCATGATCAGTAGTATTCCAATAAATGTCCAATTGGAGAAGATATATCAATGGTCATTTTTTCTTTGTCACTAAGAATCCTTTAAAAAAAAAAGAGCAACTTGAACAACTTTACACTAACAAGTTAGGCAGTTTTTTCTTTAAAATATTTATTTATTTATTTGACTGTACTGGGTCTTTGTTGCAGCATGTGAGATCTAGTTCCCTGACCAGGGATGGAACCCAGGCCCCCTGTATTGGGAGTACGGAATCTTAGCCACTGGATCACCAGGGAAGGCCCAAGGCAGTTTTAATAAAGTCAACAAATTCCTAGAAAGATACAAATTATTCAGACTGACTGAAAAAAGAATGTGCTCAGTCCCTCGGTTGTGTCCAGCTCTTTGCGACCCCATGGACTGTAGCCTGCCAGGCTTCTCTGTCCAGGGGATTTTCCAGGCAGAAATAGTGGAGTGGGTTGCCATTGCCTTCTCCAGCGGATCTTCCCAGCCTAGGGACTGAACGCACATTTCCTACACTGGTGACAGATTCTTTCCCACCGAGCCACTTGGGAGCCCTTGTTTAGATTACTCACTTTCAGAGCTGCTGCCAGAAAAGCTGTATTCCATTCTGCATCTCCTTGTGTCTGTCGTCGTTCCCTGTTGTTGAATACTTTAAAAACAATCTACTAATTCATTTCAAATATACCATCTAATTTCTATAATTTTTTAATCTCTGGGGCACTTAAAGTAATAATTACAAATCTTCTCACACAGGAAAGCTTAACTCCAAATATCTTAAAAAGATGTAATATCAATTGTCACAGACTCTGAGAAAATAAAGGAACTGTTCCCAGTCTATGTACATGTCTATTATTATCTTGATAATAAAGCCAGATTAAAGACCTCACAGAAGAACACGGTAGTGTTCAATATCCATCATAAACACAGAGGCAAAAATCTTTAATAATTTATTAGCAAACTAAATTTAGTAGTATAATGAAAAGACTGTGTATAAATGGTAACTAATTGGGATTTATCTCAGGGACGCAAGGTTGGTTTAACATTTGAAAAGCATTGTGTGAAAAATACAGTATTAATAGAATAAATAGCAATGCTGTAATGCTGACTGTGATCATGCTAGTAGAAGAAAAAGCATCTGACAGAATTTACTGCCCAAGCGTGATTAAAAACGCTCATCAGATTTGATTAGTTTTCCACTTAAGTTCTTTTTCTGTTCCAGGGTTCAACTGGTGATACTACAATGCATTTAGCATGTATAGATTTTTTAGGAGAGCTGATTAAGACCTAGGCTTTACATAGAATTGATCTAAGAAAATGAATTTGCTCAGACACTATGAGGGGAATTGCAAATAAATCAACACAATTTGTTGAAATAGTAAAGCTTATTTTTGTATGATAAATAAAACTTAAGCAATAGAGTCACAGTCTTAATCATTTTATGTATATATATTTCATATAAAAATATGTAATCTTGTTAATAGAAAGAAAGAAAGATGCAAGATTAGAACAAATAGCTGTAGAGGAAATTTGTTACTGGTATAAATTTTAAACATAGAAACAGTTTCTCAATGTTTTATGGATTTATAAATAAGTAGTAATAACACAAAATATTTTTGGAGATAATTAAAAACAAAATCTGGATAAGATTTCCTCTGGGGAAGGAAGGAGGAAAATGATTAAGGATGAGTTCACAGGAGGCTTCTGTTTATATAAAACATTATAGATAGCATAAATAAATGAAAATTTGAAATTATAGGAAACATGAGACTGTTTAGATTTGTTCAAACTGAATGGTGGACTTCTGGTTGTTTGTGAATATTATTTCATTATTTTATTATAGGTTTGAAATATTGTATAATCACAAGAAAAAGGACTGTTATAGATGGTTCTGAGTATTTTTAAAAGAAAAAGTAGTAATTTGTTGCGTTTCAGGTGTTTATTTGATTATATAATTTTCTACAGTGGTTTTTATTTGTATTAGTGATGGTGAAAGTATTTATTTATATTCTTAGTCTAAGTAAAATATATAGATTGTTGCCCTTAAATGCAATTTTGGTTTTATTGTTTGTTTTAATAGGATAAATCATGTTTAATTCCAGTAAACCATGTGTTAAAATGGTGACTTTTTATATGCCCTCTATCCCAAGACTATGGCCAGAGGGATGTTAAGGTCACCAAGAATAATTTGGAGGTGGCCACGGACTTGTTTTTAAAGTGTTTTCAAGTCTACTGATAACTCTTGACATTTAGAAATGAGTAAGATATGAATGGTTAAAATCATGTTTTCTTTTCAGGATTGATTTTAAAGAAACTACTACACACAGGAAACTCCTTGAAGGTATAATGTAATTCTATTTCTTTTTTATATTAAAATTTTTTGAATTAATTATCTGCAGCTGTGCTGGCTCGTCATTGCTACACAGGCTTTTTTCTAGTTGTGGCAAGCGAGGGCTACTGTCTCGTTGTGTCCTGGCCTCTCATTGCGGTGGCTTTTCTCGTGTGGCTCCTAGGCTGTAGGGCGCAGGCTCGGTAGTGGTGGCGCACAGGCTTAGTTGCTCTGTGGCATGTGGGGTCTTTCTGGACAGGAATTGAACCCATGTGTCCTGCATTGGCAGGTGGTTTCTTTAGCCCTGAGCCACCAGGGAAGTCCCATTTCTGTGTTTTTTTTTTAAAAAAAAAACTGAGTAAAACATATAGTCAACTGCTCTACTTGCCTGCATCAGTGTTTTCCTAAATAAATTTGAATAATCTTCAGTTCCTTTGACTGAAGTGAAATCATTTAAAAAATAGCAGCATGGTCAGTATGCGTGAGGTTGACCATGCTATTGAAAAACTCTTGTAGTTTTACCACTGCATTTGACTCATTTGGCAGAAACATAGTCAGCTCTTAATGTCCATGGGTTCTACATCCATACCATTTTATACATTGGACTTAAGCACATGCTGATTTTGGTATCCATGGTAAGGGAAGTCCTGGAAGCAATACCTCATAGATACTGAAGGACAACTGCACTTTGCCCTGTGGTCCCCAGAAGATACAAATTATTAAGCTATTCAACAAATAATTCTTCATTTTACCATAGCTATCATGAGATGCAGAGGGAAGTAGTACATTGTTAAAAATGGTTTGTTTATTTGTTTCTGTTTTTTTCTTCTTTTTCATTATCCCATTGTGCTGTTTAGAAAAGCTTCTCAGTCCAAAAGCATCTTGCTGTAAGTTAGGTAAAAGTCTCATTGTAGGTACTTTTGGTGTCAAGACTTGGGTTTGCAGTACAACGGGATAAGCCTTCTACAGCTTTGTCCTGTTTCTAACTGAACTGAGAGGATGGCAACAGATGCCTAGCTTTGGCAGTGGCTGTTTACAAAGCATGCATGCGTGCTAAGTCGCTTCAGTCGTGTCCAACTCTGTGCTACTCTGTGGACTGTAGCCCGCCATGATTCTCTGTCCAGGATTCTCCAGGCAAGAATACTAGAGTGGGTTGCCATACCCTTCTCCAGGGGATCTTTCCAGCCCAGGGATTGAACCTGCATCTATTACATCTCCTGCATTGGGCAAGTGGGTTCTTTACCACTAGCACCACCTGAGAAGCTTAGTTGTCTACAGAGCTGTGGTAGAGTAATATCCGAAGCTATCAGTGAGGTTGGGTTAGTGAAGAACTTTGTGTTTTGCTTGAAGATTTGGCGTTTGAAAGAGCATTCTTCAGTTTAAATAATTATTTTCTGTGTATTGGGCATTGTTCTAGTTGCTTAAAAATACAGTAATAGGCCAAATTTACCCTTTAGAGTCAAATTAAATAAATGAGATAATTTCAGGCTGATAAGCCTTTAAAGGACAAGAGCAGTGAGTTAGCAGTGAATCCGGATCCCCATGACCATTCTCCCTTTTAGCAGTTAATAGTTACAGCAAGGAGTGGTCATTGCCCTCTCTCCTTCTTGGATTAGAGTGGCAGTGTTGGAAAGAATGGAAGTAAACAAGAAGGAAATGATTTTGACTTTTTGTAAGTGAAAGTTATAGCATAAAAATTACCTGATAGCTTTAAGTAGTAAGAGACCAAGTTTATTTGTTCGGAATCCATAAATTCAAATTTATAAGTGCTAAGGGGGTCAATAAATTGTCATGGCCAGCATTCTGTCTCCCTCTCCCTGCCTGCCTGCCTTTCTTCCTCTCCTTTGCAGAGTATCAGTCTATAACCATCTTCTAGAGAATTTTGGCATGGAAGGAAGAAAATATTTCTATTTTAAATAAATACTGTTAAATAAATAAAATACTGTTTTTCATTTCATTTCATTTTAGATTAGGCGGGAAGGTGTTCGGCTTTTCTTGTTATGGTTGCAAGCTCTTCAGAATAACTGTAGCAAAGAACAGCTTTGGATGTTTTCATGCTTAATCCCTGGATTTTCAGCACCGCAGTCTGAATATGGACCTCGAACTTTAGATAATCTCATTAATCCTCCACTCAACCTTCAAGAAAGTAAGATTTATCTTGTCCACCATTATTTTAAAAATTTTGTGTAGTTTGTTAATGTATATTTTTAAATGTACACTTTTAACTGGTTAACCCAATGCCATATTTTTAAATGTAGGCTTTATAAAACAAAACTCATAGAGAAAGGATTAGTGGTTGCCAGGGGCATTTGAACAGAGTGGGGGGAGGGGTTTGAGGGTGGGCAAAATTGGTGAAGGGGATCTAGAGTTACAGTCTTCTAGTCAGAAAGTAGATAAAATAAGTCATCAGGATGTAATGGACAGCATGGGAACTGTAGTTGATGACAACTATTATGAATTTGAAAGTTGTTAAGAAACTAAATATTATAGTGCTTACCACAAGAAAAAAATTTTTTGTGATTTTGGTGACAGTAAATACTTACTGGAGTGATTATTTTATACTGCGTGCAAATGTTGAATCATGTTGTACACCTGAAGCTAGTATAATGTATGTCAATTATACTTCAGTAAAAAAGGTAAATAAATAAAATTTTTAAAACATCCAGGTATAATGAGGCCAACAGATCAGGAGATGATTGCTGTTAAAAGATAGCTTGTTACTCACAGTTCCCAGGAGAAGGGTGTGTGCCACACCAAGGAGGGTGGTAAGACAGGGAGACACCAGGGTCAGTCGGGAATGGGGCTTGAAGGACAGGGGTGGATATCATGGGCAAGAGCTCAGTCAGAAATGTGTGAAGTAGGGTGAGCATGTCTCAGACTGGTTAGTTCGAATAATTTTATTAATAGCAGGCTCTGGGGCATAGAGGTTGTCTCTGGTTATTTGGTACCTAGTCCTAGGAGTTGTTAGGTTAGGGGACTAGTAGCCCTGAGTGTAAGAGCCCAACAGAGGAAGTGGTAGAGATACGGGCTCTGGATATTCAGTTTGTATTTGGAAGGAAAACTTTCAGGCCAATAGTTTTCTCTCTCTAGGAATTAGCTAGCTGTGGGAGAGGCTTTCTCACCACGGTCTGTAAGACCCCTGTTATTGTTTAATATAGGCCATTTTTACATTTAATTTTGAATTGTCATGTATCAGCTTGTATCCTTCAGCTTGTATCCTTAGGTAATTTTGATGTACACTGAAGTGCAAGTATGTTTTACTTTGTGCAAAGAGAACTGTAAAAAAAAAAAAATCTTCAGGCTTAATTTCTTGCCTGCTATTTACTCATAAATAGGTTTAGGAACCTGCTTATGCTAAAACAGGGGTACTGATTGTGTTGCCTGGGAAATGTTTAAGAGAATTTAACTAGTTGTGGGTTGATTTTCTTGAATTGCTTTTGTTATAATCAATGTTTTTGAATATCTGAAAAGTTTAAAAATGTGCAGGTTTCTTCTTTTTTTTACAAGTGGACTTCTATAAACAAGGAACTAAAATGCTAACTTTTCTTTCTTTCTGGAAGGGAAATATTATTAGTATTTTATCCTTTGAATAAAGATGCTACCAGGGTAATCAAATTGTCCTTTAATTGATGAATAAGCATATTATTATTAATGTTTTTATAATATTCATGGAATTTTGTAGTGTACACTCTTAACCTGAATTTGAAAATATCATGAGCAGTTCTTTTTCAGGCCAGCGTTATTCACTCTTAATCCCTAAATATCTGTCCATCCCTGTGTCACATTTCCTTGATCAGGGATCATGAAACAGTTGATTATTAAAGTTGATGGTGGTTGTGATGGGCTGTCAATATGACCTTAGATTTCTTTCAAGTTTCAGTCATTAGAATGTTCTCAAGCTTGGCTTATTCTTTGCTTATCCGTTTTGTAGTTAAATTTTATTTGGGTCATGTTATCATATTCTGAAATTTGTGGTTATATCAAACTTTTGTCTTGGATAGCTCAAGTCACTATAGAGGAAATCACTCCACTTGTCCCCCCACAATCAGGAGATAAAGGACAAGAAGATCTTACAAGCTATTTTCTTGAAGCACTTTTAAAATATATAGTAATTCAGGTATGTGTAATCTTCTTTTATATCACCCTCCTTACTATCCTGTGGGTAGTTCATTTTCAACTCCATCCAGTTATTCTGTCATAGTAGATACTTGCTTATTTTCCTAAAGGAGGAGTAACAAATTTTTACTTCTGAAAATATATGTTAATATGCCTTTCCTGAAATAAAATCACTAGAGGAATTATGAACCTCTTAGGGAGCTGGAGAGAGAAATTTTTATAGTAGACTCTTTATACAGTCAGCAAAAACAAGACCAGGAGCTGACTGTAACTCAGATCATGAACTCCTTATTGCCAAAATCAGACTTAAATTGAAGAAAGTAGGGAAAACCGCTAGACCATTCAGGAATGACCTAAATCTAATCCCTTACAACTATACAGTGAAAGTGACAAATAGATTCAAGGGATTAGATTTGATAGAGTGCCCAAAGAACTATGGACAGAGGTTCGTGTCATTGTACAGGAGGCAGGGATCAAGACCATCCCAAAGAAAAAGAAATGCAAAAAGGCAAAATGGTTGTCTGAGGAGGTCTTACAAACAGCTATGAAAAGAAGAGAACTGAAGGCAAAGGAGAAAAGGAAAGATATTCCCATTTAAATGCAGAGTTCCAAAGAATAGCAAGGAGAGATAAGAAAGCCTTCCTCAGGATCAATGCAAAGAAATAGAGGAAAGCAATAGAATGGGGAAGACTAGAGATCTCTTCAAGATTATTAGAGATACCAAGGGAACATTTCATGCAGAGATGGGCACAATAAAGGACAGAAATGGTATGGACTTAACAGAAGCAGAAGATATTAAGAAGAGGTGGCAAGCATTGACAGAACTATACAAAAAAGATCTTCATGACCCAGATAATCACAATGGTGTGATCACTCACCTAGAGTCAGACATCCTGGAATGCGAAGTCAAGTGGGCCTTAGGAGGCATCACTGTGAACAAAGCTAGTGGAGGTGATGGAATTCCAGTTGAGTTATTTCAAATCCTGAAAGATGATGCTGTGAAAGTGCTGCACTCTATATTGCCAGCAAATTTGGAAAACTCCGCAGTGGCCACAGTACTGGAAGAGGTCAGTTTTTATTCCAATCCCAAAGAAAGGCAATGCCAAAGAATGCTCAAACTACCGCACAATTGCACTCACCTCACACACTATCAAAGTAATGCTCAAAATTCTCCAAGCCAGGCTTCAACAGTATGTGAACTGAGAACTTCCAGATGTTCAAGCTGGATTTAGAAAAGGCAGAGGAACCAGAGATCAAATTGCCAACATCCACCGGATCATCGAAAAAGCAAGAGAGTTCCAGAAAAACATATACTTCTGCTTTTATGGCTACGCCAAAGCCTTTGACTGTCTGGATCACCACAAACTGTAGAAAATTCAAGAGATGGGTATACCAGACCACCCGACCTGCCTCCTGAGAAATCTGTATGCAGGTCGAGAAGTAACAGTTAGAACTGGACATGAAACAACAGACTGGTTTCAAATCGGGAAAGGAGTACGTCGGGGCTGTGTATTGTCCCCCTGCCCATTTAACTTATATGCAGAGTACATCATGAGAAATGCTGGATTGGATGAAGCACAGGCTGGAATCAAAATTGCTTGGAGAAATATCAATAACCTCAGATATGCAGATGACCACCCTTATGACAGAAAGTGAAGAATCAAAGAGCCTCTTGATGAAAGGGAAAGAGGAGAGTGAAAAAGCTGGTTTAAAACTGAGCATGGCATCCAGTCCCATCACTTCTCAGTAAATAGATGGGGAAATAGTGGAAACGGTGAGAGACTTAATTTTGGGGGGGCTCCAAAATCATTGCAGATGGTGACTGCAGCCATGAAATTAAAAGACACTCCTTGGAAGAAAAATTATGACCAACCTGGATAGCATATTAAAAAGCAGATACATTACTTTGTCAACAAAGGTCTGTCTAGTCAAGCATATGGTTTTTCCAGTAGTCATGTATGGGTGTGAGAGTTGCACTATAATGAAAGCTGAGCACAGAAGAATTGATGCTTTTGAACTGTGGTGTTGGAGAAGCCTCTTGAGGGTCCCTTAGACAGCAAGGAGATCCAACCAGTCCATCCTAAAGGAAATCAGTCCTGCATATTCATTGGAAGGACTGATGTTGAAGCTGAAACTCCAATCCTTTGGCCACCTGATGCGAAGAACTGACTCATTTGAAAAGACCCTGATGCTTGCAAAGATTGAAGGTGGGAGGAGAAGGGGACAACAGAGGGATGAGATGGTTGGATGGCATCACTGACTTGATGGACCTGAGTTTGAGTACCGGGAGTTGGCGATGGGCAGGGAGGCCTGGCGTGCTGCTGTACGTGGGGTTGCAAAGAGTCAGACACGACTGAGCGACTGAACTAAACAGAACTGAACTTTATGTGTATATACCTTATGTGAGCCAGTTGTGTTTACTTTCTAATGTTTCATTTATAGTTAGCAGCTATGGTACTTTAAATGAAAAAATCATTTGATTTAGGGATCAATCTGACTACAGGCAGCAATTGAGGAGGTGGACCGAGGATGCCCTTAGAGGGTGGAGGGATGTAATTTGTACTTAAACCTACTTGTACTTCTAAAATTTCTAGGTGCATGTATTATGTAAGATAACCTGTTTGTCTCTATATATGAAGTGTGCATATCCTGACTGATGAAAACACTTTTAGCATGTACACATTTCTTTTAATTGTTCTGAACACAAAAATTCTCTGTGTCTCAGAAACAAACATTATGAAGTTAATTTGCACCCTGAATGGGATGGCCAGGGTTTGAATCCTACTCTGCATCTTACTGATAGTGTGACTTTTGGTAAATTACTTAACCTCTTTGTGCCCAAAGTAGAGACAAAAGAATAATACATATCTCATTTTGGTGTTTGGGGCTTAAGTAATTAGTGTATAGTACTTAGAATAACCAACTACGATATAGTATGTGTTTTGTAGTGAGTAGTTACTGTTACTGTCAGTATTACCAGTGGTTATTTTAAAAAGTCTGTTGTACTTCATGTAAATTTTTAAAATTGTTTACTGGTTTATTGATACACCTTTTATGTACAGTAAACTGGTAATGTTCATTTTAATGAATTTTATTACATGTAAATACCCATGAGACCATCACAACAATCAAGATAATGTATCTATCACCCCTCAAAGTTCTCAGATCCCATGGTAATCCACCCATCTGTACCTGCCTGCCACCCTTCATCATCTTGTTCCCCAGGCAACTGTTGATATGATTTACTATCACTGTAGTTTTCATCTTCTGTATTTTCATATAAATGGAATCATATTGTACCTCTTTTTTTCTTTTATTTTTGGTCTGGCTTTTTTTTTTTTCCAGCATAATAATTTTAAAAATCTTATTGTATGTATCTACAGTTTGGTTCTTTTTATTGCTGAGTAACTTTTCAGTGTATGGATATGCTATCATCTGTTATCCAGTCATTTACTGATGGTACGGTGAATTGTTTCTAGTTTTGGGCTATTACAGATAAAACTACTATGATTATTGGTAAATAAGTCTGTGTGTGAATACAGACTTTCTTTTCCCTTGGGTAAATACCTAGTAGTGGAATGGCTAGATTGTATGGTACATATATATTGACTTTTCCCCAAATGGTTGTACCTTTTATATTCCACTCGCAGTGTATGAGACTGTATATGGTTGCTTCATATCCTCACCATCAGTTGATGTGGTCAGTCTCTAGTTTTTTTTTAAAGTTAATGTACAGTAGTATCTTGCTGTGGTCTACTCCGGGCCTTTGTTATCCCCCTACCTAGATATCTTCCTCAGCCTACTGGAGTTTTCACACCCCGTATTTCACAACTGTGCTCCTTCTGACTTGCTCCGCTCTACACTTCATGGATCCTTTCCTCACCCCTGTAAGACTCTCGAGTCCCCACTGAACTGCTGCCTCTGTTCCACTCCCTTCATGGATGCCTCCTGCGGCCAGGCTCTCATTGCCTGCACTTGACTGGCACTGTTTCATACCTTCCTCTTTCCTCTCACATAGGCCTGTTTTGTTTGACTTTTAGGCTGAATTATTCAGGAAGGGAGAAAGAGGAAAGATCACTACAGTCTTTGTCAGTAGTAGAGCCGAGTTTTAAGTCAACTTTGACAGTTTTCCAGAGCACATTATAAGATTTTTGAAAAATAACATATATCGTTGACTTTTGAACAATATAGGTTCCCTTATACACAGATATTTTTCAGTAAATATGAGCTACACTACTGCACAAGCCACTGATGCTTGAATCTATGTATATGGAGGGCTGACTGCAATGTTACAAATGGATTTTTAAGTGCATAGAGGATCAGCACTTTAACCCCCAGGTTGCTCAGGGGTCAACTGTATAACGTATTTGCATGGCACAAATTTTTCTCTTTACATAAACATACGTACGTACGCAGATTTAGCTTTTTATCTTTGTAGTCTAAGTTTAGTTTATTGCTTAGGTAGCCTCTTATAAGCTTGTTTTTAACAGCTAGTATTTTTTTTTCCTCCTGGAATAATTCTAATTTTTTGTTTATTTTTAGGTAAAAAGCTTAGAATGGAAGAACAAAGAAAACCAAGAAAGAGGATTTTCATTTTTGTTTTCACATTTTAAGAAATATTATTTGCCTTATATTTTCCCAAACATTTGTAAGGAGAATAGTTTATATCACCCTGTACTTGGTAAGTAATCTTTGTAATTTTCTAAAATATTATACATAAGAGTAAAATATCCATCTGTATGAATTTAGCATTTATTACCTGCAAAAAACTTGCCACATTTAATTTATGTTGATTAATTGGAGATAGTGTACCATGATTCATACTGAATTTCATACTGAGAGTGCAATTTTATTAGTGGAGAATTTTCATTCTGAGTAAAGAGATTTATCAAAAACTTATTTCTGGGTATAACCTCTTGGAGAAGTTAGCCTACTAGGAATATTTATGATCACAAATTAAACTTAATTCTAATGTTTGGTATCATCTTTAAACTATTCTGTAAAACTTTTTAATGGTCCCTCGAAAGTTTGGTTTTGTATGTCTTTTTCAAACTCTGTATGAATAATTACATTGATATATATTTTGATCATATCTTGTCCAGTATTTAGTGACTGTGCCAAAATGTCTTTCGGAACCTTGAAGCTGTAACCTCAAGGACAAATCCTGGGTTAGAAGTAGACCACTGCCATGTATAGAAGGCATTGATAGCCTGTATGTGGAAATGTCTTTTTTGCACAAAGATGTTTCTGTTTTAAACTCTGCCAAGTTTAGACAACTCACAAGCTTAGGCACAGTCATTAAGGCTGGTAGAAATGACTTAAATTAGAGTAGTAGACCTTTACCACTGAAAATAATATTTGCTTTAAAAATAATTTTTCTGTGAAAATTCTCATACTTTGTATGATATCAAAATATGTGTCTCAGACTTAGTTAATTGAAGTGAGCTCTCATTAATTTTAAATGGCTCTGGAAGTTTCTTAGAATTTTTAATGATTTTTTTAGTGATATTTTTGCACATTGCCATGTATCAGCTGTATATGGTTCAGTCTTCTAGATTCCATGCTAACATCTAGCAAATTATTTTAAAATGTATGTATGCTATTTCTTAAATTAGGATATTATCACAGTGTTTCCTGAAATATTTAAAAACATAGATTTATCTAAGCATAATTCCTTTCTTATTCTGGTTTTTGTTTCATTCTGCATAGATATCCCACAGATGAGACCAAAGCCACATTATGTCATGATAAAGAAGGATGCTGAAACCAATGAGGCAATCTATTGTACAAAGGAGCCTTTCATTAAGGCTCGTGTTATTGTCATTCGTTGGCTGGTTTCATTCTGGCTGGAGCCAAAGCCGCATACAGGACCTCATATTCCTGGGATGGAAGGTGAAGTCTTGCCAAAAAATATTCAGGTAATACACACACAGAGCAAACTTGTTAAAGTTAAAAATGGGTTTAGGGATTTGTCCAGTGATTTCAGTTCCTTAGATGTAGAGCACATTGAAAACAAATAATAACACTACATTCTTTTTATAAATGTATTTTGTAAATCCAGATTTTTATAAGTACTATAGAAACAATAATTTTCTTAATGAAAAATGCAGTTTGTAAACTTGTAAGGTATAGAAGATAATTTCAGTCATATGCAAGTCTCAGCTTATTTATTTCATGTTAATTGTATAGTACTAAAAATATTCTAAATTGTGCAAATTCTTGCAATTGGAAACAACTTGCAATTAAATGACCTTCGTAGTGCTATTTATTTTTTATTTATTTTTAAAATATTTAGTTACTTGATTGCATTGAGTCTTGCAGCACACCAGCTCAGTAGTTGCTCTGTAGCATATGGGATCTTAGTTACCCAACCAAGGATCAAACTCACATTCCCTGCGTTGGAAGACAGATTCTTAACCACTGAACCACCAGGGAAATCCCATTCATAGAGTACTGTTTTAAAGTCCTGTCACCATGTCATGTCCCCTTTTTTCAGTAACACTGACTCTAGAAATGTGATATAAAGTTACACAGCTATGTAGCGGAAGGGCTAATATTTAAAATTCTGTTATTTTTAAATAAACCATTACCCTCTTTTTTCACTTGCCCCTGCTGTCAGTGTGCATTTTTTTTCCTGAAATTGTCTTTTCAATTGATTTTCAATTTATTTTTATTTTCCTCTTCTCAGATTTCCTCATTTAGTTTTAAAAATATTTTATATGTGTGTGCTTTTTATATAACCTCTTTAAGTACTTTGAAAGTTAAGTGGAGGTATAAAGGATGTTCATTAACATTCAGAAAATTTGACTTATATTCCCTCTAGCCTTTTATTTGTCTGTAGCAGATTATGTGATATGTTTTCCCCAAAACATTGTTCTAGGTTCTCTACAAAGAATTTTTGAATGTAGACACTCTCAAGCAGAACTATGCTTTCTGATCCCAGAATTCAATAAACTAAAAATCAAAATATTTTTTTTTTAGTTGGGAAGGCACATTTGAGATCATTTACATATTTAAAACCCTTTTATTTTATAGATGACAGAACTGAGACCAAAAATTGAATAACATACCAGAAAGTATATTATCATTACACTATATAGTGCTACCTGTCATACCATGGCAGTAATTTATCACTGCCTTAAGACTTTTACTTTTGCCCTAAGTTTAGCCATCATCTTCAGTCATAGTGAAAATTGTTAAATTATTAGAATGTAGAGTTTTCTAATATATAGTTTATGTTAGCTTCCTTTCTACTTTTTCTGTCATATTTTTTTCTGTTCCTTTGCTTTTTTTAAGAAGTTTTGCTTGCATAATCTTTGTTTATGTTAAAATAGAGATGACTTTACACATTTAAGGCAAGAAATAGTCCAGTTTTAAGGTATTTGTTATTGAAGATCAAGCTGACTCCATTGGCATTATTCTTTTACCCAGTCTAATTCGTAACTTGTTTGTGCTGCAAACACATTGAAAAACTTAATTGAATAGATGTTTAATGAGTATCACTATTTCACTTAGATATTGAGTTATTTCATTGCCATTTAATTATTTAGCATGGATTCTAAATGAAACTCTATTCCTAGATTTTAAACAATACTATAAGTTACTTATGGAATGCTTTGGATTTTGTCAGTATTTGCTATTGGAAGACAAAATGTTGAGTTAAATGATTGTGATATTCTCCCCCTTTTGTTTTTATTTTAGAGAGCAGCTGCTAGTTTGGTATCCAGAGAAGAAAACAAAAATGATAATGCTGATAAAGCAGATAGAAGTACAGAACCTGAACAGTCTCATTCCAACACAAGCACTCTCACGGAACGAGAACCTAGCTCTTCTAGTCTCTGTAGTATTGATGAAGAGCATCTCACAGACATTGAAATAGTTCGCAGAGTTTTTTCTTCTAAAAGAAGTAACGTTAACTTTGTCACAGAGATATTTCGTCAGGTAAAATATCTCTCAATATTTTTAATTTGTAATACAAACTTTGCCTTTAATATTGAATATACTGACTTTTAGCTATTTAGAATTTATTCTTCATGAAAAAGTTTTTTAAAGTTCATATTTAGTTTTTAAAACTTACTACATCTAATCCTTGAATATTTTCAGTTATTTTTTTAGTTTATAATAACTTTGGTTTAATAATTATCCCCCCAATATTTCTTCTGTTACCAGAATAATTTTCTTAGTTACTCACTTTATGGGTTGAAAGTTTTCTTCCTATAATTTTTTAATAAGTTATACTAAAATTATTTATCTTTCACTTTAAAATTAATAAAAAGTGATTTATGAATACAGAGTGTCTTTATCCTCTTCATGGAGGCTCGGTTTTGTCTTCTAAGGCATTCTGAAATTAAATTTGCTTAAGGCATATATTGTTTGGGAAATAAAGAAGAGGGAAGGGAAAAGAATAAAAGCTATTTCACATGAAGGTAGTTAGAAATTCCTAAGTGCACATTTTCAGTTACATAGAAATTTTATGGGAAAATAAACCTTTTGAAAACTAATCATTTGCTCTTAATAGCAAAGGTACTTAACTTTTACAGGTAAACATCATTGAGTTTTGTAGCTGAAGGGGATCATTCAAGTCTCACTGCAAGTAAGTGGTAGATCCTGGACTAAAATTCTGTTAGTACTCTTTATTCTGTGCTACACTGTCTTCACATGCCAGGGAGCTCTCCAGGCAAAGCAGATTTTCATCTCCTACATGTTTGTTGATATGTAAAAGAAAGCATGAGGCAGCATTAGCTTTGTCAGTCTGAGGTAAACAAATAAGCTGTAACATTTTGTCCAGTTTGGCAGTGAGTTGCCAGCTTTAGGGTTTGGGTTGACAGGATATATGACAAGTGCAAAGGGAAAGATATTTGACAAGTATGAGTGGAATACTTTGCTTATGGGAAAATTTAAAGCTTATAGAACTATAAAGGTTCTCTGGTTCTTGAGTCAGTTTGAGAATGTTTGTTTTTGTAGGAATTTGTTCATTACATTTGTTTTTAAATGCATTCTCTTATAATCTTTTTAAATCTCTGGAGCATTTATATTCATGTTTTTTCTTGTCATTCCTGTTAATATTTGTTTCTTGTTTGTTTTTTCTTGATGATTCTTACCAGAGATTTGTCAGTTTTATTAGTCTTTGGAAAGAGTGAACTTTTGGCCTTGTTGATCCTCTGTGTATTAAGTTCATTTTCTCATTTATTAATTTTGCTACTTGTTATTTCTTTCTACTTTTCTTGATTTTATTTGATGGTTCTTCTGGTAGCTAATTTAATTAGCCTCATTTTTTTCATATAAGCAGTTTTGAGACTGTTAATTTACCTCTTAATGCTATTTTAGCTACAGTCTACAAACTTTGTATGTGTATTATTCACTTCTAAGTGTTTTCTAATTTTCATGTTAATACCTTCTTTGACCTGTGAGTTATTTAGGTGTCCATCTGCCAAACAAATAAGCTTTTTCTAGTTTTCTTTTTTCTCTCAAATTTCTAATGTGATTCTTTTTGGTCAGAGGATATAATTTGTGTAATCAGTATGTAGGCCATCCTCATAAATGTCCTGTGTTTGAAGAGAATGTATTCTTTTCTATGAAGTTCATGATTTTTAAAGTTTACTAAATCAAGCTTATTATTGTGTTGGTCAACTTTTCTGTATTCTTATCTACAATTTTTGGTCAGCTTGACCTCACAGTTATTGAGAAGGTGTGGTAAAATCTTTTGTTCTGATGGTGATTTGCTTATTTTTTTCTTTGTAGTTCCATAAATTTTCCTTTGTATATTTTGAAGCTTTGTAATTAAGTACATACATATTTATAATTTTATATCTTCTTGGTGAGTTAAACTTTTTGTTTATGGACCTTTTAATCTGCAGAAATTATCTGTAGTAAAAAAGAAAACTTAATTTGCTTAGTCTACCTATAGTAGTCTGTCTACTTTTAGTACACTAATACCACTTTTTATTAGAATTATCCTCATGTATTTTTTTTCATTCTTCAATTTTCAGTCCTTTTTATTACATTTTATATGTCTCTTATAAATATGGTTGGATTTTAAAAAATCTTTGTCTTTTAACTGAAATATTTATTATAATTACTGATATGTTTGGATTTACTGATATGATCTTGTTTTGTCCTTTTTATTTTTCTTGTGTCTGTATTTTTTTATATTCCTCTTATTTTTTGCTTTTATTTAATTGATGTTTTTTCATTCTGTATCCTCCTTCCTATCACTTGGTTTGAGAGTTTTTTCTTTTCCTTGTCCTTTAGTGATTACTATCTCAATTTTAACATACATACTTCACTTTCCAAGTATAAAGTTATTATTTTTTTACCCTCTTCCTAATCAATACAAGGCTAACAGAAACCTATTATTCTAATTTATCCCCAAATTAAATTATTGTTATTAACAAATAATTCAGTTCTGTTTTGCATGTTTATATATTTAACTCCAGTATCATCATTATCTGTGTGTTCAGTTGATTTACAGTTAGCTTTATTCATCACTCCTTTTAATTATGATTTCTTCTTTTTCAGATCTTTCATTTAGAATTACTTTCCTCCGCTTGAAGTTCATCATTTAGAATTTACTTTAGTGGATGTCAAACACTTATAAATTTTTGCTCTGAGAATACCTTTATTTTGCCCACATATTTTTTCCACTGGATATGAAATTCTAGATTGACAGTTATTTTCACCCAGTACATTTCAGATACTTTCCCACTTTTCTGGGTTACTGTTCACATGTCAATTAGCAGTTGACTCTTGATGCTTTATAGGTCAGTTGTCTTTTCTCTGGCTTTTAATACCTTTTTTTTTTTTAACTATTTGGCATTTTGTATTTTACTGTGGCATATTTGGGACGTCCCTGTTAGCTCAGTTGGTAAAGAATCACCTGCAATGCAGAAGACTCTAGTTCGATTCCTGAATCAGGGAGATCCCCTGGAGAATGGATAGGCTCCCCACTCCAGTATTCTCGGGCTTCCTCTGTAGCTCAGTTGGTAAAGAATCCACCTGCTATGTGGGAGACCTGGGTTTGATCCCTTGGTTGAGAAGAGCTCCTGGAGAAGGGAAAGGCGGCTCCCCCCCCCCCCCCCCCCCCCCCCAGTATTCTGGCCTGGAGAATTCCATGGACTATAGTCCATGGGGTCGCAAAGAGCCGGACACCACTGAGTGACTTTCATTTTTCACTGTTCAGGTCTAGATTTCCTTTTATTCTTCAGGGGATGCTTTGGGATACTGTATTTATGGATTAGTATACTTTGACAGTTCTGGAAAATTTCCAGCCATTATGTCTTTAAATATTGGCTCTGTCCTTTTTTTTTGTTTTTTTTACATTTCAAGATATGTGTTAAACCTTTTCGCTTTACACATCTACTAATCTCACATATATATTTTCAGCCTCTTTGTCTCTCCATGCTACATTCTGATTTCTTTCTTTCTAATTACAACTGTTTCTAAAAGTTGGCCAGTCTGTTTGGTCAATTTTAGGTCTCTAGTTCATACGTTACTTTTTATGTATTGATATGAAAATTTTTTATTATATTTATATCTTATTTTCTGTTGATTGATTGATTGATCCTCCTGATATCCCTGAAGTCTTTATAGGTCTGAGTCTGCCATATTTTGTTTCTGAATGCTCTTCCTCATGGTGCTATATATTCTCTTGAAATATTTTGTGATCAGAATTTTGATTCTGAGCTTTTGCTACTTACGAGTGTTTCTTGATTTGTTTGTTAAAGGTTGATTGTTCCAGAAAGGGGATGCATTTACTTCATATAGATGCAAGGAAACTCTTCCAATCTCACATTAAACTGAATTCCTAAAGTTTAAGCCAGCCAGATAATATGAACGTACAAGTGTAAACCTGTATTACGGCTAGCTTTTGGTTACAGTGTCTCTGAAGAGATGTCTGTTATCTACTTTGCCTCTATGTACAGGCAGTTTTCCTTGCAGACTTGTAATGGGGTAGTTTTAAGTGATGGGACTGGAAGCCATGATCTTTATTTTCTGAATGTTGAGTTTTAAGTCAGCTTTTTCACTCTCCTCTTTCACTTTCATCAAGAGACTCTTATAGGTCCCCTTTATTTTCTACCATAAGGGTGGTGTCATCTGCATATCTGAGGTTATTGATATTTCTCCCAGCAATCTTGATTCCAGCTTATGCTTCATCCAGCCTGGCATTTCGCTGATGATATATATTCCTTTGGAACTCCAACTTTGTTTGGAGGTTTCCTATCATTCTTTCTTCCTTGCCCCTTTAGATCCATAAAAACCAGAGTAATTGGTTTCATTCAAAATGAAACCACTTTATTGCTACACCTAAAACCTCTCTTGAGTTTGGACCTCATGTAGGTTTAAATATCTGTGTAGTGATTTTTTTTTTTACAGTGGCTTATTCATATTTTCACTTTCTTAATATTAAAATGTATTGAAATATTCATATGCCTTATTCTAGTAGTTCTGGTAACTTAGGTTTTTGCTGTTCTGGCCTTGTTTGTTGTTTGTTTATTCACCCTCATTTGTTTGGATTTTTACGTTCAGAGCTTGCATTTCTCTGGAATCTTACGAAAATTACTTTAAAACCTGGGTTGAAGCTTGTGTTCCTCCAGAGAAGATTTGCATTTGCTTCTCTCAGGTATTCAGGAGTCCTGTCAACCTTGGTTTACTTTACATTACAATTCTTTGCTCAAGATTTTTCTCACTTTGCAGCACTCAAAAGTTAGGTGATAGCCAGCCTGTGAATATGAGTTTCCAGGGAAGACTGGTATTCCTTACTCGAAGTCAGCAGACAAGTTTCCTTACTGACTCTTCTCTGGAGTCAAGTTTTTTCTTCCTGTCCTAGCTCACCATTGTTTTGAGGATGTACCCTTGATTGGTTTTACATTTATGTGGTCTCTCCGGTCCACACAGAGGGCGTTAATGCAAAGCTCTGAAGGCTGTCTAAGGCAGCACCCACCTGTTGCATTGCTTACTCGTCCCTCTAGATCAACACTTTCATTTTGTTCTAGACTCAGCATATCCTTACAAGCTGAGCCATTCATTTAAAAGGTATATTATACTTTTTATGTGACAACTTTAGGTGTTCTGTGCGAGTAGATTCCAGGGTATCTTTCTTACAGTACTTCCAGGAACTGAAGTTCTCTGAGATGTTATTTTTATTGTAACAGCTGCTTTTTAAAAGTGGCTTTTAAGGCAAAACTTAAAGAAAAATAGATTTTAGGATAGTGACTTCAATGAATCATTGATGTTTTGAAAGGAATCAATTTTTAAGATTAGATTGTAGTAGAAAAGCTATTTTTACTTGCTTAATACTGATGATAAGTTTGCACAATGGAGAATCTGTGTAATAATTTCTTTCTTAATTTGAAGACTCATATGTTTCATATTGTGGTATAGACAGAAATATTTAATTAATTATTAGGTATATGGGCATATGATGATTTTGCCCTTAGCAGTCCCAGCTAGAGCCCAAGTCCCTCTGTAGGTAAGTTTAGTAGAAATGTCTTATCTTTTCATCTTTCAAATAATTTCATCCTCATAGCCATTACACTAAACTGGTTCCCTGTCTTCAGCTTTCCTCTCTTTCCTTCCACCTCCTCTTCTTACCTGGCTACTCAACCTTTAAGATTATAGCTTAAATGTGAGTACACCAGAAAAGTCTTCCATGACCACCCTCACCCATTCACGTGCCCACCCACGAAGCAGGTATATGCACGTGCACATACACATACACACACATGCTCAATAAGGACCTCTTTTTAATGATGTTTTTGAAAACTATACTCTCCTTCATAGTATCTCTCCTGAGTTTTAGAAATTTTTTAATGTTTAATTTTGATCTTTCTTATTACCCCCCCATAAATACTTAGCTTACTCATTCATCATTGTAGCCATAGTGCCTGGCAGTGAGTTAGGCACCAAATAAATTTTGGTGAATTTGTTTAGTGAATTTTGGTGAGCTATCAAATTTGATGAATTAATCAAGAAGCTCAGTAACTGTTGAGTGCTGGGCACTTTGTAAGTGCTAGCTGTGGGCTAACATGTATTTCTAGAAGCCAAGTCTTGAGATAATTTGTTATATAGTAATAATTTTTTTTAATACCACTTTAATGATTGTGAGTTCTATCTCAGATGAGGGTATCTATAATTTTATGTGTCTTTAAAAGAAAGGTACAACTGTAAAGCGAAAATTCCCAGATTATTTGAAATGATAAAATTATTCTCCATATCCCTTCAGTTCAGTATAGAATGGGCATAATAACACTCTAGACATCAACACTCTATTTTATGAATAAACCCATTCTTTGTGCTGTGTGTTGTTAGTACTTGGAGGCTACAGTGAGGAGCCACAGGTACTTTGATGTGAGGTAAATAAAACACAGTTTAACCTTTAAAAGCACCAAAGATTTATTTATATGTATGATGTATGTAATTTTAAAATATATAAATATACATATATATGTAAAAAAAAATTTTCTGAAGGCAGTGGGTGGCAAAGTATAATCTGGGGCTCATGAGACATCCCCAGAACATTTTGAGGTTCATAAGGTCAAAACCTTTTTCACTGTAGCAGTGAAATTTTCCCCAATGTACAGTGGGGAAAGTATACAGTGTACAGTGAAATTTTCCCCAGGATACCTGACATATGATATTGTGTCAGATTTAATGAGGAAGCAAGTGGGTAAGAAAATCCAACTGTCTTCTATTAAGCTAAACATTAAAGAGATTTACAAAAAAGTAAATAATTCTACTCTTCTTTTAATTTGGAAAAGGAATTATTCGTGTTAACATACATTAGATTAAGTATTCTGAGACAAAATGTGAACCTCTTTGTCTCTAAGGAGGTTTGTCTCTAATCTTTTTGTCTCTAACCTCTTTGTCTCTAAGGAGACAAAAAATTCCCAGGTCTGCTAAATGCTCACTGTATTTAATTTTAAAGAATGTGTCCGTCACAATCTGGGTTGGTTAATAATGGATGCCCATTAAAAAAGTAATCAGAGACTAACATGTTTTGTTAGTGTTTTTTCACCAAAGAAGAGAGGCTTAGCTACCAGTAAATCAGATCCCGTTGGCGAAGCCAGTTATTAGAAAACTATGTACCAGGTTGCCTTAAGCTGATACCATTAAATATTTTACTTATTTTTTTATCTCTTGTTGTTTTGATTCTTTCTCCCTGTAATTTTCTGGTTCTGATCATGAAAGTGGAGATGACCTCTACCTACTCAGAGAAAATTTGCTGAGTATTGATTGACATATTCTTGCCTATAATGACAGACTCCCTTATTATCAATTAATACTTGTATCTGATTGTGAGTGGTACTTCTTTGTAGAAAGATTATGGTGCCACTGTGTGGATTTGACTTCCCTGGTGGCTCAGAACGGTAAAGCGTCTGCCTACAGTGTGGGAGATCTCCTGGAGAAGGAAATGGCAACCCACTCCAGTATTCTTGCCTGGAAAATCCTGTGGATGGAGGAGCCTGGTAGGCTACATACAGTCCATGGGGTCACAAAGAGTCGGACACGACTGAGTGACTTCTCTCTTTAGGTTCAAAACAAAAATGAGCAGAAAATACAGAGACTTCTCATGCTAATTTTTAAGTAAATTTTTCAGTATTTGAGAATAGAACTTTTAGAGATTGAGCTTTTTTTTTTCTTTTAATATTTTTAAGGAGCTCTGAAGTGTTGCTTCAGTTGTAAAATGGTCTTAGAGCAGGCAGTGATGATCAAAATTATGCCATTGACCATTAAACTGTCAGAACATGAGAATGAGAATTTGGGAATGGGTTTGTTCAGTGGAGGAAAGTAACAAGTAATGCAGTTTTCTAGGGAATCAATAATAGCAATAAATAAAAGGATTACCAAACAACATGAAATACCCTATTGATATTACACATGAGCTTTTCATCATTATTTTCTTGGCTAGTTTCAGTCAGATAAAGTAGTCTTTTGACCCCATGATTGTTATTAAATATTCATAGATAATTCTAGAATAGAAAGTATCAGGTTTTAGGTAAAGGTTTTGTGATTTTTACAGTTGAAATTCATAGATAATCATTATGAAACATACAAAAACAAGTAAGTTGAATACCAATTAAATACAATGAAAATGTTAACACATAAACACAAATATTATAAGGGAAGGACTTTGAGTAGTGAGACTGACTGTTTTTCTTGCTTTATTTTTGTAAATATGAATTGTATGAAAAAGCTTTTTTTTTTTTTCCTGTGATGATGTTTTTGTGTTGAGGAAAATGTTATTTTCAAACTTAAGATTACCACTGAAAGGAAAGGATAACTGTAAGGTATTCCTTTAAACTTTCTAAATATTTTTGCCATATTATTTAGCTCTGACCTTTTTAAACAGTATCTTGTGAAAAGCTAAGTTGCCTTGTTACATAGTGTTTTTATTGCTTTTTGGAGTCATTTTTTAAATAAAAAATCTTTTTATCAAAATTTATTTTGATCTACAAAAATGTGATTTATTATGAAAAGTTGTATTTACTTTAAACTTATAGGGACACAGTTACAGGGAATGTGTTCATTCTGAAATATCACTATTGAAACAAATCTTTGCTCCTAGGGCTGGAAATCCATGTCTACCTACCAAAAGTATTTGTCTTAATGTATTTACAGATTATTTGGAAACAAAAGGTTTTTTCTGACAATGAATTGTTTGACTTTAGCTCTTTAAGATGGAGAAGTCTATGGCACCCCGCTCCAGTACTCTTGCCTGGAAAATCCCATGGACAGAGAAGCCTGGTAGGCTGCAGTCCATGGGATCGCAACGAGTCAGACCCAACTGAGTGACTTCACTTTTACTTTTCATTTTAAACACATTGGAGAAGGAAATGGCAACCCACTCCAGTGTTCTTGCCTTGAGAATCCCAGGGACAGGGGAACCTGGTGGGCTGCCGTCTATGGGGTCGCACAGGGTCGGACACGACTGAAGCGACTTAGCAGCAGCAGCTCTTTAAGAATCATTTATATCTCACATTTTATTAAGATAGAAATGTATATTTTAGTAGTTTGCTGCAAAGTGTTATTATATTCTCTCTTTTTTTCACTAGGCATTTTTATTACCAATTTGTGAAGCAGCAGCTATGAGAAAAGTGGTAAAAGTATATCAGGAATGGATCCAGCAAGAGGAAAAACCTTTGTTCATGCAAGAGCCTGAAGAAATTGTGATCTCTTCTTCAGACCTTCCATGCATTGACAATGTCACAGACCATGATATTTCAATGGAAGAAGGAGAAAAAAGAGAAGAGGTAAAATAAGACTTACGTATTTTAATATAAGTTTAACAGATAAGATTTTCACAGAAGTGTGGTGATATGGGATAGATGGGAAGGTAAAGATACTTTTCAGTATACAGTTGATCCTTGAACAACATGAGTTTAAACTGTGGGTCCATTTATATGAGGATCTGTTTTCGATAGTAAATATTGCAGTACCACATAATCCATAGTTGGTTAAATCTGTCGATAATGGAGAAACTGTGGCTATTGAGAGCCAACTATAAGTTATGTGCAGATGTTTGACTGCTCGAAGGGTTGGTGCCCTACACCCAGTGTTGTTCAACAGTCAGTTATATTTCACAGTTTAGATAATATGTTATCTTAGTACTCTATCCCAAAGCTTTTTGATGTAACAGCTTTAAAAGAGCTTGTATTCTGATTCTTTCAGTCATTGTCTAGATCAAAATTGGATGGTATTACAAAAGGTATAATATTTTAAAGTGTGGTGGGAATTCCCTGGTGGTCCAGTGGTTAGGAAGTGGTACTTTCACGGCTGGGGCCCAGATTCATCTTTGCTTGGGTAAGTAAGATCCTGCAAGCTGCGCGTCCCAGTCAAAACAAAACTGTGAGACTAAATAAAAATGGATGCTGTAGTACATACACTGAAAATACTTTTATTTGGCTGTAGCCAGGAGTCGGTGGTTGAGAGTGATAAGAAATGTGAAATAGACAAGAACTAGATCCTGTTTAGTAAGTTGTATGCTATCATGATGGACTGATTACATTCGGGACACTGGAAAGATTATGAATAGAAAAATGGCATGGATAGTTACAAATCTCAGAAGAATCATACCAAGCTTAGAATGGAAGATAGATTGGAGGCCAGTCTGGAGGCAAGTACCAGAAGGAAATAATAGGCACCTGATAGAGGAGAGTGGCAGTTGCAATGGAAATATAAGAGAGAAGACAGATTTATGAGCTCCTTTGATGGTAAAATCAAGTTTTGATGATTAATCATATATGAGGAATGAGGAGGTGTCCCAAGCTTTTTCTTTTACAACCAAGTTAGTTGCCATTCACACATGAACAGGAGTGAAAATAAGTGCAAGTGTGGTGATTATGTCCAAGGAGGCTATATTAGGATTGGTAGAAATGAGGAGAGCATGCTTGTATGAATTTACTTTTAATGTCTTGAATTTGAGGTGCTTGTGGGTCATTCAGGAAGAACTGTTCAGAAGATACCTGATCGAGAAATATGGAGCTTAAGAGAACAGTGTAGACTAGACCATGATATATTGTATTGGCTACTTAGACAAAGCTGAGTTCCAATACTGCTTCTGGTAATGAAACAATAGTTTGATTAGACTAAATCTCCTATGTATTAAAATTGTAATTTCTAGGCAGAATACCACCCCCCCCCCAAAAATTGAAAATACTATTGAGTGACCAAAAGCAGAAAGAAATTAGAAACTTTAAAAGTAGAACAACATTGAGTGAAATTTCTGTTTAAGTGAGAGAACTCCTTAACCAGCAGAACTTTTGACAGCTAACACTCCGGCAGAAAGCTGCAGTATTAATGGTTTGAAGTGTCAGTATTCATCTATCTTTGGATAACAGGAATTTTATTTTTCTTAAGAAGGATAAATAGAAGCTATTTTCTTTTATTTAAGTCATTTGGATTCTGGCATGTCCTTTAGAAGAGGATTTATCTTTTACAAAGCTATAAACAATATGATCTCATTCTTTTTAAGATTGATTTATTTACGTGTTTGACTGCACTAGGACTTTCTCTAGTAGTGAGTCAGGGCAGGGGCTACTCTTTGCCGTAGTGTGCAGGCTTCTCAGCTCAGCAGCTTCTTGTTGCAGAGCACAGACTCCAGGGATTCTGGCTCAGCAGTTACGGCTTGTGGTCTCAGACACTGTGGTGCCCAGGCTTAGCTGCTCTGCATCATGTGGAACCATTCCAGACCAGGGATGGAACCTGTGTCCCCTGCACTGGCAGGCGGATTCTTAACCACTGCACCACCCAGGAAGCCCAGTGCAGTCCCATTTTGAGTGTGTAAGTGTAAGAGGGGAGGTTTATACATTAGACAGGTAGGAAAATGTCTCTGTATCTGAAATAATACAATTCCTGACTGGTCCTGATGGGTGATTTTTTTATTCCTTATATTTTTGTCAGTGAGAACTTGCTTTTACAGTGTACATATGTGTTACTTTTGTAGTCAAATAGGATATCTTCTATTTTGAGAGGATGTTTAATAGAGGGACCTAGTACTTTCCAGTTTACATATTGAACTTACTGACTTGTCACAGCATTCTTAATTGATAAAGTATTAACTTGATATTTTGCTTCAGGAAAATGGGACCAATGTTGCTGATCATGTTCGAAATTCCACTTGGCCTAAAAATGGCACCTACCAAGATGTTCTTCATAATGCTTCTGAAGAAGCCATAGAACAAAACATACGAGCTGGTACCCAGGCAGTTTTGCAGGTAGATCACTTTCTGTTTGTTTTTATAAAATGAAATAAAAATCATTAACTATTTCAAATACATATTTCACTATTTCAGTGTAATTTTTTAAGTACAATGAACTTACCACACACATTTATCAATTACTGTATGCCCTATTAATGTTGTTTTTTTTTCTTTAACCTTCCTATCATAATGTGTATTGATAAACATTGCCTTTTTTTTTTTTATACAGTTTTAAAATTTATATAAATTGTGTCATGGTATACTGTCATCAGCAACTTTTTACATTATCAATTATGTTTTTGAGATTTCTTGTTGATACATAGCCATTATGTTAATTCATTTAAAACTACTTTGTGGTATTACAGTTTTGATTGTTTTGCATTTAATAATTTTTCTGTTGATGGTCTTTGTGTGTATGTGTTGATGGCTTTTTAAGTTGTTTTTTTAAGATGGTTTCCAGTTTCTCAGTATTTCAGATAATGCTGCATTGAATATTCTTATACATGTATTTTTGGGTACATGTTGGACAATTTCCCTAGGATAGGGACTAGAAGTGGAATTGCTGGGTTGGTGCATTTGTACATTATCAGTTTTACTTAACTATTAATTGCCAAATTGTTCTTCAGCATGATTATATTTTATATTCCCTTAGTAGTGCTTATAAGTTCTTATTTCCTTGTCTCTTCCTCATAGCTTATATTGTCAGATTTTAATTTTTGCTACTCCTGTGTATATGGAATATTATTCTTTTTAGTTTGTATTTCCCTGCTTTAATTTAATTTGCTTTTCCTTTATCACTACTGAAATAGAGCATCTTTTCTTGTGTATGAGTTGACCTATTAATATGTTTTTCCATTAATCTTTTGGATTGTCTTTTTGTTACTGATTTTTAGTTCATTGTATTTATTCATTTTTTAAATCTTACTGTTCTTGTCAAGGTCACATGTGACTTCTCCATTGTTAAATCACATGAAGTCTTTCAATCATAATTTTACCAGATATGTCAGCATTTTTACAGAGTAGATCATTCTTCTCTGTTAAAACCATTCTTCAGATGGCCTTCAGAATATCATACCCTCCTGTTTTTCTATTTTCTCCTAACTCACTGGCTACTTCTCAGGTTTTTGGTTTCTTTTTTGTTTTGTTTTTTACTGATTTTTCAAAATACTTCTGAACTTTTCTTGTTGAAGTACCCAGGAACCAGTTCTTGGCTCTCTTTTCTTTGTAACTTACTGATGTCTTACTGATCTTATCCATTCCTAGGGCTTTAAGTGTCATCTATACACTGCAACTTATACTTTTATTTCTAGTCTGAGACTTATTATCTGAACTCTTAAGAGTCCTGAGCTCAAATATTCAAATGCCAAGTTGGCATCTTCACTTGACTGTCTACTAGACATCTTAAATTCGATGTATCTAAAACTTGACTTACTTGTTCAACAAACATGGTCTTCCTGCAGTTTTTCTCATTTCATTTGATGGCAGCTCTGTTTTCCAGTTGCTCAGGCCATTTGATTTCCTGTATTTCTTTTATATCTTATATCTAATTTGACAACAAATCCTGTCAACTTTCAGAATGTATATAGAATCTGACTACTGTTCAGCACTCACACTACCTCTTGTATTCAAGCCTCAATAATTTTTGATCTGGAATATTGCATTAAATTTCTAATTACTGTTCTTGCTTCTGGTCTTGCACCTGCCATCACCGTGGTATATTCTCAACCCGATAGCCAGAGGGATCCCATAAATCAGATCATGTCATTTTTCTGTTCTAAAGTCTCTGGTGACTTTTCATTATCACTGAGTTCTTCCCAGTGATCTGTCAAGCCTTTACATCATTGCTCCTCTGTGGTCCACAGGCTAGTGCCAACCACAAGTAGTTACAAAATTGAGAGTGAAAGTTTAGAAACTTAAGTCATTTAATATCCCTTGATTCTGAGGAGAAGTTTGGGTTTGTATTTTGCATGCTTTTTCTCATTTCCTTTTTCCTATTCATTTTTTTAAATTTTATTTTACAATAGGATTGGTCTGCAAAAGACTTGGGGGAAAACCTGTACGTCACCACTGGCAGTATAAGAAGCTCTGCTTCATGTGCTCCAGTTATTTCTCAACATACCTCCCACTGCTTTTCCCCCTCCCTCACTTCACTCTATACTTGGTATTCCTCATGTATGCTAGGCCGGCTCTCACCTCAGGTCATTTAAACTTGCTTTTCCTTTTCTTAGGAACATTTTTCTTCCAGGTTGCTACATAGTTGACCTTTTTCTTTTCTGTTTTAAGTCATCCTTATTTATATTCATTTTTTGCTCCCTGTCACTTCCTTTGGTTACTGGGTTCCCGGGACAACGAGATGATAGTGAGGAATCCTTGTCTTGTTCTTGACTATTGGCCACTACTTCCGTATATTCAGGTGCAGGCAGAACTTTTCAAGCTCAACTGCTGTTAAAACATCTGCTGTAGTTCCTGATAAATGCTCTTTTTCAGATTAAGAGATTTTATCTTTTCTCTTAGTGTGGTAAATTTAAAAAAATGAATAAGTGCTAAATGCTTTCTTTATGCAATGTGATGAGTCTACCTTTTCACGTTTTAATCTGTTGATAGGGTACATTATATTATTAAACTTTGCTCATGTCAAGGCATTCTTACATTTCTGAGGTAATTATTACTTGGTCATAAAGTATTATATTTTGCTTGAGTTGAATTGCTACTTGTATGTTCTGAAGTATCTCTTACTTTTCTTATATAAGTCCTTATGTGTTTTTGATATAACTGGGTTATAGGTTTATAAAAATAAATTTGGTAGTTTTTCTTTCTTTTTTTGTTTCTGAAACACTTTATGTGAAATAGGGATCATTTTCTGGGAAAACTGGACAAAACTCTGCCTGTAAATCAGCGTAGGCCTGGTGTTTAGGGATGGATCAGGGATACCTTGATTAGCAGTTCCCTGTCTTTGTATTGTATCTCTTTTCTATTTTTTCTTGAGTCAGTTTTGGCAGTTTATGTTTTATCTACAAAATATAATCCATTTTATTAAATTTTCAGTTTTATTGTCATAAAGTTTTTCACTAAACCATTTTAAGATTCTCCACTGGGTATGTAGGTACATCCTTATTGTATTTCTAATGTTATTTGTGCTTCTCTTAAGCTTTTCTTAGTCAGTGTTGGTAGACCTACAGAGTCAGCTCTTTTCACGATGTTAAAGTTAGCTTAAGTGTTCTTTGCTCACATGATTTTACAACTATATTCTGTTACAGAGTTCATCCAGGGAATTTAAATCAGAATTGTGGGTATGGAAGATGTAAATGTCCTTGATTCACAGTAGATGTAATGTTCTATTCCTCTAAAGTGTTTTGAGAACCTTTGCACTTACCTGTCACTAATATAACAACTTTGTCCTCTATAACAAAGTATAATTAATGATATTATAATAAATTTATTTAAAGACACATATTGATGGATCCTGATTAGTAGTACTGTAATATGCAGCCTGTTATTAACAAAACAGATATATGCACACAGAATCAGTAAACATGAAAAAAGAAAACAGATGATTTTGAATGCTTTATTCAGAAAGTTCACCTTGATTGAGGTATCGATCATCTTGATTGAGGTATCTATCCTCTTTTATCCTAAACTGTTTTTACTTTTTTATTGTTCTTTCCATTTTGTGACAGCAGTAAGGTTATTATGTTAAAGCCTCACTTTTAAAACTTGCTGTTTTTCACTTGGTTTATTTTCTTTCAGTGCCTGCTAGTAACCGTACATTTGTCTAGATAAACAGAAAAATAGATTTAATGAACTTAAATTTCCCATATCAAGCTGGTGGTAGAAGCAGGATTAGAATTAACCTACAGTTAATGCTTTTAAGTTTGTTGTAGATCACCTAGCAATTTGATTTTTTTCCCTTTAAATTTTGTAACAAGCAGCTTATGATTTCTTTTATCTTAGGTGTTTATTATAAACTCTTCAAACATATTTCTTCTTGAGCCTGCAAATGAGATAAAAAGTCTTCTGGATGAGCACACAGATATGTGTAAACGAATTCTTAACATTTATCGGTTCATGGTTGTACAAGTATCAATGGACAAAAAGACTTGGTAAAAAAATGCTTTTTTTTTTATAGTGTATATGCACATAGTAAATTCTAGAGGAATAGTGTCTGAATAGGGCCGGTAACAGTATTGTACAGGCTTCCATTATTGAATGAATGAATGACTGTAACATTTTAGGTAATAATCATGATGGCAACAATGGTCTCTTTCACTTTATCTCAAACATCTTTGATCAAACTTTACAAGATCCCTTTGTTTATCTTTCTAAGGTGGGCATTTGATGGCCTCCCCAGGAGTGAATACTGGCATGCATGTATGAATAAATGAATTTATGTATGTTTTAATGAATGATTAAATAAATGTTTGAATGTATGAATGCCTGATTCCTGAACCTGATATTCAAGGCCTTGTACAGTCAGGCTCCTGACTACTCTAGCCCTTTCTCAAGCCTAAATTCTGTCCTGCAGGATGCAGTCCTACCTGCCAGCTTTATCAGATTGCTTTCTTTTAAGCAATCTGAAATTTTCTTTAGAGAATCTAATTCCTGTCATCTTTTCCTGTTGTTACCATAACTATCCTTAGAGTCTACCTTCCTTTCCTCACATGTTCTTCCTCTCTCCATTCTCTTCCTTTCATTCTGTGTTTTTACCTTTGTCGTTCTGTGGTTTTGCAGTCACTAAGTCATGTCTGACTCTTTGCAAACCCCTGGATTGCAGCATGCCAGGCTTCCCTGTCCTTCACCATCTCCTGGAGTTAGCTCAAATTATGTCCATTCAGTTGGTGATGGACATTTATACAAGTAATTTAGGAACTAAGACAATTTTGACAAGATCTACAACAGAGATGAGGATGAGATGGTTAAATAGCATCATCTGTGTTGCAGATCTTTTCAAAATTGTCTTAGTTCCTAAATTACTTGTATACATGTATGTTTACCTCACTGAATTAAGATGCTCTACAAGGTATATACTAATTGTCTTGTCTTTATATTTCCTACATTTCTTAGCATAGTATCATTTATTATGGATACTCTATAAAAATTTAACTGAAAGAAAAAAAGGACTTTTAGAGAGATGAGAAGAGCAGTTCTTCATTTTTTGTGCAGATATTTGTTCACTGCAAAATTCAAACAAAGAAAAGTTTTAGAAAGAAAATAAAATTTTCCCAGAAGCTCATTCTCTATAGGTAATCATTGTTTGTTCTTTGGTGAATGTTTGGTTCACCAAACCACATAGAGTCACATAGTGTTATGCCATATGTATGTACCAAACCTTAACTAACCTCTTGCTGGACATGTAGTTACTTATTTTGTTGTTGGAGGAGAGAAGGACAGTGAACATCCTTACTATATATATAATTTTCCTCTTTTGACTCATTTTTTAAAAGTGGGAGTACTTAGTAAAAGAATATGCCTAGTTTGTTTTGTTACATATAGGAAAATAGTTTTATTTTTAAAAAACTTTTTATTATCCATATTGATATAGTTAGAAGTAGTTACTGTTACTAACTTATTTGGAGCACTTTTCTGTGTCACATCTTTTTAATCTTTTTACATCTAATTTTTTCTTAATCGTTGTAGCATCCCATGAGGTAGATAATTTTACATGGTGATTCTTAGGCACAAAGAAATTAAGTAATTTATCTTTGTTTTGAACTGTGGTTCTTCTGACTTCAGAGCCCAAGTTATAACTTTTACTTTGAACCATTCTTTGTTAGTCCCTCCCCTTTTTTTCTTTTCATATGCTTTGAATCAATGGTCTTGAGCCAGGTTAAAGTGAGAGACTTCTGTGTGGAACACAATTTTAAATTTTTGTTAAGTTCCCTTGAAGTCATAGCATTATGAAAGATTACTCACATATTTACATTGAATTTGCAAGACTTTATAATTAAAATCATTATTGTATTATAAAGTGAAAAGTTATCTAATAATATATGAGTGAATTGGAGTTTGACCACAAATTAGAAAGTTTTACTTGGAAAATCCATTATTTATTGAATGTGTAGTTGACTTTAAATGGCTTTTTGTTTCATATAGTGAAACTGGAAGCCTAAAGGTTACAAATACATTACCTCTAATTTTTACTTTATAAGCTGAATACATACATTTGTTTAGTTAATGAGTTCAGATATTGTTCGTTGAGTGATACTTTTATATTTAATTCTGCCCTCACTTCCCAGAAAACCATGATCTGGGATCTCTTGCTGCCTCTAGCACATTTCTCACATGGACTGTCCCACATATTGCTGTGCCTGGAATGGGCCTGCAGACAAGCCAAAGAAGAGGAAGCTGTGATAGACTTGGGCTATTAGTCTGTCTATGTACCTGCCCGAAATCCCCTTTGTCAGGGTTTTTTTTTTTTTTTTTTGGCATGTGGTTGAGTCAGTTTTTTAATTACCAGGTGCAAATAAGGTAGTTTTATGGTCTTAAGCATTAAGGAAAGAGAGGCATGGTAAGGATAATATAATAGGGTTGGGTGACTTGCAGTACACATCGAGGATAAAGAGTTGACAGGTGACCAAACTAGAAAGGACAGAAAGGAGTAATGATCCTTGCTTTCTCATCAGGCTCACTGTGGTCTTTTAGTCCTAAAGTCGGAGAAGGCACCCCACTCCAGTCCTCTTGCCTGGAAAATCCCATGGATGGAGGAGCCTGGTAGGCTGCTGTCCATGGGGCGCGGACACGACTGAGCGACTTCACTTTCACTTTTCCCTTTCATGCATTGGAGAAGGAAATGGCAACCCACTCCAGTGTTCTTGCCTGAAGAATCCCAGGGACGGCGGAGCCTGGTGGGCTGCCGTCTATGGGGTCGCACAGAGTCGGACACGACTGAAGCGACTTAGCAGCAGCAGCAGCAGTCTTAAAGTATCATGCAGTTTTTGAAATTGAACATGGTACAATTCTAGATATGTAGTTTCTCCATGTTGTAAAGATGAATGAGGTAGATAGGCATCAAGGTAGAACTGTATTGTAAAGACAAATGAGTGTTCTTCAGACAGCTCCATAAGGTCACTGCTTGATTTGTGGGGTGGGGGGATGGCAGCAGTCTCTGTATTCTCACCCCTAACTCATCAGCTTTTGTACAAATTTTTATTTGATGGAGAGATACTATGGCTGAAAAATGGCTGGTGTAGATTTGGAAAATGAAAATTTATATTTTAATATTTAAGGAGTTCTGAAAATTTGAAAGATATTTGAATTATTGAAAGATAATACTATTTTTATAGCAAATATTAATTTCAAAGTTAGTCATTAACCAAAAGCAAATATATGCAAGAAGGAAACATTAATTAATTTTTTTACTTTAAGGGAACAGATGCTGCTTGTGTTGCTCAGAGTCACGGAGTCTGTACTGAAGATGCCATCACAAGCTTTTCTGCAGTTCCAGGGGAAAAAAAATATGACTTTGGCAGGTCGACTTGCAGGACCACTTTTCCAGGCAATAAAAATAAATAAATAAATAGATAAATGGGTGAATAGATATGTAATTTTTCTTAAGATTCATTGAGCCCTGAACTTGTTTCCTGGGGAAAAAAGCTTTAAATCAGAAATCATATTAAAGGAGCTTTTGTAGAGCCAAATAAAAGTTGTGTATGTAAGTAGTATGTTTGCCATACATACAAACTAACAGCCTAGCTAGCAGAATAGATGAAATACCAATCAGGCCTATGAAAAAGTGTTAAACTGATGACATTTACTTCATCTTTTGTGGGGTACACTTTCGTATGATTGCAGAAAGCTGCCAGATGGCTTTGTGGTAATGATTTAATTGTTTGCTTTATGAGTTTCTGGCATTGTTAGAAAAACAAAACTTCCTTTTAGTTGTTCTGTAGTTAAAAAAAAGGAATGAGTTTCTGGCATTGTTAGAAAAACAAAACTTCCTTTTAAGTTGTTCTGTAGTTAAAAAGAAGTAATGAGTTTCTGGCATTGTTAGAAAAACAAAACTTCCTTTTAAGTTGTTCTGTAGTTTAAAAAAAAAGTAAATCAAGATTCTTTCCCACCATGGTATACTGTAAGACTTTATTCTCTTCACGTCTTCATTTGAATTATCAGTAGTAATTGATTATATAGGAATTACCTGTTATGTTTTCCAGCCCAAGGATAGAGTACTGACTTAACATGTATAGTAGATTATTTGGGAAACAGAAAGCAAAATAATGTTTTTTTAAAGACAAGACATTAAATGCATGGGTAAAATGGCTCTTAATGTCAAGGATTAAAAACTATCTCAGATCTAATTCTTGGCCATTTAGTGTAGTGTTTCAATGTAATATTTTTTCCAGATAGTGCAAGTTTACCTAAAATTCTGTGCTGATAGTGAATAAATCTTTCAAATCAGCTACATTTATTATTTAAATTCCTCTTGACTTCATTAGTCTTTTATTCCCCCCCTCATCATTAGAACTAACCCAGTGGTGAGTGCTATTGGATGATACAATTTTTGCTTGCTATATGGAATAATTTCTTCTCTGAATGGAATGGAAAGCACAAGTTATTACTGTTTTATGTCATAAACTCTGCTTATTTTTATCTTTATGTTTAATGTTAAACTTATGTAAAATTTGTTGAGTTACGCTTTTAAAACACTTATTTTGTGACTATTTCTTCAGTAGGATTTTATCTTCAGTAGAATTCTACAAAGTCTCAAGGGTATAGTCTGATCAGTAATTTCTGCCCTTTTATAAATAAGTTTTTTATTCTATGATTGAATTTGTACAGAAAACCTTTAATTCCACTGGTGTCTTTAAAATCAAATTTAATTTTATCCTTCAAGTTTACATACAAATTTTCAGAAACATGTATCAGTAAGTTAAATACATCTCTAGTAACTTTTTCTTTTAGAGCATTCAAATTGTGTAGTTAGTGATTCCAATTTTTTGAGAATGTTAGTAGTTAGTAGTTAGTTTAGTAACTACTAATTGCTCAGTTATTTCAACCTGTGATAATGTGGAGACTTACCTCTTTTTGAACAATGTGTACTTAACATTAATGTAACATACCATGAAGGGTAGTTAAACTTTAAGAAGATTTCTTTTCAGTTTTGGTAACTTGTCCTAATGTTAGTATGTTGGAAATGGGCAGCTGTTGAAATTTGGAGTAGACGCTAATGAGTGCATGTGTTACTTTTATAAGTATTATGTACCAAGAAAGGATATCATGGATATTATGTGATTTAAAGTTCTACTAGTTTGGGGATAACTTTTTAATAATTGATTTTGAACATATTTGATTATTATTTCTGATTATTTGTCTTTATAGACTCTTATAGTTGCCTGGATTAAAGCAAATCTAAATGTGTACATCTCTCGAGAACTTTGGGATGACTTACTCTCAGTATTGTCATCGTTGACCTATTGGGAAGAGTTAGCCACTGAATGGTCGCTGACTATGGAAACACTAACTAAAGTTTTAGCTAGAAATTTATATAGTTTGGATCTCAGTGATTTACCGTTGGATAAGCTGAGTGAACAGAAACAAAAAAAGCACAAAGGGAAAGGTAAGAGTTGTTCACAGAGATGCTTCATATAAATTTGTTTAAATAATTTGGTCTGGGAGTATCAAGCCAGGGGGAGGAGTGAAGGTGAAAGTCATAATCTCTCTTAATTATTCCCTCCTTAATTTACCCTGAAGATTAAAAATTTTCAACAGTGAAACATGTACTTACCTTGTAACTGTTATTGAAGAGCCTTAAATTCAGTGGTTCTGTGCATATCTAATAAAGTTAAGTAGTTCAGAATCTTAAATATTTTATTTTTAGCAATTAACCAAACTGAAAAATTATAAAACACTCTTCCTTTTTATATAAAACACTCTTCCTTTTTATCATACACATATTTTTATTAAAACTTAGAAGGTGATTTCATGTTACTGTTTTTGAAAAGAAGTACTTGAGAAATTCTTTTGAAAGCATTTCCTTAATTTTAACTAAAACCAAACATTCCCTGACTATGGATTATATATCTGTCTAATGTTAAAAAGCTGGAGAGGGACAGTAACATAGTGATTATATCAAAGAAACATGTCTTTATAATACTAGTAATAGTGCTTTATCACTAAAGTCATGTCTGACTCTTGTGACCCCATGGATGTAGCCTGCCAGGCTCCCCTGTCCATGGGATTTTTTTAGGCAAGAATACTGGAGCGGGTTGCCATTTCCTTTTCCAGGGGATTTTCCTGACCCAGGGATTGAACCTGGGTCTCCTGCATTGCAGGCAAATTCCTTACCTACTCAGCCACCAGGGAAGACTTGTATAATATTGAGTTTGCTAAGATTTTTTGTTATTAATAATTAGTTGCTATCTAGAGATTACACGAGTCATATTTCATACTTAACAGCCCAGAGTGGTAAGTATGTCAGCAAACTACTTTTTCCTGGACTGTTTATTTTCTAAGTGGCTATTATTCGCAGGTAAAGATAGAGTAACTTCCTTCACAGGATGGATTTTGGTTAGTTCATTTTCTATCTTTTTTTGCTTGTCCAAATGTTTCACTTCTATATGAAACAAGTGGGTGGCAGAGGATTTATTATTGCTTATTGTTGATGGTGTATTTTTTAAAATGTGCCTCAGTTTTGGAATGTGACTTTTACACAATAAATTTCAGTAAACCCTTTCAGTACACAAGCATGTTATCTAGTTACTTTATGAGTAAACCTAAGAATCTGAGGCAGAATGACATATTTAATTTGATGCAGTTATTGATGAGGTAACAGTGCACTGAGATTGAACATCTGCATTTCTAGGAGTGGGACATGAATTTCAGAAAGTTTCAGTTGACAAGTCATTTTCTAGAGGATGGAGTCGCGATCAGCCTGGCCAAGCCCCAATGAGGCAGAGAAGTGCAACAACCACTGGTTCCCCAGGCACAGAAAAGGCCAGGAGTATAGTACGGCAAAAAACTGTCGGTATGTGCTTCTTAAAGTCATGAGAACTGCATGCAGCCGTATGTTTATAGTTCTCAGTAACAATGTATGGAAACACACAGTTTTCCTATCAGTTGTTTTTTTGTTGTTACATGAAAAACTATAGCAAAATTTTTTTCAGGAATACTTGGAGTCTGATGACATACTGTGTTATTCCTTTATGCTAGTAAGATGTATCTTACATTACTGTTTTTATGTAGTTTATTTTACCATTGATGTCAATAATTTAAAATTGTTATTTTACAGAATTGAGAAGTAGAACTCTGGTTCACTCTGCAGAACTCATGCATTAACTGATGTAGTTTCTAATAAACATGAAAAAATAGGGTAGCTTATTTTCAGTGCTACAATTATATAATTATATTGGCTTCACAGACTTCCAGTGAGGAATTTATGTTCTCTTTTTATAGACAGCTGAGGCTAAAGTAGAGTATATTGCTAGGTTCCTTGCTGCCTTTAACAAGTAGGGAAGACGTTTCTAGTCTTGGAAATATCAACAGAGGTCAATGATGGAAAGAATTTCTGGATGTGGGATC
Source organism: Odocoileus virginianus (assembly GCF_023699985.2). NCBI lineage: Eukaryota > Metazoa > Chordata > Mammalia > Artiodactyla > Cervidae > Odocoileus > Odocoileus virginianus. The sequence goes on from NC_069689.1 coordinate 29,646,412, forward strand.
ACTCGCATTCTGTGAACCTGGTTACCATCTCACTCCTTTACCTCTCAGATTTAAAACTTGGTCTTCATCATAGTAGAAAGAGTGCTGCAATGAAAAGCAAGAGGACTTTGTCCTGATCTCTTTTACTCTCGTCACTAAATAGCTAGATAACCTTGAATAATTTACTGAACTTTTTCTAGGCTTGATTTACTTCATCTGTGTAGTTAGAATGACAATATCTCACATGCCTGAAACAAAAATTGCTTGAAGTTACTTTAGGCTTTGCAATCTATGATTCTATGAAAGTGGAATTTTTTTGTGGGAATATATCTATATTTTATAGAGTCAATGAAAAACACTTTATTTTAATTAAATTTAAAATTGTTGTAGGATATGTCTATAAAATGAGGTGTTCTAAAGTGTTAAGAATTAGAGTTCTAAAGAAGAAACAAGTAGAAAGACAACAGGGAAATTAAAGGGTTTAAAAGAATTTAAAATGTTTAGTTTTTCAAAAGAATACTTTCATAGTTGTCTCCTGCCTGTAAAATAACTATAGAATTGTACTGATGTATGTCAAACAAGAAGAGTAAGAAATTATACAAGGAAAAAGGATATTGGATAAACATTAATATAATACTTAGACACTTTGGTATAGAATTATATTTTGAAATTTTTAATGGAACATGTTGATTACATCTGAAATGCCTTTCTTCATTTTATGTTAAGGTCACATGTATAGAAAATATTTCTGTATTGGTTAAGAAGGAATTCTTCTAAGTTTAAAATTTTATTTTACTTAAAAATAGAATATTTTTTAAAGGTTATACATATTTTTCTGATTATAGAGGTAATTTATGCTTAATGTGAAAGATAAAAGTTTAAGGAAGCACAAAAACATCTTAGGTGTCTAATGAGAAGAAATCATGACTAACATGATGGCATATTTCTAATCTTTATAAAAGCATATAATGATTAAAATACTCATCTTAAGTGCATGCCTGACTATAATTACTTTGTGATACCTCTGTCAAAATCTTATCTGGCTTGTTCATTGGACTGACCAATCAAAAGTTTAATGCATAAAAAATTTTGTTTAGAAAGGTGCTTACATAAAGTTAGAAAGTACTAAAAGGGGCAACACATTAGATTAGGATATTCTTTAGACATATATTTTCTTAAATTTTTAATTTTTTAGGAAATGTACATAGTTAAAAATTCAAACTGTGATAAAGCATGTATGTGTTCTAATAAGTCATTCCTGCATCACTGCTCATCACCCACCCAGGTCACCTCACTAGAAATAACTGCTATTACTAGTTTTTGAAGATATTTCTAAAACTGTGCATATAGTATAATGTATGCATGGCTTTTAGTCATTCAAATGAAAAATACTTGTACTCACAGTGGAAGCTTTGTTGTAAGCATTGAGGATACATGTGAGAACAAACTTAATAAAGTCCATTGAAGCTGACAATTCTTGTGTCAAGGGAGACACATAATCAGATAAACCAAACATCAAGCAGTATTACATGCTGTGAAGAAAAGTAAAACAGGGTAAGGGGGAAGAGTATAAGGATAGAGAAATGGGACTGTGTTAGATAGGGAGGTCAGTGAAGACCTGGCTAATCGTATAAGAACAGAGACCTGAATAAACTGAAAGGAACCATCTAGGGAAAAAGTGTTCCAGGCAGAAGGAAAAGAATAACAGCCATAGTCTAAGAGTGTGCTTTTATTTAAGGAAGAGTAAAGAGGCCAGAGTGAGTGAAGTGTAGAGTAAGAAAGACGAGAGTGCAAGGAGATGAAGTCAAGCTGTAATGCTATACCTTAATGATTATTGCATGTCAGAAAATGTCCAACACCTTGCATCAGATGTACATTACATGACAGTACCATAATTTAACTTGTATCCTGAAGATGGACTTTCAGTTTATTTCAATTTTGTGGTGTTAAAAATGACACAGAATATAGTTATGAATACTTCTGTAACTTGTGCTTGTATGCAGATATGTCTGTAGGTTTAGTCTATAGTATTTGAAATTAAATTGCCCTTAAAACAATGAAATACTACATATCTATCAGAAATGTTGAAATCCAGAACATTTATAACCCCAAATGCTGACAAGGATATGGAGCAACAGTAATTCTCATTGGTTGTGGGACTGCGAAATGGTACTGCCACTTTGAAAGATGATTTCGTAGTTTAGAAAAGTAAACATATTCTTACTGTAGACTCAAACCACCTTTGGCATTTATCCAGGTAAGTTGGAAACATATGTCCACACAAACATTAGCATGCAAATATCTGTAGCAGCTTTATTCATAAGCTTGGAATTTATGCCAAAACTTAGAATCAAACAAGATATTCTTAAATAAGTGAATAATTTAACAAACTGTGGTACATCTATACAGTGGAATATTATTATTTGAAAAGGTACAGTGAGCTATCAGGACATGAAAAAAAAATATGGAAGAGCTCTGAATGCTATTGCTAAGTGAAAGAAACCAATCTGAAAATGTTACATGTACGGCGATTGCAACTATATGATATTCTGAAGAAGGGAAAACTGAAGAGACAATAAAAAGACTGCTGATTGCCAAGGAGTGGAAAGCAGGGCCACGAGGAGGGAGGAATAGGTGGAGCACAGAGGGTTTAAATAGAGCAGTGAAACTATTCTGTATGATGCTATGATTGTGTATGCATGTTATACGTTTGTTAGAAGCCTGTAGAATGTACAGCACAAAGAGTGATCCCTAATGTAAACTATAGACTTTTGTTAATAACACTATGCTTTGAAGCTTAGAAGCCAGGCAGTAACTTCTCTAGTTATGAAAGTCCTTGATGGCTTCTTCCAGTAGAAGCTGTTTTGTCCACATTGAAAGTCTGTTTTATAATGTAGCTACCTTCGTTAATGATTTTAGTTAGATCTTCTGGATAGCTTACCGCAGCTTCTGCTTCACCACTTGCTGCTTTCTATGTACTTTTATGCTATGAAGGTGGCTTCTTTCCTTACATCTCATGAGTCAACTCTGCTAGCTTCAAACTTCTTCTGCAGCATCTTCACCTCTCTCAGCCTTCTTAGAATTAAAGCGAGTTAGGGCCTTACTCTGGATTAGGATTTAGCTTAAAGGAATGTTGTGGCTGGTTTGATATTTCCAAATAACTTTCTCTTTACCAGCAATTAGACTGTGTTGCTCTATCATTTGTCTCTTCAGTCTTAATTTTCTCCAAGAATTTTTCCTTTGCATTTACAGTTTGACAGTTGGGAGCAAGCAGTCTAGCTCTTGGCCTATATTGACTGTTTACATGTCTTCCTCACTAAACTTAATCATTTCTATTAATAGCATTTGATTTAAAGTGAGAGATGTGTGACACTTCCTTTCACTTGAACACTTAAGAGATCATTGTAGGGTAATTCATTGAAGTTGGGCCAGTTTCAGTGGCTTTACAGAGATTCTGTGATAATAAGCTTTAAATTAGTAAATCCCCCCAAATCCCCATAGCTAATTCATTGTAAGTTATTTTCTATAGTGTAGATTGCACATCTTTGAGGCACTTAACAGATTTCCAGGTAAACATAAAGATAGTAACAGATGGAGGGGTGTCTTTTTGAAGAATTCATTCAAGATCATAGCACACAAACTTACATCATAGTGATTATGGGGAAAGTTCCAAGGGAGATGCCCAAGCTCTTGCTTCAAGTTGGCTGTAGAAAAGAAGGAAAAGAAGGAATTGTTATTTCCAAGGAATTACCTAACCCAACGGGGAAAACATCAAGAAAGCTTGTAATTCATCTGTGGAATTGAGAATTTGATTAAATTTGGTTCTAAAATACATCTTTTTAATCACATCTGATTATCACTGTAGATGGTATTTTACCTTTTGTGTTGATAAGCAGCACTTTAGGTTTTACCTTTGTATTTATATCTTTGTTCTAACAAGTTTTAAGGAATGATTATCTTGAAGTCAACATAACTTTTATTTCAAATTGGATCATAAAATAGTTGACCACTTTCACAAGAGGGAGAGGAAGCCAGCAGAAAAGCATGATTAGGGTCAGACTCTCCATTTTTTATATGGTTCCCATTTTAAAATACGCTTAACCTTTAGTATACTACATGGGAAGTCATACACTGGAGGCGCGTTGTTGCCTTTTCTTAACATATTCCAACCTTCACATTTTGCTACCCATAAACTTATAGAAAAGCTACTCTTAAAGAATCCGTTATTTTTCCAACATTAGTAAATTTGGGGAATAGGGACTCTTAGATTATTCTTTTCCAGTGATAGACTCTATTGCATATATCTAGTTTTTGGTTAGTAATTTTTTTGGTTTTCTCATCTATATGTTCACAATGAACACTTTAGTTTTTTTCAAATGATTTTGCTGTGCTATCCAAATATAGGTACTCAGTCAGTAAAGATTTGTTGAGCTCTTATGTGCCAGGCACTGGAGATATAAGGATAAGAAGATACAGTTTTTGCCTTTGCAAAACGGGGAGGCATATAAAACGTACAGTCCACTCAAAATAGATCATAAGCTTTGTAAAAAAGAGGAATTCTTGTTTGTTTGGGTAACTGCTGTATTGCTAGTAAATTAATTATGTGGGAAAGTGTTAAAACTTCACAGATGAGGTGACATTTTATATATGGAGTGTCAAGAAGAAAAGAAGACCAAGTATATTATGAACTCATAAGGCCATGTTGTGAAAGAGCATGGAATTTTCAAGAAATGGTATAAAATTCTGTATGGCAGTAGCATGGAATAACAGTAGGGAGGAGATGAAGTTTCAGTGGATATTGTGGTTGGATTGCAAAGGCCCTGATACACTTAAGGGACTTAGGCATTGGGGAACCAGCTGTTTCTAATAATCAGGAAAACCTAATATTTTTTAAATGATGGTAACATTCAAATATATATGTGTATGTGTATTATTAATGTCACCATTACACTGGATTTTATGCAATATTGTTTCTTTTAAAATCTTCATACCTTCATTTATTCAAGAATCTCTAAATGTTAAAAAGAACTTGAGATAGAAACTTGACTATTATTTATTTCTAAGTGTGTCAAAATTTGCCTTTAATTTTGCAAACTGGTTACTTTTCTTTTAAGAAAATACCAAATACAACTAAATACAAATGAAAAAATTTTTTAATTTAATCTTTTAAGTTTTTATGTAATGTAAGTTTTTATGTAATATAGTTAAGATTTGAATAAACACAAACTTATTTTTCTCAATAATGATTCTTCATGCTGATTCCAAATGCTATTTTCTATAAATATTTTTACTTAAAATTTTAAAATTTAGGTACTATTCTCTTTAAGAGATACTGATTTAATTAAACATTCTTCTTCTATCAGGAACAGATACTAACCATGAGATTCAGTCCTTTAGATTATGAATTACATACAATTCTCTAAAAAAGACCTGTGAGTAACTTTGAAACTTTATTAGGGTAAAGTATGAAAGTAGGAATTTGCTCTTGGAATTCAGCTTCATTAAGAAGAGTGGCTCAGAAAAATGCCCAAATATGGTACCCAAAATCTCTTGAAACTGTTGGTATGGGTTCTTTTCAGTGTTTCTGTTCAACGAACTTTTCAGTCTTTAGTTTTGAGAACATAGTGCTAATTAAAGTGTATGCTGTTTTTAATGCTACACCATTGTAATTGCTAATAATGAAAAACAAATCATTTTCCTGCTTTACACAAAGAATTTACATTTGAAATGTCATGTATGTTCTCTGATTTCTTTTCTTACAGCTTGCCAGTATTTGCCGTGCTGAAATGTTTTAATTTAAGATTTCCTTCCTTTGTATCTTTTAGTTTTCTCTGTTGCTGCTTTTTCTATGACACAAGCCTTTCATTATAGTCACTCTTCTTTTTTCCTTCCCCACTTCTTTCTTTTCCTTTTTTAAAGCCATGAGAAGCCGATCCATTGGTGAATGTGCTCTGCCATCGGCCTATATACGCAGTGCTAAAAGTGCTCCTGTTCTGATCCATACTTCCAAACCCTTCTTGCCTGATATTGTTCTCACTCCCCTTTCTGATGAGCTTTCAGGTAGTGCCACCTCTGCTAATTTCTGCACCACCTTTTTCACTTTTTAATCCTTCTGCTTTCAAATTTTGCTTAATCAAATAAACTCTTCAAAGTTAATTTCTTTGGGGGAGGTGTGGGAAATTGGGAAAGTGGTTGAGAAATCAACATTTTGAGTTATTTGAACTCTAATGCTATCCTTGCAGTTCATTCTGGAAGTGCTAAGTTTAGTGCTGTGCCAATGACCAATATTTGGGGTTGTAAATGGCCGGGGGTTTTTTTTCTGTTCATGTCTGATTTTTTTTCTTCTCAGGTAGTCAGGTGAAGTAGTAATGTATATTTATTATTTCTTGTATAATGTCATCATCTGACTGAATATATGGTAAATATTAAATAATGCATTCTCCACCATCTGTAGTAATGAAATTTAAGCTAGGGGAATCAAGTATATAAGAGAAAATTTGCTTTGGAATACATCTTTGTATTAGATTATGGTAGTGTATAGAATTCTGATAACTAATTTTTAAACCAAATAACAAAACCATTCTGTGAAGCCCCAATTTCTAAGGAGCCTCAGAACCTTTCCTCAGAAAGTGGTCAGCTTTCCACTTCTGCCTCGGGTCCTTTATCTATAATATTGGGATGATCTCCTCTTTAATAAGGCATAATTAGCATAATAAAATCCATAGTTCCTAGGTTCATTTCAGTTAGATTTGAGAATTGTACACCCCTCATCATCTTTCATCCCAAACAAAATATAGAATATTTCCATTACTCCCAAAATTTCCTAGAGACACTTTCAAGTCAGTCTCTCTCTCTCTCTCACACACACACACACACAGTCATTTCTACCACCTTAGCTTAGTTTTTTCTTTAAAAATTTTTTTCTGTATGACTAGAATCTTATAGTGCCTTGTCTTTTAGACAGAAGAAGTTTGTTTTTAGTATACACTTGGTACTTGAGCAATGCAAGGGTGAGGGTTGCTGTCCTTCCACATTATCCAAAATCCATGCACATTATCCAAAGTCCATGTATATGTAACTTTACAATGAGCCCTCCACTTCTGTGATTTCACATGGGCAGATTTAATCAACCACACATAGTGTAGTCCTGTAGTACATATTTATTTGTAAAAACCCACAAATAAATGAACCCACACAACTTAAGGGCTTCCCTGGTGGCTCAGTGGTAAAGAATCCACCTGCCAGTGCAGGAGAGGCAGGTTCAATCTCTGGGTTGGGAAGATCCCCTGGAGAAGGAAATGGCACCCCCTTCAGTAATCTTGTGGGGGAAATCCCATGGACAGAGGAGCCTGACGGACTGTAGTCCATGGGGTTGCAGAAGAGTCGGATGCAGCTTAGTGACCAAGCAGCAGCACAGCTCACAGCCCTGTTCAAGAGTCCGCCGTGCTTATTGTGCAAAATGTGCTGGCTTAAGGAAAGTTACTTGTGCATCCTTGGGTTTTTTCCTGTCGTTTTCTTAGTAGTGTTTCTCTCATATTGTGACTTTTGGTGAGGTTACTGATTTTTATTTTTTAGCAACCTATCTTTGTACCCTTTTAGTTCCTAATGAACTGTAGGCTTGTGTGAGAGAAGGTGCATTTTTATTAATAATGTTATTTCAAGTTCCTGAAGGTCCCTTCCACCATCCCTAATCCTGGTAAGGTCAGACATTTTTCCCAAGAGGAGGTACATAAGTGAAAGCTAAAAAGGAGCATGAACTGTTTTTCATAGTTTAATCTGTCCCCCTGATGTAAGCGGGCTTAGTTGAACTCATAATAAATACTTCCTGGGTGCATCATCTTAAGAACAGGAGTTGAGGTTTCTATAACTGCTTCACAAGTGAGACAGTGAAACTACCCGTAGATAATCACTCTGGCTTTTGGTTAGAAGTATAATTTTCCAGAAAAATATTTACCTGATACTCTTGAGTACACATGGCAAAAAGACACTCCTTTTAATTCTTTTATATTTATTTTAACATACTATGATTTCCTTCTAAGAATGAACTGTCAGTTTTCAGTGTACCCTATTGTTATCTAGCCCTTTTTTCTCCTCCAGTATTCTGGGTTAGTTGACCATTCAATCTACATTGTTGTAAATGTGATTCTATGTGGTATAACTTTATATAGATAGACTAAACTAATTGACTCTCTGAATATCCTTGGAGAGTTTTTCTTAAGCTCCGGGAACTATTTCAAGGCCATTGACATAGTCAGTGGCATGAGTTCTTTATCGAACTCATCTGATGTTGAACAAATGTTTCTTCCCAGATGTGTGTCTGTCTCTGGTTTTGATATAATATCCTGGGGGTTGCAGGAGATCTTTATTTTTTAAAGCTCTGCAGTTAGTGCTGGTGTCTGGGCAGACACACTTTCCGTGTCGCGTCTCCTGTATCACCAGACTGTACTTTTATATATATGGTAGCCCAGTCTAGCAGTCTTTATTTTCCTGAAAAAACAGAGAAGTCAGAAATGTCAATAATTTTTCTTAAGTAAATTAGCTTTCACTGCCAAAAATAATACTTTCATGATAGAAGGCATGTAAAAGAACATAAGCATGGTAGGCAGTTGACTTTTGCAACTGTTGTTAATATTTTCTAACCAAGTACTGTCTCAGTCTGAAATTGTTTACAGGCCCACTTTCTTCCCAATTAGTTCTCAAAACTGCTAATTTGTTTGCCACATTTGATGCTGTTAAATTCCAGGCTAAGCCATGTTACATAGACTGCTAAGGTTGTTAGCAGTACTTCATTATTTGAATTGAGCACTGTAGAGCAAAATGTTTTTGATCTTTCAACTTTTATTTTCTGAGTATCAGGAGAAAGAAGATGGTATGTCTCATGCCCCATCTTGTTCCTAAGATCTGCCTAATCAGGAGAAGAATTTCCTATCTAATCAAACAAGTAGGCCCTTTGCACAATCAAGGAATTTATTCCTTCTCACCAATATGGGATAGTAATTTTCTACAATTTTTGCACCTAGAACACCAGCAGATTCTAGTGTAATTCTAAATTAGAATTTTTTTCACTGAAATAATTTGTTAATTCTTTTAAAAGTACATCTCAAGAAAAATTTGAAGCTAACTTAAACACGGTATTATTTAACATGTTTGCAAACAAATACTAAATCTGTATAATTTTCTTATAAAAAATACATTGGTAATTTATCTATTTCCAGAATTGGAGTCAAGGAAACATTAGAAGGGTAAGAAGATGATAGTTTAGTATTTTAAATATTGCTTTTCAATCTTTCTATATGATTTAATGATGTGGATACTGCTTTGAATTACCTACAAAGTGAACATCTAGTCTTAAAAAGATGTAGAGTTTTTGCTAGCCTCTACTAATAATAATTCTTAACTTACCTTGAAGGTACATTTTCATTATAGCCCAAATAGGCAAAAAACAAAACAAAACACTTTTTAAATTACATAAAGGACATTGTCTTTTCATTCAGGTAATTCCAAAAAAAATCTTGAGCCTCTAAATTAGAAACATCAGTTTCTACATATATTAATGTAAATGATTTTATGAATTCAAAAGCTATAAAAATATTGCCACTCATAGCTGCTGTTTGTGATTAACTGGGAATAGAATTTAGCTTTGGTAAAAGGGATTTGGGTACTTTTTTCTGTACCTCGTTTTAGAAATTATTAAAATTTTCCAGTAGTATCTTAGTATTATAAATTAAGTTTTTCCCCTTGAGAAACTAGCTTGATATTTTACTAGTTAGCAGCTACTAGTTTTTAATATAAAAGAAATGCTTCCCTTCTACCAGTATTTATTGAGCCCCTGCTATGTGACAAGAGCTATTTCAGACAATGTGGATATGGTCATGTTAATATAAAAAAAGAAAATCCTGGAAAATGGTAAATTTCAGTGAAGAGTTTTTTTTTGTTACATGTTACAAGCTAATATTACACTTTCATTTACAGCTTATCTTTTCAAAATATCAAAGAAAACTTTTTTTGAAACACAACATTCAGAAAAAGCTATGTTTTAATCCAGAGATGATTTCCAACACTTTAATGGTAAAACATCATTAAGCAAACCTAGAGATGAAACTTGACATTTCAGATACTTTTTAGGCTCTATAGGAAGCATTTTTTCAATGTTCACTTATTTTTTTAAGTTTATTAAAAAACCTTTTTCTTGTTTTGTTCAGTCATTGGTTAGTGATTCTTTAGATTGAACTAATTTAATTAGATACTTGTTCAAGGTAAAATGTAAGCAGCGTAATTAAATAGTTTTAAAGGCCATGTCTGTTTTAACCTGTTACTACCCTTATTTTCAGCAATCCAATACAAAGTTTATCCATTGTGTTTTTCTGTATAATTTACTAATACTTGTAGTTGACCTAAGTTTTGATTCCTAAGACTCTTAGCTTTATAGAGATAAATTACTGTGCTGATTTATCATTTATTAATAGTAATTTTTAATTATTTCATGAATGTATAATATATATTATTCAGGAGATGAGAACATGGACTAATTTTTGCCTTCCTTCAAATCCCAGCTCTCCTCCTTCTAGCTGTGTATCCTCAGGCAAGTCTTGCAGTTTCTTCATGTGTAAAATGGGGATAATACACCTAATTAATGAGACTATTGTGAGGATTAAATGAGTTAATATATGTAAGATGCTTAGAACAGTGCAGTAGGAAGGACTATACAGTCGGTCCTTCATATCCAAGGTTGGTTGAATGCAAGTAAACCTGTTGGTTTGGAGAGCCAACTGTATTTATTATACTTGGCCATTTTATATAAGAAACTTGAGCATCTGTGGATTTTGGTTTCCATGGGGCCTTCTGGACACCAGTCCCCAACGAATACAGGGCAGCTGTGTATGATTGAGCTGTCATTTAGACATTATCTTCAGTAAGGTTCAGGGTTATTTCTTTAAACTTCAAGGCTTGTTAGAGTCAGTTTTGCTTAATTTCAAGTGCTGATTTTGATTTCCTCTCGGCAGTTACTTTCTTCTTTGATTTTATGCAATTAGTATTAGTGTTACATGCCCGGGTAAGAACTGTATTTAAAACTTAAAACTTTCAGAAAGCTCTTTTGTTGAAACTTAGATTTATTAACAGTACATTATTGTTAGAAAAATATTTTCATTGTCTTCAAAGCCCTTGCCCTCTTAGACTTGAAAGTTTTTTAGATAGTCATATGTACTAACAAAAGTTTAGGGAAAAAACAAGCTGAAATAATGGCTAAATTTCCTAACATGCAACATGAAGACTGGACTTTGGAGGAAATGCCTAAAAACAGAACTTCACAGTAATCTTTATTGGTTTCCTTAGAATGGAAAAAGTATGAGATTATCAATAAAGGAAACTAAACATTAAAACTAATGTTCAACTTTTTTCCTGAAGTTCATATATTTTCTAGTCTCAGCATTAGATTTTAATAAGGTTTTAATATCTTGACTTTAAATTTGCAGTTAAAAAATAATTCCAACTATAAAATTCTTAATAATTTTTATAGAAAAGTTATATATCTGTATTCCTTGATGAGTCCTTTTAGAATATTTAGTGGGAAGAAACTGGAGTGCATGGTGAATATAATCACTTGGCAGAGATTCTTATGACCTTTTATGGGACACAAACCAGAAATACTTAGCATTTGTCAAGATGCACAGATATGAATTACTTATCTACTACAGTAATACAATATGTGCATAAAGTTTCTGCGGAAATACTTTGTTTTTCATTTAGAAGAATTTGTAAGTGAAGTGTATGAAGAAGAAAGCTAACATTTTTTAAAAGTATTCTCAATGATAAAGAGTTGTTTCAACTTTAGGAGATAGTTTATATTTGATGTATATTGGGAGTCTCAGTGTATATCTTCAGGAATATAGTGTGATTTTAGTATATCACAGACTGCTCTTGATTTGAATTTAGTATAAGGTGGCTCCTTTTGGACCTCATACAAAGAAAATGATATCAGTGAAATAGCAGAGATACCAGCCTCTCTTCATCCCTCACATAGATCCTGAGAATATTTTTAATTACTGTACCCATCTTATAAATGAGAAAACTTGCTTCTCAGAGTCTGGAGTAAGAAAACCTAAGTTTTAGATCTTGCCCCATTTCAGTAAATATATCTGTGATCTTGGACAAGTAACTGTTTTCTCTGGATCTAAATCTCATTTTCGTCACTTATAGTTCTGTTACTTTTAATCTATGCATTACAAGCCTAATGAATACCAATATCAGATTTTTTGACTTTTGACTCTTTGTCCCTTTTTCATGAAATTTGTTGGTATTTTTCTGTCTTCTAGTAAAATGCCAAGATGTTTTTGTAGACATGACATTTTATCAGTAGTAAAAGTTTTAATTTGTATATATCTCTACAATTAAATAGTATTTCATATTGTGATATTCAATTTTATATATATTTTTGAAGACTTATCATATACTTAGCACTTCAGGCACTAAAAACAATGTAATGACTTGGAACACTAAGCCTGCTTCTCAAACTTGAGAGAGTAGTTTCCTCTCTTTAGGACTCAGCTTGTTCAGTAGGAGAGTTAAATAATCTATAATGTCCATTTTGACTCTCAAATCTGTAATTTTTAAAAGAAATGTAAGAAGCTGTAGGTGCATTTTTTAGGGTTCGATGGTTACCTAGTGGAATGGGCCAGTGTTTGGCAGAGGAGATTTCTTCCTAGTAGATTAATGCTGTTTGTGTCAGAAATGAAAAAATACATTTTTTTTAAGCAGTGTATTGATTTTATTTGATAGGATGAATAGATTTTTCAGGGTAGGGGTAAAGAGATTTTAATAGTATAATAAAATAAAGTAAAATACCTCAGTAGAACAGATAACTAGTTTCCTGACTAAGAGAACTTTAGGAAGAGGATGGAGATTTTCTTGTGTAGTAAGTGATCAAATAGATAAGCAAAATTTGAAGAAAAGGTGATGTTTCTTGCCTGATAAGGAAGGAAACAGGAATTTATAAGACCCTATGAGTTTCTGTAGTGGGATACTAAGATCAGCTTTTTTGTGTTAAGATCTACTTTTTTCTACCTGAAACTTTATTAGGAAAAATTTAATAGCAAGTTTGAATTGCTTGATTTATTGGCACAGCTCTATCTTTAACTGCACTTCCAAATGTTTCATCACCTCACTGTCTGTTCTATGCATGTTAACATTTTAAAATGTATTCTGATAGTTTTATAATTCATTTATACTACATGCTATATTGGCTTGTGCCCATCATTATTTAAAAACAAATTTGTAGATTTTCTTTCATTGAGCTTACAAAAAAAATCTCAAAAATTTTTACTTTTAAGCATATGCTTAGAAAATGGTTGAAATTAATACTTATTTTTTTGTATTTGTGTAGTTTCTACTCTATAATTTTTTTTTCTTTTCTTTCTTTCTTTTTTTTTTTTTTTTACAGATATTGATGATGCTCAAATACTTCCTCGTCCAACTAGAGTCAGACATTTTTCGCAAAGTGAAGACACTGGAAATGAAGTTTTTGGTGCTTTGAGTGAGGAGCAGCCATTGCCTCGAAGTAGCAGCACTTCTGACATCTTGGAACCATTCGCTGTTGAACGAGCGAAAGGTGCAGTTCCTGTCATTGACAGTTCATCCCGCCACGCACCGAGCTTGCAGAGTTCCACAGAGGCTTCTTCAATCACTAGATCCACTGAGAGCCACATCACTGATACTCAGAGTAGAGAGTCTTCTCTGGAAGTTGGTGATAGCATATATGACCATCTCTGTCACTTAATAGATCCAGTAGAACTTGCAGATTCAGCTTTTGAACAAATCCAGTACATTGACCTTGAAGGAGATGATGATCTTCTTTCCTCCCTGAAAGAATATTTTAAGGAAACCCAAGAAAGTCACAGTAAAAACGAGTTAGATAAAGATGCAGCTTCGCAGGAGGTGATCTCTGTTGCAATAAATAAGGATGAAAGATCATCCTTAGATAAATTAGAGTACATAGACCAGGAAAGTAAATCAGAAAATACCACCTCTTTTGTTGGAACTCCTGAAAACATACAGTTTCAAAAAGAACCAAACTCCACTGTCTTCACAAATATTAGTGCACCCAACCAGTTAGACAGCTTTATGAAAGCAAAAACTTCTGAAAAATGTAAACAACTAAACAATGATAAACAGTCATCGGAACCTAGTTTAGGTAGCCCTTGTGATAAAGAAAAGAGAAAACATCTGTACAGACAAACAGCCACAGAATTAGATGCCTGTATAGATATAGCACTAGCTGAAAAGGTTAAGGGTGTGCAAATTAATGAAAAAATCACTGTCCCACATGTTTTGCATGCCAAGAAAACGACACTAAAAGCACCTGTTAACCGTAGAATGCCTCATGTTACAAGCGCTAGCAAGCTTTCTCCAACTAAAAGGAGCTTGTCTGAAACAGTAACTCACAGAGCCAAAATCATGAAAATTGCTACTAAAAAACGAAATAGTGTTCATGTTACTTTTAGACCTTCTACTGAGTCAGTCCAGTTTTATAATCCTCTGGAAAACAAAGAGGCTCCATGGAAGATGAGACTGCGAAAGCTCAGTGGCTTTAGTGGTGGTAGTAATAGCAACATCAGCAACCCCCACGCCAGCTCCACCGGTGCGGCAGAGCTGGTAAAGCCGGGTGTGTACAGGCCACTAGACCCAGTTAGTGCAGCGGCAGCAAGCAGCGAGACAGTTCAGGAAACGACAGAGATTCCCACCGCCGTATTACAAAAGGGAGGAGGCGCAGCTCATCAGTTAGGTAGTCGTAGTACTATTAAGTCATCAAGTCACGAGGCAGGACTACAGCAGGGCTCCCTGGGTGGCGTTTATAAAACTGTTGTCCATGCTCTTTCGAAGCCGAAGGCAAATGTTTCCCCACAGAGGCAGAACAGAATGCCACCAGAGGCTCCACTGAGGGATCTGTACAGTCATGTAATGGGCTATTTTGGAAGGAAAGCTGCAGGTGAGCACTAACAGTGTGCAGAGCGCAAAAGGAGAAGACAGCACCAGTTTGGCTTAATGCAACTGAAGCAAGCTCTAAGCAATCAAAAAGCTTTGGGATGGTCACTGCTTTCTCTCTGTTTGGTTATGCATGCGCCTTTCCCCAGCTGTATTTTTCCCAGCATAAAGTGTTTATTTAAATTACTAATTTCCCTTATAAAGCATTTAGTTAAACCTCTTTGCTGCTGAACAAGATAGAGAAGAGGGGATACAGGAAAATTTAATGACCTTCCAAAGACTATCTCAATCAAATGTTTTTAGTGTTTACTACATGAACTTGAAATTAAGATTACTGAGGAGTTGGAATACTTTCTCCCTTGCTCCCCCAGTAGTTTACATTTAAAAGGATCCCAGCTCTAGATAATTGGTTTCATTTATTTTTACTGCTGACTTATTTAATTTCTTAATGTAGAAAATTATTTTGACATAATGTAATGGAAATCAGGGTCCTACAATGAAAACCAACATTTTTAGTTAATTGTTGTTGGAGAGGAAATTATTTCTTAAACCTCAAAGTGGGCTTAGTTACTTTCATGTACTCCATTTCCAAATAAGCTGTAGGCTTTTTAGTTTTGCATTCATTTGTATAGAATGCAAATCATATCCTTAAAACACTTATCATTACTTTCTTTTTTCTGAGATTTTAGATGTGCATAAAGGTTTCATGATAGCCAATCATGATTTAGATATGGAACCTCTATGGACAGATTACAGAAAGCAAGATTATGGTAACTGTTTTCTCTTATCTTGATTCAAATTTAAAATAACTGTACAGTTATAGAAAATTAACTTTCAGCAGTAAGGTAGGTTTTGATTTTATTTGTTTAACATGGTTTTGTTAGCATGATTAACAGAACGCTGCATCTTGCACTGAGCCATTAATGCCACTTGAGGGCAGTATTTGACAGCTTAGCAAAGCCTGGCCAAGTAGTATAAAGATAATGGTATTTCACAGTGAGTTCCTGACCAGTATATTTTCCTAACCTGAAATGCTTTGAAGTTCATTGGGAATATTAACAGTGTTGATTTCCTTTGGTTGTGGAGAAATCCCCTTTTCAATGGCATAATAGTGAAATAAGTAGATATCTTACTTTCTGTCAGTTTCCCAAGTTTTAAAATGTCCATGTTAATGTAAATCACAATGTAGTCTTAAAAAATTCAAAGTAACTATGGTTTTTTTTTTTAACAGAAAAAGTTTTGTGAAAATCTTTTTTTTTTCCAAACAATAAAATTAGATTTTGTAGTGAATAGAAACAACATTATGTCAAGATCATAGAATTTAAACGTATTAATATCTTAACTTAAAATTCAGGGGATATATTCCTTGTAAATATTCTTTGGGGAAGATGGATTTCTAAATTATTAAGGCTCCAAATAGAAGCATAGAGACAGGAAGAAAGAAAAATATACCAGTTTCTTTATAGACAATATTAACCTAACTCCCAACTAGTGCTTATCTATAAGCTTTCTTGCTGTTTAAGGTTGTACTGAAGATTGACTAACATCTGCTTAGTTAAATAAAGTAAATATCAATTTACTAATTCTTAAAATTAAATCTAAAAGGAGAAAAATTACTCTTAGATGCATGTTTGGCAAATAATTGATATGGCATAGGTAATTTGTTGTGGCTGTTTTTGTTTGTTTTAAATTTAGGAAATGTAGTTAAGTCTTTACTCACTATATATAGTTATTTATTTGTTTTTAGTCAATAAAGAGGACATGAGCACAAAACTGCCTCCTCTTAATAGTGATATTGGCAGCAGCAATGCTAATGTTCCTGATCTGATGGATGAGTTTATAGCAGAACGACTTCGAAGTGGTAATGCCTCAGTAAGTGTTATTTTATTTATTTGTTTTTAGAGAGGAGGGTAGAGAAACTAAAAAAATACATACCTTTTACATATATATGTGTGTGGTACACATGTGAAAAATTTTATTCCAATCAGCCGTCACCCCAAATTTAGGGCTTTTTTTAAAATTAAGATTTTTAAATTACATTAGCAGAGTGAAAGACTGGTATACATGGTTGCTCAGCTACTGCATTATAAGCCACTACCTTGCTAGCTCTTTGTTTTTTATCTTTGCTCTTAGGGTGCTCTGATGCCTGCTGCCAGCCATCAGCAGGAAAGATAACAGTAGAGGTCTTCTGGCCCAATTCCCACAATTTTAAATATAAATATATGTGAAATTATATAGATAAACATATGTGGAGTTGCTTTTTTAAAAAAGAAAGCTATTTCACTTGGATTTCCACTGTCTTCAGAGAAATTCTGCAGTTCCATTACATTTTCCTTTCTTGTTAAATTTTTCTTTATTTTGGCTGCACCACACAGTTTGCAGGATCTTAGTTCTCCAACCATGGATGGAATCTGGGCCCCGTGCAGTGGAAACCTGAATTCCTAACCATTGGACCACCAGGGAATTTCCTCTTCCATTGGCCTCTTTTTTTTTCCATTTGAATTTCTTAACTTAATATTCATTTGATGGATCCTTTTAGGTCTTCAGAGTCTCAGGCCCAGCACCATATGATATTTGACTCTTTGATTTAGGCAGACCAACAGTGCTTCAGGCTCTGGCTCCATACAGTTACGTAGACTCTTCAGTTAGTGTCCCCGCCCCCTGCCCCCATGCCCTAAATTTCAGTACTTACTGTGATGATTATCTTGGAAATTAAAGATTTCAGATGCTTAATGAGAACTAAAAACAAATTTTTTAATGGTAAAATTTTTCTTGAATTTTTAGACTATGACACGAAGAGGAAGTAGTCCAGGTAGCCTCGAAATTCCCAAAGACCTCCCTGATATTCTGAATAAGCAAAACCAAATGCGTCCTATTGATGACCCAGGTGTACCCTCAGAATGGACTTCTCCAGCCAGTGCAGGGAGCAGTGATCTTATCAGCTCAGATAGTCATTCGGATTCTTTCAGCGCTTTCCAATATGATGGCCGAAAATTTGACAGCAAGTATCTTTTTACTGCTTGAGCAATATGGTTTTTTGTTAACTTGTTTTCTGTTCAAGACTGACTTGTGAACTACATAACCATCACCTTCCTCTCTAATGTTGGTTCCTATATATGTATTTTGATTTCATTTTCAGTGAAACTTTGTAAGGACTTGGGGGATCACTTCAAGTTGAGACTACTTTGTTTTGCCAACTAAAGGCATAAAAAAAAAAAAACACTTTTCTTTCATAAAACAAATGGTATCTTAACCAGAAACATAGAAGAGGAAAAAATTAGGATGGACTTGGTGTTAGAATAAGGGACAGTAATGCTTATGAGAGGGACTGTTTCATGCGGTCATTTTGAGGGACCACTATCTAGTCATGGGGGCTTGCCTGGTGTCTCAGACAGTAGAAAATCTGTCTGCAATGCAGGAGATCTGGGTTTGATCCCTGTGTCGAGAAGATCTGGAGAAGGGAATGGCCACCCACTCTAGTATTTTTGCCTGGAGAATCCCTTGGACAGAGGAGCCAGGTGGGCTCTAGTCCCTGGGGTCGCAAAGAGTCAGACACGACTGAGTGACTAACATTTAACATCTAGTTACGGCAGGGCTTCAGTGTGGTCAGTACAGTTACATTCAATGTTCCATTACCCAGAATCTTCCTTGAGTAATCATTTCACATTGAAGTGACATCAGTGATGTTACATGGTGCTGTATTACTACCGCATAGCTTTTCTGCTATAATTCTGTATTACACCTGGCAGTCAGTGAAGGATACCAACATTTAAAAGAAGAGAGTCAAAATCTTGGGAAGGAAGTTTATGAAGAGCTGGGAGATTCAATGGAGAATTGTATTTCTTGCCCTCGTAGATTATATACTATAATCTTGGACTGGAAATGAGTTTTAAGAGAAAAATTACTTTTACCACATATGTGCCATTTTTATGTTATATATCTCTTCCAGAGATTGTGAAACTTGAAAAGCAGTTAGCTATATTTCCATCTATCAGAAAACATGGATATGAATAGTGATGATATGTGTTTCTGTCCTTTTATCATTATTTTTGTTAATAATAGGCTCTGAAGATCTTTAAAAATTTGTTTCTAATTATAAACTTCAAAATGTTAACATTGTTTACACTTGCCTGAATGGTATGTAAATATGAAGTAGATTTAGGGGGGTGTTTATATTTAATTATTTTGATAAAGTAGCTCTGTCTCTTTGGTAAATATTTTTGTGTTGTAATCAGAACATCTGTTCACTAGCATGTCTTCTTCCTGTAGATTTTGGTTTTGGAGCTGATACTGGGAATGCATCCTCTGCTGACATGGATTCAGGTTCTGGCCATTATCAGAGTGCCGAAGAGCAAGAGGTGGCTAGTCTAACCACTCTACACATCGACTCGGAAACGAGCAGTCTTAATCAACAAGCTTTCTGTACTGAAGTTGCAACGGTTACTGGTAAAGTTACTCAAGGGAATGTATTCCTTAAATGCATTTTTTTAAGCCACCAAAGATCTTTTGCAGGCTTTTATTTGATAGATTTTATTTATTATTTATTACTTATTACTATTTAAGTGTTATTTTTTTTTCCCCTCTCATCTTTATGTAACAATGGAGAGAGAAAAAAAAGAAAAAACATTATAAGAGTCGCTTGACCTGGAGTCCACATGGATAAGCTTTGGGGAACTCTATGAACTCCTAATATCATATGCAAAATTTTATAGATGTTTGCACCAGAGCATTTCCTGCAGCAGTTTTTAAATAAATACTGAAAAATGTTAAGGGGCACTGCACTTTATCTTTTTCATTGATTTTCAGAGTTAGCCTAGATTTTTGTAGATTTCTTTGGTAAAATATTATTGAAAAGATAAACCACACTGCCAAAAAGAAACTGTTTTTACTAATACTCTGTATTTATGCAGTCAATTATGAATTTCAACAACTTTCTATGTGTGGTTAAACCTGACAATCATACGACACGTGGGGTCCAAGAAATTGAGTCCTGAAAGGTGTCACTTTATTCCCAGAGCAGTACAGTGACCATAGGAAGCCAGAGCAGCCTGTGACCCATATTCAAGAGTTCCACTGTCTTATCCAAATTTACTCTGGTTCCCACAGTAGTTTGATGCTCTTTTGATGGATGATAGGTGAAATATCTGCCCATTGCAGAATGAGGGCTGAGTGGGAGACAGGAGCCAGTTAGGTTGGATCCACAGTTTGATTGTTGGAGAATTTAAATTAGTACTGAAAGAGAAATACTAGAAAAAGTTCTTGTTTTACAATAACACCTTTTACTATAGTTGTCCTGAAACATAGATTTAGATGAGAAGATACTCAACATTACTAGTAATCAGGGAATATAAATAAAATCCATGAGATAACTGCTATACATATAATAAATCAGCTCAAGTTAAAAAAAAAAACCCTGACAATACCAGTGTTGAAGAGAATGTGAAGCAACTGGAAATACCATACATTACTAATTGGAGTGCAAAGTGATATGGCCACTGCAAAATCATGGTAGTAGCTTTTAAAATTAAACAATACATTTACTATATGACCATCCCTAGGTATTTATTTCAGTTGTTTATATGTGAACATTCATAAGAGCATTATTCATAGTAGCTAAATTGAAAATAGTCCAGATATCCATTAACTAGTGAATAAATTATCAAATTCTAATGTATTCATTCAGTATTCATTGAAATTGTTCTCAGCCATTTAAAAAAAATTAAATGCTTATATTTGAAAAACCACAGCTGGCTCTCAAAAATATGCTTTTAAATGAAAAATGTTGAAGCTAGCAATGGTAGTGGCATATAGCAATAAGGAAGTTTCTCTTCTGAATCGCGTCGAGCCTGAAGTAAATAAAGTAGCAGTGGGTACCAGAGTTTCTGTAGCTGAACCGGGGATGGGAGTAGACATTCTTGCTTTCACTGATGGTCCCTGTTAACTGGTAAGTCCCGTTCTCATTCCACACTAGTCCCATGGTAGACATGGAATGAGACTGCTAGATATGAATCTTGTACAGTATCATGATTTTATTGAACTCTTCACCCAGTTTATAATCTATTTTATCTTACGATATTTTCGGTTTGTGTTTTATTGGGCTTTTAAGCATTACATCTTAGATTGAGGGTATTAAATATACTCTTTATGGTAATTTTATGAATTTATATTTACAGGTTCAGAAAGTGCCTCTCCAGTCCATTCAGCTCTGGGATCCAGGTCACAGACACCTTCTCCTTCCACACTGAATATAGATCACATGGAACAGAAGGATCTACAGCTCGATGAGAAGCTCCACCACTCTGTTCTTCAGACACCAGATGACCTAGGCAATATTTTAAAATTAGATCTTTGCCATTTTTTGTTTTGGGAGCATTAGTGTCAGGAGATCTTAAATAATACATCTTAAATTTGATTGTGTATTTTATATATGTTATATAGGTATTATTATAAATAAGTCTTTTGAACTGTTCTGTCTTTGGGAAATTTATTGCTGTAACATTTTTTCCCTGCCCTTAAAGATATTTACATTCCGATTTTTGTTATTTGATATATTATTATAAACTAGGCAGTCCAAATGAAGTATTTTTATGCTTAAGCAAATATTTAAAAGTGACTGGGAAGCCTTAGAAACTGAAAGTTAATAAAAAGTTATCTTTGCTGTGCCCTATATGATGTAACAAGCATCAGGATAAAAATCATTTTGGAAATATGCTAAAAAGTTTTTCCAAGGACACAGTTGATAAAATATTTATAATGAATAATATAAAATACTAGTTTTCATTGGTGATGCAGGAAATTTACTCTTTGGCCAAAGGAAGACATTTAAAACCACGTGACTTCTCCCTCTCCCCAGTCCCCCTCTCCCTGCTTCCTCCTCCCCCCATCCTCACCTCCCTGCTTCCTCCTCCCCCCATCCCTACCTCCCTGCTTCCTCCTCCCCCCATCCCCACCTCCCTGCTTCCTCCTCCCCCCATCCCCACCTCCCTGCTTCCTCCTCTCCCCATCCTCACCTCCCTGCTTCCTCCTCTCCCCATCCTCACCTCCCTGCTTCCTCCTCTCCTCACTCCCCACCTCCCTGCTTCCTCCTCTCCCCATCCTCACCTCCCTGCTTCCTCCTCTCCTCACTCCCCACCTCCCTGCTTCCTCCTCCCCCATCCTCACCTCCCTGCTTCCTCCTACCCCCATCCCTACCTCCCTGCTTCCTCCTCTCCCCATCCTCACCTCCCTGCTTCCTTCTCTCCCCATCCTCACCTCCCTGCTTCCTCCTCTCCTCACTCCCCACCTCCCTGCTTCCTCCTCCCCACATCCTCACCTCCCTGCTTCCTCCTCCCCCCATCCTCACCTCCCTGCTTCCTCCTCCCCCCATCCCCACCTCCCTGCTTCCTCCTCTCCCCATCCTCACCTCCCTGCTTCCTCCTTTCCCCACTCCCCCACCTCCCTGTTTTTTTTTTTTTTTTTTAAGTTACTCATACTCTTAATTCCCAGTTACCTTGTAATTATATAACCCTCATTTTCTGGTTTGTATCAATAGATTATTTCTGACCTTTTCTTTCCTCCTCTTAGCCTGCAGTTTTTTAGCTTTTTGATTTTTATTTTCAGTTTTTCCCACAACATATGGATAAAATTTCAAACTGATAGAAAAGTTACAAGAGTAGTAAGATGAATACCCATAACTCCTTCAGATAAATTCACCAGTTGTTAATATTTTACCACTGTATCTTTTTCTGTACACACACACACACACACACACACACACACACACACACACACACACACACACACACACACACACACACTCCCCACCGTAACACACACAACCACCCATCCACCACCACCACCACCACTGTACCTGCCCTTTTTTCTGAGCCATGTAAGAGCAAGTATCAGACTCTACATCTAAACACTTCAGCAACTATGTCGTAAGAATAAGTACACACTTCCTGAAAAAATAATAACATAAGGGCCACATTCAGGATGTTTAACATTGATTTGTTACTACAGTTTTAGTCTATAGTTGGTTATCCTCAGTTGTTCCAATTATATCCTTCGTAGTTACAAATCAGTTGATTTATCACTGTATTATGAAGTTTCTGTAGAACAGAGGAGATGTTAACAGTGATGATTAACTCTAGTGTTTTTTAAAAATTTCATTTTAGTGAATTTACACTGGAAGCCTGTTTTTATTATTATGAAAGCATGTTTAGTAACTTTTTAATAATATAATCAGTTACTGCACACTTTACATGCAAAGAGAAAAAAGTTAAACATGAAGCGTAAAGGATATATGTCTACTGTATATGACTTTGTAAATTATCAGTACATTGAGATATTATCAAGCAGGAAAAACCTTCACTGACTTTCTAATGATTTTACATTTTCCATTATATACGTTGCATAGGATAAAGACTTTTTTTAAGCTGGAGATCTATAATGATACCTACCTAAACCATCTATTTTACAGATGAACTGTAGTCTTAGATTATTGAATAACTTCTACAATATCACATAATTAGTGACAGAAATGAGACTAGGACCCTAGGTTACCTGTAGGTCTTATATATAATCATGCCAATATTAATAAAAGAAATTTAATTATGGAAATTTTAGATTATGGTTTTTTTTTTCATGCCATTGTGATAATCCCTTTTGATGCTAGACCTGACTTAATTGTGAAATAACAGAAATGTTATTCTTTGAAAGTTTTAATTACAAAGAAACAAGCTTAGGAAGACTTGTTTCCTACAGGATTTGCCTTCAGCCTGAGATTTTCTGTTAAATTTGACTAGGTAACTTGAAATAGCTATTAGATGGAAGAGAGAGTACATTCTTATAAATAAGATCCTTATTTCAAAACTTAAGTTTCTCCATCTTGTATCTGTGTCATTTTCTCCTTAGGTAAATCTAGATAGAAGCACTGTTGAAGAAGTAATTACTGTCATAATAAGTGAAAGTGAAAGTTGCTCAGTTGTGTCCGACTCTCTGCAATTCCATGGACTGTACAGTCAACAGTCAATGGAATTTTCCAGGCTAGAATACTGGAGTGGGTAGCCTTTCCCTTCTCCAGGGGATCTTCACAACCCAGGGATCGAACCCAGGTCTCCCACATTGCAGGCAGACTCTGCCAACTGAGCCACAAGGGAAGCCCAGGAATACTAGAGTGGGTAGCCTATACCTTCTCCAGGAGATCTTCCCAACCCAGGAATCGAACCGGGGTCTCCTGCATTGCAGGTGGATTCTTTACCAACTGAGCTATGAGGGAAGCCCATATTGTCATAATAAGGAATTATGAACTAGTGAGGTTTTGACCTTACCAGGCCAAAATAACACTAAAGCATATTGACGTCTCTCTTATTCACCTTTGTAGATATTTAAGATTATTAATTTTACTCCTATGTATTTTTTTTATCAATTCTCTGGAAAAATTACTGACACTTGTGTATAATTTTTTTCTGTAGAAATCAGTGAATTTCCGTCTGAATGCTGTAGTGTGATGGCAGGGGGCACTCTTACGGGATGGCATGCTGATGTTGCTACTGTAATGTGGCGAAGGATGCTGGGTATTTTGGGAGATGTCAACGCTATTATGGATCCTGAAATACATGCTCAAGTTTTTGATTACCTCTGTGAACTTTGGCAGAACCTAGCTAAGGTAAAAAAATAAACAAAAGCTAAAAAGGGAGAAGGAAAGAAATATAAAGTATTACAAAGTATAAAAAAAGCCTAAGATAACATTCCCTCCCCAGCCCCCTACTACAGACTGATGCCTTAACCATGATTGAATATATAGTTGGTGGTAGGAACCAGATCTCAGGTTTAAGGTAAGGTAAGCCAGAAAAGAGAACACTTTTCATATCATAGATTCGTTGTGTTTTATTTGAAAATTACAGATTAGAGATAATCTTGGCATTTCAACTGATAACCTGACCTCCCCTTCTCCACCGGTTTTGATTCCTCCACTGAGAATTCTTACACCTTGGCTTTTTAAGGTAAGTTTAATATATAAAATATTAACTTAAAAATTGCATTTAGTAAATAAGTATGTAGTCTCAAACATTTGAGAGAGAAAAGACTGTTGTGTAGTCTTCTAGAGCACTTAATTTTGTTTTGTGTTTCGTTTTGCTTTTTAAAAATTTGTTTCATTGAAGTATAGTTGATTTACAATGTTGTATTAATTTCTGCTGTGTAGGAAAGTGATCCAGTTATGAGTGTGACACATTCTTTTTCATGTAGTTTTCCATTACGGTTTATCACAGCATATTGAATATAGTTCCCTGTAAAGCACTTAGTTTTTAACTAGCCATTAGGGGTTATATAGAGAGGAGTGGGCCTAGCAAAATTATTATTTAGGATGCATCAATTTTATTACTGAAATTAAAAAAAAATATAGAAAATTATGTTATTATATTGAAATGAAATGTAAACTTCAATTTTCTGTTATAGAGTATGCTGTGTACTTTTAAGGAACTGATTCTTTTAAGTATTATTTGATATGTGTGGTGCATTTCCCTAAGTGAAACCGTCTGTAGTTATTCACACCTACATTGTATCATTTTAGTAGTAAAGATAATTCTAGTAATTCTGATATTTGGTTCAGTAAAGAAAATGAGCCAACACAGGAATAAATGAAAACAAATATATTGCTTGTTGTATTCAGTTGCTTCAGTATTTAACAAATAGTATTTGGTTTTGAGTATTTTTTTTTTTTATGGTTTTGAGTATTGAAACAACATCTTTAATTGTAGGCAACCATGTTAACTGATAAATATAAACAAGGTAAATTACATGCCTATAAACTTATTTGTAATACAATGAAAAGAAGACAAGATGTTTCTCCAAATAGAGATTTTCTAACACATTTCTACAATATAATGCATTGTGGATTACTTCATATTGATCAGGTAAATATATGTACTTTCTAAGAAATTGCTTTATGACTTTATCTTTGATTCTTGAATCTGTTTAACTCTTGACTTACAAGGTGTAGAATTAAAAAGCATTCCTTTATGTGAGTAATTTATTTACTGATTTCTCCTATTTATAACATCATTTATCCTGAAAAATGACTTCAAAACAAGCTATTGTAGTTGAGAGATTAACTTGATTATTAAGTGCATGTTTCTTCTAGTGTTATACCAACTAGTTTGTTTTTGAAGAACCATCCTTTGCTTACATTGAGAGCATCTTCCTTTAATGTCCTAATATACGACTAAGCGCACACACACACGTGCTTAGGGCTTCCCCGATAGCTCAACGGGTAAAGAAACCACCTGCAATGTAGGAGACACAGGAGATGGCGAATTTGATCCCTGTGTCAGAAAATTCCCTAGAGAAGGAAATGGCAACCCACCCCATCGTTCTTGCCTGAGAAATCTCATGGACAGAGGAACCTGGCGGGGGCTACAGTCCATGGGGTCACAAAGAGTCGGACATGATTGAGTGACGAAGCACACACATACCTGGCACTTAAGACTTAGGATTTGCTCAACTAGTCATGCAGTGATCAGAAGTTTTTTTTCCTATTCTAAGACTCAGTATATCACTTGCAGTTCATTTAAGGAGCATTAAATTAATATCAAAGATGATATATCTGAAAAGTAAAAATACTTCTTGTGTTACTTTGAAATAATTACAGTGTTTTACCTTACACTCTTAATTATGGATAAAGAGCTTCAGTTAAGGTAAATTGGATTGAGTAATATAACCTGGTGCACTTCATCTTCATGGTAAATTCCAAAGGCAAAATGAATGAATAAGCAAGTTAAGAATATTCCTTCAAGAATGCCTGAGTCTAGATTTTTGAGGCTAGATGTCTATCATCAAAGGGCTTCAGTTTTTCTAAGAATTTTCCAAGTTGCCACAGAGCAGGTCCTGCAGCTTCAGACTTCAAAGTGATCTCATGGAAGCAAATAGGAGGCAGGAGGAACTACTCTGCAGTTAAGTTTGACAACACAGGGGCCTTAGATTTTTAACCCTGTGAAGTGAAGAGCCCTCTAACTGACTCTCCAGGGTTGATGTCAGTTAAAAAAAAAAAGTATTTTAAGTTTACTTTCCTTTGACGAAATATAGTACTAAGCATGTATTATTATGAAGAATTAAAATTAGTCTTTCCTATTAGGCAAGCACCTATAGTTATTATTTGTTTTATTATTTCGTATCTTATGTGTATTTAAGGATGCTGATTAGCTGATGCCCAGATTGCACATTTGTGATTTTCCTCCTCTTCTCTTTCTCCCTAAGGACATTGTCAATACCATCATCAAGCACTGCTCTCCTCAGTTTTTCTCACTCGGCTTGCCTGGTGCCACAATGCTTATTATGGATTTTATCGTAGCAGCTGGCAGAGTGGCTTCTTCAGCTTTTCTAAATGTAAGTTTTTATTTCCTATCCTTCATAATGTAACAAACAGCAGTTAACCAAGATGCAGCTAACAAAGCAACAAAGGAAGAGCTATTGTTGACAAAATATGACAAGCTGATGTTTAGGAAAAATATTTAATTAGAATTAAGCCTCATTTTAGATCCCACACATATCATCTTCCTTTTGTTAATCCCCCCATCCCTAGACAGATAGATTACAAAGTAATTTGATTAGGTGTCACCTTTCTTAATTACAGTTGCATTCCAGTTGTGCCTTCCATTATGCCCCACATACCTGAACAAGTATTCCCAATTTTATTGTTCAGCTTTAAAGAAAACCCATAGCTAATCTATGTCATTAATTTTTTTTTCACTTTTGTAGTAAAATTGATTTTTAATTGAGATAGTGGTTGTGAGCCTACCGTGCTCCATTATGCCTCTGGCCTTGTATCCATAAATCTAGATTATGTTTTAAATATGGAAATGAGTTATTTTGTTAAAGATTAGAATACTCCATCACTTCTGTTATAGCATTCATTAACATAAGGAAACCCTTTTGGAGATAGATTCTTGTTTTATGTGTATAGATGTTTTATATTTCTAATAGATTTGTTTTAGCATTTTTGTTAGGCATGCTTAAACATACATCAGTGTGTAGGTATTTTAGTAATTAAGTAAAGCATTGTATCAGTAGGTGGACGTTGATGGTTCTTGGGCATGAAAGAAGGCAGAAGAAGAAAAATAAACATTCAGTGCTGATACTTAAGAAATGGCTTAATGTAGCCAAAGAGAAAGGATGGAAAGTTACCTTCATCCTCAATCTAAGCATAATTTATTTTTCATTTAGTTTTATTAGTTGGAGGCTAATTACTTTACATTATTATAGTGGTTTTTGCCATACATTGACATGAATCAGCCATGGATTTACATGTGTTCCCCATCCTTATCCCCCCTTCCACCTCCCTCCCCATCCCATCCCTTTGGGTCTTCCCAGTGCACCAGCCCTGAACACTTGTCTCATGCATCCAACCTGGGCTGGTGATCTGTTTCACCATTGATAGGATACCTGTTTCAATGCCATTCTCTCAGATCATCCCACCCTCGCTTTCTCCCACAGAGTCCAAAAGTCTGTTCTATACATCTGTGTCTCTTTCTGTGTCCTGCATATAGGGTTATCGTTACCATCTTTTTAAATTCCATATATATGCGTTAGTATACTGTATTGGTCTTTACCTTTCTGGCTTACTTCACTCTATATAATGGGCTCCAGTTTCATCCATCTCATTAGAACTGATTCAAATGTATTCTTTTTAATGCCTGAGTAATGTTCCATTGTGTATATGTACCATAGCTTTCTTATCCATTTGCTGATGGGCATCTAGGTTGCTTCCATGTCCTGGCAATTATAAACAGTGCTGTGATGAACATTGGGGTGCACGTGTCTCTTTCAGATCTGGTTTCCTCAGTGTGTATGCCCAGGAGTGGGATTGCTGGGTCATGTGGCAGTTCTATTTCCAGTTTTTTAAGGAATCTCCACACTGTTCTCCATAGTGGCTGTACTAGTTTGCATTCCCACCAACAGTTCACCTTCTCCAGCATTTATTGCCAAGCATAATTTTTAATTTTATTTATTAAGTAGTATAGGTAGTGTTTTTATTATGTACATAATACAATAAAACTCATCTAGGCTAGTGCCTATTTCTTGAAGATACAGTGAACATTTTCATTCCTAGTTACTTTATTTATCCTTAAGTCGTTACAGATGTAATATAGAGACACCGAGTCTTCTACTCATTAGAACAATCTATTACAGTGCATAAGTTGCCTTTAAAATGAGAGTATATTTTTCCTCGAAATTAGGGTAATTTTATGCTGTTAGCTAAAACTGTATTCCTGTCTACATACTCATTAGCTGCAGCCACATTTCTGCTTTTTAGCTGCTCTTAAGGAAAGCTCTGTTTGTTCATTGCATTTATTGAGAATAACAGTAGTTTATGTGGAAAGTATAGGTGAAAACCTACTCTTTTTGTGTTCCCCTTTCCTTTTTGAATTTTGTCTTATACTCTGACTTCCCTCTGTAATCTGATGAGGTAATAAAGTAATTTTTCTGGTAAGTTAAAGATTTTTAAAATCTGATACATAGGCACCAAGAGTGGAAGCACAAGTTCTTCTGGGATCTTTGGTTTGCTTTCCCAACTTGTATTGTGAACTGCCTGCTCTCCATCCCAACATCCCTGATATTGCTGTGTCTCAATTTACAGATGTTAAGGTAAGAAGTCAGAGACTAATTTATAATCATAACAGTATATTCAGGAAAATTTGCATTCTTTATTTTCCTCTAGAAAGCCACACAATTTTTAAAGAACATTAGCCCGCTGTACCCCTCAGACACAAAGGCTGGAATGTTCATTAGGAGCATAGCCTTTTTTATTTGTAACTACTGTGGAAACATTTTCTCACTGTTGAACCCACTTATATGTCATTATCTTAGGATTCATTCGTTCACTCACTGAACATTTATTGAAATCCTGAGTCAGATATGATGCTGCTAATACAAGGCTTCTAAGATTGATGGCACTCGGCCTGCGCATTTGACTTTCCTTCCAGTTTGCCAAGGTGGTGAATCAAACAATGTAAAGGAATATTCTTTTCTGCTCTAGGAAACTATGGAATTGGGGTGGGGATCCCATGTACCTGAAGTATTAACAGGCTTAAACAAGAGATGGTGCAAAATTGAAGTGACCATGCAATTGCTTACCCAGATAATAAACCTTTCTTAGCTACTATAAATTCCCGTGGGTTTAACAGTCCTAAGAAGTTGTACTTGTTATAGTAATTGCCAAATGGTCTCTGTGAGCTGAGTTGGCCCTAGAATTAGAAGGAAAAAGAGAATAAAGAAGGGACAAGACAGTAGCATTCTGTCTCCTTGAGAGTCATGCTGATGACTTTTTTAAAACACATGTGCTTTCTCTGAAAAATTTTTTAAGACCAATTTTTGTCTGGAATATTGCATATACTTTCCATACCACCTTTGTTTTTCTTTATCACACTTGTTATTTTTCAGTGTCTGATTTATACTTTAGACAAATAAACACCAAGGTCTTAGTTACTGCTACATCCTCAAGCTTAGCATGATGCTTGGCATGGAGAATATACTCAGACATTTTTTAGACAAGTGAACTTCACTGAAACATAAAATCATAGGGACTGATGTGAATTTGCAATGATACTTGATTGAAATTATACAAATTGACCTTTACTGTTTAGGAATATAATGGCTTTGGTTTCTTCTACGTTCAGAAGATTCTGAAAATCAAAAATAAGTTAAGAGCTTCAGTGTTCTTAGGCAGTTTTGAGTTTGTTTGAGCTTAGCTTAGCCTACTATATGTGATTTGCATGAACTCAGTGGCCTTCTACTTTGTAGGCCATTGTGTAGGAAGTAATGGCTGAAGTGATTTAAAAAATAATAATAATAACACTGTCACATAGAGGGGCTGCCCTGGTGGTGCAGATGGTAAAGAATCCACCTGCAATGCAGGAGACCTGGTTTGATTCCTGGGTCAGGAGATCCCCTGGAGAAGGGAATGGCCACCCACTCCAGTATTCTTGCCTGGAGAATTCCATGGACAGAGAGGAAGGAGCTTACATAGAAAGCTCTAGGGTTTAAACAATAGGTAATTTCCACCTACCTATTAATTCCTAGCCATTGGGTTAGATGCTAAATTCACAAAGGTAAGTAGAAGTTCACTCCTCTTAAGGACCTTACAGTCTGTATATGTGATAAATCTTTAGTGAATGAAATATGAATTCTATTCCAGTTTCTATAGACTATAAGCCAGGAGACACTGGCACATATCCAGGGACATAAAACAAGATACAAAAATTTCATGGCCTAATGGTATTGAAATCATGCAGAATCTGTTCTCTTATCACTGTAGAATTATGTTAGAAATCATTATCAAAAGATAATTGAAAATATTTTGAAATGTAATGTGACATTTACCAAGAAAGATATTTGACTTAGCCATTGAAAACTTCTAATTGAATGATTTTTAAAAAATACATTAACTATTAACTGGCCCTTCTCCCCAAATTCACACATATCATGGTTTACAATTTTTAAAGAAGCAGCTTGCTTTTAAATGATAATTCTCAAAGTTTTGAAAAGTTTAAAAAGATGTTCATACCTTTTAGCTATTAAATCTGCTTTAATTATCTTTATAGTGAACATATTATTGCTTTTCTAATCAGGAAAAAAAGCTGGCTTAAAACACAACATTCAAAAAACCAAGATCATCTGGTCCCATCACTTTATAGAGAATAGAAGGGGAAAAGTGGAAGCAGTAACAGATTTTATTTTCCTGGGCTCCAGAATCACTTTGGATGGTGACTGCAGCCATAAAGTTAAAAAACGCTCCTTGGAAGGAAAGCTGTGACAAACCTAGACAATGTATTAAAAAGCAGAGACATCCCTTTGCCAACAAAGGCCATATAGTTACGGTTTTTCCATTGTTTGTGTATGGCTGTGAGAGTTGGACCATAAAGAAAGCTGAGTGCTGAAGAATTGATGCTCTGGAGTTGTGGTGCTATTAAGACTCTTGAGAGTCCTTTGGACTGCAAGGAAATTAAACTAGTCGATCCTAAAGGAAACCAACACTGAATATTCATTGGAAGGACTAATGCTGAAGCTTTAGTACTTTGGCCCTGTGATGCAAAGAGTCGACTCTTTGGAAAAGACCCTGACGCTGGGAAAGATTGAAGGCAAAAGGAGAAGATGATGAGATGGTTGAGGGTGAAATGATTAGATAGCATCACCAATTTAATGGACATGAATTTGAGCAAACTCTGGGAGATAGTGAAGTACAGGGAAGCCTGGCGTGCTGCAGCTCATGGGGTCACAAAGAGTTGGACATGACTCAGTGACTAAACAACAACAAAATCAGGAAAAAGTTTTTGAACATATACATTTGGTGATAAGTTTCCAAAAATATTTGTCTGCTGTAACAAAATACTACAGAATGGGTAGCTTATAAGTGACCAAAATTTATCTCTTAGAGTTCTGGAGGCTGAGCCCCAAATCAAGGCTCTAGCATAGTCACTTTGTGGTGAAGGCCCTCTTCCTGGTTCTTAGCTTGTGCCTTCTTGCTGTTTCCTCACAGAATAAGAAGTGCTTAGGGAACTCTGTGGGAGTCTCTCATAAGAGTGTTAATCCCATTTATAAAGGTTCCACCCTCATGGTCTAAGTACCTCCTAATACCATCATCTACAGGGGTTGGGATTTCAGTGTATGAATTTGCAAGGAGAGCACAAACATTCAGGCCATACTATTGTTTTATTTAGGGCTTTCCCTAGTGGCTCAGATGGTAAAGCGTCTGCCTACAATAAGGGAGACCTGGGTTCGATTCCTAGGTTGGGAAGATCCTCTGGAGATGGAAATGGCAACCCACTCCAGTACTCTTGCTTGGAAAATCCCGTGGACGGAGAACCCTGGTAGGCTACAGTCCATGGGATCCCAGAGAGTTGGACACGACTAAGCGACTTCACTTTCTTTCTTTCTTTCTTTCTATTGTTTTATTTATTTAGCTAATTTTATGAATAACATTGGAATATATTTAAATTATGTACATGAGAACAAAAACGTCTGTTTTATTTCTCTGTTGTATCCCTAGTGCCTAGGCCCATAGTGACTATTTAATAAACATTTGCTGAATAAATGAATGAAATCTTAGTCATGGCTACTGTTTCTCTTTCATTTTAGGAACTTATAATCAAAACTGTGTTAAGCTCCGCAAGGGATGAGCCCTCTGGTCCTGCACGGTAAGTCAGACTTTCTTAAAACTTGACATAACTCTTCTGCGGGTGCAGTTTTATTTTAAAAGTTAATTGAGTTATTTAGCAGTCCGGGTTGTTTCAGATGCACAAAAGCTATTCTGAATCACAAATTTAAATTATTTGGATGATTAAATTTTTCATTACAAACTTCCTTCAGTAAAAATAAAATAAAATCCTAGTTATCTTCTTCAGTATCTTCACCTTCTGTATCTAAAATGATTTCTTTTAATCTTATTAAATGCAGCTACTCTAGAAAATGATATTGTCTTTTCCATTATTCCACATTTTCATTTCATTTAGCTTTAACTCTAAATTTGATGACTTTCAGTATTCTTTCCCTAGCATTTTCTGTGCTAATAATGACAACCTTCTAAGTTTACAGAAATATTCCTATAATATTATTCTATTCAATCCTCATCACAATTCTAAGAAATTATTAGAATCATTATTCTTCCAATTTTACTAGCAAGAAACTGGCAGCATAGAAAGCTAACATTCATTAAACTTTTTCCAAGTGCCAACCACTGTTATAAATACTTTATTACCTCACTTAATCTTTGCAACAATTTTTATCCTCCTTTTTATAGATGGGAGCCCAGAGAATTTTAGTAATCTGCCCTATCACACAGAAAATGTAGAGCCATAATTGAAACCCTGGCAGTTTGTCTTCAGAGCCTTATTAGATGTATAAGTAATAAGTGGCAGAACCAGATTTGAACCTTAAGCTTCCGATTCAAGATATTCTGCCCTTTTCTTTTCTATTTTTTAATGTCATTGCCTTTCCAATGAAAGAATATTTAAGCCTAAAACATAATTATTCAAATATAGATTTAGGAATCATTAACATAACAGCTGGTGTTGACAGTATAGGAGAATCCCAGAAGTTGAACATTAAACATTTTCTAAACTTGTTTGATTATACTTTTCGGAAATGTGGGGCCTTACGCACACAGACACACACACACACCCTTTTCCTATACTTTTCAGGAATGTATGGCCTTACATACATATACAACCAAAAAACAAAACTTAAATATTTGTATTCCAGTTTGTGCCTTTAGTTAGCTGCACCCATGGAGAACTTTGCTTCACTTTTCCACTGCTAAGCCTGACACTTGGTTATTTAGATCTGTGAGTGTATAAAGTTTATGGGTGGACAAACTGAGAAAGAAAGCAAGCAGTAGACCACACATAAAGACTTTCTGCAGTTTTGATAGTAAATTAGTAGCATTAGCACTGAAAGGGGGACTTTGATCCATATGTTCAGGAAGAAAAGTATTTCTGCATTGAATTGTTCTCAAATTTAGCATTATACTGAATCTAATTTAAGAGTATCAAGACATGGAAGATATATCAGAAAAACTAGAAGGAGTTGACTTATTTTTGTACCTTGAAAAGTTACATGCTTCATTAGAAGCTTATACTTGAACACACTAATAGAATTTTTACTGATTCTGATCATCAGATAACTTTCTTCAAGCTGAAACTCAGATATAGTAGGGAACTGGAGTTTCACATTAGAAAACAAAACAAAAATTCTCCAAGTTCTATTTCTGTTGGAATTCCTTTATAAAGTGTATAAGTTTTGTGTTCTCAATTTGTTTTAAAGAGAATTCGTAGCTAGTTATGTTAAATTTAAAAGATATGAAAGAAAAAATAGTACTGCTATCATTCAATAAAATTACAGTTTCTTTTTTGAAAACAGGTTGCATATTTGTTTGGGAAATTGATGATATCAATTTGTCAATATGGGTTTGTTAGAAAGATCCTGTATCTTTATCCCCACCTATGATCTTGATAGTAAATGGTAGTTGAAAATAAGGTTTAGAACGGGAAACTCTACTCAGTAGTCTGTAATAATCTGTATGGGAAAAGAGTCTGAAAAGGATGGATATACGTGTATCTGAATCACTCTGCTGTACACCTGAAGCTAACAGCATTGTATCAACTATACTCCACTATAAGATAAAGATTAAATTAAGCTTAAAAAATAAGGCTTTGCGTTTGGGTTCTCCCACTTTATCTTCCTAGGTAACAAATTGATTAATGAATAGTAATGAATTGATTAACAACAAATTGATTAATTCGCCTAAATTGTGCATATTCACTCTAGGTTGGTTGGTTGGGAATATTTTGGTTGTGGTGGTGGTATCATTTCATTTACAGGCACACCTGCTTTTATTTATATCATTACTGGTTGCCTTTTTGCAGATGTGTAGCACTTTGCAGTTTAGGTATTTGGATTTGTGAAGAACTAGTCCATGAGTCTCATCATCCTCAAATTAAGGAAGCTCTGAATGTAATTTGTGTATCCTTAAAGGTAAGTAAGTAAATATTTAGAAGACTGTATTAAGATAGTATAGAATGCATGATTATTTTCCCCCAAATGTTAATTATATCTTGTGCATTACATTATTTCCTTGATTCTGACGTTTTCCTTAGTAGTTCTACTCTTGAATTTAGGGTATCTTAGTGATGGCCTGTTTTATTCCAACTTTTTATGTGTTTGGCTTTGTCCCTAAGATACATATGGATGACTGCTATAAAGGAAACCAGTCATTTAACAACATATGTAGGGCTGTGTACCATTTCTTAATCAGTATTTTTGTAACCTACTCTTTGATCTTTATTACCTCATGAATTCTTAAGCTGTTCCACTTTTTGGCTTTTTCATTCAAGTTAAATGCTCTGTTTATGACCAGAATCAGATTTGTTCAGAAATAATAACCTGATTATTTGGAGTCTCAGTGAACAAATGAATATTTTTATTAGTAAAAAGATTAATGATATTATTTTTTGTTATGTGACTTGTAATACGATATCTATATAGAACTCTAAACACATAAAATACAAAATTACTTGACAGGTATTTCTGAGTATATACTATGTTTGAGGTGCTTTGCTAGGCAGAGGTGAAATACAGAATAAAAAAGAAATGTAAATATTAGATTGAAGAGATTAATAATGTGGCTGAAAAAGATCAAAATTTGATCAAAAATTACTCTTAATAAGAGTAATAAAATATAAAATGCCGAGAGAACCAAATGAATGGTGCATGTAAGCTGCTGATTCAGTTCAGAGAAAGCAGAGGTTACTTTGACTTAGTATCAGAGAAGACTTTAGAAAGAGGACACATCTAGTCAGGGCTTAAAGAGTGGGTGAGATTTGGTCGTAAAGAGATAAGCATAGAAGTTTGACTTTATACCAGTGGGGAGTCATCTAAGATTTTTAAGCACAGAGAATGTCAGCATCAGAACAGTTTAGAAAACAATTTGGAAGTATCATACACAGATTGGAATGGGGAAAATGGGATAACAAGATTAGCAGTTTAGAGGCCATTCTAGAAATGAAATAAAAACTTTAATGAGGACAAACGTTACAAAGAAAAAATTAAGTTAATTATATATTTGGAATGTATTATGATTTTTAATTTTGCAGGTTATATTTATCTTTCTAATATTTTATATAAATATAGAGTGACAAAATAAACATGTATATACAATTAAAAATTTTTCAATAACTAGTGCATAAATGAATAATATCAAGAAATTTTTTATATTTCTTTTTCGTTTTTTTTCTTCTTATTACTACAGTTTACTAATAAAACAGTAGCCCATGTAGCTTGTAACATGCTTCACATGCTGGTTCATTATGTACCTAGACTTCAGATTTACCAGCCTGATTCTCCCTTGAAAATTATTCAAGTAAGTAATTTCTCATTTGTTTTATTATGACTTGTTAAGGATTCTTGTATTTGGATACTTTGAAATATAAAGTCCTTTTCTATATTACATTATCTTAATATATTAAGAGATTATGTGGTTGGTTTTAAATGCTATGTGCAAATTTATTATTGCTGTTGTCTTTATAATGTATATTCAGTATCATTCCCTGTCTTAGGTTAGAAAATGGTTACCAAAATCAGAACATTATTTTGGTTCATTCCTTCCCTTTCCTCTTCTGCCAGTCATTTATAAAGTGTTTTCTTTTTTTTTTTTTTTCTTTTAATTCTGTGTGTTCTGTGCTTCCTGTAACACAAGATACTATAATAGCCTTTTAAACTGGTCTCCTGGCTTCTGAGGTCATCCCTCCAAGTCATCATTCATATTGACATGACTTATGTCACTATCCTGAAGGAGAAAAAAACAATGAAACTAAAGTCTCCAAGTGGTTTTCTTTTACCTATAAATAAGACCCAAACTCTTTAGTTGCGACTTACTTGGAAGCCTCCAGATGAGAACCCATACCATCTTTTCAGAATCATGTACAGATTCCTTTGATGAAATACCCTGTAGTCTAGGCACCTGAGTCAGCTATTATCCCCTAAACATACCCTTTACTCATCTTCTTACCTAAAGTGCTCTACTTTCTCTGCCCACCTCATCTTTCAGTGATTGGTTTAAATACCATCTCCTCAAAAAACAAGAATCCTTATTTATTCTTTCCAACCAGAATTTATCTTTCTTATCTTCATGTTCTTATAACATTTTTAGGAAAGACAGTAATATTTATTAAGCACTTACCATGTATCAGTCATTATACTAGTCACCTTTTCATATGTTACCTCATTTAATTCAAAGAAGGTCATTTGAAGCAGATTGTTACGTTATCTCTTCCTCCTCTTCTCCCTTTATATGAGATGAGAGAAGTGAGGATATAGTAACTATATAAAGTCATAAGCTAAACCAGGGTAGAAACAGAGTTCAAACCCAGTCTCTTAAATTTCAGGTCCAGGCTTTTGCCACTCAACCATTGTCACCAAGGCCCTATTATAGCACTAAATATATTTGTGTAAAAAATCTAAGCTTCT
Source organism: Odocoileus virginianus (assembly GCF_023699985.2). Lineage (NCBI taxonomy): Eukaryota > Metazoa > Chordata > Mammalia > Artiodactyla > Cervidae > Odocoileus > Odocoileus virginianus. The sequence continues at coordinate 29,684,368 of NC_069689.1, forward strand.
TTAAGGCAGTGACAGTTTTTCTTTATTAGTTTTTATGCATAGGATGACTTTCATATAGAATCTCTTAAATATCTGTTGAGTTTAATACAGTATTATGGATCAGAGATTGGGTTTGAAGGTTAAACCTGGTTTAATTAACCCACAACTCTGCCATTTACTAAGTTTGTAACTGTGAACAAATTACTCAGTCCTCTAAACTTTGACTTTCTTTATGTCTGCACTTGGGATAAAAATACCTACCTCACAGAGTTGCTCTGAAAACTAAATGAGAAAATTTATATAAAACACTGATACATTTTGCCATAAAAGTGATGGGACATAAATTTTAAAAACTGTGTTGGCTGCAGCTACTGTCATAATCTTGCAGGATTTGATAACTGGATGTAAATGTGAATGTTCATATGTATATATATGTATTAAAGCATTTGTAATTTTAAAACTTGAAAATTTTACTCTTTAAGATTGGTTATTCTAAATGGGACCTAATGAAACTTAAAAGCTTTTGCACAACAAAGGAAACTATAAGCAAGGTGAAAAGATAGCCCTCAGATTGGGAGAAAATAATAGCAAACTAAGCAACAGACAAAGGATTAATCTCAAAAATATACAAGCAACTCCTGCAGCTCAATTCCAGAAAAATAAATGACCCAATCAAAAAATGGGCCAAAGAACTAAACAGACATTTCTCCAAGGAAGACATACAGATGGCTAACAAACACATGAAAAGATGCTCAACATCACTCATCATCAGAGAAATGCAAATCAAAACCACAGTGAGGTACCATTACACGCCAGTCAGGATGGCTGCTATCCAAAAGTCTACAAGCAATAAATGCTGGAGAGGGTGTGGAGAAAAGGGAACCCTCTTACACTGTTGGTGGGAATGCAAACTAGTACAGCCACTATGGAGAACAGTGTGGAGATTTCTTAAAAAACTGGAAATAGAACTGCCATATGACCCAGCAATCCCACTTCTGGGCATACACACCGAGGAAACCAGATCTGAAAGAGACACGTGCACCCCAATGTTCATTGCAGCACTGTTTATAATAGCCAGGACATGGAAGCAACCTAGATGCCCATCAGCAGACGAGTGGATAAGGAAGCTGTGGTACATATACACCATGGAATATTACTCAGCCATTAAAAAGAATTCATTTGAATCAGTTCTAATGAGATGGATGAAACTGGAGCCTATTATACAGAGTGAAGCAAGCCAGAAAGATAAAGAACATTACAGCATACTAACACATATATATGGAATTTAGAAAGATGGTAACGATAACCCTATATGCAAAACAGAAAAAGAGACATAGATGTACAGAACAGACTTTTGGACTCTGTGGGAGAAGGCAAGGGTGGGATGTTTTGAGAGGACAGCATCGAAACATGTGTATTATCTATAGTGAAACAGATCACCAGCCCAGGTTGGATGCATGAGACAAGTGCTCGGGCCTGGTGCACTGGGAAGACCCAGAGGGATTGGGTAGAGAGGGAGGTGGGAGGGGGGATCGGGATGGGGAATACAAGTAAATCCATGGCTGATTCATGTCAGTGTATGACAAAACCCACTACAATATTTTAAAGTAATTAGCCTCCAACTAATAAAAATAAATAAAAAAAATAAAATAAAATTTAAAAAAAAAGATTGGTTATTCTGCTGAAAGTTAAGGTATTCTTTAAGCAGATTTTTTTTTCTCATTTGAAAGCCTCCAAATGCTCTCTTATATTTTCTTTCTCAGTTTATGTATTTTAATACTTACCTAAATAATTCTTAGGTGTGTAGAGTTTTTGCAGATTGCCTCACTATAAATTAGGGTGGCCAATGGCTACAGATAAATAGTTATACTTCACCTCTAATTGAATGAAGAAATGAAATGCTAAAATAATAGAGGAATTCCCTAATGGCTGCCTACTTGCATAGTTAGGAATAGAATCCCAGTTCTATTACCAGTATTAAGTATTAATCTGATATACTAGATTCATTCTGCTAGTGAGTAAAACCTTTTACAGTGTAAATTACTTTAGAGCAATTTTTTTGCTTGAAGCACTCATTTATAAAAATATAATAGCATGCAATAAAAATACAATAAGTTTACCTCAATACATTTTTAACATATACATTAAAAAATTGAATAAAACTAAGAAATTTTCAGGGTAAATGATAAAACTATATTAATATTTTGCTTTCTTTAATAAGGTCTTCTATTTCATACTTTATCAATTTTGTTCATACTATGTTAAGTGTACAATATATGTTAATTTAAAAAGTCACATTATAAAATTTTTTTTAAGAGTCATATATTTGCAAGTATGTATACCACAATATCCAGGAAGACAAGAGTAAATTATTTTTCCCTCACTTCCTTGGGGAATAATTGATAAATATATTTAAAATGTATAAAGCAATGATTTGATATTGTAGAAGGGTTATCAAAATCAAGATAATTAACATATTGATTATTACACATTGTAATTTTTTTTATGGTGAGAATGGTTCAGGTCTACTCTTAGCAACTTTAAGATAATATTGTATGATTAACTGTATTTACTGTGCTGTACGTTAAATCCTTAGAATTTATTATTCTTATAACTGAAAATTTGTGCCCTTTGACCTCTATCTCCCCAGTTCACTGGACCTCAGCCCCTGGCAACCACTATACTATTCTATTTCTATAAAATCAGCTTTTTTTAGATTCCACATGTAAGTGATACCATACAATATTACCTTTCTCTGGCTTATTTCATTTAGCATAATACCCTTCAGGTTTTTTCATGTTCTCACAACTGACAGGATTTTCTTCTTTCCTATGATTTAATAATATTCAATAGTCTATGTGTGTACACCACAATTTCTATATCCATTTATCTGTCAAAAGACATGTGGGCTGTTCCATATCTTGGCTATTTTGAATAATACTGCAGTGAACATGAGTGTGCATATATCCCTTTGAGATACTGATTTTATTTCCTTCATATGTATACCCAGAAGTAGTGTATATGGTAGTTACATTTTTAATTTTATGAGGAACCTCCATACTGTTTTCCATAATGACTGTACCAGTTTACATTCTAAGAGTGTATAAGGGTTCCCTTTTCTCCACATTCTCACCAACATCAGTTCTCTCTTGTCTTTTTAAAAATAGCCATCCTAACAAATGTGAGGTGATACTTCATTGTGATTTTGATTTGCATTTTCCTGATGATTACTGATGTTGAGTACTTTACCGTGTTCTTATTGGCCATTTGTGTGTCTTTGGCAGAACGTCTACTCAGAATCTTTGCCCTTTTATAAATTCAGATAATATGTTTGGCTGTTGGGTGTAGAAGTTGCTTGTATATTTTAGATATTAACCCCTTACAGATATACGGTTTGCAAATATTTTTTCCATTTGTAAGTTGTCTTTTCACTTTATTGATGGTTTCTTTCTCTGTGCAGAAGCTTTTAGTTTATATAGTCCTACTTGTTTATTTTTTCTGTTGCTTGTGCTTTAAGTATGATTTCCAAAACATTACTACCAAGACCCATGTCACAGAGCCTTTTTCCTATGTTTTCTTCTAGGAGTTTTAAGGTTTCAAGCCTTTGTATTGAGACTTTGATCCATTTCAAGCTAATTTTTATGAGTGGTATAAATTAGGGGTCCAGTTTCATGCTTTTGCACATGGATACCCAGTTTTTTTCAACACCACGTGTGTGTGTTCTCAGCATCCTTGTCAAAAATAGACTGTATATGGGGGTTTATGTCTAGACTTCATTCCAATGCACTGGTCTGTGTGCCTGTTTCTATGTCAGCCCCGTACCGTCAGTGCCATGTTTTGATTGTTGTTGTTAAGTCGTGTCCGACTCTTTGCGACCCCATGGACTGCAGTATGCCAGGCTTCCCTGTCCTTCACTATCTCCCAGAGTTTACTCAGACTCATGTCGTTTGAGTCAGGTGATACCATCCAACCATCTCATCTTTTGTTGCCCCTTTTCCTCCTGCCTGCAATCTTTCCCAGCATCAGGGTCTTTTCCAGTGAGTCGGCCCTTCCCATCAGGCGGCCTAAGTATTGGAGCTTCAGCTTCAGCATCAGTCCTTCCAGTGAGTATTCAGGGTTGATTTCCTTTGGTACTGACTGGTTTAATCTCCTTGCAGTCCAACGGACTCTCAAGAATCTTTGCCAGCACCATAATTCAAAAGCATAGGTTCTTCGGGTCTCAGTCTTCTTTATGGTCCAGCTCTTACATCCGTACATGACTACTGGGAAAACCATAACTTTGACTCTATGGACTTTTGTCGGCAAAGTGAAGTCTGTGCTTTATAATATGCTGCTTGGGTTTGTCATAGCTTTCCTTCCAAAGAGCAAGCATCTTTTAATTTCATGGCTGCAGTCACTGTCCACAGTGGTTTTGGAGCCCAAGAAAATTAAGTCTTTCTCTGCTTCTACTTTTTCCCCTTCTGTTTGCTGTGAAGTGATGGGACCAGATGCCATGATCTTAGGTTTTTGAATGTTGAGCTTCAAGCCAATTTTTTCACTCTCCTCTTTCACCTTCGTCAAGACACTCATTAGTTCCTCTTCACTTTTTGCCATTAGAGTAGTATCATATGCATATCTGAGGTTGTTGATACTTCTCCTGTCAATCTTGATTCCAGCTTGTGATTCATCCAGCCTGACATCTCACATGATGTATTCTGCATATAATTTAAATAAGCAGGATGACAGTATACAGCCTTGCTGTACTCCTTTCCCAATTTTGAACCTGTCAATTGTTCCATGTCCATGTTCCATATTTTGATTGCTCTAGCTTTATAATAAAACTTGAAATCAGGGAGTGTGATACCTCCAGCTTTGTTCTTTTTTCTCAAGATTGCTTTGGCTCTTTGGTTTTGTGTGTGGTGGGGGTGAGGAATTCCATTCAAATTTTATGCTATTTTAAGATAGTTTTCTCTAATTCGAGAAAAATGCCGCTGGAATTTTTATAGGTATTACACTGAATCTGTAGATCACTGTGGGTAGTGTGAACAATTAAACTGTTAATTCTTCCAATCTATAGCATGGGCTATCTTTCCATTCATTTGTCGTCTTCAGTTTCATTCAATAGTGTTTTCTAATTTTCAGTATATAGATCTTTCACCTCCTTGGTTAAATTTATTCTTAAGTATTTTATTGACTTCAATGCTGTTATAAATTAATTTCTCTTTGTGATAGTTTATTGTTGGTGTATAGAAATGCAGCTGAATTTTATATGTTGATTTTTGCATCCTGCAGCTTTACTGAATTCACTTATGAGTTCTAATCTAACAGGGAGTTTTTTTGGTGGAATGTTTAGGATTTACTGGGTATAGGATCATGTCATCTACAAATAAAAATAATTTTATTTCTCCCTTTCAGATTTGGATGCTTTTTATTTCTTTCTCTTGCGTAATTGGTGTGGTAGGACTTCCAATACTGTGTGGAATAGAAATGACAGTTATGAGCATCCTTGTCTTGTTCCCAACTTTAGAGGAAAGGACATTAACTTTTTACTTTCAAGTATGTTGTTAGCTTTGGACTTGTCCTGTATGGAGTTTATTATGTTAAGATACCTTCCTTCTAAAAAAAATATAAATAAAAATAAGATACCTTCTTCTTAACTTGTTGAGCAAAGCAGAGGTCTTGAGTCATAAATTACCAATGGTTTTTAATATGTCATTTTGCTTGTCTGTATCTTCTGATTTTTCTGTCAGAACATATATTCAGTTCAGTTCAGTTCAGTCGCGTTCGACTCTTTGCGACCCAATGAATCACAGCACGCCAGGCCTCGCTGTCCATCACCAACTCCCGGAGTTTACTCAAACCCGTGTCCATCAAGTTGGTGATGACATCCAACCATCTCATCCTCTGTTGTCCCCTTCTCCTCCTGCCCCCAATCCCTCCCAGCATCAGGGTTTTTTCCAATGAGTCAACTCTTCACATGAGGTGGCCAAAGTACTGGAGTTGCAGCTTTAACATCAGTCCTTCAATGAACACCCAGGACTGATTTCCTTTAGGATGGACTGGTTGGATCTCCTTGCAGTCCAAGGGACTCTCAAGAGTCTTCTCCAACACCACAGTTCAGAAGCATCAATTTTTCGGTGTTCAGCTTTCTTTATAGTCTAACTCTCACATTCATACATGACCACTGGAAAAACCATAGCCTTGACCAGATGGACCTTTGCTGGCAAAGTAATGTCTCTGCTTTTTAATATGCTGTCTAGGTTGGTCATCACTTTCCTTCCAAGGAGTAAGCATCTTTTAATTTTATGGCTGCAGTCACCATCTGCAATGATTTTGGAGAACATATATTACTTGTATATTTATACATATTGATTCAAGAATTGAATCTATAAGAAAGCCATTTATAGTTAAGAGAGCGTATATAACTTTGGTTCTGTACATTAGGTTGTTTGATAGTTAAGTATACTTGAAAAACTGACCTATTAAAAATTACTTTGAAATAACAATATATTTTGGCTTAAATTTTCAACAGTATATTTTCTATCACTTTATTAGCATTAGTGTTTGTTTTAAGATACAGCATTAGTTTGACGTATTTTGAGCTTTTTTTTAATTTCTTGCAGATTCTAATAGCCACTATTACCCATCTTTTGCCAAGTACGGAAGCATCATCTTATGAAATGGACAAGAGGGTAATTTAAATTTGTTTTTATATTTAACAATGTGATTATCTAGCAAAATATTTATATTTTTAAACCGTGAAGGTATATATATTTATGTAGGACACAGTTAATCTTAAAGTTAATTATAATATGAGATAAAGCTTTTCATTATGTAAGTATAGCTAAATTATATTTTTAGTTCATATTTCAAATTAATCATGGTCATTTTGTAAAGTCTTTAAATTTTAGGGTTGTAAGGAACTTGGGAGGGTTCTGTCCATTTTATTTTTTTTTTACTTGTTATGATCTTATTTATCCTTGAAAGTTATTAATTGTGAGGAACTCATTCTTAAGGAAGCCATGCATTTTTATATAACTATCACTGATAGAAAGTAAAGAAATTTCATTAAGGAGAGTTCATATAATGTATAAAGGTATGATGCTTTGGAGAAGACATACCCTTTGGCCATCAGAAAGTTCTACAAGATTGTATTTATCTCAGTACATTTATGATGAGATTCCTTAATTATTTCAGATATTGTACTTATCAGTCTAAAGTTTCTATTTGATATCTCTTTATAGTTTTCATATCTTTCCTGAAATTCTGCATTACTTCATCAGTTATCTCCATTTTCTCTTATAGATTTTTAATATATGTATTGTAATTAAAGTTCTAGCTGCTAAATTCAATATCTGGATTATTGATGAGTCTGTTTCCATTGAACTTTTTTCCTAAAGACTGTAGGTTCCACTTTGCTGTTGGTGCATATGTCTGTAAATTTTTTGCACATAGCTTGTTATAGAGACTAGATATGTGCTGCCTAAATGATAGCTACTTATCCTGTGTGACTTTACATAAAATTAAATTGAACATCTACATGAAAATTTTAATTCCTTGTTTGTACCAGCCACATTTCAAGTGCTCAGTAGCCACATGGGCAAATATATACCATTTCCATCATTGCACAAAGTTCTATCAGACAGTGCTGCTCTAGATCCTGTTAATTTTCTCTGAAAATTATTCCTTCCCATTTTCACATCCCAGTCTTGAATTCTCTTCAAATCTCAGTGTTATGATTTCTTAATCATATTGTGTTGAAATCTCATGTATTCTGCCCATTGTTTATAGAACTCTGTAGTTATAGTTATGTTTCTGGACCTAGTCTCAGTTATTTTCTTGTGCAGGCTTGTTGTTTAGTTGATAAATCATGTCCGACTTTCTTTGACCACATACTGCAGCACGCCAGGCTACTTTGTCTTTCACTGTCTGCCAGAGTTTGCACAAATTCATGTCCCTTGAGTCAGTGATGCTTTTTAATATTTTTTGGTCTTTCCTGTTATCTTCCATATCACTAACTTCATGAGTTTACCTAAGAATTTTCTATTCTTCCTCTTCGTACTTAGTTTAAAACTCATTTGATCGTATTATCTCCCATCCAAGTACTAACCAGGCCTGACCCTGCTTGGCTTCCGAGATCAGACAAGATCAGGCGTGTTCAGGGTGGTATGGCGGTAGACTGATCGTATTATCTAATGATTGATAAGTACATTCTTCCTCATCTTTAAAAGACCCTGTTACTCCATTTTTAGGCAGGAGTCCTTCATTTTAGTGTCTTAAACTATGGTCAAGAATTCCAAATCCAATTTGTGAACTATATCTGGGTCACTAATTAGCCACCTCCTTCTTTATCATTTTGTCTTCCAAAGGCCTAACTATTCATATGAAAAAGCTCCACTACCAGGTTTTTGTTCCCCACCTACTTTATTCACTAAACATTTATTGATCACAAAATATGTCTGTGGTATTCTGCTTGGAGCTAGTTAGACATAAATAAGATGGTCCCTGCTCTCATGGATTTTGAAGATTAGAGAGGCAAGTGAAGCAATCCAGTATAGTAAGTGCTTACTGTAAAAAGTAGAAAAATGTGTATGATACAAGGTAGAGGAGGAAGTAAGTAACTATCAAGGCAGGAAGACTTGTTTTAAGGGAACAATTGCTTAAAGATGAATGGGGTCTTCTACATGAATGGAAACAAGTACAGTCAGAGAGTTATTCCAAGTGGAGGGAACAGCATGAGTAAAATCATGTGTACAGTGTCATGCTGTGTTATGGGAAGACAGTTGTTGTTGTTCAGTCAATTATGTCCAACTCTTTGTGACCCTGTGGACTGCAGCACGCCAGGCTTCCCTGTCCTTCACTATCTCCCAGAGTTGACTCAACCCCATGTTCATTGATTCGGGGATGCCATCCAACCATCTCGTCCTCTGTCGGCCATCTCATCCTCTGTCGTCCCCTTCTCCTCCTGCCTTCAATCTTCCCCAGCATCAGGGTCTTTTCTAATGAGTCAGCTCTTCACATCAAGTAGCCAAAGTGTTGGAGCTTCAACTTCAGCATCAGTCCTTCCAATGAAATTTCAGGATCAGTTTTCTTTAGGATTGACTGATTTGATCTTCTTTCAGTCCAAGGGACTCTTAAGATTCTTCAACACCACAGTTCAAAAGCATCAGTTCTTCGATGCTCAGCCTTCTTCATGATCCAACTCTCACATCTATACATGACTACTGGAAAAACCATAGCTTTAACTATATGGACATTTGTTGGCAAAGTAATGTCTCTGCTTTTTAATATGCTTTCTAGGTTTGTTACAACTTTTCTTCCAAGAAGCAAGCATCTTTTACTGTTATGGGAAGACAGTAGGCAATTATTTCCATATTATAGGACTTGAAATGCATGATTCAAGGTTGGGAAATTAGGTATTAGATATAGAAAGGGGTCAGAATTCTACATGAAGAACCTTGGACTTTTGAGAATGTTGTTTTTTTGAAAGTGACTTTTTGGAAAGGTTTTAAGATGCAACAAAATGCCAGATGTGTGAGAGATCACTTAAGAACGTATAAAAGTCAAAAGGAATAATATAATAATTGTTAATTATAATAATCTCCATGAGAATTTATAATGTTCTGAAATAAAGCTAAAGGAATAAAGGTAAATATTGACAAAGTGGCATTCATCACTAGCATCGGGAATAAAGAAAAAAGCAGGATATTTGAAGAAAGATGCATTTCAGTTTTTAGTGTGTTGCACATAAGAAGTGATGCCCAGGTAGAGACCACCATCTATATAACTAATGTAGTAAATTTGAGGCTGGAAACAAAATTATTGGCATTGTCATTATATGAGTTGTATTAAACTGGGAATATATGTGATCACTTAAGGAGAAGCTAGAGAATAAGATAGGTTAGCAAAGTATAACACCTTGAAGAGTAAGAGTTAAAGAACAAGCAGAGAGGGAGTCACCAGGATAGTGACCTAGAGGGCTCCTGAGTTTTCCTCCTCTCTTGGGCCTGTGGAAGATATAGTTACACATGGAGCAGTTCTCTCTGAGAGAAATCCAGAAACTAATCAAGTGACCTCTACACATCAAGTGACTGAGAAAATACCACATCAAAAATAGGTAGGAAAGGCTGTAGCACTCTTGTCATAAACCCCACTCCTAGCATAATTCCATACAGTCAGGAGGAAACTCCCAACTCACGCCCTGTCAGAGGAGAGAAGGGTTTAGACCATACATCTCGCACTCCACCATTTACGCCTGCCACCCAAGGGACAGACGCCAAATCACCTGGCTTGTACCTAGTTCCTCTTCCTCTTTTACACTCGCTCTTCACGAAAGCTTACAGTGGGAGAATGGGTGAAAGTTCATTAGATTTGCTATGTATATTTTATACTTACAGATAATTTGAAGTTTGAATGTTCTGTTTTCTGGTTGTACTGAAGATGTGGGATTTTGTTTGTTGTTGCAGTTGGTGGTATCCTTACTTCTGTGCCTTCTGGACTGGATCATGGCCTTACCTCTTAAGACACTGCTCCAACCAGTCCATGCTACAGGAGCAGAAAATGATAAAATAGAAAAATCTGTCCTTAATTGTATTTATAAGGTAACCTTTGCTTTATTATTTATTTGGTAACCAAGGATTTTTGAAACCTAAAGAATTAACATTTCTTGGTATTACATTTTCATTGTTTTAGAGCTAGGAATTTTCTAAGAACATAGATTTATCTTACAGTACCTATGGATAATTAAAAAGTACTTCTTACAAGACTTTGTTTCATTGCAAAATTTTGAAAAGTGAAATCTTTGTTGAATGTGTAAGAATCATTAGTTAAATATTGCTCATTCTTTTTAAGATAAATTTTACCTTGATTGAAGAGCTGTGTTTAAATATTTAAAATTTTTGTCAAGTTCTTATATTAGCAGGTGTTTTCTCCTTTTACTTTTGTTTTCACTGAAAAGGAAAATTTGGTATGTTTTTTCCCCTGTATTTGCAGGTATTACATGGGTGTGTTTATGGAGCTCAGTGTTTTAGCAATCCAAGGTATTTTCCAATAAGTCTTTCTGATTTGGCATCTGTAGATTATGATCCTTTTATGCATTTGGAAAGCCTAAAAGAGCCTGAACCTTTGCACTCTCCTGATTCGGAACGATCTTCTAAACTCCAGCCAGTAACAGAAGGTAAAATGAATTCTCTTCAGGACAGTATTGTTGCTTGGGTTCTGCCAGAGTATGATTTGAGGCCTAGGTAGAAATACTGAAAGGTAGTATATCTTAATTTATAATTGTTTACCTTGCCATGTATATTATAACTAAGTTCATTTTTAGTTTAAGGAATAACTTCAGATACACAATTACTAAGATGATATGTGATGACATTCCCTTTATAGGTATTCTGATACGGATTAAGTTCTTTAACCATATTGTGATTAAGTTCTGATTAAGTTCTTTATTTTGGTTAAGTTCTTTAACCATATAGTTTCTGTTTCTGATTAAGTTCTTTAACCATATGTTTTTTATTCAGTGAGTTTACTATCTGAGATAAGGAACTATGTAGACAAGTAACCTTATGATATGATTACATATAAAAATAAAAGTACATCCAAGATGCAGGGGTATATTATGATGCAGGGAACTCAAACCCAGTGTTCTGAGACAACCTAGAGGGGTGGGAGATGGGAGGGTAGTTCATCAGGGAGGGGACATATGTATACCTATGGCTGATTCATGTTGATGTATGGCAGAAACCAACACAATATTGTAAAGCAATTATCCTTCAATTAAAAATAAAAAAAGATGCAGGGGTAGCCCAGAGAAATCCCGCAATTATTGAAGGGTTTTAAGGAGGTGGTATACATGGTAAAATTAGTATTAAGAACTCTTTGAGAGTGGTATTTTAGGAGTCAGCAGACTGTGACCCACACCTGCCACCTAAATAGAGTTTTATTGAGACACATCCATGCTGTTCATTTATGTATCATTATGGCTGCTTTCGTGTAGTAATAGCAGTGTTGAGTAGTTTGGACAGAGAGAGCATGGCCCATAAAAACAAAGATAATTACTCTCTGTCCTTTGCAGAAAAGGGGATTTGCTTGATCCTCTAATATGTTAGATTGATTTTTAGGGAAGTTAATGCAGGATCAGAGACCAATCATGATGCTGTTGCAGTAGGAGAAACAAGAGTTGCTAAAGGGTTAAATTGGTTATGTCTTCCCCAAACTAGACCAAGAGTATGAGAAAGTTTAGAGAATTAGGAAGGGAAATGAGAGCAGTATTAGAAATGGTTTAACTTGGAGCCACCTATTGGATATTCATGTGACTTAGTGGGACAGTTCATGGTACATGCAGATCTACATCTTAGCAGAGAAGTCTTCGTTAGGAATATGTATTTATACAGATGTGTGTGTTCTGAGAAGAAAAGGTTGAAAAGGAAGGAAAACCAGGAGAGAGTAGTTTCTCAGAAGCAGAAGAAAAAGATTTTTGAAAGACTGGCCACAGGTATTAAATGATAGAGATATTAAGTACAAAAAGACTGACAAATACATCTACTTTGGTTTTAGCACAGAAGTAGGACAGAAGTGGATGACTGTGGGTTTAAAGAGCAAGCAGGACGTAAGGAAGAAGAGCCATTTGTCAAAAGTGCTCTTTAAAAAAAGCTCAACTTTTTTTAATTTTAAAAAAGTCAAGAAAAATGATAAAAACAGATAAGATTATTCAGGATTAAAGGAGTTTTAAAGACAAAAAGAGTTAAACTCAATTATAAACTGAGAAAGAAAGTTGTAAGGGGTTCATTAACAGAGTGAGGTTCCTGAGAGCTAGAAAGTTTAGGTATTAATATTAGCTCTTCTTCTGAAATCAGGAAGATGAAAAAAATTGAAATAAATTAAGAGGACTGACAGAAGTTATTGAGGACCCAACAGAAAGTAGAAACCACAATGTTTTGGTTGCATCTCTCAACATTCAGTAAATTGGATCTGGCAGATAGACAAGGGAACGATAGCTTTCAGAATATTGGTATAGGTTTAGTTATAGAATCAAGAGTTGGTAAGGATTGAACTGATGTTAGGAAATAGCTAATAAGCTGGAAGAAAGTAGAGGAGATCCTGTGAATCAGAAAGTAGATGTGGTCGGTGATAAGAAGTTTGAACAATGATTCTCAGCCTTGGCTACATATTACAATACTGATATTCTGGTCCCATCCATAGAGGTTTTGATATATTGGTCTGGGATTGCTGGAACTTTTAAAATGTTGCAGGTGATTAATATCCAGCCAAGGTTGAGAACCATTGACCTTATCAGTATGTTAGGACGGTGGTTTATTGAATGAGCAGCAGACACTCTTCAGATAAATTTCATAAGGAAGTCTACTTTGTAAAACTTCTTAAAGTAGAGCTACAGTGAAGATTCTGCTGACTTCTCTCCCATTCATATCTAAGAGCCCTCTCCAAGGGCTCTACAGAACAGAATTGGAAAGTCACTGGACTAGGAGGTTGTGGTCAGAGTATAAACTATTAAGGAAGAGTTTGACTTTTAAAGGTAGAATAGTTATAAATGATTAAAACACCCAGAATGTGGCCATGGTAATGGATTGATGCCGTAAAATGCAAGTGAAGGTATGAAGTTATGTATCAAGGAAATACAGGTCTTGGGTTTTGAGTAAACCACAAATACCTAATAGTTTGTCTAGAACACGTATGTGCTAGGAGTGTTTCTAGTTTCTAAGAAACTAGAAATTGATATAGGTGACTTATTTCTTTAGATTTGGCATAGTATAATACAGTGTTTATTTTACTTAAAAACAAAGTTAAATGAAAATATTCTTTTTGCATTTCTAAAGGTGTAAAATGATAAAACTTGTTTCAGGACTATATAGTATATTTCTTAAACAGTGAAATAAATAGTTTACTTAATATTTACTTACTAAAAGGGAAGTTTTAATGTATTTCAAGTAAAATTTACTGTGCCATTAACAGTCACTGTAAAAGAAAGGTGTAAAGATTTTAAACAGATGAGCTTTATATTGATACCAAATACTCCATGGGGTACTATTCTCTAAATGTATTAAAGTTGTTCCCTTTGGACTTTCTTAAAGGTATTAAGGACCAGATAAATGCAGAACCTTTTAGGAACAGCTGTGAGCTAACAGCAGGTGATTCTGTGGTCTGTAGTGACTACATGCTGAGGGTTTGTTTTTTTTTTTTTTTTTAATGTGGCATAAATGGCTAATCATTGTGCCCTTGTCTAAGGCATGCAATATCATCTTCAAGTACTTTTTTGGCCAAAGATTTCTAAGCAGTGTCCGTAATAAGCTCAGTATTGGACTGAACAAGTCTGATTTGAAAACTATTGGCAGGAGTAGCTGTAATTATTAAATTTACTAAAGAATAAAGCAAGGTAGTGAAGTTGGCTTTTTGTCAAATGGCAGTAGTCTTATTAGCAAAAAGTCATCATTTGCAGGGTCACAGTGAAAGGAGGCTCCAAAGGATTCATTCTGTCTTAATTATAGTTTCACCTATACATATTATGCAAAGCTAATATTTAAAGCATTTGCCAAAATTAACTTCCTCTGCATGTTCTGTTATAGTGCAGTGAATTGCAGCAGCTTTTTATGTCTTGCTGCTTTTGTGTGCCATAATAATCTGTAATTATGGGTTTGCTGCAAATGCTGTAGGGTTTGTTTAATCTGACGATCTGAAAAGACAACCTTGAATAGATTTATTTAAATGAATGATAGTTACCCAATGCATTAGAAGCATTGATATCTTCATTTTGCATTTTCTCACAAGGCTAGTTATTTTAGAATTTCATTTTTAATTTCTAAATTAGAGAATTTCATGTTTTTTATATCTAAGTATATATGTAGAAAATATGTATGTTCAGTAGCTTATGATTCAAAATAAATCTAAGTAAACCTAACTGCCAAATTAACAAGTTGAAAGGTGGTTTTTTTTTAATCCTTTTATATTTACAGATATCCTGAATTTAGCGAAGCAGTTTAGGAAAGAAAATGCTTTTACCTACTTCTGAAATCTAAGTTCATTTGTTAAATGTTCTTGGTGTTAGTAATTATGACATTTGTGAACAAGCTCACTAAACTGCGTTCTGACTGTCTCTTTCCTTGAGGGGAGCATGTATGGGACGGACAGGACCTAGACTTGGGTCCTATTTTAGGGAAGGAGCTGGCTCATTCTTACAGTTTAGTTATAGGCAAGTTTGCAAAAGGAACTCATAAAACCTTTGTGACTTACAGTGCTCTCAAAATTGATTTGTAGTGTTTCAGTTATATCAGGCTTTGTATATGAGTTTTCAATTCATCTTTACCAAAAACCCCATGTTATCCTTAGAGAAAAATGGAGTTTAAGAAGTTTTATGTGACTTGTCCATGATCACAGAAGAAGCCAAAGTTAGAAATTCTTCTCTTTTCTACAGTCTATTTAATTACACTCTTTTGCTTCTTGAGAAATGTTCTGCAAAGATTCACTGCCTAAATGAGTCACCTGTTTGTCACTCAAAAGGAAGAAGGGAAAAAAGTTTTCCTTCATCAAAAACTTAATTTAATCATATTTTTCTATTACTATTTAAAACATGGCTTAGTTTATTTATTTTTTCAATGCTTAGTTTAAATGAGTTTTTCCAGTTGATCTTCACCATTTATTAATTTATGCTAAGTACTACTTTTTTGTCTCTGTATGCAGAAAAAAACTTTTTTGAATGCATTGTTTCCTTATGTCAAAGTAATTTGCCAAAAGAAAAGAACAGTTTAACAAAAGAGAAAAATATGGATATTTGAGTTGTGATAAAGATGAAAATAACACTGCCGCAATGTGATATCATCTGTGGCAAATCCCTGAACTTGTGAACACATTTGTCTTCTTGTGCAAAATGAGAAGTATTGGCTAGTTTATCTGTAAGGCCTCTTACATTTGGAACACTCATTATATTTTAAGTTACAATTAGAGAAGCAAAAGACAGACACTAGATTCAGATTACCCGTTTCTCATCATTTAGTGACATATCTTTTTGCTTTACCGTAATAGGTCTTGAAAATGTAGTATTGAATTAAGATTAGTCACTTAGTTTGTTATCTAGTGTTAAAATAGCTCATTTTCAGAGCTAGCCCTAACTATAATCAAAGAACAGCTTGATAAAACTGGAACTTTTTAAGGTAAATTGAAGAATGTTTATATATACATATATATAATAAAACTTGATTGATTATGGAAGAAGATTAAAATTTTGACACAGTAACATTTCCAAATCAATAAAAGTCCAAAGAAAATTGTTCTTTTTTATATTCAAAATAATGAAGAAGATGTTATTGGTATTAATGGCATAGCTGCTGACTTCTTGCTTACTCTTTGCCTGTACCCAGGGGTGTCCGTTCTGAATCTTCCAGGCTATAGCCTGGAATATATGACACTATTTGTCTCTCTTGCCTCTTTTAAAGTAACCATACCAACAGTGTACAACTTGGTTCCCTTATGAACTTTTAAAACTTGAGTTTACTCTCTTTCTTTTTCCCTTTACTCTCCTTCTGTGTTATTTGTCTTCCTTTCTCCCTCCCCTCCATTTTCCTCTTCCTTCAAGTCCTGACGTTAGGCTCCTTGCCTCTTCAGGCCTCTTACTGCTGTATTCTTTGAGTTTTCTATTTTTAACATTTCCTATGGGTTGTTTTTTTTTTTAAGTTATTCATATAGATGTACTCCTTATCTGTTTACTGCCTTAGAAAAATAAGCAAGCCATAAATATTTTTCCTTTAAAATTTCCTTGGCATATGCAGGCTACACTGACTCACTGTTTAAATTGATCCTGACTCCTGAAGTTTAGTTGAAAGATCACTTTTTTCTGACTCTTTTACATCATCCATATAAGCCATAGTTAAATGACATTTAAGGCATGTTACAAACTATGTCTTTGCATCTCCTGATAAGATAAGAAACTTTATCAGTTGGATTTTGTTGATTTTTTAATCTGGGAGCAAAGCTATTTCACATGTTAAAACACTTTTGAACCTTCTTTGAAGGTATGATGTACATTTAAGGGCCTCAATTTAAATCATTAATATGAATCCATAAGCAAAAATTTTTAAAATGGCTTTCTTATAAAAATTAACAAAACTTTATCTGAGTAGTTTTCTTCTTCTTTGCCATCATTCTTGTAGTTCATATGCTACATTGAAAATATTTCCTCAAATATTTGCTGTAATATTTGAATGTGATTTTGATGTGATGGAATCCCTGTTTGCTGTTTCATTATTATATGACTCTCTAGGAAGCAGCAGTATTCTCACTCACTCATATTTTTCTTTATTCCTAGTGAAAACTCAAATGCAGCAAGGATTAATCTCCATAGCTGCCCGCACTGTTATTACACATCTGGTGAATCACTTGGGCCATTATCCAATGAGTGGTGGTCCTGCTATGTTAACAAGTCAGGTGTGTGAGAATCACGACAATCATTACAGTGAAAGCACTGAACTTTCCCCTGAACTCTTCGAGAGTCCAAATATTCAGTTCTTTGTGTTAAACAATACAACCTTAGTGTCCTGTATCCAGATCAGAGCTGAAGAGAGTATACCTGGAGGAGGTTTATCTGCTGGTCTTGCATCAGCCAATTCAAATGTCAGAATTATAGTACGTGATCTTTCTGGAAAATATTCATGGGATTCTGCCATCCTGTATGGACCACCTCTTGTAAGTGGTCTGTCAGAACCTACATCTCTCGTACTTTCATTGTCTCACCAAGAGAAGCCAGAAGAGCCTTCTGCATCTCATGAATGCTTAGAAGATATAACAGTTAAAGATGGGATTTCCCTCCAGTTTAAAAGAAGTTTTAGAGAAACTGTACCAACTTGGGACACGATAAGAGATGAAGAAGATGTTCTTGATGAGCTTTTGCAGTATTTAGGTGTAACCAGTCCTGAATGCTTACAGAGAACTGGAGTCTCACTTAATATCCCTGCTCCACAGCCTGTGTGCATTTCTGAAAAACAGGAGAATGACGTTATTAATGCTATCCTTAAGCAGCATACAGAGGAAAAAGAATTTGTTGAGAAACACTTTAATGACTTAAACATGAAAGCTGCAGAACAAGATGAACCAACACCTCAGAAACCTCAATCAGCATTTTATTATTGCAGATTGCTTCTTAGTATATTGGGAATGAATTCCTGGGACAAAAGGTAAGCATAAAGGACAGGTTTTTCCTTTTTTAAAAAGAAATACTAGTCTTATTCATCTTACGATCAGCATTTTAGTCTCCATTCTTTCCATCACTAAATTTTACCTACCAATTAGTTCTTTGACCAGTAGGCAGATTTTCTTTCTTTTTTTAGTCCACTGAGTCATAATCAGGTTTCAGAGGAATAAGAAGATAATTGAATGTAATGAATTAACTCTTAACATTTTCATAATGACTAGTATAACTGTCTGACTTAGAACACATACCTCAAATAATTAAGAAAAATCTTCTTTCCAACCTTCATGTAAGCTAATAGGAAAAACTGTTTTTTCTTACAACACTTCTGACACCAAATGTGTGAGTTTCTCACACCAGGCAGTTTCAACAATACCTGGAGTTGCCACAGACAAGTTAAGAGCTTAGACTGATGAGATTGCCATCTACTTCAGACACCAGTTGCAAGTCTGGGTAAATCAGGGGTCCCCACAACCCCCTTCTTGGATTTGATAATTAATTATAATGACTCTTAAGACATTTACTTAGGTTTATCAGTTTGTTATAAAGGACAATTAAAGGATATAGATGAGCAGCCAGATGAAGAGGTAAGTGGAGTAAAGTCTGGAAGGATTCCAAGTGTGGAAATTCTGTCCCTGTGGAGTTGGGGTGTGCCACCCTCCCAGCACAGTGAATGTGTTCAACCAGGAAAGCTCTCTGGATCCCGTTGTTGAGGAATTTTTATGGAGGTCCTACCGTGTATGCATAATTGATTATTAACTCAATTCTCTAGTTCTTCTCTCTCCTCAGAGGCAGGGTTGAAAGTTTCAAGCTTGCTCTTTCTGGTGGCTTACTCTTCTGGTGATGAGGCCCCATCCTGAAGTTAACGAGACCACCACCGAGCGTTACCTTATTAGAACAAAAGTAAAAGGAAACTCCAGAGGTTTTAGGAAGTCTGTGTAAGACTTTACTGTCACCTCCTATACTCAGGAAATTACAAGAGTTTTAGGAGCTCTGTTTAAGGAATTGGGGACACAGGCCCAGTGTATATTTCTTACTGTGTCATATAAGCCTAATTTTTTTATTTTTTAGACAAACAGTGATATGATACTTTCTTGTTTGTATCAAAGAAATTAACTCAGGATTTAACATCAAATCACAAAAAGAATTTAGATTTAATTTTTTTAATGTTATTTAATGTTGTTTTCTTTCATGCATATTGCAAAACCTCATTAAAAACAGAGTTTTGTAGGAAGTTAAGTAGGAGTTAAATGAAAAGGCATGAGACTTAAATCAGAAGATCCAGGTTAGAGAAACTTAAACTTTGAGCCTCGGGCCACAGTCTGCAGATTGAGGAAATAACTCCTACCTCACATGATGGTGAGAATTAAATTAGACAATGTAAATAAAATAGTAAAACTGTACACTGTAGAAGTATAAGTTGTAACTGTAAACTATACAAGTATAAGCATTATTAGCATACATTTATTTTTTTAATTTCTGTAATACTAAAAGCTTATAGGGAAGTGAAAGAAGAAATGTTTTTATATATATAATGTATTTTCAGTTTATAGTAGGGCAGCTCAGATATAACTATGAATAAATCTTAAAGTAAGTCAAATGCATGTGAAGCATTAAATTGGAATTCTACTTGCTTACCTAGTGTTTATAATCTTACTTAGTTTAAATACTTCCATTTATTAAAAGAGTATATCCTCTGCCTTATGGGAAAGCCAGGTTATATCAGGATCACAATTTGGTATGTCCAGTACAGGTAATTGCTACTAATTTAAATTTATTCTACTCTCTTTTCGGAGAAGGCAATGGCACCCCACTCCAGTACTCTTGCCTGGAAAATCCCACGGACGGAGGAGCCTGGTGGGCTGCAGGCCATGGGGTCGCTAAGGGTCAGACACGACTGAGTGACTTTCCTTTTAAGCATTAGAGAAGGAAATGGCAACCCACTGCAGTGTTCTTGCCTGGAGAATCCCAGGGATGGGGGAGCCTGGTGGGCTTCTGTCTTTGGGGTTGCACAGAGTCGGACACGACTGAAGCGACTTAGCAGGAGCAGCAGCTACTCTCTTTTGCTGTTCAATGGCCCATATATTGTTTCTTGAGAAAAATTAGAGAAGGGAAGCTCTGTTTTACTTTCATGAATGTAATTTATATATATTCAGCACCTGTATAATGTATTTGGTAAAATTTACACACTGCTTTGTAGTGTAAAAAATGCATATAATGTAAAACAAGAAAGAAACAAATTCCATCTGGATGACGCATCCCTATCTGGTAAAGAGTTAGATTTTGTGAAATGTTTCCCATGAGGGACAACTTTCTCACACATTTTTATGAAACTTGAGAAGGAACCTACAAAGTACTTTTATCCATTTTTCTGAATATGAGTTTGGGAAACTCACAGCATCTTCAAAGAGACATTTACATGGTCAAGAGAATAATGATGCACAAGCAGAATTGTATGAAGGACTCAGTAGAAATAATGACATATATTCTTTACATTTTTTGTAGGGTCTGTTCTCCTTTGTGTTAGAAGTATGAAAAAGCAAGGACAGTGTAACAATTGCATGAGTAGAGTGGAAAGTGTTTCCAGGACTGTCATGTCATTCACTGCAAAGATGATGAACATGTTTATGAATCTCTCTATTTAGGAGGAGCTTTCATCTCCTGAAGAAAAATGAAAAACTACTTAGAGAACTTAGGAACTTGGACTCAAGACAGTGGTAAGTCATTGAGAAATTTTCAAGTCTATATCTAGCACATCATCTGTTTCTATTCATGATGTGAATAATAATGTATTGTGTGTTGTTGAATTATAAATTTCTGAACACAAACTTTTTTCATTTACGCATATCTTAGAAATAATAAGCATTTTTTAAAAATGTACAGCTACATTTAAATGTTTGGTATCTTTGGATTATTTATATCTTTTTATATACCTCAGAGTCATCTTCTGAGTTGAATAAATCTGATTGAACCTATAAAATGTCCTTTAGTTTCCCCATACTTAGATATTCCCTTTTGATGAGTATAAGAGGCCAAAGTGAAATGCCTGGTGTAAATAAGCTAGTAGCTACGAAAATATTAGTGAAATGAAGAAGATGGAGATGGTTTGTCATATTGCTATAAACCTGATTTCTTTTTAAAACCTTGGATATATACCCATTTTAATGTGGTTTTTGGTGTGAAAACCTTGTTATATCATTATTTTAATAATCTCCAGATTCCTGGTGTATCTGGATGCAATTTCCTGGGAAACTCATACTAGAAACTACAAAATATTACTTAACTGAAATTCCCATATGGTCAACTTACATATGCGTACTACTTTTCTTTTTAGGTTCATAAAAATAAAATTTACGAATAGGAGTTTTGGGCAGTATAGCTAGAAAGACATTAGTAAAGCAATACTTCAGATGTTACCATTATTAAGAATGCTTTATATTTCTGAAATTTGAAATCCACAACCTCTTTAACATTCACATTTCTTAACTGTCTCAACATCTTGCTTGAGTGGTGTTATATACTTTCGTGTCTACAGTTTTTGCTTTTCATGTTCTCCCAGTCAGTTTGCCCACCCACCACTGATTCCACTTGCCTGCCTGTCAAGCAAATTCACATATTGTTAACCATTTTTAAAACGCCTTCTCTTACAGCATCGAAACTGTTGTTTATAGATATATATTTCTGTAACCAGTTCTTTAATCAGAATCATTCTTAACATCTGCTTTCTCTACTCCTAGGCAGCAGTACATTACTAGAGAAAATTATCAGAACAATATGATACAGGGAGTTACTGTAGATTCATGCATCTTTACTTCGACAATGCTATCTCTGTTGTTTGGCAAATTTTTTATCCCTTGATCACTTTTATAATACTTTACTTCTTAAAGTAATTATTATAAACCACTTCTTTGTTCCTCAAGCTATCCGTATAGTCAGAAGTCATCTCTATATTCTGACCATTGAGAAACTAGTTTGTAACAAGCCATTCACCCTGCTGTCACTATTCTGTAGGAATGCAAAGTGAAGAAGATGATTCAGACCATTCCCACATCAAACACACATACCTTACATCTTCGTTTTTTAAATTTCTCTGTACTGAACCATCTTCTCTTGCTCGTTTTCTTGGTCAGAAAAGCACTTTTTTTTCTTTCTATGCTTCTTCTTCCTACTTTCTTAGTCTGCTCTAGGATCTTTAGAAAGTTATTTCTTCTTTATCTTGTATTTCTACTTCTCTTGCTGTAAGTTTGTTACATGTTTAAAACAAAACTTTCCTCAGTTTTTATCCTTTCAAGCTATAGTTCATCCCTTTCATGTTTTTACTGCCAAATTTATAGAAAAATGTAGTTTTTATTCACTTCCAGTCATTCTTGTTTTTCCTTGTTTTTAGCTTTCCTCAGAATAATTTTTTAAAATAATGTATGATTTCTTTGGCTATTACAGAAAATAGAAGAATAACACCATTATTATTCTTAAGACTATTGTTAACATTTCTTTATGTATTTTAGTCTTTCTTTTTGATAGACATATATATCATTTTTGTTTTACAAAGTTGTAATCATAGTAATATGTAGGAAGTTATGTCTTTAAAAAAAACTGTATTGTGAGTGTTTTCTTCTGCTGTTTTGATATTCTTCAAAAAAAATATTTTTATAGCACCGAGTTCTACGAATTTTTGACATGAGTTTTTATTTCTTGCCCTATGGTAGATTCCTAGAAATAGAATTCTTAGGTCAAAGCATAAGAACTTATTTCAGGCCATATGTATTATAAACTTGCTTTCCAGTAAGTACTGATTTCTAATCCCACCAACATTGTGTAACTGCAGCCTGTTCAGCACAAGATATTAATCACATTTTCTTAATTTTTATGATTTGAGGGGCAGATCATGGTGTCTTATTAGCCTATAGTTTTTAAATACTAGTGAAGTTAATATTTTTCATATATTTGTAAAAAAATTTTAATCCGTTTCCAAATTCTCTCTTACTGTCCTTTTCCTCTTTAGGAATTTTTATTAATTGTAAGAGCTCTCTTACATGTGTGTATGTCTTAAGGATTAATTTTTGTGTTTATTGTGGGAGTTCTTCTAGTTTAGTAGTCAACATCTTCAGGTTGCTTAACATAGAGGTTTTTCATTTTTATGTAGTAATTATTATCTCTCAATCTTCTTTTTAATTTCTGTAATTGTGCTTAGAGAGTTCTGTCTTCAAATCAATTAGTTACATTTCTTTCTAGACTTCTAAGTATTTATATTAATATTTTATCCCATCTGGAATGTATTTTGATTTATGGAATGAGAAATGGAACCACATTGAAAGTTGGAAAATAGTCTATTTCTATAATTTGTTTTAGAATTTGTTAAAGATCATATCTTTCCCATTGACTTGATATTGTCTTTGTCAAATATTAAGATGTTTCAGGGCTATCTGTTTATTGCTATTAATTTGTCAATTTTCTGGAGATGTTACTGTTTATTACAGCTTTATAATTTAGTATCTGATAGGATCAGTCTTCTTCCTCATCTCATCCACACACATTCTTCTTTTTGTAGATGTTCTTACCTGTTTTTTCTTCCAGAGTTTTGTTAGAATTACGATGTTGTTTTCCAGGGGGAAAACATCCCATTGATATTTTGATTGGATTTGCAATAAAACTTTCCTGTGGAAAGAGTAAACACCCTTATTATTATCATTCTTCCCATTCATAATCATAGAGTGTTTTTTATTTGTTCCGAGGCCCGGACATTACTTTTAGGGGTATATTTTACTTTTGTGTTGCTATTCTGAGTAGAATCTTTCCCCTCACTGTATTTTGTATCCAGATACCTTAACGAATTCTCTTATTGATTTTTTTTTTTTTGCCATTACCAAATCAAAAATCTATTTATTTTAATTAAGGCTAATTACTTTACAATATTGTAGTGGTTTTGCCATACATTGACATGAATCTGCCACGGGTGTACATGTATTCCCCATTCCTAACCCCCCTCCCACCTCCCTCCCCATCCCATCCCTCTGGGTCATCCCAGTCCACCCTGGAATGACTCTTATTGATTTTAAACGTTTTATAGTTGTCTCACTCTTAGACACTCCAGTACTCTTGCCTGGAAAATCCCATGGGTGGAGGAGCCTGGTGGGCTGCAGTCCATGGGGTTGCTACGAGTTGGATACGACTGAGCGCCTTCACTTTCACTTTTCACTTTCATGCATTGGAGAAGGAAATGGCAACCCACTCCAGTGTTCTTGCCTGGAGAATCCCAGGGACGGGGGAGCCTGATGGGCTGCCGTCTATGGGGTCACACAGTCGAACACGACTGAAGTGACTTAGCGGTAGCAGCATAATCATTTTCTGCAAATCATCTCCTTTCAAAAAGTAATGACAAAAAAAGGTTATGATTTCTTTTGCTTATATCATCATGTCTTATCACACTGATTAAAACTTTCACTACAGTTTTAAATAGCTATAGGAAGACTGGTCATCCCTTGTCTTTTCTACTTTTAATAGAAATGACTCTTCTATTTAATCTGTAAGTAAAATATTGGTTATTAGTTTGAAATAGATTATTTTTATCCTGCTGAAAAAGTAGCTTGTTTCCTCTGGGAAGACCCAGAGGGATCGGGTGGAGAGGGAGGTGGGCGGGGGGACCGGGATGGGGAATACCTGTAAATCCATGGCTAATTCATTTCAGTGTATGACAAAAATTACTGTAATGATGTAAAGTAATTAGCCTCCAACTAATAAAAATAAATGGAAAAAAAAATAAAGTAAATATTGCTCAAAAAAAAAAAAAGCTTGTTTCCTATGAAATTTTATAATGAAAAGTGTTAAATGTTGTTGGAATCCTTTTAAGCATCAATTCCAAGTTTTTATATATTTTTATTTACTTTGCATTCAGCCTTTGCTTTCTTACCTAGTTGATACATATTTATTAGATTGTTTATATTAAATAATTATTGCATCCTTGGGATAAACCTTCCTTGGTCCTATGACTTCTTGCTGGGTTAAATTTACTAGAATTTCATATGTAATTAGGGCATGGTTTATCTATTAGAATATTTTAGTTAAACTTTTGTCTGTTCTCATGTTTTTAAAATTAATGTTACAGCCAGATACATAAAATAAATATTCAGTGCAGTTCAGTCACTCAGTCGTGTCTGACTCTTTGTGACCCTGTGAACCGCAGTACACCAGGCCTCCCTTTCCATCACCAGCTCCTAGAGTTCATGTAAACTCATGTCCATTGAGTCAGTGATGCCACCCAACCATCTCATCCTCTTGTCGTCCCCTTCTCCTCCCGCCTTCAATCTTTCCCAGCATCAAGGTCTTTTCCAATGAGTCGGTTCTTCGCATCAGGTGACGAAAGTATTGGAGTTTCAACTTCAAAATCAGTCCTTCCGAGAACACTCAGGACTGATCTCCTTTAGGATGGACTGGTTGGATCTCCGTGAAGTCCAAGGGACTCTCAAGAGTCTTCTCCAACACCACAGTTCAAAAACATCAATTCTTCAGCACTCAGCTTTCTTTATAGTCCAACTCTCACATCCCTACATGACTACTGGAAAAACCATAGCCTTGACTAGACAGACCTTTGTTGGCAAAGTCATGTCTCTACTTTTTAATATGCTGTCTAGGTTGGTCCTAACTTTCCTTCCATGGAATAATCGTCTTTTAATTTCATGCTGTAGTCACCATCTGCAGTGATTTTGGAGCCCAAAAACATAAAGTCAGCCACTGTTTCCACTGTTTCCCCATCTATTTACCATGAAGTAATGGGACCAGATGCCATGATCTTAGTTTTCTGAATGTTGAGCTTTAAGCCAACTTTTTCACTCTCCCCTTTCACTTTCATCAAGAGGCTTTTTGGTTCCTCTTCACCTTCTGCCATAAGGGTCGTGTCATCTGCATATCTGAGGTTATTGATACTTCTCCCAGCAATCTTGATTCCAGCTTGTGCTTCCTCCAGTCCAGCATTTCTCATGATGTACTCTGCATATAAGTTAAATAAGCAGGGTGACGATATACATCCTTGACATACTCCCTTTCCTATTTGGAACCAGTCTGTTGTTCCATGTCCAGTTCTAACTGTTGCTTCCTGACCTGCACCTTCTCAAGAAGCAGGTCAGGTGGTCTGGTATTCCCGTCTCTTTCAGAATTTTCCACAGTTATTGTGATCTACACAGTTAAAGGCTTTGGTAGATGTTTTTATGGAACTCTCTTCTTTTTTTGAAGATCCAGCAGGTGTTGGCAATTTGATCTCTGGTTCCTCTTCCTTTTCTGAAACCAGCTTGAACATCTGGAAGTTCACAGTTCATGTATGCTGAAGCCTGGCTTGGAGAATTTTGAGCATTACTTTACTAGTGTGTGAGATGAGTGTAATTGTGCAGTAGTTTGAACATTCATTGGCATTGCCTTTCTTTGGGATTGGAATGAAAACTGACCTTTTCCAGTCCTGTGGCCACTGCTGAGTTTTCCAAGTTTGCTGACATATTGAGTGCAGCACTTTCACAGCATCATCTTTTAAGATTTGAAATAGCTCAACTGGAATTCCATCACCTCCACTGGCTTTGTTTGTAGTGATGCTTTCTAAGGTCCACTTGACTTCACATTCCAGGATGTCTGGCTCTAGGTGAGTGATCACACCGTTGTGATTATCTGGGTCGTGAAGATTTTTTTTGTACAGTTCTTCTGTGTATTCTTGCCACCTCTTCTTAATATCTTCTGCTTCTGTTAGGTCCATACCATTCCTGTCCTTTACTGAGCCCATCTTTGCATGAAATGTTCCATTGGTATCTCTAATTTTCCTGAAGAGATCTCTAGTATTTCCCATTCTGTTGTTTTCCTCTATTTCTTTGCACTGATCACTGAGGAAGGCTTTCTTATCTCTCCTAGCTATTCTTAGTGCATTCAAATGGGAATATCTTTCCTTTTCTCCTTTGCTTTCCATTTTGCTTTTTTGCATTTCTTTTTCTTGGGGATGGTCTTGATCCCTGTCTCCTGTACAGTGTTGCAGACCTCCATCTATAGTTCATCAGGCACTCTGTCTATCAGATCTAGTCCCTTAAATCTATTTCTCACTTCCACTGTATAAATCATAAGGGATTTGATTTAGGTCATACCTGAATGGTCTAGTGGGTTTTCCCTCCTTTCTTCAGTTTAAGTCTGAATTTGACAATAAGGAGTTCAGGATCTGAGCCACAGTCAGTTCCTGGTCTTGTTTTTGATGACTGTATAGAGCTTCTCCATCTTTGGCTGCAAAGAAGATAATCAATCTGATTTTGGTGTTGGCCAACTGGTGATGTCCATGTATAGAGTCTTGTCTTGTTGGAAGAGGGTGTTTGCTATAACCAGTGTGTTCTCTTGGCCAAACTCTATTAACCTTTGCCCTGCTTCATTCTGTACTCCAAGGCCAAATTTGCCTGTTACTCCAGGTGTTTCTTGACTTCCTACTTTTGCATTCCAGTCCCCTATAATGAAAAGGACATCATCTTTGGGTGTTAGTTCTCAAACATCTTGTAGGTCTTCATATACCCAGTCAACTTCAGCTTCTTCAGCATTACTGGTCGGGGCATAGTCTTGGATTACCATGATGTTGAATGGTTTGCTTTGGAAGTGAACAGAGATCATTCTGTTGTTTTTGAGATTGCATCCAATACTGCATTTTGGACTCTTTTGTTGACTATGATGGCTACTCCATTTCTTCTAAGGGAGTCTTGCCCACAGTAGTAGATATAATGGTCATGTGAGTTAAATTCACCCATTCCAGTCCATTTTAGTTCACTGATTCATAAAATGTCGATGTTCACTCTTGCCATCTCCTGTTTGACCACTTCCAATTCGCCTTGATTCATGGACCTAATATTCCAGGTTCTTATGCAATATTGCTCTTTACAGCATTGGACCTTGCTTCTATCACCAGTCACATCCACAACTGGGTGTTGTTCTTGCCTTGGCTCCATCCCTTCATTCTTTCTGGAGTTATTTCTCCACTGATCTCCAGTAGCAAATATGCCCCAATAGGGCACCTACTGACTTGGGGAGTTCATCTTTCAGTGTTCTCTCTTTTTGTCTTTTCATACTGTTCGTGGGGTTTCTCAAGGCAAGAATACTGAAGTGATATGCCATTCCCTTCTCCACATTTTGTCAGAACTCTCCACCATGACCCATGGGTGGCCCTACATGGCATGGCTTAGTTTCATTGAGTTAGACAAGGCTGTGGTCCATTTGATTAGATTGGTTAGTTTTCTGTGATTGTGGGTAACACATAGTTACCCATATTATTTTTATATTGTATCATTGTGGTACATTTGTACAATGATGACCCAATATTGATATGTTATATTAACTGAATTTTATGTTAGAGTTCACTCTTGGCATTGTATATTGTATGAGATTATGAGATTTAACAAATGTATAATGACACGTGTACACCATTCGGGCTTCCCCCATGGCTCAGCAGTCAAGAATCCACCTGCAGTGCAGGTGACACAAGAGACGTGGGTCGGGATGATCACCTGGAGGAGGGCATGTCAGCCCACTCCAGTATTCTTGCCTGGAGAATCCCATGGACAGAGGAGCCTGCTGGGCTGTAGTCCATGTGGTCACAAAAGACAGACACGAATGAAGCGACTGAGTGCACATACCCCATTACAGTATAATACAGAGTAGTTTCTGCCCTAAAAACCTCATGAGTATTATATCCCCTAAAAATGCAATACTGTTGTCTGTTCTCTCTTTGTTTTTTTTTATCATGTGTCTGTTCCCTCTAAGTGTTCTTTTCCCCTGGCTTCAAAAGTCATGTTAAAATTACCTTGTTCTGAAGTGAAATTTTTGTTTTATTCCTTAGTGACTTCCCAGTGCCTGATCAGACTCTTGAGAGCTCAGGCCATACCAGCCAATCTTGGCCATTCATGGTTTCTTTACATTACCGTATGCTTTTCTGTTTCTTGGTTTCTGCTAAACTACTTCCATTCTCATATATAGCTGGAGTATATGGAGGACATCATCACTGAGACAGCATAGATTCTCTTTTTGATACTATATGCCAAATGAACACAGGACATTTATTTTGCTTTTTTATAAGATTTAAATAATGAAACCAGTTCCCTTTCTTCTTCTGACATAATGGGTTCAAGTAAAAATTCATTCTAATTATGTGATAGTAAGGCAACTTTGAGCTTCTTCTTAAGCCAAGAATCTGGAAACAAACCTGATTATTTGTTTGCAGGATTAGGGAGAAAGAAAAGGAAAAGATACTTTATAGTCTTATCTCTTCAACCATTTATAGATCCTCTGTTTTCTTTGACTAAATTAACTCATTCCTATTCTTCATGGTTGAACTACCATATTTTTAAATTTCAAATCTCAATTTTTTTTTTATTCTTTCTATTGCAATGTATATATAGGGAATCAGAGTGCTTGTAACTTAGCATATTTCACTTTTAACTTTCCAATAGTAAGCTCATAATGTTTTGCCAGTACTCGAATTATAGAATATTTGTGCCTACAAGTTCACTTCACTCACTTTTTTCTAATCTTTTTTACTTCATTCACTTTTGTGGTACATAATTATTTAATGGCAATCTGATATACACCGAGCATTTTAGCAGAAGTAGTAAGTAGAAAAATAAGAAGGAATGGTGAAAAATTAACATCTGATGTTAAAGGGCAGGTAAGGTCTCCTTCACATTAGAGGCCTGCAGTCCATGGAGTCGCAAAGAGTCAGACATGACTGGACAACCAAACAACAACAAGCTCTACTTTTACAAATTTTAAAAAGGGCATAGATAATATAAAGTGATTCCTCTTTTACTTTTGCAATTTGAAGATTTATTTTCTAAATTTTCCTATTTGGCACATGTATTTCTCTTTTTGACTTAGTAATAGGTGAACATTTGTATATAACTTTGCACAACTTTGTTAATTGTGATTTATGAGTTCTAGCCGATAGTCCTTTACCTGGAATACTGAGAACACTGAGAGGTCCCCTTTCTGCCAGGATCAGAGTTTACACATAATTCCAACTTAAATTTACTTCATACTTCTGACTTAAATCAACAGCTTTCTTGAGATATAATTCACATACCATAAGGTTCACTCAAAGTGTACATGTTTTTAGCATATTCATAAATAGCTATCACAGCAATTTAATTTTAGAGTATTTCCTTCAAAATGACTGTTATGAATAATCCTGCTATAAACATTCATGTCATTTTTTACATGGACATTTTATAGTTCTGTGAACTTTTTAATAAGATTTTTATATTTTAGACCTTAAATTTAGAGTCTGTGATGCTTTTTAATTTTTGTATATGGTGTGAGGTAAGATTCCAACTTTATTCTTTTGCATTACAGATATCCAGTTACCTCAGGACCATTTGTTGAAAATACTAATTTTTTTCTCCCATTGAATTGGTTTGGTACTGCTGCAAAAAGCCTTTTTTGTCCATTAAAAATGACACAAATGTTTATAGCAGCGTTATTCATAACAGCCGAGAAGTGAAACTGACGGAAATATCCAACAACTCATGAATGAATAAACAAAATGTAGTACATTCACAAATGCAGTATTATTCAGGGATAAGAAGAAATAAAGGGCTGACACATGCTGCAACATAGATGAATTTTGGAAACACTGTGCTAAAAATCCTGTCACAAAAGACTACATGTATATGTCTCTGCTGTGGTAGTGCCACGGGCTTCCCTGGTGGCTCAGGTGGTAAAGAGTCTGCCTGCAGTGCAGGAGACCCAGGTTCTGTCCTTGGGCTGGGAAGATCCCCTGGAGGAGGGAATGGCTACCTACTCCGGTATTCTTGTCTGGGGAATTCCATGTGCAGAGGCACCTAGCAGGCTACAGTCCAGGGGGTCACAAAGAGTCGGCCGGGAATGAACTACTTTCACTCCCATGATAGTCCCACAGTCCATTGATTGCTGTAGTTTTGTAGCAGGCTTTAAGACTGGGTAAGACTGGGAATTATGAGTCCTCTGACTTCATTCTTCTTTTTCAAGATTATTTTGATTATTTGTAATTCTTAGCATTTTCTTGTGAATTTTAGGATCAGCTTATCAAATTCTACAAAAAAAAAAGGAAGCTAGGATTTTTGGTAAAAGTTGTATTCAATTTATAATCAATTTGGTAAATATTATCATAGTAAGTTTTTAAGTCCATGAATATGGGATTTTTTTTAAAGATCTTTACTTTTCTTCAACAACATTTTGTGGCTTTCAGAGTATTTAAGTTTTGTACTTTTGTTAGTACAAAATATTTTTGTTAAGCATTTTTATTGTGTATTTTTGATGCTATTATAAAAGAAATAGCTTTCTTTATTTTGTTTTTGGATTGTTCATTGTTAGTTTATAAAAGTACAGTTGGTTTTTTGTATGTTGATACTATATCCTAAATCCTTTCTGAAGTCATTTACTAGCTCTAATAGCTTTTTAGTCTTTATTGCTTATACCATACAAAAATGGGAATGGGGACAGACAAATGGGGAGGAGGGAGAATTGTCGGATTAATGACATATATACACAGAAAGGAAAAAAGAACCCCTTGTACCCAAACCAACCCCCACCTCACCCTAAGACGTCTTTCTCTGAACTACCTGTAACATTTTTATTTAAAAGTCTAATATAGCAACATCAGCCCTTTTGATTACTGTTTGCATAGCATCTTTTTCCATTTCTTTTACTTTCTACTTTGTGTCTTTGAACCAGAAGTACATTGGTAGTTCTTGTTTTCTTGAGTCATTTATTGTTATCTTGGAAAGCCAAATTTCATACAAGAAGTTTGCTTTTAGGAGCATTTTTAGTTTTGGGAGAACTAAAACTAAAATGTCAGAACTTGTCAGTTATTTCATAAAGTTTTATAGTATTTATGTATGAATTTCTTATAAGTAATTTGGAGAAATGGATCATTTCTCATTCATCTCTGTCCTCCTACTTAGTTTTAGTTCTAAAACGCAGCCCCTCTAACTCTGGGATTCAGCCACATTGTACAACAGGCAGCTCTTCGGATGCTTTGTGCATTCACACCTATGAGTCTTTCCTGATACCTTCTCTTCATCTGTCAAATCTTAGTTACCTTTACCGAGCTTCATATTACCTCCTCTTTTAAATTTCTGTCTAATTTCTCAGTCAGAAGTAATCATGCTTTTCTTCTGTTCAGATCACAAATTTGTAACTTTCAGAATTTTTTACTTACAATTACTTAGATCTCTCTCTGTAGATTATAAGGTTTAATTCATTTTCATCTTTTTTAATTGTCCCATTTAGAATTTAGAAGTTTATTATTGGATGAATTAATGATTAAAAGAATGGTGAAATCTTTTGTTTTATAGCCGAGAGACACACAAGATTGCAGTATTTTATGTTGCTGAAGGACAAGAAGACAAACATTCCATTCTCACCAATACAGGAGGAAGTCAAGCATATGAAGATTTTGTAGCTGGTCTTGGTTGGGAGGTATTGTTTTTAAATTATATAAATATCATTTTATTTCTATTTGGAAGCAGCAGTTTTCTTTTTCCTTTTAGTTTATTTTAGAAGCATTATTTTAGGAGACTCGGCAACTTAACAATGGATTTGTTATTGTTTCTGCCTTATATCTCATCTACAAAGACAGCAGCAATTGGGACTTAGGAAATCTTTTGACTGTTTTATCATATAATATAGTGTCAGAGTGTGCTAAACTCATAAACTTAAAAGATCCAGATTTCCCTCATAATTATGACCATTAGACTAGTGATCTTAAAATGAAGATATAAATATTCTAGGACTGTCCCAAGGATTCAAGCTAATCATGTTGGCATGGTTAGTTTTGAGGAGATAAATTTCTAGATCCTCAACTTTACTAAAGTTAATGTATGAGAACCCTTCTACCAGTCTCTTGCCTCTCCTTTTCTGTTTTTCATCTTTGTTAAAGTATACTTCTCACTCCTGAGGCCTACATTGCCCTCTAAGGTTTGGTACCCAAAAGAGAGACAGTTCATTCAAGAGGGCATGTTCTTGAGAGACAATATCTCCAATAGCAAAGCAGGAAATATTGGAAGGTGCTGCACTTTATGTCATGCCAGCAACCAATTCATGTCGAGGTTCCTGAACCAATTTGTCTGTCTTAATAATTATAACTGGGAAGTGAGGTGTTTGTCACAGATTTGAATTAGTATGTTTATTTAAATTGTAAAATGGTGAGGCAGACATGTTCTAACAGAAAATGAATTTTATGTGGTTGATTGATTTGTCATTAATAGCAGACATTTTATATATATTGGATCAGCAAAATTAGTGCTCTGAGATTTTGAAGAATATACATATATATTCATCATATATTAAAATTTTAATTCATATTTAAAATATATATAAATGGAGGAACCTACTTTTTTAATTTTTATTTTTAATTTATTCATTGTTGGCCGTGCTGTCTTCATTACTATATGTGGGCTTTCTCTAATTGTGTCTAGTAGGGACTA
Source organism: Odocoileus virginianus (assembly GCF_023699985.2). Taxonomy (NCBI): domain Eukaryota; kingdom Metazoa; phylum Chordata; class Mammalia; order Artiodactyla; family Cervidae; genus Odocoileus; species Odocoileus virginianus. The sequence goes on from NC_069689.1 coordinate 29,717,977, forward strand.
CTATACATTGCTTTGAATGGGTTTATCATTGCAGTGGCTTCTCTTGCTGCGGAACTTGGGCTCTAGGCACGTGGGCTTCAGTAATTGTGATGTGAGGGGAAAATATATGTAAAGTATACATATATAACTATAGTATACTGGAAATTGGGCTTCCCATGTGGCTCAGTGTTAAAGAATCCGCCTGTAAATCAGGAGACATGGGTTCAATCTCTGGGTTGGAAATATCATCCCCTGGAGAAGGAAATGGCAACCCACTCCAGTATTCTTGCTTGGGAAATCCCATGGAAGAGGAGCTTTGCAGCTACAGTCCATGGGGGTCGCAAAAGAGTTTAGCAACTAAACACCACCACCACCAAGCAAATATTCATGGCAATTATATTACAAACAGGAGGGTTAAAGGACATAAAGTGACATAGGGTTTCTGTGTTTCACTCAAACTGGTAAAATGACAACATCGGTAGACTGTAATAAGGTATGTTTAATATAATAAATACCAAGAAAAACCAGTGAGAAACATACAACAGAAGATACACTCAAAATGATAACTAAAATCAGAGTTCTAAAATATGTTCCAAGTAACCCGTGGGAGATAGAAAAAATAAAACAGCAAATATGCAGAGAACAAAAAAATAAAATGGTGAGCTTATGCTCTAATATATCTGTCATTACAGGAAATATTAATGATCTAAATATAACAATTAAAATCGGCAGAGTCGGGACTTCCCTGGTGCTGCAGTGGTTAAGAATCCACCTTCCAGTGCAGGAGAAGCAGGTTTGATCCCTGGTCAGGGAACTGAGATCCCATATATTGCAGGGCAGCTAAGCCCATGCATGTGCTGCAGCTGCTGGGCCCACATGCTCTAAAGGCTGTACACCACAACCTGAGAGAGAAGCCTGCAAACCACAGCAAAGAGCTAGCATGCCGCAGTGAAAGATCCAGCATGCCGAAAGATCCCATGTGCTTCAGCTGAGACCCAAGGCAGCCAAATAAATAATTTTTTTTTTCCCAAAAATTGGCTGAGTGGATTAAAGAACATGACTCACTTATATGCACTGTAAAAGAAACTCACTTTGAGTATAATAATACAGGCTGGTAGAAAGTAAATGGACAGAAAAAATTATATTGTGCAAATCTTAAAGCCAGAGTGACTGAATTTGTATTAGATAAGGTAGGCTTCAGAGCAGAAAAAATTATCAGAGATAAGGGACATTCTGTAACAGTGATAAAAGGGTCAGTCCACTAAGAAGACTTAAAAATCCTAAACATGTGTGCAGCAAACAATAGAAGTGCAAAATATGTGAAGCAGAGCTGATAGAACCAAAAGAAGAAATAGGCAGTTTCACAATTATAAATGGAGACTTTACCCTTCTCTCAACAGCTGAGAGAAGTAGACAGAAAATCAGCGAGTATATAGAGGGTCTCAACACCACCAACAACCAATAGGACCTAATTAACATTTATATAAAACACCCCACCCAGCAATATCATAACATATTTTCAGTGTCTAAGGAACCAAGATAGACAATGTATGAACCATTAAAAGAAACTTCAGCACATTTTAAGGTGTTGAAATCATACAGTGTGTTCTCCAACTACAGTAGGATCAAACTTGAAATCATTAACAGAGAAATAATGGGAAATTCTTCAAACACTTGGAAAAGTTACATGCCATATAGTCCACTTACATAACATTCTTGAAATGACAGTTTTAATAGTAAAGAACAAGTTAGTGATTGCCAGGCATTAAGAAGGAGGCTCAGATGTATAGAACAGACTTGTGGACTCTGGGAGAAGGCGAGGGTGGGATGTTTCAAGAGAACAGCATTGAAACATGTATATTATCTAGGGTGAAACAGATCACCAGCCCAGGTTGGATACATGAGACCAGTGCTCGGGCCTGGTGCACTGGGAAGACCCAGAGGGATCGGGTGGAGAGGGAGGTGGGAGGGGGGACTGGGATGGGGAATACATGTAAATCCATGGCTAATTCATTTCAATGTATGACAAAAACTACTGTAATGATGTAAAGTAATTAGCCTCCAACTAATAAAAATAAATGAAAAAAAAAAAAAAAAGAAGGAGGTGGGGTAGGGGGAAAGTGGGTGTGGGTCATGTAACAGGGCAACATGGGGAATCCTTGTGGTGATGAAAATGTTGTCCCAGTCATATCAATATCAGTATCCTGGTTATAATATGGCTCTGCATTGGGGGAATCTGAGCAAAGAGTACGTAAGATCTCTATTATTTCTTAAAACTTTGTAGAATCTATAATTAATCTCCAGATAAAACATTTAATTAAAAAATAGAGATCTGCCCATGTTACAGAACTGTTACAGCAAGGAGCTCTAAATTTAGACTTTCTCCTTTATGTACTCAGAAAATTGACTTGAAAGTAAATAACTTTCTCACTAAAACAAAACAACAAAAATGTACACTTAAAATATCATTTTTTTAACCTATCAGCAGAGGTCATACAGTTTCATAATATATTTGAGAGTGTATGAGGGAAACACTCATGCAACTATTGGTACAATCTACAGAGAGCAATTTGGTAGTGGGTTTCAAAAATCAGAAATACACATGTCCTTTGACTTACATTTCCACTTTTGATTGTTTGTCCTACAGATCTACTTTCACAAATGCAGCATGATATGTGTTCAGTGTTATCCATTGCAGCATTGACTGTAATAGCAAAAGATTGGGAAAGTCTAAATATCCTTCAAGTAGGGCTCTAAATTATTGTACATCAGGAAAAGGGACTTCTGTGAAGTCATAAAAAGAAAAAGATGAGGAGGCTCTTTACTTACTAATAAGGAGTATTTTTCTTTTTTTTTAGGAGTACTTTTCAAGAAGTTTTAAGCACATTAAAGCAAGTTGCAGAACATTGTCTATCTATGTTGTGTGTGTGTGCATGTGCACATACATACCTTTAAAATTTAATTGTGTATAGAGAACATTTTTGGAAGCATACTTAGTAGCTAGAGATGAGAAATACGGAAGAAAAAATACTGATGTATCTTTTGAACTTTTAATTGTATGAATGTATTACTGAGTTAAAAATAAATTTAAAGCATTATAAATGAGGAAATCTTATGGTAATGGCACGACAGCTAACTTGTTATTTATACATTCATCCATTAGTAGGATATACTGCTAGTAGAGACATGTTCAGTTCAAATATGCAAAAATTTGCTTTTGTAAGTCTCTACTTTGCACTTATTTATATTTTGTTTTTTACAAGCATATACATAGCTGGTTTCTCTGAACGGAGAGATACAAGCATTGTTTAAGTTTTGGTTTTTTCTTTACAATATTTCTTCGGTTTTCTACAATGAGCACAAGTTACTGGTCTGTGTGTCGAACAAGTCCAGGGGATATCATCCAGTGAAATGACCCCGATATTAAATATCATACTTAAAATTGGGGAGAAGAGATTTAAAAGTCTTTACACAGATTAATTTGAAGTTTTTTTTAATGCATTTGGAGTGTACGTTTTTGTATTTTTTTTCTGGGCTATGATAGGTACTGATAATTAGGAAACCAGTTTTGATGAATAAATATGTCACACCAAATTAATTATTTAATCAAAGTGACATCACTGTTTTTTGTTTTTTTTTCTAACTTTTCCCCAGATCATTTCCAGTCTTGATTTTTGCCAGTTGGTTTTTACTCTCTGCCCTTGGTGTCTCCCCCATAGCCTTTACAATTTAACACCTAGTAGCCTAACAAAAGATGTATAGTGCTCAGCAGTTGATTCCTTTGCTAATTAGTTCCTACTAATTAGAGATCCTCAGATACTTAAGATCTACCAGTGTATAGGATAGCTCTGACTAATAATTTTGGGACAAGCCATGGTTGGTAGTATGCAAAAGACTTCATTCCCCATATTTTTGCAAAGTGAGAGACTTGAGTCTTTTTCCATAGAGAGTTTAGTTTGGTTTAGTTAATAAACATTATGTGTCTTTTCATTGCTTCTAGGTAAATCTTACAAACCATTGTGGTTTCATGGGAGGACTACAAAAAAATAAAAGCACTGGATTGACTACACCATATTTTGCTACCTCTACAGTTGAAGTAATATTTCATGTGTCCACAAGAATGCCTTCGGATTCTGATGACTCTTTGACCAAAAAAGTAAGTGCTAAGGAACAAAGTGCTTAGAGTTAGAATCTTAGTAAAATATGTAAGCAAGTAATCTAATTGATTGAGAGCTGTTTCTGAGTACTCTGTTCTTCACCTAGTACTGTCTTAAGAAACAGTATTGTTCCAGAATAAACTGTTTTCCATAATGATACGATTGGAGGTTATAGTCTTAAAAAAGCATTTGCCTTCAAGAAAATGGGCATTTCACAAATTGAAAACTACTATGTATATTCAGATTGGTGAAATTATAATTCACGTCCCCACACAGAGATGGATATAACATTTATATTGATTGAGGGAAAGGGGAAAAAATGAAAATGTAAATTATTATAAAGCATTTAAAATGTGCTTTATAATAAATTTTAACTAAAATTAATATAGCAGATAAAATAAGTCTTAATTCATTTAAATTTTACTGCCTTAGAATTTTTGGGAGGTATAGTGAAACGGTTTTAATGGCCCATGTCTTTTAAAACCTACACCACCATTTTGCTGTAGCTAATGCTAGCATTCAAAAATCATTCTAGTGACCACAGATATACCCTAGAATAAAGTTGTGTGTGCTCAATCCATGTTTGGTGTTTTTAGGGAGAAACATATCTTTCAAATGAAACCTTGTCCACCATTTCTTTTATCTTCCTTTTTTCCTATCCCTCAGTTTATTCAAAACCACTGTTGACTGTAACCTGCTTAATATGGTAGATCATTTACTCAATACTCTTATGTTACTTAATATCAGAGCTCGTCACAGTTCATCAGTAACCTATGAAAACAGTTTTATACTCTTTTGAAAAGGAACTTCAGAATTCCTCTCAAATACTTTATAAGATTGAATTAATACCCTTGATGTTTTTTGTTTACATTTTAGAATACTGTTGGAAATTGCCTACTAAATGAGTAATGGTTAGAATAACTAATATATGGATGCTAATTAGATTGGAATGAATAGTAAAGGTATAGGTAATTGATGTGTAGGAAGTTAAGTATATTTAGTCACAGATTTTCTATAGACTATCTTAGCATATAGTTTTTAGTAATACAGAATGAGACATGAATACTGACAAGAAAATGGTAAAGAGTTGGGTTGGCATAAAACTTGAGTAAAACTTCAGTTAAGCACTTTCTTCCATCTTCTCATTTTAAATCTGTATGAAAATAAGCCATACCCAAATTAGAGACAATTATGGGTACAGTGCAAAAAGATAAATTATTGTAATCATTAGGAACTTGTCAGTGATCCTCATTTTCATGGAACCGTGGATACAACTTTTAAACCCCAGAGCCGAGTCTAAACTTAATAGTATCATCAGTTGCAAACATAAGAGCAGAACAAAGTATATAATTTTTTGTTGAAATTTTCTTAAAGAAACTTATGTAGGATATTTTTACTTCAGTATATTAAACCTGATGGTTATAAGGTATTTGAAGTTGTATTTTTGCAACCTTTGTAGAAATGTCTTAAATTAAGACTTCTTATTTCCTTCATAACAGTCACAAAGGTCTTCCTTAATTAAGAAGAAGCTGAGGATATTTAACAATCCATTATCACAGCAAAATTAATTTTGGAAATGTGTTAACACCATTTAAGAATAGTTAAATGGTTGAGTTTTTATTAAAATTATACCCTAAATGGTGAAATTTTTAAGTATTGGATATATTAAAGTATATTGAGGGATTAAACCTTAAATACTAATAGTTTGCTTCATTTATATAAATACAGAAATTTTTTATTGTGGTAAAATATGTATATAAAACATAAAATTTACCATTTTAATCATTTTAATATGTACAGTTCTTTGTCGTAAAGTGTGGTACAGCCATCACAAACATTCATTTCCAGAACTTCTCCATTTATTTCAAAATATTTTTTGACCTATGTGTTACTTAGAACTGTGCTGTTTAATTTCCAAGCATTTGGGGCTTTACCAGCTATCTTTTTGTTATTGATTTCTGGTTTAATTCCATTGTGGTCTAAGAGCAGACATCATATGATTTCTATTTTTTTTTAATTTGTTAAGGTGTGTTTTATGGCCCAAGTATGGTCTATCTGGTGAATGTTGTGTGCGAGTCTGGGAAGAATGTGTAATCTGCTATTGTTGAATGAAATAGTCTATAAATGTCAATTATATTCACTTGATTGATGAAGCTGTTAAGTTCAACTATATCCGTACCAATTTTCTGGCTGCTCGATCTCTCCTTTTCTGAGAGGGGTATTAAAGTCTCCAACTAATAATGGATTCTTCTGTTTTCCTTGCGGTGCTGTCAGTTTTTGCCTCACATATTTTGACACCCTGTTGTTAGGTGCATACACCTTAAGGATTGGTTATGTCTTCTGGAATACTGACCTCTTTATCATGAGGTTATGCCCCTCTTTATCCCGGGTCATCTTCCTTGCTCTGAAGTGTGCTCTCTCTGAAATTAGTATAGCTACTCCTGCTTTCTTATTGGTGGTATCATTGTATATCTTTCTATATCTGTTTGTTTTGAATCTGTATGTGTCTATATTTAAAGTTGATTTCTTGTAGACAACATATACTTAGGGCTTTTTTTTTTTTTTTGGATCCACTCTGACAGTCTCTATGTATTCAAATCATTGACATTTAAAGTGATCATTAATATAATTGGACTAATATTTACCATATTTGTTATTATTTTCTACTTGTTACTCTTGTTCTTTGTTTTTGTATTTTACATTTTTTTCCTGCCATTTGTGGTTTTAACAGCATTTTCTGACTCCATTTTCTCTCATTTCTTAGCATATCATTTGTACTTTTTTTAAAGACTTGTTTTCCAGTTCTTGCCCTAGAGTTTGTACTATTTATCTATAACTGAGTCCTCTTTCAAATAACACATAGTGCTTCACTGAAAGTACCTATATGCCCAGTTTTTCCCTCCTATCCCTTGTGTCATTGCTGTCATTCATTTCACTTTTACTTAATCATGTATATGGATGAGTGTGTTAGGTACTCAGTTGTGTCCTACTCTTCACAACCCCATGACTGCAGCCCACTGCTCCTCTGTCCATGGAATTCTCCAGGCAAGAAGACTGAAGTGGGTTGCCATTCCCTTTGCCAGGGGGTCTTCTTGAACCAGGGATCGAACCCAGGTCCCCTGCACTGCAGGCAGATCCTTCACTGTCTGAGCCACCAGGCAAGCTCTTACATACGTAAGCATACATTATCAAATACATTGTTGCCGTTTATTACCTTAAACTACTATGTGTTAGATCAATTAAGAATAAGAAAAATAAGTTTTTATTTTGCCTTGTTATTGATTCTTTGATGCTTTTCCTTTCTGCGTGCAAATCCAAATTTCTATCATATATCATTTCCCTTCTCTCTGAAAAGGTATTTCTTATAAGGCAGGTCTGCTGGCAACAAATTCCCTCAGTTTTTGTTGTCTGAGAATGCCTTTATTCTCCTTTACTTGTGAAGGATAATTTCACAGGGTATAGAATTCTAGATTAGTAGTTTTTTTCTCTCAGCCCTTTAAATATTGTACTCTACTCTTCCTCCTTTCATTTCTTAGGAGAAGTCAGATGCAATTTTTAATCTTTGCTTCTCCATAGGTAAAATGTTTTTTCCCCCTTCTGGCTTCTCCCAAGACCTTTTCATCTGATTTTCTGAGGTTTGAATGTGATGTACTTAGATGTAGTTTGGGGGCCTTTTATCCTGCCTAGTGTTCTCTGAGCTTCCTGGATCTGTTATCTGGTGTCTGACATTAATTTGGGGCAGTTCTCAATCCTATTGCTTCTGTTTATGCCTTTCCTCCTATACATAAATGTTATACTTCTTGTGGTTATCTCACAGTTCTTGGATATTGGGAGGTTTTTTCAGGTTTTTTTTTTTTCTCATTGTTTTTCAGTTTCAGAAATTTCTGTTGTTATATCCTCAAGCTCAGAGATTCTTTCTTCTGCCATGTCCAGTTTACTAATGAGCCCATCAGAAGCTTTCCTCATTTTACTTACATTGTTCTTTTTTATCTCTAGCATCTTTTTTTTTTTCTGAGAATGTGCATCTCTCTGCTTACATTATCCATCTGTTCTTGGATGTTGTTTATTTTTTCCATTAGTGCCCTTAGCATATTAATCACAGTTGTAATTCCCGCATCCCTGCCATTTCTTACTCTGGCTCTGATCTTCATTCTTTCACTCTTATTTACGCTGAGTCTCCAGCAGTTTGTCAACAACAACTCAGCTTTTCCTGCTCTGACACTGGTTCCTGCAGAGGTTTCTGCTCTGTTAAATTGTTTTATTTGTCATATTTGCCTATCCAATTTTGGGACAGCAGTTTTCCCTATGACCTCACTTCTCTGATCCAAGAAGATTTTTCAGTTGATTTTTCAGTTGTTCAGCTTTTTACTTGTTGCTAGGACAGAGTGACAACTTCTGTTCTCCTTGTTTGCCAGGCTGGAAACTGGAAATCTCCGAATGTTATCCTCCCAAACAGAACTCCATATCCATTAACAATAACTACATTACCACCTACACCCAGCCCCTAGTAACCTCTAATTTGCTTTCTTTCTCTTTTAATTTTCCAATTCTAGATATCTTATATAAGTTGCAGTCATATAGTATTTGTCCTTTTGTGCCTGATTTCATTTAGCATAATGTTTTCAAGCTTCATTGATGGTGAAACATGTTAGAATTTCATCCTTTCTATGACTGAATAGTATCCCATGATATGTGTATGCATTTTGTTTTTCCATATATCTATTGATGTTTCCACTTTTTAGCTATTGTGAATAATGCTGCTTTGAACATTGTTATGCAGGTACTTGTTTGAGTTCCTATTTTCCATTCTTTTAGGTGTATAGACTTATGAGTGGAATTGCTGGGTAACATGGAAATTACATGTTTGGCTTTCTAAGGAATTGTCCAACTGTTTTCCAGACTGACTGCTATTTAACATTTCCACTAGCCAATGCACAAAAGTTCCAGTTTTTCCACATCCTTGCCATTACTTGTTATCAGCTATCCTAATAGGTGCAGAGTGTTATACTGTCTGTGGTTTTGACTTGCATTTCCCTTTTGAATAATGATGTGCATCTTTTCATGTGCTTATTGGCCATATGTATATCTTCTTTGGAGAAATGGCCATTCAGCTCTTCCACCCATTTTTTAAATTAGGTTGCTTGTAATTTTCTGGTTATGTTGTTGGAATTCTTTATATATTCTAGATGTTACTGTCTTATCAGATATATGACTAGCAAATACTAGCAAAACTCCCATTTTGTAGGTTGTCTCTTGATAGTGTCCTTTGATGCACATAAGTTTTATTTTGATGGAATTCAGTTTATCTATGTTCTCTTTTGTTGCTTGTGAATCAATTCAAGAATTCATTGCCAGATCCTATGTCATGAATGTTTTCCCATGTGTTTTCTTCTAAGAGTATTTTAATTTTTGCTTTTATGTTTATGTTTTGGATCCATTTTTAGTTATTATTTTGTGTAGAGTATGAGATAAAAGTCTGACTTCATTCCTTTATATGTCGCTATTCATTTGTTGCACTAATGTTTGTTTAAAAGATTACGCATTCCTTTAGTGAGTGGTCTTGGCACCCTTGCCAAAAATCAATTGGTCATCTGTGTAAAACTTTACTTTTGATCTCCCTATTCTATCCCATTGGTCTGAATGTCCTTTTGCTTTAATTAAATGTTTTAATTATTGTAGCTTTGTATTAAGTTTTGAAATCAAGTAATATGAATTCTACAACTTCATTCTTCTTTTTCAAGATTGTTTTTATTATTCATAGTCACCTGAGATTCCATATGAATTTTAAGATTGGTTTTTCTATTTCTGTGAAAAGCTTTGTTGGGGTTTCAGTAGGATTACACTGACTCTTTAAATCACTTTAATAGTCATTTTAATAATATTAAGCCTTTCAATCCATGAATATGGGAAATGTTTCCAATTTTTTTATGTAGTCGTTCATATTTTTTCAGCAATATTTTGTAATTTTCAACATCTTTCTCCTTAAATTTATGCTAATATTTTATTCTTTTAATGTGTTAAAAACTGAATTGTTTTTACAATTTCCTCTTCTGTTAAAAATGCAGCTGACTTTTGTGTGTTAATTTTGTATTTGTTGAATTCATATATTAGTTCTAACAGATTTTATTATAGAATCAGGGTTTTCTGTATATAAGATTGTGTTTTTTCAATGTCTCTAAAGAAACAATTCCTTTGTCCACGGTTTTGCTGACACAACACCCTAGACAAAAATTTTGGTTTTTCTCTCCTTTTAAGTTAATTATAAATGAGAAATTGTATATTTTAACAATTTACCAAGTGGAATAGGACAGGTGTTTTTTTACTTAGTGGGTTTTTTTTTCCCCCTCCAAATTATTAAAAAAAAGAATGCAGGCAGATACATGGCACAATTTCCCAGTTGTTTAGTACTAAAATGTAAGAAGTATTGTAACTTTTTTTCTTTGTATTATAACTGTTAAAAATACAGGGGACTTCCATAGCAGTCCAGTGGTTAAGACTCTGCACTTCCAATGCAGGGGCACAGGTTAATTTCCTGGTCAGGGAACTAAGATCTCACATGTTGTGTGGTGCCACCAGGATAAATATATAAATAGGTAGGTAGGTGGGGAGAAAAAAAATAAAAATGTAAGCAAATATTTATCATATTAAAATTTATAATACAAGCATGCTGTTATGTTAGTTGCTAAAGTAAACTATATCTGTTTTATTGAAGAAAATTATCCTGGCTAGATAGGCTTTTTTAACCTAAAGCATTTTAGGAGTGAGTTTGTTGTAGTGAAAAATCTTAAAAATATCACTTCTTTCACATATAAAAACAAAATACCATATAAAAACAAAACCTGTCAAAATTATAAACAATAAACAATATGTAATAAAGTGCTATCATTTTGGAAGGTATAGTTCTCTTGTTTTCTCCAGTGGTAATTTAAGTAATCTGAAATAAAGTCTACTCTATCAAGGTGGGACTAAATTGATGCAATATTTCACTTAATTCAGTAGAAATGAAAAATTTATCCCATTTCATAATTCAGTATGAATTATTCTAAATGTTCTTTTCATAGATATCAAAAAAGCTTAATATTTATTGCTCTCTATATGAGGCTTCTTTTTACCTATTTTCTCTGCTCAGTGCTCTTCAGAGTCCTAGTATGTAAGATTTTTCTAAGTAACAAGCTTATATTTTAGCTCTATTATAGTATCAGTTTCTTTTTAATAAAAGGTTAAATGCTTAAACTTCATCATGGAAACTAGTTGTCTTATACCAGTTCTCCTTAATAAAAAAATCACTTTCTGTATTGGTATTTTTTCTCCTGAATTTAATAAATTCCACATTAGTGGTAATAAGTTGAGGCCTAGAACATGTGTCCTATTACAAATGAACAATTGGATATCATTAGGTTGTCCCCCTTTGCTTTGTACATATATCTTTAGGTGTGTTAATCCATTCAGTAGACACATTAATGAGCACTGGTTGAAGTGTAATATTGAAGGAAGTAAGGCTTGTTGACCTCAGCATGGAGTTTAATACCTCTAATTAAATTAGATAGTCGACAGTCAGTATAAAGAAATAGCTGTGCCTCTGGCAAGGTAGAATTATTTATGACTCTGGTTCTTTGTTTTAAACTTGATAGGAGAAAATCATTTATATCTATTTTATAGAAACTAATTTTAGTTTTTACTTTTGTTTAAGCTATCATGTGGTAGTTCTGTAAATTATTTTTAAGCATTTTATGTTCTTAGAATTAGAGGTAAATATCTTTGGTAAATAGAGGTAAATAAGTGTAGCCGTTTATTTCTTGTCAAGAAAGGCTTTTTCAAGGATCAAAATGATAGTAACAGAATTTTTACAACATGGACTAACTATACTTTTTTTTTTTAACAAATTAACCAAGCATTCAGTCTAACAAAGTAGTCTCTCTTAGAAATATTACACCATCATATTAAGAATCCTGATGTAACTCCAGTCCAACCTTCTGTTCTGTAAATTATCTCTACCTGAGGAAGATTGACAGAAAATGGTTAAAAATAATTTCCACTTAACTGAGTTTATTCACCCCTAAAAATCAAAAGTGCTGCAAGCATTGGTATAAAGTGTTCACAGGAGCTTGTCTCATTTCCTCTGTCTCCTTGTTCTAGCCACTTGCTGATACTCTGCTTCATAGGTAGCTGAATCACCCTTTTAGGAGTTTGATGAAGATCAAGTTGAGATAATTGTAACCTACTTAGTTGGACTCTCTAGCCTATCTTTCATTTCCTGGACCCCCCAAAAGAGGGGAAAGAGCACTTTATTTAAGTCAGTTCCCTCTGAAACACTGTTAGTGTCTTGGACAGCAGTTCGTTTTCTGTTTTGAAATTTGGTCACAATAGTTTCACAAGTAAATGAGCTGTATAGAACTGCTTGGTCTGGTCTGATTTTAACTTTAAATCCTTTTTCTGGATTTTATCTAGGAATAGAATTAACATACTTCATTTTCCAAAGAACTGTATTCTAGTATAGTCTGGAAAATGAAAAACAAATTGAAGAAATAATAAAAATTTTTTCATTGTGTTAGTAAAAGTGTAGTTAATGTAGTAGTTAATAATTCTATGGAATTATATACATCATTTCAGTCCCAAATTTAGCCACATTACATAAAATAATTTTAATATAATAAACTCTACCTTTAACCACAGGTGACTCAGTGGTAAAGCATCTGCCTGCAGTGTAGGAGATGCAGTTTCCATCCCTAGGTTGGGAAGATCCCTCCTGGAGAAGGAAATGCAACCCACTCCAGTATTCTTGTCTCGAAAATTCCATGGACAGAGGAGCCTGGCAGGCTACGGTCCACAGGGTCACAAAGAGTTGGACACAACTGAATGACTAACACCTTTAACCCAGTTTCTCTAAATATACTCCTGATGATAACAATCAAAGATAGAGAAACCAGGAAATATAAATGGTTCAGAGTAAATTTATTTTATCACTGCAGCTGGTTTAATTTGGATGGTATAGCAGTGGCTTCTCATTGCATATAGATTAAACTAATTCCTTACCATGGCCTTCAGTGCACTACAGGATCTGGCTATTTGCCTGTCTACTTCTCCAATCCCATCTCTTGTCACTTTCCTTTTCATTTACCAGAACCTGGCCTCACTGGCTATCATTCTAACCTGCCATCACATCGAGCTCATTCCCAACTCATGGGCTTTTCACTTACGGTTTCTTTCCATTTGAAATGCTCTTTTGCCACCTCATCAGGCTTTCTCCCTGGAGGAGGGAATGGCAGCCCACTCTAGTATTTGTGCCTGGAGAATTCCATGGACAAAGGAGCCTGGTGACCTACAGTCCATGGAGTGGAAAAGAGTCGGGCACGACTGAGCAACTTACACAAATACACACACAGCAACACACACACACGCTTTCTCATCTGCAGTATTCTATTCTCAGACTCATATGACAGTTCCTCAGAGACCTTTCCAGACCATCTGAACTAAGGAAGCCCTCTCTACCCAGTAACACTATCACATTACCCTATTTTATATTTTTAAGCACTTGTCACCATCTAAATGGTATATTTAAGTAAAGCCATAAGTGCAGGTAGTTTTATTTTTATGCTGTACACTATGTAATAATAGGAAAAAAATTGCTAAGTACTATGGTATTATCTTTTTAATCGCATATTTATCAAGTGTCCACTCTGCTAAAGTATTACAGTACTACATGCTGTTCCTGTTGCTTCAAAAATCTTTTCTTAATTACTAGGAGTGAATGATCCAGACAGCAAGTGAGTTATGAAAATGTATGAGAGTATATTTTTTCACATGGTTGAAGAGTATATGATAGTTTATGTTTTGCTACATATGAAAATGAGGGGCAAAGAATGAAGGGCTTGGGACAGTGAGTATTAACTCAGTTTCAATTTCTTCACATATACCACTAATCCCCTGAAGTAACTGCCTTAACTTAGTTATCGTCTGTGCATTCTTCAAATGCCATTATAGTTCAGTTGTCTTTGTTATTTGCATTCAGAGAGGTATATTTGTATCATTGTCTATACTGTTAATTGTTCATTAATTGAGTCGTTCTTTACTTTCACTCCACTGCTGCTAAAGCTTTGTGAGAAAGAAAGCACGTCTGTTCTTCCTCCCCGTTGTATCTCCAGTAGCTGGTACAGTGCTCCCCTGGTGGCTCAGGCAGTAAAGAATCTGCCTGCCAATGCAGGAGACCCAGGTTCGGTCCCTGGAGAAGGGAATGGCTACCCACTCCAGCATTCTTGCCTGGAGAATTCCATGGACAGGAGAATCTGGTGGGCTGCAGTCCATGGGGTCACAAAGAGTGGGACACTACTGAGCAACTTAACACTTTCACTTTCACAGTGCATTTGGCTTTTAATATCTGCCACTGTTTGAAAGAAGGTAGATAAGAAAGAGAGAGGGAAGGCCTTTTAAGAACTCAAGAACTAGTCCAGCTGTTAGGATGACTACCTCTTATGTAGAGCAACAGTAGAGGCAATAGGAAGGAAAGCGCAAAAATGGAATATGATCGTTTTAAAATTTTTTTTACAAAGAGCTTGTTAGAGATACTATAAGTGTAGTTTTGTCTGACACTTTGCAACCCCATGGACTGTAGCCCGCCAAGTTCCTCTGTTCATGGGATTCTCCAGGTAGGACCACTGGAGTAGGTTGCCATTCCCTTCTCCAAGGGATCTTCCTGAACCTGGGTTTCCCGCATTGCAGGCCAATTCTTTACCATCTGAGCCACCAGAGAAGCCCAGAGGTACTATAAGGAAAACGGAAATTGAAGACTTTCAGGTTTTGACCCTAAGTAATTATAATTAGTTGTTAGGTGCTTTTAATAGAAATAGGGACAATGGGGGATAAGTTAATTTTGTAAAAGAGATGATACTGTTACATTACCTGAATTTTAGTCTCCAGCACTAAATGAATGATTTTCACTGAAGAAATCTAGAATTAACTCTGGAATCTCTCCTGAAAATCATGGAAAATGAGAAACACTGTTGTTGATAAGCAAACATCTGATTTTCATAAAGGACATGGAACAGGCCACCAAATACAAAAATTACTAACATTCATGAGCTCCATGTCAGTGCCTGGCAAAATAGGATTATTAAACAGATGGTTTGTGAGCACTTAGGTAATGAAGTAGTGATCACTAGGAGCTAGCATGAGTTCACCATAACAAATCACATCAAACTAACTTAATTTGTTTTAATAGGATTACTACATCAGTGAAGGCCATAGACAGTATAAAGCATTTAACTAAGTCGTTTGTTGTAGACAGGTTGAAGAAATGTGGTCTTAATAATAGTTCAATAAGTATATTCTTGACTGGTTGTGTAATTATATCTAGAGACATTAATTAATTATTTAATGAGAGGCAATGTATAGAGGTGGTTAAAGTGTGGTTTCTGAAACTAACCTGCTTGGGTTTCAATCCTGGCTCTGCCACACTAGTTATATAACTTTGTCTTTTTAAGCTTCAATTCCTCACCTATAAAAATAAGGTTAATAATAATTATACTTACCTTATAGTGTTGTTGTGAACATTAAATAAATTATCACAGAGCACTTAGAATAGAAAACATTTAATAAATGTTGGATATTCATTTAACTAAGAAGGACATCTGTAATGACTTGCTGTAAGGCTCCTACCCAGATCTGTCCCATTTGACATTTTTATCCAAAATCTAAATAAAGACAAAAAAATGTGATTTTAAAGATAACCCAAATCTAGAAAAGTCAGAGCCAACATGTTGAATAGAAGAATCATGCTAACAAAAGACACTGATAGGCTTAAAGATAATCAGAACCTGGTAAGATAAAATTTATTAAGAGCTGTAGTTCTAGTAGTCAGTTGTACCTACTTAAAGTTTCTAAGAAAAAGTCTTAAGGGTTTGAATTGACTACAGCTTCCATTTAAGGCAGTGTTGTAAAAATGCAGAGAATAATTGAGTGTACAGAACAAAGGAAGTAGTCTCTGGTTGTATTAGAGCATATGTAGATTTTATATTCTCTTCCACAGGTGACACTGGTGGTAAAGAATCTGCCTGCCAGTACAGTAAATATAAGAAACTCGGGTTTGATCCCTCGGTCTAGAAGATCCCTTGGAGCAGGAAATAGCAACCCACTCCAGTATCCTTGCCTGAAAAGTTCCATGGATAGAGGAGCCCATGGGGGTTGAAAAGAATCGGACACAACTGAGCAACTGAGCACATTCTAGATTTGATATTGTTCTATTCCACACACCAAAATTTAATAGAAATATCAATAAGCTGAGATAATAATCCAGAAAAATGAATGTTTGTAAAAAACTTAACTATTTTGTCTTCAGAAATTGATAATGATAATCTGCAGCTTATGTTATGTACCTTGAATTCCAAAATGACTTCAATAGCAGTCAAAGTGAATTTGGAAGAATATTTTGCTTGCCAATCATTTTAATAGACCTATCCCATATATAGAATTCTTATACTCTATTTCAGAAGTGATTGGCATCTGGGTACAAAAATACACAGGTGGGAATTCCTTTGTGAGTTTTCAGTATATAGAAAAACTTTCTCAGTATACATAATTACATGCATGCTCAGTCACTAAAGTCATGTCTGATTCTTTGTGACCTCACGGACAGGCTCCTCTGTCCATAGAATTTTCCTGGCAAGAATACTGGAATGGGTTGCCATTTCCTCCTCCAGGGATCAAACCCAAATCTCCTGCATTGGCGGGCAGATTCTTTACCACTATGCCACCTGGGAAGCCCAGAGAGAAACCAGTACATAACACACAATCCTTTAAATCCTTATAAGATAAGGTATAGATAAAATAATTTAAAATATAAAATACTATATAAAATATGTCAAACATACTTCTGAAATTTCCATTAACTGTTAACCACTCAAAATTCTTATTTTCAGTAGTCTTTAAAAACTCCAAGATACATGGTAGTGATTAGCAGTTTCTCCCATTTGTTTAATTATTATATAATAATAATTAGTAATTTAGTTAATTTTATATAACATTTTTAAAGACAAAGATATAAAAACATGCCTCAATATAACAGTATAAAATAATTACTTTTTTTAGCATTTGGACATAAATTATAAGGGATGTTCTTGAAGCTTTTTTGTTAAAATGATTCAACATGTTTTGAATGACTTTGTCACGTGCATGGTTCTATGCCACAAATATCTGCATTACAGTATTTTTGTAAAAATATATTATTCTTTTCTGTTAAACTTCCATAACAGACTTTTAATACTCTGTGGTAGATATTTGAAGACAAACTTTCATTATGAAATAAAACTACAGTTGCCCTTTTCTCTCATTTCTTTAGATAAGTGGGCACTAGAAATTATAGATAGCTTTGGCAAGAGTTCAAGGGTTAATGTAGCAGATAAATAAAAGGAATTTTCTGTAAATTGAGACCTGCATTATTTCAGTTGTCTTGTCTTTCCTAACCTAACTCATTTAATTTTAAAAAGTAAATACTTAAATTCTTCCTGACAGTGTGCTCAGCTTTTACTATCGTTTATTACTTCAATTATACTTGATATCACTTAGAACAATCTGCCATTTGGAAATCTCAGTATAGCCTGGAGCTTAGTATTAGATCTGGCTGCTATTGTAACATGTACAGCATATGACATTAATGTATCAAAATTAGATTGGATCATCCCTCCTGGTTAAATTTATTTCACATTTCTTTTGTATTCAGTTAACATAAACCTATTAGGGAAGCTGACACATGGGGATGGCTGTATAGGAAGGATATTTTTAAAGTATTTTGATTAAAAAATGAAATTATAGAGCCATGGCTTTTCTGAGTTGTGTAATCTTTTTTGGTTTTTAAAAATGTCACAAAGCCCAAGCTGTGCATTTATATCATTCAAGGTGTGTGTGTGTGTGTGTGTGTGTGTGTATGTTGTAAATAATGATAATTAAAACTTGAAATAAACAGTTTTGATATTTGAGGTCTATCATCATGTATTTAGGGCAATAAGCACATTTATGTTTTCCAAAAAGAAACTTTAATCCACTTAAACCTTAAAAAAAAGTCTTCTTTGAAAGAAAATAAAAATCTTTATATTTCTAAAATGATAGATTCTGCTCTATAGATTTAGCTAGGCACTGTCTTTAGAATAATAGCTGGCACTATCTTATAATCCGTCAAAGAAGAGAGGTTGTTTCTTACTTATGAATATAAATTTTAAAGTTCAGGGATTTACCTTGTGTTTTCACATACTTAATTTTATTCATAGTGATTAGGATTTTCTAGATAGATTGATTGGTGTTGGGGACTTTTAAGAACCACTAGAACATTGGTTCTTGGCTTTTTTTGTGTTACCTAGTCCTGTATGATAGACTCTTCTCAGAAAAATACATAGAATTTGCAAAAACATAGATTCCCTTGAACCCAGATTAAGAACTCCATGGTTAAAGGATGACAGAAGAGAAGTTTTTATTAACTGGACTTAATTCCTTTGTTTGAATCACACGTTTGTAATCCTGCTGTGTAGTAAGTAAGCCAAAATAAATAGCTATTTCAAAAACAGAAATTGCCTGTATTTTAGCCCATACTAAGAATATTGACAACACTTACCCTAATTTTCTCTTCCACACATTTCTGTCTACAGTATCTCAGGTTATCTGAAGATAATAGAAAAACCTGTGAGATAGGCACCAATAATGGACTCAAATGTTTGCAGTGACAGAATCAATAAATGTACCAAGATAACCAAACTGTATATTAAAATACATGTTTAAACATATTTCCTTGAAGAAAACTCAGTACTGATGAATATTAATTTTTCTAATAACTTAATAGAAATCTAACTTCTAGATACTTCTTATAATTTTAATCAACACAATGTTAACTCTCATTGCCAAAAACATCTTCATAGGCAAAATTTCATAGGCAAAGAAAACCTGGAAATAAATGTTAAGCCAAGTATAATCAACTTTCTCTTACTCCTAAGGTAATTTATGAATTATTTACTTCTTTTACTTCTCTTCCTATTGCCTCCTTTAGTCCCTTTCACTTTGAGTCATTAGCACTTCCAGAGAGTGGTCAGAAAAAAAGAACAGTCTTAAATTAGTCACTTTTTAAAACACTATTTTAAACAATTTTGAAAAGGTTTGGTAGTGGAAAATTGGTGCAATTGCTGGTTAAGAAGAGTGGACTATACGTGAATCTTTTTTAATCTAATTTCTCTGTTTCCCATTGACTGTAGACAGTTGAAAATTATCTGGTCTTCTGCAGCATCTCCTAACATCTTTTTGAGTGTTTGTGTTTTGCATGTTGTGAAAAATGGTCAGATGAAGTTTTAAAAATATTTTTAAAATTTCTTTCCCTTTTAATCTTTTTATAGTATGTTGTCAGTAGCTGTATGACAATACTCACAGGGCTTTTCTCAAGGACTATGAACTATTTTCTTGGTTTTCCAGTTGAGACATTTAGGAAATGATGAAGTGCACATTGTTTGGTCAGAGCATACTAGAGACTACAGGAGAGGAATTATTCCTACAGAATTTGGTGATGTCCTTATTGTAATATACCCGATGAAAAACCACATGTTCAGCATCCAGATAATGAAAAAACCAGAGGTAAGAATTCTTTATCTTACGTTTTAATAAAATATTTTGAGTTCTATGTGGATTTGTGAGTTTCTCTCAGATGAATTAGGCTATGTAAAAATGGAGAGGGAGATGAGACACAGACTCTAAAAGCTGTGTAGAATTGTCCAAGTCTAGTTCAGAAGGAGCTAAAACAGGAAAGACAGACAGAAACTGTACTTGAATGGGACAAGGCCAGGTAGTGCCAGAGTGGAAGTACCTTTCACCAAGCTCACAAAAAGACTTACCTTTATTAACAGGATGATTTAGAGCTTCCTAAAATGCTCGGTAATCATTCCCTTTTAGAACAGTATGATTCCTATATTTTTAGTTGATATATTTTGTTAAGATTACATGATTATTTAGTTATGTCACTTAAATGAGAATTCTACAAAGTTTAAAAAAAGCAAGTAGTTCTAGTTGAATGTCTTATAGGGCTGAAACACCTGCAGAAGTATTTTCTTTCAGAAGAATAAAAGTTTGGCAGTATTTTGTTTTTTGTTTTTTTTTTTTTTAGTACATTTTGTTTATGGCAAAACTAGTTTTTGACTATTGATCATGAATCTTCTTGAAGTGGATTGTTTCCCATGTGTGAAGCAATGGCTTATAGCCAGATTTTTTTAGGATTCATCTAATCAGAGGTCAGCAAATGATGGCCCGTTCCCTGTTGTTTTCATATACCCAACAAACTAAGAATGTTACATTTTTAATGGGTTTTTTTCATTTGAAAAATTGAAGAAGAATATACAGCAGAGACAACATGTGGCCACAAAACATAAAATATTTATTGTATTATCCATAGCTCATGTCTTTGCCTTTAGCTGCCATTTGTACTAGCCATATTCAAATGGAATCCTTTTGAAAATATCAGTTATCTGATAATAGTGACATAGATCTTTTTCTATTAAACCATATAATAAAAAATAGTGTTTTAGTTTCATTGGTAAAGCTGGCATTGCATGAAAATAATAAAGTAACTTGAAGTGTTGGATTTTTGTATACAATTGAGGCTACAAAAATTGGAAAATTGGCAGGTAGTATAAGTTGTTTAATCAGTTACATGAAGCACATAATTCTTTTGAATGGAACCCCTGTAGACCTTTGGCATTTTTTGTTTTGTTTGTTGTCTTAGTATGAATGACCCATCACGGCAGAAAATTTGAACAGCATTTCTACTAAAGGAAGAACTAAAGAGGAAGCAGAAAGATATTTTATATGCAAACTGTTTTGATTGTTGTTATTTAAAGCCTTGTTCCAGTTTGAATTGTTGAATTATTCTAATTTCTCAATCAGGTTCCCTTCTTTGGTCCACTCTTTGATGGTGCTATTGTGAATGGAAAGGTCCTACCTATTATGGTTCGAGCGACAGCTATAAATGCAAGCCGTGCTCTGAAATCACTGATTCCATTGTATCAAAACTTGTATCCTTTTTAACAGTTGGTTTAACAGTTGTTTTCCACTTTCCAAGGTAACTTCTAATTTGCTAAGACCTATGGAGTTTTTGTTTGTTGACATATAGATGATGCAGTTCCTGCTCAGTGTTTAAACAATTATGGTATTTTCTTTTATACAGTTGTAGTCAGTACTTGTCTTTTGGTTAATTAATTAGAGCCCCATTGTGTACGAGGTGTTCTGCTAATCTGGATGTGCAGAGATAACCAAAACAGTCATTGCAAAGTACTCAGTCTAGTTGAGGAAATACATTGTTTTCAGTATCTATACTGTAATAAGTGTTAGGCACCAATGTTCTGCAAGTTATTATAAGAAGGGGCCTCTCAGCTGGAAGGGATGGTGGTATATCAGCAAACACTTCTGAGAATATAAGGATTGACCCAGTCTTGAAAGATGAATGAGTTAATCAGGTAGATGAGATTAAGAAGAATATTCCAAGCAGAGGGAACAACATAAACAGAAACATGGAAGTATGAGAGGACATGGAGTGTTTTAGAACATGACTTCTGGAGCCAGATTACCTGAACTCAAATACTGGTCACCTCTTCCTTAGTTCTGCAGCTTTGGGCAAGTTATTTAACTTCTCTGAGTCTCATTTCCTTATCCATAAAGTGAAGAATAATAATATCTAGCCTATAATGTTACAAGAACTGAATCAGTCAATATGTGTAAAACTCTTAGAGTACTGCCTGGGACGAAATATGCACACAGTTTTAAAATTTAAATTGTTTTCTGTTACTCCTTCATAAAGTGGATTCGTGTCTTCGTATACTTTTTCTATATGGTTAAAAACATTTCAGTTATTTTTCTTCTACATAATAAACTATAGATGTTAAGCTTTACAAGGAAGGCTTTTTAAAATATCCTATTGCACATGAAATAGATTTATCATAAGTCTACAGCATATCCCAGGGACAAGAGCCTGGTGGGCTGCCGTCTATGGGGTAACACAGAGTTGGACACGACTGACATGACTTAGTTAGCAGCAGCATATGTTTTCTTCTTTTAAGGAACATTGACTTAAGTAACCTGATTTCTGTGTGATTTCTCATGTATTCTGACAGTGTGGAATAGAATTACAGGTAGATTCTGACGTGTTACATTGATTAATTAAGCTTAGTGACATTTATATAGCATTTCTTATTTGTAGTGGTTACATCTTCATTTACTTCTAGTTGAAAACTCAGATTTAAAGTGGTCATTGTTATGAAATGTAAAGATTCAGTTTATTATTTCCTGAATCTATAAAGCTTATGATGCATAAACTAATTTTGTCCACCTTGTCAGCTCTACTGCAATTGACGTCCTTCTGACCTTTGCCTCTTTATAGTTCCCCTGATCCTGATGTTTGTCCTGAGGTTAGTGTTTTCCATCATTTCATTTAAGAAACAGTAGAAAGAATGCCTTAAATCTTTTTTTTAAATTTTAATTGCAGGATAATTATTTTACAGTATTGTGATGGTTTTTGCCATACATTGACATGACTCAGCCACAGGTATACATGTGTACCCCATCTTGAGGCCCCCCTCCCCCTTTTCTCACCTCCCTAACCCTCTGGGGTGTCCCAGAGCACCAGCTTCGGGTACCCTGCTTCATGATTCGAACTTGCACTGGTCGTCTGTTTTACATATGGTAATATTCTTGTTTCAATGCTATTCTTTCAAATCATACCACCCTCACCTTCTCCCACTGAGTCCCAAAGTCTGCGTGTCCTTTGCTGTGCTACATGTAGAGTTGTCAGTGCCATCTTTCTAAATTCCATATATATGCGTTAATATACAGTACTTGCCTCTTTCTGACCTACTTCACTCTGTATAATAGGCTCCAGGTTTGTCAACCTTATTAGATGTGTTCCTTTTTATAGCCTAGTAATATTCCAATATGTATATGTACCACAACTTCTTATCTTGTTCATTTCTTGCTGGACATCTAGATTGCTTCCATGTCCTAGCTATTGTAAATAGTGCTACAGTGAACATTGGGGTACATGTGTCTCTTTCAATTCTGGTTTCCTCAGGGTATATGCCCAGCAGTGGGATTGCTGGATCATCTGGCAGTTCCGTTCCGTTAAGGAGTCTCCACACTCTTCTCCATAGTGGCTGTACCAGTTTGCATTCCCACCAAGAGTGTAAGAGGGTTCCCTTTTCTCCATATCCTCTCTAGCATTTATTGTTTGTAGACTTTTTGATGATGGCCATTATGACTGGTATGGGGTGATAACTCAGTGTGGTTTAGATTTGCATTTCTCTAATAATGAGCAGTGTTGAGCATCTTTTCATGTGTTTATTGGCCATCCACATGTCTTCTTTGGAGAAATGTGTGTTGTATTTTGGAAATTAATTCTTTGTCAGTTGTTTCATTTGCTATTTTCTCCTATTCTGAGGGCTGGCTTTTCACCTTATAGTTTCCTTCGTTGTGAAAAAGCTTTTAAGAATGCTTTAAATCTTTTGGGAAAGTGATGAGGGTGAGATTAGAGTGTAATGCAAACCTCTACTTGCCTCTTATGTCAATAGGAACTCAATTTATTGAACTAACACAGTTTCTGGCCTGAGAGACAAACAGCATGTAAGATGCACATCTTACCAAGTAGTTCAGTATACCAATGAAAAGTGAGGATATGACTTATTAATTTCCTTTACCTGCACCTCTTGAGGACTATTTCAGATTTGCATGTTACACTAGAGGTATAATAGCTGGATTTGCTGTTAGAAACATTGATTTTAACCTGAGGTCTGCCTTGTGATCATAGTCAAGTCCCAGAATCTCTAACCCTAACTTTCTTCATCTTTAATAAAAAAACATGCTAATATCCATCTCAGAATTGTGGCAAAGAATAAATGAGATAATGAATTTTAGATGCACCTAGTAAATGAAATAAGGTACATTATTTTGTGCCATCGTTAATTCTGTTATGTGTAAAGATTCCAGTCAATATAAAACAACTCTACCCAACAGCAAGGAATTGCCTAATTGGGTTTTTATATTTGGTTGGTTGGTTAGTTAATTGATTGAATTGGATTTTCAGGCTTGTTTCATGAAGTTCTTATAGTTAATCTTGCTGAGACATTAATAGATACCACACTGGAGAAAATTCTAAGATGAAGAGAGAGAATTTAAGATGAAAACAGTAGACATGAGCACTTTACACAGCAGATGTGAGGAACTTCTATCAGGAAAAACACTTCAGCAACAATCAGTAAAAACATTAGATCAAACAAGTTTTTCTTGACTTGGAAGCTTGAATTTAGAAGCTGTATGGAAGTTGTTTCCCCATACTATTTAAGTATATAGTAGAGATACTCTTAGCCTTTGCTAATCTGAAAAACTATTCTCTTTTCACAAAGGTGTATGTTAATTTTAAATATTGAGGGAATTGACAATATAGGTAGATTACTTGATTTTTAAGTGAAAGTTTACATAATAAATTACAACTAGATGGTTTCATTTTACGATACTAAAATATAGCTGTCCTTTCATTTTAAATATCAAATATTTCAGAAATAATAAATTTTAAATATGTAGTTTTGACAAATTCAGATAAGCTCACATTAAGGAAAAAAATCATGTATTCTGAAACAGATCAATAAAGCTTATGAGAAATTACAATAAAAATTGAGATAGCAATAGGCTTTGAAAACCATCAGGATCTATTTTAATCCTCATAAGAGAAATGAAGGAGTAAAAGAATATGTAATAAACTCAATTATATTTGGATAATTGAACTGCTGTGTCAGTTATTTTATGCCCAATAAAAGTACCCACTAAGATTCCACAGCATAAATTGTGCTATTTATGATCATTAAATACAGCTTAAATTTTATCCTAGGAACATCTTCTGTATCTATGAATCTAATGCTGCTCACTAAATGAGGACAATATTGATTGTCATATGCTGCCCAAATCGATCATGCTGGCAGCCAGAATTACAGTAATCTGTCAGTATTGATGACTGTCTTTCAAGCTTTGAAACCTCTCCTTCACTTCACTTGTCATTTCTTGCATTACTTGTACTTGAAAAGCATTTCCTTACAACCTCTGACTTTGTCAGCCAGGTTTTTCTTTTTTTTTTTTTTTGTCTCAAGCTCAATTTGTTGGTTTGATCATGCAGTTAGAATTGAAATGCATCACTGGGGAGGAAGAGTAGACACATTCTGGTTAACCATTGGATCTGAGGACTATTTCAGGATGATGTTTAGCCATCATTTAGTAGTTACCTGTTGAAAGAGTGTATGTGTGTTTTGGTGTGGGGTTTGGGGTTTTTTTTCATTGCTTTTGACTTTTTTGTAGTGAGAAAATAATTCTAAAACATTAATTTCATGATCAAAAGTCGTATCATGGCTTTTTCTTAAAGAAAAATTTTTAATTATTTGTTTTGACCCCAGAGACATTATGACTGTGTGTGTTAAATATGTTGATATTATATACATCCTATTTTTCTTTTTTAATGTGAGATTTATTATACATAGAAAATTTTCAGAAGTTACAGTATATAATCATATTGTATTTGGGTTCTCAGAGAAACAATCAGTAGGATGTGTGTTCTTAAGTATATATGTAGAGAGAGGTTGATTTTAAGGAATTGACTCACATGGTTATGAGTCAACTCTGTGGGAGTTAGGGTAGAGATGATAATCACACCTAAAAATTACCTTCAGAGCAACATCTAAGCTGGTGTTTAACCAAAAACTGGGTACCATGGCCTAGCCAAGTTGACATAAAATTAACCATCTCCCATGTCTTAGTTTTCTTAAGTTTTCTTCTTAACCTTTCTTACTCCAAGATATAATTTGAAAAAGTTTATAAGTCTTAAATATGATGAATAATTAGTTTAACCACCACCAGGTAAGAAGAAGAACTGTACTATTTTTCTTCTATCAAAAATACTTATTGATCACTTACATAGTAATGGTAAAGATTTTGAGAGAAATGCAAAGACAAATCAGATGGTAATCTCTTCTGTAAGTTTATAATTTAATAGGAGAGTAATATATATGTACACTAAAAATCACACAAGGTAAAACATGTCACAGTCAGGTTGTAGATAAAATGCTATGGGAGTCCTGAGGGGAAGAATCATTACTTTGTAGTCGGAAAACTAGGGAAGAATGTGTAGAAAATCTGGGCCTCAAAGGTGAGATTTGAGTAGGTGGAATGGAACATGTATGTTATAATCCTTGTCATTTACATTTTGAAATTTTATGTATATATGTGTATAATACATATGTAATATTCTGAAATATACATTATAAGGGATATTATGAAACTAAATGGTTATCTTTTAAAAAACACTTTCCTCC
This sequence comes from Odocoileus virginianus, assembly GCF_023699985.2. NCBI lineage: Eukaryota > Metazoa > Chordata > Mammalia > Artiodactyla > Cervidae > Odocoileus > Odocoileus virginianus. The sequence goes on from NC_069689.1 coordinate 29,744,471, forward strand.
TAGATTTAATATTCTTCCCTACCAAACCAATATTATTTGATTTCTTCTAATCTGTTTAGATTTGACTTTTTTCGTAAATGCCAGAATTGGGTTTCTGTTTAACTTTATCAGACAAATTACCAGAAGTCAATGATCATTCTTCAATTAGTCACAGTTTGTTATCCCTGCAGTTCTGCTACTCAAATGTAAAGAACCTGTTGCAAAAGTATAAGAGCCAAAACGAAATGAAATGTAATTGATTGGCTCTGCTAATGCAGTTTGCCATTCATTACGATAGAACATTATAAAACCTCTTAGGGAGGCCCATCAATATTGCTGCCATTTCATGTTAGAAGAAAGTGAGTTTATTGAGAAATTACATAAATTTATATATCTACTCTCTTTTGTAGATCATTTCCTCAGAAGATAATATTGATAAATGCAGACTATCCTTAGTTAAGTCCTTAATTATAAATTAATTATTTTTTACAGTGTGGCAACTGACTGTTGGGAAATCAGCATGGGCTTCAGAGTCCAGAAGTGTCTGTTAAGTGTGTCCCTGTCTTTACGTCTGATTTTTATTTAATCTGTAAAAAGAGTACCAAACGCAGGAATGTTGTAAGGATTAAATGAGATTATCCATATGAAGCATTAAGCAGCCTGTCTGCCATGTAGCAAGAGCTCAGAAAATGTGCTTTTACATACTATTATACTTTAACATGTTGTTGACAGATGAAGTATTTTTACCCTTTTCTGATAGGAAAAGAAAGCACTACCAACACCTTACCTGTTTTTTGTCACATCCAGCATGACAGTATGGTCCAATCTAGATAGTTGGGTTATATCATAGTATACCAGAAAGAAAATAGAAAACTATCAGGTGATTGTCCAACTTTTCCCTAAAAACAACAAAACTTGAAGTTTCTCTACTTCTGTATCTTTAACTTCTGACCTATGCTAGAAAGGAGCTTTTTCTCTATTAAACCCTTATGCTGTTGATATTAGTGACAAAGGTGCACTAGTGTGCCTGCGTTGTTACTAAGTATACCTACTACATAATGTGTAAGTTTTATTCTAGTCTTTTTTTAAATGTAAAAAATAGTCGTAGATTCAGATGCTATTTGGGGATTTCAGAAAGCAAAGAATGAAGGATGTAAAGCTGAAATTACTCTAACCTTGTTTAATGAAGGAATTGCAGTGCTTTTAATCCGTTAATTTCCTTTTTTACTAAATGTAAGGAATTTTGCTGTTGAATTTTTAATAACTCAAAATAATGGAATTAAAATTAAACTATGGATCAGAGATCTCATTTTCTTCTAACCGCTTTTCCTCTCAAACACTAGAATACAGCCTATTTAAATCTTAACTTTTGCTTGCCAAACCACTGTTACCGTCCATCTGTTCATGCCAATTGTAAAGAAGGTTCGGTTTTTAGTGAAGCTTTGCATTTCACATAAGGTATGTGAAGTGAAATTTCACAAGGGACATGATGGATCCTGATTCTTAGTGATAAACCTTTGGGGCCATCAGGGTTGGCATATGGTCCAGTATGATATGAAGGCTTGGGTTCCCTGGCTTCACTTCTTTGGCGTGAAGCTGATAAAACCTGGCTCTTGAGTATTATTTCACTGGACACCAATCATGGGCAGCAGGAACTGCCCATTTAACTCTCTGTGGGAAGGAAGCCCAGAGAGCATTCACAATGGTACCATTGTCGAGTTGCAAACTGCTCTGAACAGCTTGACGGCACTAGGGAGGAGGGGAAGGGGTTGCTTTACTAATTGCTGTTGAGAAAAAGAGAAGCAGCAAAAATAGCTGTTGTGGAACTGATGTTTCTGCATTTACTTATTCTCTCTTGATAAAGGTGTTGATTTTTCTTTAGCACATACCTGCTATCAAAAAGAAAGCAAATAAATATATTTAAGCAACCACCTGTAGTAATTCTCTATTAACAGCCCTTGAGATTATAGCAGAGCAAAAGTCAGTTTTCCTTTATGATATTTTTATGTTTAAATGAAATGAAAATAATGTTTTGTAATCTTGATAGAAATTTAAAATAAGGGAAAGTGGGTTAAAACCACCAAAGTTTATATATCATATAAGGTTAGAAACAAGTTTGGCTTAATTTCCTTTACTGTGTGCTTTTAACAATTCCCGAATATCATCTGAATATATTTAAGCTATACTGATACAGAAATATGAATCAATTTTATGTGTAACAGTCGCAAATGCTGAAATAATCCACTAAGCAAATCTTAAGGTTAAATAGTAGATTTATCATTTAAATGAGTAGGTGATGCCTGTTTCAGTCACTCATCATTGTCTTTCTCTCCTTGAATTCTATTTTGGATATCTTTTTTTAAAAGTGAGGCAGTATATGCTGTAGTATTTGTATAAACACCACTCTAGGTCTTTCCATTTTCTTCTGGTCAGTCTAATCAAGCAGTTGGAGGTTCTCATGCATAAAAACAATGATCTACAACTTAAAAAAATATTAAAAGCTTATTTCAGCCCCCAAGATCCTGACCCCACAATATATTTCCATAGATGATTCTTTTTTTCCAACAGAAATTAAGTTGACTAAATTATACTGCAGTTTTGTAATTTATGCAACATGTCCTTTCAAAGGATCAGGGAGAGTTATTTTAAGAAAAGTTTTTCAATCTATCGATTTTTAAAATTTTGATGTTCTTGCTAAACTGAGGGAAAGTCAAATGCATGTTTTATAAAATTAGTAACATTCTGTAAAATTTAACGAGTATTCCATCTCTCATATCCGCTTAAATTATTTTAGTAAATGAGCACCCACTGCAATATTTCAAAAACAGTAATTCATTGAATACCCATTTTTCCTTTTACTACAGAATAGATTATAGTTAAGTCAAGATTAATGGGTAGATTTTAATGTTAAAGTCCTGTCTCTGAGCCTATTATTCCCTGGGGGCATATAGTGCATTAGTTCAAGCCAATATATTGTTTATCATAGTTTCTATGACACTTTCTTAAATGATGGTTTGCTGTACCCTGTAACTATTTACCATGATAATAAATCACTTCTTGTACTCCCAATAATTATAGCATTTAAACAGAATCTTAATTAAGTTAGTGCACATTTAGGTAGAGATAACACTTAAGTAATTGTACACTGTAAAATTTCACTTAGTTATTTTTTTCCTTTTTTGCAGTCTTCTGACATAACCCAAGTTTAGTATTTATTCCAAACACATTGATTTCCTTAACTTAATGTACTGAAATTTGTGTTCCTAAAAGGAAAAACAAGTGATTGTTTCTAATTTTCCCCCAATATTTTAAAAACTCTTACTCTTAATACTTAGTAGTTCTGAAGCAGTTCTCTGGTGACTGTGAAAGTCTTATTATTACTTAATGATAATATTTTCAAGCAGATCTCACTGAGAATGAGACTACAAAATTTTAATTTCATTAAATTTGAAATCCAAATAACTTAGTTTTTCTTTTAGATGATTTGGTTTATACAACTTTCATGAAAGTGAAACATATACATATTTGATGATGTTAGTGCTTTTTAGAAGCTGCCAATGATTATTGGATTACTAAATCAGGAAGGATTTTCAGAACCTTTAGGTAGGTTTAAATTTTTAATCCTATTTATTTAAGGTTAATCTTTTTAAGTGTGTTTACATAAATTTTGTTATATAGAATTGGGTTTATCAACTTTTTATTTAATGTTTTCATTTAATAATTGACTGATTTATGAGCAATTATATATGGTCCAAATTTTATACAACTCCAGCTTTCAGTAATAGGACTATCCTCACAGTGCCTTAGCACCTGTTATGGATTTTGAGTCATCTGGCAGCCCTTGGGACTTAGATAAAGAAGTACCAGGTGTCCTGCCTGTCTCCTAATTGAGACGCAGTGAAAACAATATAGACTTGGCAGTATGGTTAAAAGGATGGATTAAAGCCCAGCTTTGTCTACTCTGACAAATCACAGCTTTTCCTTCATGGTGTAGATAGTATCAACTACTAAAGAATTTCATTAATATTAGACATCATAAAAATCATACACAATTATTTGTCATAACCTGTTGTGGATTTTCAGAATTTCTGTTAAATAAACAATTCTAAGATTCATGCTGTTTATGGAGGAGAATTTTATTTTTACTGCATATGAACTAGACTCCATGTTTCTTAAAGAAATTAGTTGCTGTAGGAAAGAAATGGAGTGTTAATTTACTAGATCTTTATAAAGTAAGCAATATAGCTTACTTTTATAAAGGAGCAGTGCCTTTTAGTCTATAGGATACTTGATTGCCCTGTATATTTCAGGAAAGTATGCCACTTTACTCCTGATAATAATAGTCATGAGATCCTTGAGTTGTACTTACAAAATGTAATTTACCTATGTACTATATCTCAATAAAATTTTAATTTTCCATTATGTTTTCAAGATCCTATAATGATACTGCTTCAGAATGTTTGAAAATATTTTGTGGCCTTTTAGAACTGAAAAGCCAAATGTGGTTTATTTTCTCATTTTTTAGATCATGCTATAGATTTTTACTATACTACATATGAGATTCAACTATATAAACAAACATTTTTTGAAAATTGCCAATCTTAGAAGTTAAGCTAATAGTCATTGTGTCATCCCTGAGCTGATTAAAATGCCTTTTATACTTTTTTTTTCCATCTAAAATTCGTACCATTGAGATTGTAGAAAGAGCACTGGACTCTTAAATGATCGGGGTTCTAGTCCCAACTCTACCAATCAGTCAGCAGCTTTGTTTTTCTGAGCAAATCTTTATATTCTCCTTCAAGGCAAAGCTTATTGTTAAATAAGCATTTTGCTGCATTTCCTGAAATTAATGTTGGTAGATCTTTATTGTATCCTTCCTCAAGTTCTGACTTGTCCTAAAATATTCTCTATAAATGATGCCTTAGGATCAGTCCTCTCAAGATTGCCTTTTTAAAACCTTAAATATTTAAATTCCCAAGTATTTTTTTCAAGGATATTTTTACCTCTCTTCTTAACGGTGTACAGAGCAGTTTTGGATAACTGCCTAAAATGATTTTGAAAATACCTTTCATTTGATTTTATCTATAGAGATATTCCCAGTTTCTTCCCTTTTCTCCCTTCATTGCAGATGGCCACTTGAATGATAAGAAGTAGAATTGATGGAAAAGTTTTTAATTTCTTAAAAAAAAATCCCAACCAATGGGACAAAATGTTTATTTCAATGCTAAATTGTAATGAGTTGTGATTATGTTGAACATTATAGCATTTCTTCTATAGGCAATTATTTTATGTTAATATCAGCTTTCTTTTAATGTTACACCTTACATAGGTATACATAGTGCTTTACGCACTTCTTTCAAAAAAGGTCAGCTGGCTCAAGGATAGGGGTAGAACCAAACTCTTCCTCATAAGTAAGATTTAAACTCTTGTCTCTAAATTCAATCCTAGGAAGGTCCCAACTATATTTGCCCCAAGGGGGTTTGTCTCTGGAGAGCCTAATTGGGATTAGAGGAAGCAGGCTCTCTGCATAAGTGAAGTCGCTCAGTCATGTCCTACTTTTCGCGACCCCATGGACTGTAGCCTACCAGGCTCCTCCGTCCATGGGATTTTCCAGGCAGAAGTACTGGAGTGGGTTGCCATTTCCTTCTCCAGGGTATCTTCTCAACCCAGGGATTGAACCCGTGTCTCCCGCATTGTAGGCAGATGCTTTCCCGTCTGAGCCACCAGGGAAGTCAGCAGGCTCCTAATCAATTATCAAACTAACTTTATTCATCCCTTCTATAGTTTATAAACAGTCAAGGAGTACTGCTGCGTCTTGTGCTAGGTGCTGGAGACATTAAGATAAAAAGGCATGGCCTCCACCCTCAGACATTAGTCTCCCACTAGCTTATTAGAAGAACAGGCATGAAGAAAGAGGCACACTTGGTGCCTAACAGCTGGCTCTGGAGAGCAGGAAGAGGCCTCGATTTGTGACATTTACTGAGTTCCATGATGTGAAGACTCCCACCAGAGTAATATCAAGCTACCAACCATCTCACAAACTTTGTAAATAATGTAGGTGGTAGTTGCAAAAAATTTTAAGTCACTATGCAAAAGTCTTTCTCTTCCTGCAATTAGCATTCTTGGAATTTTCTATAGAGAGAAGGCAGACGAAATTCCTAACTGGTAAAGCAGCAAAGAAACCACATTCATATGAATGTGGGCAAGTGCTTACTGAATTAGGAATTTCAGAATGGGCCTTGAATCTCTGAGGCTCTGCTGTCGAGCACAGATATAGACATTTCACACTTCGCCTTTACTCAAAAAGGAGTCAGTAGGGTTGTTTGTTTTGGAAAGAAAGCATTAAACTTGAATTTAAGAGGCTATTAGTTAGGCAATGATATGCCTTTGATGTCTGCTTAGAATTTTCATTAACACCTTTTTATGAAAAATTATACTTTATATTCGTTCTTATGTACTACATATGTACACACATATATAAACACATACATATACATACACAAATTTCGATTTCTTTGAAACTAGTCACAAATTACATTGGACGTATAAATCCCCTGATTACACTGTATTATTAAGAAAATTATTGTGGAGAATGAAAGGTGGTTGCTTCTTTAAAACCAAATCTACCTTTTAAAAAATATTACCTTTTGTCTGTTTTTCCTATACATTAGTAAAGTTGAAATAAGTGGCACTAATTAACTGTTTACCATCTCTTTTCGTCATATTCTCTTTTTTTCTCATGAGAAATCAGTTTTCTCAGAATAACTCAGAAGTTCCTCTTGTACGTACCATAGACAAGTTTTATCAAAGCATTCTTGCAAATGAATACATGTATATTTCTTAAACTGATACTGACAAGTGTCCACATGGAGACAACACTTGCTATTTATTAGGTTGGTGCAAACATAATTGTGGTTTCTGACTGTGAATTTTAAATCATTATAGCTAGGCTCAAACGGATCTTTATTAGTCAAAATAAAAACCATTACAATCCACATTTTTTTACTAATAAGAAATAAGTTGGTTTATTCCTATAGCATAAAAATCTGTTGTTTTGGGATTCGATGAACTCTTTTGGAAAGAATTTCTCTGCATTCTGCTGGTAGTGGAAGCATCTTCCCTGCAAGAAATTGTAGAGATTCTTAAAGTGGTCGTTGGTCAGGTGAATATGGTGGATGAGGCAAAACTTAATGGCCCAATTCATTCAACTTTTGAAGCGTCGGTTGTGTGACGCACGCTTGGGCGTTGTCATGGAGAATTGGGCCCTTTCTGTTGATCAGTGTTGGCTGCAGTTCTTGCAGTTTTTAGTGCATCTCATTGATTTGCCGAGCATACTTCTCAGTTATAATGGCTTTACTGGGATTCAGAAAGCTGTAGTGGATCAGATGGGCAGCAGACCACCAAACAATGACCATGACCTTTTTTTGGTGCAAGTTTTGCTTTGGGAAGTGTTTTGGAGCTGCTTCTTGGTCTCACCACACCAAGTTGGGCATTGCCAGTTGTTTAAAATCCACTTTTTGTTGCATGTCACAGTCTGATCAAGAAATGCTTCATTGTTGTTGCATAGAATAAGAGAAGACAGCACTTCAAAACAATGTTTTTATTTCTGGTCAACTCGTGAGGCACCCACTTACCAAACTTTTTCATCTTTCCAATTTGCTTCAAATGCCGAAAGACCATAGAATGGTTGATGTTGAGTTTTTCCACAGCTTCTCATGTAGTTGTAATAGGACCAGCTTCGATGGTCTCTCTCAAATGATCGTTGTCAACTTCAGATGGCCAGCCACTACACTCCTCACCTTCAGGCCTCGCGTCTCCTTTGCAAAACTTCTTGAACCGCCACTGCACACTGTACGTTTGTTAGCAGTTCCTGGGTCAAATGAGTTGTTGATGTTGCAAGTTGTCTCTGCTGCTTTATGACTGATTTTGAACTCAAATAAGAAAATTGCTTGAAATTGCTTTTTATCTAACATTATTTCCATAGTCTAAAATAAATGTAAACAGCAAGTAATAAGCCATTAGCAAAAAAAGGGCAAGAATTGCAAATTAAAATGATGTATAACATAACCACATTAATTCAGAATGTGTTCCAGTATCAAACGGCAAATTTCAACAATACAAAAACCGTAGTTACTTTTGCACCAACCTGATACAAGGACTTGAGTCAAAGGTCAAAATAACTGTTTTTAACATTCAGATTAAAATGTGGCACAGAGAATTCATGCATCTCTTTCCAGGAGTGGGCTGAAATTGAACCCTAGTTTCATAACAGCTGATCTTGATCCAGTGACAGAGGGCCATTATTTATTATTTCATATGTCAGTTTAAAATCAAAAGTAGTTACTTAAAATGAATACTGATGTTAACATTGTGTTAATGAAGTACAGATTGGGTTTAAACTATTTATTTATACTATAAAAAATATTTAGTTCCTTTTTCTTATTTTTAGTATGGGTAATACTCCTTCCCCCCATTTCTGCTTTTGCAGAAAGTAGAAGGAAAGGAGGATTAGTGGATAATTATATTGCTGTGATTGCAGCACCTGTGTGTTATTTCTTTTGATTGGCTAGTTCTGTATTAAAGATTCCTACCAGACAAAAGTCTCCTTCATCAAATGGCTTTTTACTAGCTAGTTTTGGCTTCGGTTGTTTTAGATTTGCAACAAAAACTGTCTTAATTCAACTTAGACTTGTACTTTTAAGTTTTACTCTGAATTTGTAAGTATGCCATCACCTTTTTAGCATCTCACCGATTTCATTTATAATTCAATGCCAATGGCAACATACAATTGCAGTAGGAATATAGCTTGAATTGTTATTATCCATCAGGTTTGTGTAGGCCACTCAATTTGTAGGTACTAATAACTCTTCCCTAGAGAGCTGCCTTTTAAGGAATAAGTGGGTAACCTATTTTAAGGACATATAGGAATTAACTGTTTTGGATTATGGTTACCATTACAGATGCTAACATCACTGTTTAGAACTTTATAATCGTCTTAGTCACAAAAGGCTCCTTGTTTGTGGACTCAGGATTATGGTTTAAGTACTTCGAGTTCAGTATATCACCTTAATATATGTTTTCCAAAGTAAAGGAGAAAAGATGTAAGTACATAGATTGGGTTGCTTTGATATTATTGTTTGTGCTTTTTTTATTTGACTACAGCAAACTTGGAAAATTAGAAAGAATTTAGCTTTTAGAATGTGGTTTACTGTAGTCTACTGTTACTAAGCTAACAGTATTTTCTGAAAATAATCCCCCAAAAGTAAACTGCAGACATCACCATTACAGTTTTTCATTTAAATTCAACCGTCAGTGATTGTTTTCCTTCACTCTGCCGCCTATACTTGAACTTTAAAAATTGTTTAGTAAGCATCATTACCTCTAATGATTTTTTTTGCAATTCTATTAAGTACATCATGTGGTTTTTCTATAAAATGAATACATTATGTCTAGATAATTTTAGTTTGTATAGCTTTATTATTGAAGTTTCTTGAGAGTTTTATGAATCTCCTTTTATATAGTGAAGTAGAATTACACCCCAAAATGTATCTTCTCTAGATATTCATGTCTTGTTCAAATAAATTTTACTACTTTGGAAGTATTCTGCTTGCTTTAGAAATACTAAATTTGCTTTCTCTCTGCCTAATTTTTGTGTAAACTCTAAATATAATAAGATAAAGTAAAATATTTCATTTATAGGCCCTCTGAAAGTAGAGCATTTTAAAAGCAGGTAGGTGTCTCCACCCTACTTTTCATGAAGCATTTTACCCATTCAAGCAGACTTTTAAAAACAGCTTGTTTTGATAGCAGACTGTTCTCCTGTGGGCCTTCAGCCTTTGCTTCCTGGCAGCACCTTTGGTGCGAAAAGAGAGTGATCAATTGGGAGACTATCAGTGCCAGCATGCATAGCGTGATAAGTTAACACACCACTGGGAATTTCTAGGGCCCACCAAGATACTTCACTTCTAATGTGCTAACAAGCTCATTTTTCTACCTCTTGCCTCTTCAGTTATTTTTTTTCTCAGAAGAGCTTAGAAGTTGAGTGCATCAGGCATAATGAAAAGCTCTGTAGGAGGGAGAAGCAATAACCCCATTTTTCCCTTTTCAGCCAAATAGAAAATTAGTTTCTGGTAATACACAAAGGCCAGTATTTTTTGTACAAGGGGCACTGCTGTGAATCAAAGGACTCTATTAACTGCAGAAAATTCGGCAGCTGTGAATCTCCCCCAATGAAAAAAGTACTTTCCAACAAGTTGTGAGATATGTGGTATTATTTAGATTGAACCATCAGTTTCATCCCCTTTCATTTATAACCATATACTCTCTTTTAAAAGTGTGCTATATTACTTTTCTGGGTTAATACTCAAAAATGTCTGCATGATCCTTCTATAAAATCCTTACTGCTGATCATTTTAATATAGCATCTTTTCCTGTTGCTACCCATTGCAGGAGTGAAATCATTTTGAAGTTCAGCCCCAGAAGTGAAAAGAACAGATTACAAGGAATTGGAATTAAGATTATTTGAATATTTGATATATAAAATGTAATATAAGAGATTACTCAAGTCATTTAGATGGCAAAAGACATCACAGTCTTAAGTCAAGTGCATAATGAATATAGACTTAACTTTATAAGGCATCAGAAATGCCTCGTAAATGTAACTGGCTATGGGATCTCACACTGAATTAACATTTTAAATTATCTTCCTCTCAAAATTTTTTCTTGGTCTTGATTATAGACCTGGTCTACAGTTTAAAGAACTGAAGAACAAAAATTGAATTGCAATTTTAAAAAGAAAGAATAATGAATTTTGAGGGTAAAATATTAAAATGGGTTTTAGGGGAAATTCAATGAATAGGGAAGAAGAAACAGGCAAATTTTTATTATCCTTCGTACTTATTTATATGTTTTATGTAAATCTATATGTTTTATGTAAATTTATGTTTTATGTAAAGCCTATCAACGTAGCACACTGAGTACAGCAGGAAAACTTTAAAAAGTTGTAGAAGAGAGGTTAACGGATTTCTCAGTTCAGGAACTGTACGACATGAAGTCAGCGTGTGAGTTTTTCCTGATAATTGTATGTTGCTGCCTGCTGCTCTACATTTTGACAGCCATTTCCATAGTTGCTTTCGTGAACAACAGAAATATTCTCTCTCTTTCTCGCCTTCTCTGTGCTAACAGCACAATCAGGCCTGCTGAAACAGGAAGCCTGGAGTGGGTTGTTCAAAAGCAACAACACTTCAAGGTACTGGTTGCTTGTCAATAATATCAGAGAAGAAAATGCGGTGAAAGGGAAGTACAGTATTTTTCTGTCAGTGTCAGTGCCCTGTAGATGCTTTTGTTAGACAGTATTTAGGAGTCCTGTGGACTCTTTGCAAATATTCCTGCCTGTTTCAGTGTTATAATTGACTACGTATTTTTTTCTGACATACAGATTCAACTGTGTATTTATCTTAACTGCATGGAGTTATTCAAGGATTACAGCAACAGTAGTCTTCCATTCAAAATGAGAACAATTGTTGGGAAAATGCAGGGATTTAGAAAAAGAAGAAGATATGCAGGAATTTTTCACAATAAATCATTGCAAATGAAAAATAGAATTTCAGACATAGTATTTTAAGCAGCATTATAATATTTATCATGTGGCTTTTCAGAGTACATCTGCAGATCGAAGCTGCTTAACCAGACAAGATGAGCCTAGGCTGCCCTGGTAGCAGTTGAATCCTCTTCCAAGTAAACTGTTAACCTTTCTTTCTTCCAACAGTTTACTGTTAGTTATATTCTAATAAATGTATCCCTGTTAAGTTACCCCAGGTATAGTGGTGTCCAAAAGAGTAAACTTATGTTAATAGCTACATTTTTTTACTCTTTGTGATATGCAAGAATAGTTGGCGAATATATTTATTAAGAAGTAATGGCTTAGCAGTGATAGGCCTTTTTGAGCAGATCTGTTCTTTTCTGATGTAAGCTGCACTTAAGTTCAACCTTAACTGAAGGAAATCAGCTATGAGGAGAGAGCACGGTATCTGCAAACGATTGTCCAGCACCATTTAGAACCAACGACATTTGAAGATTTTGCAGCACAGGTTTTTTCTCCAGCTCCCTACCATCATTTACCATCTGATGCCGGTAAGGTTAAAAGCAAGTATTAGTTACTGGTCATTATTCGAACTTGAAATGCAATACCCTTTTGTTCTGAGAATAAAACAAAACTCTTAATGAAAAACTTACTTGAATACAATTCCAGTCATTGAAGTATAGATATTTTTCATCATTATTTTCATATTTGGGCTATAAATTTGATTTATACTTTCTTTTACCTAAATACAGTTCCTTTAAACATCAATGGTCTTCATTAAAAACACATACACTACATTTTATCTTAGCTAAAGGGCAGTAACAATTATGTTTCACAGAATCATTGCTGAAGTATCTGCAAAAGAAACACAGTTGAGCAGGCACTCTCAGATTTGGAGGATCAAATTTTATGGCCAAGAATATTGCCTTATCATCTCTGATTTTACAAATAAAGTTAAAATAACTGGTCTAGATTTAGAAGTACTTAACAGAGTAAATTATTTGTAATATTTGAAGATTATAAGAGGGTACTGCATTTTTACAATTAACTAATTTTTAAGAAATCAGTAAGAAAATAAATGACTCATGGCCTTCCTATTCTGTAATACTTTGCACTCCTTATGATTGTTTCATTTATTTTATTTTCCCTCTTTAGATCATTAAATATCAGTTCTGTTTATCTGAAGGTAAGACAAAGTGTCACACAAAACACCCTTTGTTCTTCCCCCATTTCCTTTTTTAAAAGTTAGCAAGCACTAAGCTTGTAACTCAGTTAATAAGCAAACTTAACACTGCCCTGGTTCATACTAAACATTTCAGAAATTGTCACTAAATTTCTTCCAGAATTATACTTACTAACCTAGGTCTGCATGAAACACTAACATTGGTTCTGGGATAAAAATAACTAATAATAGAATCCTTGGTTGAAGTTAGTTACACCTTGTTGTATTGACCTTTTTATTTCTCAGCATGAAAAAGTAGTCCTACTGAACTGAAATGGTGTGTCTGTATTTTGTAATGTGTTGCATTGTTACTGGATATCCTTACTCATCAAATAGTTATTGTCGTGTGCCTTACACTGTACTAGGCACCTGAAATACAAAAACTATTTTAATGATGCTCAAGGGAAGCAGGAAAAAAGAATACAGGATACTTGAAATTCATTTTAACAAGCCTTCAAATTCTCTTTATACTATATAAGTTTTCTTTGTATTAAATAAGTTTAACAGGCACAGTACTTTTCTGGACTAATTGGCTTGAAAAAAATAACAATAATTCTCAATTGAGGTTTAGTCTGTGAAATTAAAGTTTCAATTCCTGTCACCATTTAATTGGCCATTATAAAAATAATTTTACAAAGAAACTTGGAGCCCTTTCAATTAATAATATAAAATACCTAACAGAGAAAATTATATTAGACTGGGTTCAATCTTCTGAAAGATTTAAAAAGTCTTAAGGTTTGCTTTGGTGGATTGACACTATCTGAAATTACTCAGCTTGGCATTAAGAAAGATGGTAAAAGAAAGATACTAAAATTAATGAACAACAAAGTAAAAACTAGTTAAGTATACCTGGATATTTCATTTTTAATAGAATATCTGATAAAATATCAGACTACATTATTGAAATAGACATGAACACTTTTGTGTATCATAGCTGAACCATAAGTTTCACAAGTGAAAATATTGATAAGACCATGTTCAGACTAACTTCTCCCCTTAAATGTATACAGGCTGTCGGTTTTTATGTTGTAGTTGTTTACTAGCTGGAGTCCTTCATATTCCTGTTCTTAATGTTTTTCTTATATTTTATGTATTATCCTGCACATTTGACCAGATACTAATATGGGAAGTAAGTAGTATTCTCACTTTCTGAGACTTCAGGTAAAGGATGATGATACAGCAGCCAACTCAAGGCTCTTTGGTTAATTTGGGGGTGAGGGGGTTGTGGCTGGTCTTAGTCGCAGCTTGCAGGATCTAGTTCCCCAACCAGGGATCAAATGAACCCTGGCCCCCGCATTAGAAGAAACCCAGAGGTCCCAGCCACTGGACCACCAGCAAAGTCCCTGGTTAATTTTTTTTCCAATTGTCTTTGCTTTTAGGAACCATTAGAAACATGACCTTGAGTTTTTTTTAAAGGTCTTTTTACCTGTAAATAACTTTTCCAGTATTACTGAATACATTTTTATGCTTTTTTACAGACTTGAATAGTTATGAAAGATAAAATTTTTATCAGAGTAGTTTTAAGGTGTTTTTTTTTTTTAATGTGGACCATTTTTAAAGTCTTTATTGAATTTGTTATAATATTGTTTCTGTTTTGTGTTAGATTTTTGGGGCGCAAGGTTATGTGGGGTCTTAGCTCCCCGACCAGGGGTGGAGCCCACACACCTACGCTGGAAAGCGAAGTCTTCGCCCCTGGACCCCCAGAGAGACCCCAGAGTGGTTTTCAACTCAACACAATAATATAAAAAAGAAAACATTTACCCATTTACAGTAGCAAAAACATAATGACATCTGAAGAATGATTCTTTGCCCCAATCAGCTCAGATTTTGATTTTCCTGTCACAAACCAACTCATACATGCAGAACTCCCTTTAAAGTTATAAGTTAAAGTATAGAGAGAAGACATAAAATAGGCCATATAATAGCCATATGAACCTGACTTATGGTTTGTAAAAATTGCATAGTAGTGTGAAGATTTTTAGGTTCATTATTACTTTTTAATATAATGAAAAAATTGATTTGCCACACTAAGGAAATGGCATTCAGAACTGCAGTTGAGAATCAATTTAGATAGCCAATGCATACCACATCTATATAAACTAATACTAATCAATATAATAAATTGAAATTATGTTTTAAAGGAATACAAGAATGATAATCATATAAAGGATATAATTCTGTTCCTTCTAACCAAACCTGTAATATAATTCTATTCAGTAGAATAGTGGAAAAATACTACGATAAGTGTACTTAACTTGGCTCAAGCTTATTTAATACCTACTTCCTGTATAACAGTAATTTTAATCAGTTGTGATGACATTGAAATCCAAGGAGGATTTTTCTAGGTAATTTTTAGTATTATTTAAATAGACATGAAAAACATTTTTGTTGTATCATAGTTGATCCATAAATTTCATAACTATATTTTCTCAAAATGGACTCTGTCTGTGGCAGTAGACTGATACTTAAGGGAAATTATTTTTATCCCTAAGGTCATTGAAGGAGATATCGTGATGTCACACATTGTTGATCTTCCATAACCACATTAAAACATTATTAGATTTTTCATGTCCTTTATTTAAAAAAAAAATTACAGGAAAAAAATCCCTTTATCTTTGTCAGGCATGTGTGTGGAAAATATCAAAAGTTTTACAGTGACCTTCTTTTTTAACGTCTTAATATTCATGAACACCTCTCCTCTAGCTCTAAACTTAGAAATTACTCCTCTTCCTGGTCAGATTATATTGGCAGTTCAAAATCCTGTATTTTCCCCTAATGTCATATTATCTTCTCAAACTAACTCTTGTCTTTTCTCCTCCACCCCAAGTCTTTTCCAGTGTTATGTTTTTTTACTATCATCAGCCATAAGTATTTTTGAATACATTCTGTTAGTAGCATATCTAGAGTTACCTCTAATACTCTGTTATTTCAGTTGAACTAGTATTAGATACCTCCCTTTGGATTTGTTTCTCTACAGATTGTTAGAGATTTTAATATTTTAAAAAGTAAAGGGTTGATTGGTACTTGACTCCCTCTCAACTTGCACATATATACATATACACACACACATATACATGTACAGTTGACCCTTGAACAACATGGGTTTGAACTGCACAGGTCCACTTACACATGCATTTTTTTTCAGTAGCAAATATTACAGTACTGCACAATATTAGATTGGTTGAATCCATGAATGCAGAACCACAGATAGAGGAACAAGAACTACCTACCTATAGGGAGAACTGCATATATAGAGGGCTGACTATAAGTTACAGGCATATTACATAGAGAATTGACACCCCTAATCCCCACATTCAAGGGTCAACTATATCTATACATAAATAAATGTATATCTACATATACATACCACTTTGTTTAATTACCTTTAGAAAACATACAGGTTCCTAAGTAAATATTCTAAAAATTAGTAATAAGATTCAAATAATCCAAATAGTGATTAAGAAGACCTATAGTAGAATCTAATCTTTCTTCATTCCAACCTCAGTTTTGCTATTAATTCATAAAATCTATATTGCCACATGTAGATGAGACAATATTACAATTGTCAGGCCCATCTCTTTGAATCTTTCAATGGAATGAATCATCAAAATTTAGCCATTAAAGTTTTCTCCTGTTCCCAGACTTTGAAATGATCTAGAAGAAAACATTTTAGCTTTTCAGAAGATAGTTATTTTATATATATCCTAAGTATTATTTGTGAGTGCCAATAGAAAATCATCTGCCTTTGACATATAAGCTATACGTTTGTTTACTGTGTTTTTAAAAACAAATTCCTAATGATATTTATTTATCAGTAGGTTAGCCTCAAATTAAAAGCAGCCAAATATATTCTAAGTATTTTGAACTTAGAAATTTGGCTTGTATGTTGACCAAGAAGCAGATAATATTAATCTTAAATAAAGTCCATTAACCTTTAAAAACAATAATTACTAGGTTCAGTTTTCACATAGACCAGTCATTCAGATATAAAATTTGTGTAATGAAAATAACAATAATTGAACAATCACTGTGCATCCTCTAATTGAATCTCCTATGAGATGAAAACCAAAAAAGTTTACCCAGTCACCTGGTAGTCAGAGTCTGACTTCAGAGTGCACAGTCTTAACTACTATAATTATTCATTTAGTCTAAATATTTTCAGTCCCATCTTGATATTGAGGGAGGAGAGAAATTGCCCAGTAACCTGTCACGTTTGCAAATTAGAGTTTGTTAAAAATTTTTATTTTGAAGGCTCTACTTTTCCATCCATTGAAAAATCTTCATTATTTTTTATATAGTTTTAAGGTTGCCGTGGGAGAACTATGGGCTTTGGAAGTCAGACTGATCTGGATTTAAATTCTAGTTCTGCTGTTTATTATCTCCATGAACTCAAATGAATTCATTTACCCTAAACTGGCGTGCTGCGATTCATGGGGTCGCAAACAGTCGGACACGACCGAGCGACTGAACTGAAACCCAGCTTTCCCATTTGTAAGGAAATAAAATACAACAAGTTTAGACTGATATGTTCTCAGTCTGCAATAATGGTAGTTCTTGAATATCTTAATAAGAAACCTCATGTTTGCCTGTATTTCTGTGTTGTTTTATTTTAAATTATGTGTTAACTTTATGACATTCAGTGGTGCGTCCACACTAATTTTAACCACACATCTACTCCTTTAACGGTATTAAAGCAGTAAGATTATTTGGGTAATCTGTTCTTTAACAAAGGTTATATTTTGTAGGAATATTAACATAAAAGTGGATAAATTCTCTATTTTCCCCCAAACTAAATGGTTATGTTCTCCACATTTTACCAATTAACATTTTGTTATTGGTCATTTTCTTCAAAAACTATTTATAGTTTCTCTCCCGTCTTTTCTAATCTTCATCTGTTTTGATTTAAAGTCTGTTAAGTTTTGCTCTTATTGTAGTTTTATTGTATACCTGCTATATGTCAGGGTCTTTGCATTTGTAGGCATTCATTCCCACAACTTTGGAATACAGCTAGTATTGTCTCCATTTTACAAATAAGAAAGCTGTCTCAGGTTAGTTTGCCCAGTATCCAGCAAACTAAACTTGTCATTTAACTTAGTCTGTCTAACCCTTGCCTGTGCTGTTTCTAACATGACGCTACCTCTTAGTTCAATATTATTTAGAATTGCTTTCAAAGTCACAATATTTTTAAAGGCATCATTTAGTAGCTCCAGTAAGTTTAGCAGTTTTAAATGGGTCAAACCTGTCAGCAAGTAGTATAATCAAAGTCACAACAAATAACGATCCATTAAGTGCCCTTTTATAACCTTTATAGATCCCCAGAGTCATATTCTTCATGTTGCTTGTAATAAAGTTCATTGTAATCAGTGTACAAAATATGAATCAATATATTGTACCATCAAGATACAGACACCAGTCTGTGTGAGTACTGTAAAAACATTAGTAATAGATACATTTTGTAAAGCATAGGAGCATATACTTTTTAAACTTGATACTTGAGAATATGTTATTGATAGAGATAAGTCAGTATTCTTTATGACTCAGGTGACATAACTCAATACTTAAAGTAGGATGTGAAATGAAGTGCAAGTATCACATTATTCTTTAAATCTAAAACTGAGATCTATCTATCCACCATTGATTATTTATGGAATTTGGGTATGCTGAGTATCCAGCACAAACATCATTTGCTAAAACGTGAGGAAGTCCTAATAGCTCTATACCACACACACACTAAAAAGTCCGATTTGACTCAGTTGATTGAAAAGGGGTTCACCTTGAAGGCAGTAAGGGGGACATAGAGGAATTGCTGTTTTTGAAAAAAAAAAAAGTTCTTTGAATTTGGCATACTCTAAGCAGCGTTCCTTTCTGTGATGATGGAAATGTTCTATGTCTGCACTGTCCATTAGGGTTGCCACTAACCACTTGTGACTGCTAAACAATTTAAAAGTGGCTAGTGCATCAAGGAGCCAAATTTTAAATTTTCATTTAATTAACTGTAATGTGGCTATGGCTACCATGTTGGACAGCACAGCCCAAGAGAATCTATGATTGAGTGATTAGGATAACCTGCCACCAGTACAATGAACACTTGAAAAGGTAGATGTTTATAGAATTTCTCATAGACCTTTTTTTTCTTTTCTTTTTTCCTATTTGAACTTGTTTTGTTAGCGGGTAAGTATAGCATTTGAATGTACAAGCATTTGTCCATTGTGAAACTTCATCACCGTAACACATTGCATGCCCAATTGTATTTCATAATAAAAACCTGATTACTGTCTTCTCGGCTCCTCTGTTAACACCTGTAAAATTCTGCACTATGTCGCTCATATCTGTTATCTGTCTTCTCTTTTGTTTTCTCACTTCTGCTCGCTACTCCATTTCTTCATTCACAACAAAGAAAGAAATGCAGTGATAGTTCTCTTCCTCCCAAAACCTCCTCTAGAAAACATTGGCCATCTCAAGGTAAACAGACATGGGAAGGCCTCTCATGACTGGCCGGAAAAAAGTATGCATTACCCGAAAAGCATGAGCTACTGCTCTTCACCTTCCTTCTGCCACCCATCTGCAGTGCTCCCCTAAAAAGGGCCGTGGATTCATATTCTCTAAAGATTTCCAGTATGGGTCCAGCATGAACCAGTTCAGATCTTTGGGAAGAGTAAGGGCGAACAGAAGTACATGTCCTCCTTGTATTTTGAAGGCCAGCCTCATTTCAGTTAGAAAAGAAAGAATGTTGGAGAAGTTACTTTAGGATTAGGATTAGAATTAGGATTAGTGATAAAATATTTTTTCCTTGACAATATACTTGTTTTTCCTTGACAATGTATACTTGTTCTTGAGTATACTATTTGACCTTGAAAACACTTCAAAGTGTTCTACAGAGATACATTCTTAATTTTCTAAAATATCTCAGTAGGATCTGTACCCCTTATTGAACAGTTTTGTTTCCTTATAAATATTCATAACTTAAACTTAGGCACTAGTGTCTCATTATGTGGAAGTAGTGTATCAGTATTCCCAAACTCAGAGTGTCAGCGAGGCGCTCCAGTGGCTAACAGATGTGCCGGAGTTTCCTGCAGAGTAAGGAGCTGGGTCAGCTGAAGCCTGCAGCTTGTGTCATGCACCTTTGTTTGTGACACACACGGTTTTTATGTACATAAAGGAAGCCTGGATTAAAGTGCCTAAAAATATACAGAATTTTTAAAATTTTGTTCTTTGCAGATTTTTTTGTTTTTTCAGGGGTTTTAATTTTTAATGAAATATTTGAGTGCCTATAGTATGCAAAGTTCTGTACCACTGCTGTAAATTAGAGAATCGCAATTCATAGAAATAACATCAAGGGTGAAGAACTGCTTTGTACGTGATACGAAGAATTTTCCAATTTTTCTTCTTTTAAATATTTAAATCTACTGACTCTACTGGTAACTACAGAAGTTTAAGAAAACAAGAGCATTACTTCTCTCTTCTAAATTGAGACATTTTGAGAGAGCAGCTTTTTCTTTTTGAACTGACTTTCAGATGAGAGATCTTGTCCTCACCCTCCTCTCCCCCTGGAATTTATCTTGTTCCTTCCTAAAACATATTTAAATTTAACTTCCTAGCATGTTTAATTGTCTCATACTACTAAGTTCCTTTTGGGAACGTTTGGTGCTGTTTTATTTTCCAGTTTCAGCAGTGAAGGCCCTTTTGTTGATTATATTCTGTACCCGAGAGATAGGAATTGGTCCTTCTCACCTGCTTCTTAAGCCCTCACATGCATGCTGATGGTGCTTTGGATCCCTGTCCTTTCTGTCCCAAAGATCTTGCTTCCCATTGCTTCTTCTGGGGAGCCCTCTGGTTGGTTCTGGTTCTGGAAATAATAATTGGTGCTTTCTGGCTACTATAATGACATGAGCCCACCAGATCACTGGGTTTTAAATAAAATACTAGTAGACTGTTGTAACAAGCAAATCTGGGGCTTGCTTTTTCCTCTCAAAAGACCTCACTAAGGTCTTTGGATCTCTAGCAGAGAAGTTACTCTTGTAGGAGAGCCAGAGGATTTGCACTAATGCGCTTGTTGTTTCCCACAGGCTCCTACCCAGAGATCCTACCCAGTGAAACTCCCACAGCGGCACAGGTAGACGGGGCCGACCTGGCCTCTCCAATGTCTCCTCGAACGAGCAAAAGCCGCATGTCCATGAAGCTGCGTCGCTCCTCTGGCTCCGCCAATAAGTCCTAAGGAGACAGCAGCCTGGCAGTGGCCACCAGTAGCCACCTTAGCATGAACATGGCGTTAACCCTTCCAGGCTTTGTGTTTGCCGTAATATGCATGTTCCTTCCTGAACATTTATTTTAGAAAACACTGGATTTCAATAATTTGTAACTTAGTGTTTTAGATTTGGGTTGTTTATTCCGTTGGTTTTTCCCCCCACACTCCAAGCTGCCATATGAGGGAGGAATGGGTGAAGCTTTATTCTACACCCTTTACCTTCCCTCAATAATTATGTCTAAGTAGTTTTACTTTCAATTTCATAATTAATTTTGAGCCAAAATATAATTGGACAGATAGCCTCATGATTTTATCGTGCCCCATTACAACTTTATGGCTCAGTAAATATATAATTTTTTAATAAATGTACATCTCTAAACATTTGTAAAGTTGTGGCAAAAGTTGCAGATCTGTTAATACACTTGATGTGTATGGATTATTTATGTTATCAAAATAAACCACTTAAATGGTCTTTTAGCATCTCAAGTTCCAGCTGAAATAATTTTAGCATTACCTTTTTCTTCCCAAAGCAGTCTCATTTCTTGGCTGTGCAGCAGGTGATGCCATGACATATCTAATAACCAGAAAAATCACTGTGCTGAACTCTGATTCATGTTTAGCTTCCAGATATTTTTCTAATATTTTGCTTTTTAAATGGTATCACTGTTAAATGCCACTTCTGTTTTGAGATTATGGCCCCTTATTATTGGCTGCTGGACCCTGGTATATCTATGTTCTTTCTTAAGTACCAAAAAGGGAAGAATGAGGTGGGGTGGGTAGGAAAAAAAAAAAAAAGAAAACTTTTCTAAGTGTGTGGCTTAAATTATGTGTATTATTTTAAAAGAAAAGGGAACATGACCCAGGAGTCTAAATTAATCTATATTGTTAATATTGAACATGCAGGTGCAGGTTGGTATACATTCCACCCTCCAGAAATACTTTCCTACAGTAGATAAGCTGCTCACATTTTGCTCACATTTTTTTTTGAACGAGCATCTCCTAAAGAAATGTAGCATGACATTGGTACTAACTGCATGTGTAAATACATCATATCGGCAAACTATAAAATATAAATTATGTATCATCATTCATGTAGTATCTACAAATTTGTAACAGTGGAAAAAAGATGGTATTTAATAATACAATAAAAATATTCTTATCATTTTGTGTTCATGAGTGGTCTTTTATATTTTTTCAGACTTAATAAGTAGGGCCATAAAGCATAAACCTAGGTTTATCTTAGCTAATCATGAAAAATGAATTTTAATTCTCTTCTTTGGATACACCCCAATTTATTTCTCAGAGATCCTAACCACAGTTACTAAAAATACAATTTTCACTTTCATAGCCTTTCGCCAGAAACTTCCTCCAATGCACTTGGTTAAAGCATCTGTTTATCTCACCCTCATGCTTCTTTGATTACTTAAATTTTACTTTTTTTGATAATACATATTCAGGAACAAAACTTTTTACAGTTTGTAAAGGAAGCTTTCAGAGTTCCTGTGCACTTAAAATTTTGATTTCCTTATAAATAAAAACAAATTCCTATGAAACTATGTAGAAAACAAACTAAAATTCCCGTTAAAGCTTATATAAAGGATAAACATGGATAGAGAGAGCCCTGGGAACAAGAGTAAACAATATAGACAGTTTCCCACAACCAAAGTGAAGAACTGCAAAAAAGATAAAATAACCTACTTACAAATTTCTATAGTGCTTTTCCTTTAAAAAAGAAATGAACAAGTTAATGGTTTGATAATATGTAACAAATTGAAAATACTAACGTAAAAATACTGAAGTTAATTAGCACAGTTAACATTTTACTCATCTTCAAATAAACTATTCACTAACTTTGAAAAAGAAGAAAATATTTAAAATATTTTCTGTTGACATTTTTGGGTGGTAAAGTATCTGTAATATTTGAAGAATAGTATATCCCTTGCTTTTTGGAGTTCAGTCTATGCAGCCATACTTCCAAGGAAAATCTCCCATTTATGCACCATTATAATCATTTACAAAATATAATTTCTCTTTGTATTCCGACTAAGTGGGTCACCAAGATTACTGGCTTTGGGGAGATGAGAAGTGTGGCATTTAGAAACAGGCTGTGTTCAATGGGATTCTTTATAGACAAACACAGAACACAACAAAGCACCAGCTATGTACATTTATTTGGTGGTAAGCATCTTACAAATATGGGCTACCTGTCCAGCAGTACTCAGCCAGTGTTCCAAACTCTGGCTATTAGGGCACAGGTACAGAACGCATGCTAAATATGGTTTACAAAAAGAAATTCAAAGCCAGGTTGCTGTTGAAATATTGAATGAATTGCTATTCATTTTCATAGTGGGTTATAAGTATTAACATCTTCCTTAAGCTGAACATATTGTTATATATAATACACATTATAAGATTTACAACAGAAGCATTCAAACAAGTTGGATGAAATCCTACTAAAACTGAAACTTTAAGAAATGAGTTCTGTATTTCCCAAAAGCTTATATTAAAGGTTCCTGAATACTGCACACAAAAGGGCTAGAGGTGAGAATCTGGGAGGGGCCTCAACTCCTTTCAGTAAGAGGTGTTATTCCCCACCTCCAGACACTAGCTTCAGAGTGGACTAAGCATTGAGAAAAGGAAAGTTTACAAGGAGATCTCCACATCACTCAAAAGTTCGCAAACATCTTACATTTCCTGCCCACAGACACTGGTCTTGTATTTCCCACCCACCCAATGTAAGTTTGGCACCAATCACATAACTTTTAATTCACAGAATATACAGTGCAAGACATCTGACCCTATTGAGACAGAAACTACAGAGGCGCTTGCAATGGCTAGAGAAAAAAAAAAGGACCTCCACTTTTGGTAGCTAGAATCCTTTGTAGAGAGACATGCACGCACTCACTGCGACTTTCCATAGGAATTACAAGTCATATAGGATTCGTTGGGGTCTCCAGAGTTTGGTGGGGGCGGGGAGAATCCTATCTTGTGAGGAAGATTTAAAGCTGACAATTCTTGACCGGGAACGCTTATACCATATACATACCTGCTCTAGAGAGAGATTTTACATTTCTCTGTCCGCTCCTCGGGCGGAACATTGACACTATTGAGAGTTTCAGGTGAGAAAATAAGGAAAGAGGGTAAACTCGCAAGTTGAAGAAAACCCCACAGAAATCCCCAGGATCGTTTCCTCCGCGGCCCACCTTACAATCTTCCTCGTCTCAGCCCTCAACAGCCCGGCCGCAGCGGCATCTGCAGCAGCAGTACCTGCCGACTTTCTGAGGGGTGGCACTTATTGATGTGTCGGGTCAGCCCCGGGGAGCTAAAAAAAGTGGACGGGCAGTGCTTGCACGAGAAAATCTGCTGAGCACTCCCGTCGGATGCCCCGCCTGGGTTCGGTGCATCGGGAGGCGCCCCGGCCAGAGCGGGCAGGAGCAGCTCGTCGCGGACCGCATGCCACAGCCGGTGTTTGTCCCTGATGTCTGCCGACGGGAAGTGTGCCCCGCACAGCGGGCAAGCGAAGGCCAGGGGGCCGCCGCGTTCCGAGCCAAAGCCGGCCCCGAGCGCGCGGGCCGAGCCCGCCTCGTGAGTGCCCAGGTGCTTGCGCAGATAGGCTTGGCGACGGAACTTTTTGTGGCAATATGGGCACACGAAGATCTCGGGTCCCCCGACACCACTAGCACTGCTGGGCTCAGGCACCCGGCGCCCCAACAGCCCCACGGTATAAGGGAGCGGAGGCTCGGGGTGGGACAGCACCTGGAGGCCGGGCTGCGGGGCGCTGTCCTGGTGCTGCTCCTCCCCGGAGCTGTCCCTGGCCCGCGGGTGCTGATCTGCAGTTCGCTCCGCCCGGCTGTTCTCCTTCCCCTCGGCCAGGAAACATGCGACAGTCCTGGAATCCGGGGAGGACGACGATGGGGGCAGCTTCCCGTCGGCCGAGGAGATCGTGGCTGCATTGGCCGCTGCGGGACGCGGTTTGTGCCAGCGACGATGGGAGGCGAGGTTCGCAGGGCAGCTGAAGACCTTGTCGCACTCGGGACAGCGGTACTCGACGCGCACGATGCGGGAGCAGCGGTGCTGAGCCAGCGCGAAGGGGTCTGCGTACTGCTCCTTGCATAGCTGGCAGATGAACTCCCCCAGCGGCGTGCGGCTGCCCCCGGGGCCCCGGGACGGCGCCCCGGGCTCCTCCTCCTTGATCTTCAGGCCCAGAACAGGGGACGTGGTGACTTCATCGGCGAAGCTCAACTTCCTCATGGCCTTTGGCTTCTTGACTCCGGCGGCCGCGGGCCCAGATGCGCAGCCCGAAGGAGCCTTGGCGCGGCGCTCGCCGCCGGTGGCCCGCTTAAGGGGCGCGGGGTCCGGATGGAGCGCGGGCTCCGGGAATGGTGCCCGGAGCGGCAGCAGGAACTGCTCCCCTGAGGTCGGTGCAGCTGCTGGTGCCACGGAGCAGGAGAAAGAGGCCACGGCGGCAGCGCCCCCGGGGAAGGACTCAGCAGAGACGGGTGAGCTGAGGCAGCGCTCCAGGAACGCCCGACGCAGTTCCACGCCTGCCGGCTTCGTGGGGCTGGGGCTGGGCCCCGGACCCTCCCTACCATCCGCCCGCCACTCCACACCTTCCCGCCCGCCCGCCGCTGGGCTCACCCTAGCCGCCCGACAGGACGACCCTGACAATTCACGGGCCGCCTCCTCCTCCAGAGTTGGGGGTGCCTCCCGCTCCACACCTGGCTGAGGGGCACTGGAAGCCTCCTCGGGAAAGGGCGGCACCCCGGGGGGTTCCAGAAGCGGGAAGACCCGCTCGGCTAGGCGCACTCGGTAAGAGCCGCCCGTCCGTTTAGTTCTCTTTACCAGGAAGCCCCTAGGCATGATGGAGTCGGAGCGCTCAGGGGCAAAGAGTGACAGGGGCGCCGCGGGGTCTGTGAGAGGGCGAGCACTGCAGCTGCCAGAGCTTCGCCGTGGCCGTCATGCGTCCGCCGCCTTTATAGCTGCGACGCGAGCCGGGGGGCCGCCGGGTCGCCTTCGGGCTGGACCAGCCAATCAGGAGTGGGAAAGGGCGCGGGGGCGGGGCTTTCATAGGATTGGGCTCGCGCGGGTCCTCCAGGCGGGAGGTGGCGCGGGTCCGGCTTAGCTGCGCCTCCTCCCTGCCGCCCACCGGGTGAAGACGCTAGAAGGTAAAGTGCGGAGTGTGAGGAAGCTCAGCGCTCCCTGCCTCAGAGGCCTCCAGGGGCCGTCTGGGGTGCCGGGCGGAGAGGCCACCTCACAGCGCCCTCCTTGCGGGCGGGACTCCGCTGCCCCCGCGTGGGGGAGGCTGATGGAAAGCCACCCCCCCCCCACCCCACTTTGCGGGAGCAGAGCTGAGAAGAAGGGCGCCGGGCCGCAGGTGCCGGGGAGGCGACGGGGTGGGTGTCAGCCGGCGAACGGGTTAACGTCCTCTGCTGGTATCGAGCTGATGAGAAGCTGCGACAGAGCGGCAGGGCGGCTGACTCCACCGCCCTGTGCCTACACTTGACGGTGGGAGCACGTCTGCCATCCAGTATCGATCGAGGCTGCGCGCGTCTGTGATACTATGAGAATTCATCTGGGAAGAAGGGCTCTCAGTGCGGGAGAGCGTGCGTGCTGGCAAGCCTCTGGAGCTCAGGACGCCAGCAGGTTTCTGGGCCCCGGTCCTCGGGACTTATGAATGCCTCCTCCCCATGGGAATAGGAGTGGGGAGGGGAACACAGGATCTAATTTTCGACTGTCCTCAGATAAAGTGCTTTCTCTGTTCGCACCTTCCACTTGTACTACCCAGAGACATGATAGTGCCTAACTGAACTGTTTAGCATGGAGTAGATTGAGAAATACTGGTGGAATCAGGATTTCTTCTGCTCCCCTTGTGTAAGAGATACTTTGCCAAAGATGTGCTATGGACCTTTAAAAACTCAATACATTTTCATCCAGCACTGTTTTCAGCACTAGAAGAGATCTGAAAGTCTGTGATACTAGTTGAACTATGAAAAATAATTAGAATATCTATGGCAGATACATAGTAAAGTGCCCCAAATCCATGGTATAGACAAGTACAATCAGAGAATAGGAAGGGAAAAGAACTGTGTATTCAAGCCTCCTCCCTAAGTAAAATTGGAGAAACAGACTGAGCCGATATGTTTTCAGAGTAGACTGTGGCATAACAGATCCAGTCATCAATAACACATACTGTCTTCCTTCAAATGCATGAAGCATTTTTGCATAGCATTATTTGAGGGAAGATTTGGAAGTAATTAATATGTTTGTTAATCAGTGGCTATATTTTGTGCATTCTACTTAAGTAATCTCTAATCTTTCCACAAACACAAAACAGAAGTAGATATTATTCTCCTTCTATGATGAGGGGACTGAGCCACAAGAGAAGTTGTGTCACTGGCCGAAGTCACCCAGAGCCCAGAATCAAACCAAGTTTTCGCTAATTCCAAAGCTCAGACTTTCCACTAGACCAGTGTCTTCAAACTATTTTTTTCTGATCACATCCCACATTAAGAAATATTTTACAGAACACACAGGTAACTGAAACAAAAGTTTTACAAAATAACATTTACCCTTAACTAGGTGCAATGCACTTTTGTATTTTCTATTCACTTCTATTTTATTTTTTTAAAATGCTAATCATAGCAAACTAATTTATTTGATAACTCACTAATGGATTGGGTCCCACAGTTTGAAAAACACCATCATTATGATGTCTCCCATTAAATAGCATGAAACCATACACAATTAAATAAATAAATAAACCTGATATTTTATGATCAAAATTAATATTCTGAATCACTACTTAAAATATTTGAGTCCTTTAGTTGTATAGGTAAGCTTTGTTTTTTGGATTGTTTCTGACATGCCACTTTATGTATGATTTCTAACTCAACTTCTCAATTTTTCTCCTCTTATTTCTCCTAATGACCCAGATACTGTATGGTTTGGAAAATCGAATATAAGAATTTTAATACTTTAAGATAGCCCCTTTGGGGGGGGGTTGGCTTTTCACTGGGCACATAGTACTCTGTCAGAATTGCTGTCAACCATATGACCCAGCACTTGTGCTTCCGGGTATATACACAGAAGAATTGAAAACAGAGACTGAATGACACGCCAGCACACATGTCCATCAAAATGTAGCATTATCCACAACAGCCCAAAGGTGAAAACAATCCAGTGTCCACCAACAAACACACCAACAAAATGTAGTATATACAACTAACGGGGTATTATTCAGCCATAAAATGAACTGAAGTTCTGACACATACTACAACATGGGGACTCTCAAAAACATTATACTAAGTGAAATAAGCCAGAGACAAAAAGACGAATATTCCAAGATTTCACTTACATGAAATGTCTATAATGCTTATTGAAAAGAATGCTTATCCTTATTTTACTCAAGTGAAATATCTAGGCAAATTCATAGAACTAGAAAGAAGATTATTATTGGTTGTCAGGGGCTGCAGGAATGGGAACTTATAGCTTAAGAGGGTTATATAATTTCCTTCTGGAGTGATGGAAAAAGTTTTACTAATTAATAGTGGTGAGAGATGGACAATGCTGTGAATGCAATTAATGCCTAAACTGCACATCTTTAAATTTAAACAATTCTAAATTGTTTAAACGGACACTTTTGTTATATATATTCTATTTTACCACAATAAAAATTTTCACACACACACCAAACAAAAAAGAGTAGAAGGCAAAACCATGGCATATCAGCCTGTGGAAAGAAAGTAAAGGACTAGGTCATGTAATCTGGACTTAATTACACAGGACAGGCAGAGAGAGTCACTTAAAGTTTTACAGTGAGGGAGTGACATTTGCTTTTGAAACTGCATAAGGGATAATATCTCTGCCTAAAATTTCTGCCAGAGAGAGAAAAGGAAACACAGATAAAGCAGTCTCCTCTCCTCAGTCTTTCCCCTTTCTGAAAATGTGGATCTATTTTCTAGGAGAAAAAAAATATTATGGAAACTTGAAGAGTCAGAACAGCAGTTATAAGGTGAGAATACTTAGTGAAGTGATTGGCATAGAGCTGATATTCAATAAATATTTTTTGAATGAATGTTGCTGATTGTTAAATGGCTAGTGAGTGTGTCTATCCATCTATCCAAGCATCCTTCCAGCCCTCCTGGCTTCCAGACATCCTGTCTTCTTCCATCTGTACAACTATTCAGTCAGATCAAGTAACTGCTCTGTAATCTTTCTGTGATGGTTTAGAAACATGGTGTTCAAGGATTGTCTTTATTTTCAGATAAACAAATTCATGGAGAAGAGGGCCTGGCCTGTACTATTTCTATTCCTGACCACCATTTTACAGAAATCTACCTGAAATTTCTGGTTGACCCAGTGGATATCAGCATCACCCGGGTTGCCAAAGGGTTTGCTCCTGACCCGTCCTCCTACCAGCTCTGCTTCATTCCTTCCAGGGAAGAGTTGACTGCCTGCCTGAGAGCTATTGCTGCAATTCCCCCTCTTCTGGGGGAAAGAGCCACCTCCTTCTCACTCACCCCTTCCCAGAATGCCTCTTCTGTTCTTTCCTTTCCTCATCACCCCATTCTCTCAATATCCAGTAAACATCAGACCTCCATTAAAAGGAGAGTTTCCCTGCACAAGTGCATCTGCCATTCTCCCTACTCTGTATCACTTGTATTGGCTACCGCATAGGCTAAGGCTAATACTTAGCTAGTATTGAGTTAGCCCTATGTTACCACGATGAAACAGAGCAACTAATGATTAGTACATAACAATTCTCAGGTGGCTCAGTGGTAAAGAATCCACCTGCCAATGCAGGAAACACAAGAGACACAGATTCGATCCCTGGGTTGGGATGATCTGGAGAAGGAAATGGCAACCCACACCAATATTCCTGCCTGGAAGATTCCATGAACAGAGGAGTCTGGCGGGCTACACTCCGTGGGGTCGCAAAGAGACAGACAAGATTGAGCACACACACACACACATAAAAAACGCATAGTCATTTCTCTTCTGTGTGTCCAAATAAAAAAGCATTATTTTTTTAAAAAAGAAGAAAAATTGCTATCAGATATTTTCTACAGATCCAATAGTTCTAATAGGCCTCCCTCACTTCCCCTCAGGTGTAACTTGATAACAGCCTTTCTGGAAATCAGTATAGCAGTGAATATCAGAAGCTTTAAAACAAATAGGTATACCCTTCCATTCACCAACTCCTCCTTTAGTAAATCATCCAAAAGAAGGGAAAAGATACATGCACGAGCCATTTTCCACTGTGTTTTTGTAATTGTATATGATCAGAAACTACCTTGAAATTGTGGTGCAGCTATACTAAAGATGATTACGTAGCCATAAGAATGCAATGATGCTGGAGCTTCCCTGGTGGCTCAGTGGTAAAGAAATCTGCCTGCCAATGCAGGAGACCCGGGTTCAATCCCTGGCCCGGGAAGATCCCACGTGCCACGGAGCAGCTGAGCCCATGTGCCCCACTGAGCCTGTGCCCTACGGCAAGGGAAGCCACCGCAGTGAGAAGCCCGCACACCGCAGCTCGAGAGCAGCCCCGCTCGCCACAACTAGAGGAAGCTTGTGCAGCAAGGAAGCCCCAGCACAGCCAAAATAAATGAATAAAAATGTTAAAAAATGCAATGACACTAACAAATGTGTATGTCTTAATGTTAAGCCAAACAGCAGGCTACAAAGCTACATGGACAATAAAAAGCTCAGTTATGAAAGTACAAAATGAATAAAAGAATAGAAAGAAACATGCCAGAAGGTTGTTGGACTTGCTTCTAAGTTAGTAGAGATTTCTTTTGTTATTTTTAAAAATTCTGTTAACAATTTTTTTGCAATAAGCATATAGCACTCTGATAATGAGGGGGGAAATTAATGTCTTAAATCCTTTCTGGTATTAGACGTGGTACCCCTCCTCCAGGACACTGTTGCAGAAATGACAGTGGGACATCAAATGGGAATTGCACAGTTAAATAACATTCTCCAGAACTCGGGGCCCAGAAAAGAGATGAAAAGCTTCTATCATGCCATGGCCTTCCAGTTGAAGAACACTTTGGGGGAGAGATTAGGGGTTAAATAAAAGGTAGAAAGGGGGCTAAAGGGGGGAGAAAATAATTTGGATGGCTACTCTCCACTTAGCTGTAAATCCAGATAATCCTTCAACATATGAATACTTCTTTTTCCATTTTCCCCACTTAGAAATTATGATAAATAGGGTAGTCCTTAGAAAGATTGTGAAATCTTTGCCTTCTTTATCTGTAATACATCCTTTCTGTTGATAATCACACATTTATTTATTTATTTTTTTTTTACCACTCAAGACTTTTTGAATACACAATAGGACCTTCATCTGCTCTGGTATAGTTTGATAAAAAGTCACGCACACTGAATTCTCTCTCAAGCTATGTACATTTCAATTTTCCTATTTCTAATTATGGAATGAATTATTTGACTTAAATTCAGGAATTTTGTGATAATAGCAATGGGAAAAATTTTCTGTACAGAGAGAGACTTCTTGCCCTGAAATCATAGTGTGTATAGACAAGCTCAGATAACTGACCTACTTTCTAGTCACTTGAATATCAGGTGATTACTCAGAATAACTTTATCTCTCCTATTTCTCTGCTGCCTCGCCTCAACAGAGACATGCCCCTATACGAGGTAAAGACCTGTGGCATCTACTATAGGCCTTTTCTCCCGCAAGAACTTGTAAGTCAAATGGCCTCTCATTCATCTAAGGAAACGCACTGGATTTATTTTCCTAAACCCAGTCCTCATTTTGGTAAATGGCACCTCCATTCAATTAGCTGCCTAAACCAAAATTTAAAAACCTCTGACTGAAGCCAAACACTCCACGTTCAATCTATGAGCAATTCTTGTCAGCTCAAGCATTTCCTGAGTCTGAAGACTTCTCAGATTTCCCTTCCACTGTACTCTGTTCAGTCTCTCTGCTTCCATCCCTGCCCCTATATAATGTGTTTCTCATTGGGCAGCAAGATGGATCCCAATAGAACAAAAATCTGACCCCTTCACTCTTTTGCTCAAAATCTTGAAATGACTCCTTGCCATATTTGGAATAAAATCCAAAACTCTCTCTGGTCCCTGTGATTCTTAAACCACAACTCCCACCACGCTCTTCCTCATTTTGTTCCATACATATTGATCTCCTTATTTTCCCAAGACATGACAAGTACACTTCCACCTCAAGGCCATTCATTCTACCAGAATGTTCTTCTACAGATATGCTCACAACTTCTTCTTTCACTTCATTGGGGTCTTTACTCAAAGAATTCCACCTCAGAAAAACCTTCCCTGACCACCTGAACGGAAATGGCAGCCCCATACCCACTAGTACCCTTCATCATTCGCTACTCCTGTACCATTCACCTTGCTTTCTCTTGACAGAACTTACCACAATCTGTCACCACATTATATATGTATTTATTTGTTAATTGTCTGTTGTCCCCCCAAAGCTATTCTTTGTTTTGTTCACAGTTGTATATCTTGTATCTAGAACAATGTCTGGCACAGTTGTAAATGATTGATGACTAAAATAGTGAGCCACTGGATTTTAAAAAAGCATCTCTGTGCCAAGTGGGATATATAGGACGGATAAACAACAAGGTCCTACTGTCTAGCACAGGCAAGTATATTCAGTATCCTGAGACAAACCATAATGGAAAAGAATATGAAAAAGGATATATATATATATATATATATATAGGGGGTGTGGGTGTATGTGTGTGTAAAACTGAGTTATTCTGCTATACCAGCAGTAATAAACACAACATTTTAATTCAACTATACTTCAATAAAAAAATAACTTTTAAAAAAGTGAAAAAGGCACAGAGTAGAAGAAAGTATTACATCATATTTGTGACAAAAGATTTGTATCCTAAATTTATAAGGACCTTCTACAAATTCAATAACAATAAAAGATAATCAAGTAGAAAAGAAACAAGAAGAGGTACTACACAGAAGACTGTATCCAAATAAATGAAAATGTACTCAAGCTCATTCATCAGGAAAATATAATATTAAGTCCGCAGTGAAATGCTCTGACACCACCACCAAAATGACTAAAATTTAAATCTGTTAATATCACAGTGTTGGCATGCATATGGAGCAACTGGAACTCTCATACACTGCTAATGGATGCTAACTCGGTACAACTACTTTAAAAAAGTTTGGCACTGTCCACAAAGGTATAATAAACATACTCTTTGACTCAGGAAATAAAAGCATCTCTGTTTTTTATTACTGCAAACTATAAATCTAGAGCCGACCTTGAGCACAGAAGGGGGAGACAAAGTCATAAAGAGTCCCAGATTCTAGACATTTGGGAATCTTGGTACAAAAAAAAAATGAGAGGAATAGAAAGGTCTTCCTTGAATTTTTACATCCTTGAAGGATCTTTTCTCCCCACCTCAGTCGCTTGACCCATGGTTTGGATCACTCCCACTCCCTTCCTCTGAAGTCCTTTCCTCCAGGGAAAATAAACACCAGCTCCTAAACCGGAGTTTTTGTCTTAAGCTCTTCAGTTCCCAAGAAACCAGGAGAATGGGAGCAGAAAGAAGCTTGCTGGCTACTTAGATGGAAAGACAAGACTTACAAGATAAGATTGCCTGTGTGGAAAGCAAGTAATTTCAGGCATAAGGCATGGAGGTTATTGACAAGTTTAATAAACTACACTATTCTGTCTCTCAGGAGCTTCGCGGGAAGACAGAATAGTGTAGCTGTCAGGGGCACAGCCTATAAAGTGAGATGGTCTTGAGTTCAGTTCCAGCTCCACTTCTAGCTGTTTCATCTCAAGCACCTTACGAAGCATTTTTGCAGCTTCAGTTTCCTCATCACAAACTAGAAACAGTAACAATTATCTCAAAGAATGCTTTGAGCATTAAATATTTTAATGTATTTTAAAGGCTTAACACAATGTATAGCACACAGTGAGCCCTAAATGAATGGAAGGTATTATTATTATTACTGAGGTAAAGGAAACCTATTGACACTAATAGCAACTATAAATTCTACAGAAATAGCAGACTCAATTTATGTGACTGGCTGATATTTTATACCCAATTATGGTGCCAGATAGCATTGGTGGGGCATAGCATTTGGTGTGCTCAAAATTAATTTTGTTTTACTGAAATAAGATTCATAAAACATACCAAGACGGAAGACAGTGTAGTTGACTGGATTAGGCCCATGATTTGGAGTCAGGCCTGAGTTTGAATTCTCAGTCTGCCATTTACCTGCTCTGTGACTGGGACAGGTTCTTTAAACCCTCTGGCCCCAGACTGTTGTCACATGGGCACCACATCAGTGTGTTCCCCATATGTGGGCAAGAAGTCTGATGTCCCTTGTGGCGAGGAGATGCTGCCAAGTAGAGGGGCTGAGGATGGAAAGATAAATCAGGGCCGGATTGAAAAGAACTCTGTATACCACACTAAACTGAGTGTTGGTATTATTCAGAGAAAGCCACTGATTTTCCTTCTAAAGCACTGAAATGATACAATCAAACCTTTGTTTTGGAAATATAATTAATGACTGTATTGCTGTAAGTCTCTGGGGTTGCAGTGAAGATTAGAGAACGTTAGGACAGTGGAACGAAACTTGAGGTATGGAGTTCATCCAAGAGGATATTAAAGAAGTTGATATTCAAAAAGATACATGCACCCCAATGTTTACAACAGCACCGTCTACAAGAGTCAGAACACGGAAGCAACCTAAACGTCCATTGACAGAGAAATGGATAAAAAAATGTGGAACATATATACAATGGACTGTTACTCAGACATAAAAAAGAATGAAATAATGTCATCTGCACTAACATAGATGGACCTAGAGATTGCCATACCAAGTGAAGTAAATCAGAGGAAGACAAATATATGATATGCTTATATGTGGGATCTAAAAAAAAATTATATTGATGAATTTATATACAAAACAGAAGTAGACCCACAGCAAACAAACTTATGGTTACCAAAGGGGAAAGGGGAGGGGAGGAATAAATTAGGACTTTAGGATTAACATATACACACTACTATATATAAAATAGATAACCAACAAGAAACTAGAGCACTGGGAACTATACTTAATGTTTTGTAACAACCTATTAGGGAAAAGAATCTGGAAAAAAAAAAAAAATATATATATATATATATATATAAAACAATCACTTTGCTGTACACCAGAAACTAATACAACATTGTAAGTCAACTATATTTAAATGAAATAAATTTTAAAAATTAAAAATAAAAATTTAAAAAGTAGTTGACAGAAGATGATATGGCCTTAATTATTCAAATATTGAATGGATTTAAATGAATGATTGCTGAACTATACTAGTATAGTATCTCTATAAGTGCTTTTCTCCCCGTGTTATGCAGTGAAATAGATAGTTGACACCTTCTTAAAAACTGGGAAGTAGAGAGAAAACTTGACTTTCACTTGGCCATGAAAGACTGCCTGTTGAAACTGAGATTCACTTCAGAAACTGTAAGCAATTGGAAAAGAGTGAGCTTGAACTAGAAAAAAAAAAAAAGATTTTCAATGGCATCAGATGCCACAATGGAAGGCATTTTAATTGGCTGTTCAGCAAACATGACCACTCTGCATTCTCATGTTCCCAATCACCAGCCCCAGCTCGGTCTTTAAGATACTTCTCTCATCAAATTCTTTTAGCTACTTCTTCAGCTCAGTATATAACTCTCCTGTACTATCAACACTAAAACCTTTGTGAAGGCTGCACAAAGACTTCACCTTCCTAATTTTATAGAGATTCTTCTACATGAAAACCTACTGCCTTACTTCCAGACTCAAAAAGATATTTTATGGAGCTGGTTTATTGCTCATAAGACAAGTAGGTTTCAATTCTAACATTGTCATTTAAGTAAGAGGTGATCTTGCAAAATTTACTTCATCTCTCTTGAGTCTCAACAATCTCTAAATTAGGTATAACAATACCTACATCATCTAATGAGAATTAAATTGAATGAGATGAACTAATATTCTCAACAGCACTGGCTCTTGTGCTCACTATTGATATCTTTTTTTCTCTATCAGTATTTATACACTTGGTGTTGCCTGCAAACGCATATGGGTAGAGACTGACTATCTAACCAATTTAGGATTACACAGAACATGTGTGTGTGTGTATCAGTAAATATTCTGAAATAATAACGACAGATATCTACATGGCTGGGGGGAAAAAAGCCTTCTCAATCTTTATCTATAATTTAAATAAATCTCATTCATATGCTTGAAAAGAATGTGCATATATTTTGCAGCTGTATATACCAAGTACTGGAGAAGGAAATGGCAACCCACTGCAGTATTCTTGCCTGGAGAATCCCGTGGACAGAAGAACCTGACAGGCTACAGTCTATGGGGTCGCAAGAGTCGGACACAACTTAGCAACTAAATTATTACTACTAAAATTCACGTTGGAGAAGGAAATGGCAACCCACTCCAGTATTCTTGTCTGGAGAATTCCATGGACAGAGGAGCCTGGAGAGCTGCAGTCCACGGGGTCACAGAGAGTCGGACACAACTGAGTAACTCACACACACACACCAAGTACAACAGAGTCAGACACAACTTGGCAACTAAACAACAACAGACTAAGTATTAGCTATGTCTATGCCTCCTTCCACATATATATGGTGCAAGTGTTAGTTGCTCATCATGTCTGATTCTTTGCAACCCCATGAACTGTAGCCCACCAGGCTTCTTGGTCCATGGAATTCTCCAGGCAAGGATACTAAAGTGGGTAGCCCTTCCCTTCTTCAGGGGATCTTTCTGACTCAGGGATCAAACCCAGGTCTCCTGCATTGCAGGCAGATTCTTTTACTGTTTGAACCAAGGTAAATTATGATATTTCTCTTTGTAGTCTCTCATTTTTGTTCTGTACAGTTTGAGACTTTGTCATAGGTGCATATAAATTAAAACATTATCTGTTCAGATAACCAAATGTCTGAGAAGTATACAGTATCCCTCTTTATCTGTAGTGATGCTTTCTGAGCTAAAGTCTGTTTTGTCTGACGTTTTCTTCTAGACACATCAACTATTATTTGATGGGCATTTACAACGTATGTATTTGACTTTAATCTTTTTTAATATTATGTTTTAAGGGTGTCTCCACTTTAACCAGTCAGATAATCTTTAACTTTTCATTGGAGCATTTAGTCCTTTTACATTTGTGTAATTGCTATTATACTTGAAATGAAATCTACCATCCTCAAAAGTGTTTTCCATTTGTCTGATCTGTTACATTTTCTTTTTTTACATTTTAGATTGATTTCTGATTTTTATGTATCGAATTCCCCCTCTCTACTAATTTAAAATTATACTCTTTGCTTATATCTTTTTATTAATTCTTAAATTACATCACAAATTTTTAATTTATCAAAGGTTATTTTTAAACATTAAGAAAGTTGGAAAACTTTAATGCATTTACTCTTTCTGACATATGTTATTATGGCTTTGTATTTTTAAAAATCTACAAGACATCATCATTATTGTTTTTCACAGATAATATTCCTTAGATCTACCTACAAGTTTTCCACTGTCTTGACTCTCAATTCTTTCTGGTATCTCAGACTTCCGGGGTGGGATCATTTTTCTCCTGCCTAAAGAACATGCTTTAAAATTTCCTTCACTGTAGATTTGCTAGGAGCAAAATATCTTAGTGCCAGTGTGCCTTTGTTACTGCTGCTGCTAAGTCACTTCAGTCGTGTCCGACTTTGTATGACCCCACGGACGGCAGCCCATGAGGCTCCCCCGTCCCTGGGATTCTCCAGGCAAGAACACTGGAGTGGGTTGCCATTTCCTTCTCCAACGCATGAAAGTGAAAAGTGAACGTGAAGCCGCTCAGTCGTGTCCGACTCCTAGCGACCCCATGGACCGCAGCCCACCAAGGCTCCTCCGTCCATGGGGATGTCCAGGCAAGAGTACTGGAGTGGGGTGCCAGTGCCTTCTCCCAGTGTGTCTTTATCCACCTATAGAATTCTAAAATAACTATTTTCTTTTAGCACATTGAAAATAACATTTCACTGTCTTCTGTTTCCTGTTTTTCACTTGTGAAAAGTCAGCTATCAGTATATTGTTGCTCTTATGAAAGTAATTTACCTGTTTCTCTGGCTGCTTTTAATATTTATTCTTTGTCTTTGGTTTTCAGATGTTTTATTTCAATGGGCTTAGATATGGTTTTCTTTTCATAAATCATGCTTTCATAAGACTTCTTAAAATCAGTGACATGAAGTCTTTTGTCAGTTTAGAAATTCCTCCGCAGTTAACTCGTCAAAGATTTGTTTTATCTCATTCTCTTTCTTCTCCTTCTAGAAATGTGACTGAACCCATCTTAGACATTCTCACCGTATCTTCTGTGTCTTTTATCCCTTCTTTTCCCCTCTGCAGGCTGCAGTCTGGATCATTTCCCTTGATGTATCTTCAGATTCATTAAGTCTTAAAGGTGTGTCTAACCTACACTTAAAATCTTGCTGGACTTAAAATTTTTATTTATCAGTTTACTCATAAAATTTATTTTTATTTGTAAAATATACCTATATATTTTTGTTTAAAATAAATTCACAGTATTTAAACTCACAGTAAAACTGTACTTGGTTCTTTTTTCAAATTCAGATTTGCTGTTTACTTTCTGTGGTTTCCTGTTCTCTGCAGAAAGCATCAAGCTGGTATTTTACATCTTTTTTTTTTTCATTTACATTTTTAAATATCACCATCATAATTGTGTTATAGTCCATGCCTCATAATTCTAGTATTTAAAGTCTTCACAGGTCTGTTTTAGTTGCTTGCTGTCTCTGACAGCTCTTGTTCATTTAATCTGGCTTCCTCATGCACCCGATTATCATTGAGAAGATAATACATTCTCATATTCTGCCAGATACGAGAATGTGCTGAACATCATATTTGACAAATTATAGAAATTATTTAGGCCTATGATAAAAGTATCTTCCTCAAGAGCAGACCTGTATTCCTTCTGCCAAGCATTTGGAGACACTACCAAACAACAATTATTTTAACCTAGGTTCAAGGCTTTGAGATTCACTGACCCAGGCAATTTGAATACAAGCAGTAAATACTCAAGGGCTTTGGAATCTCAGGATCTTGTGGAGAAGGGTCTTCTGTTAGACCCCCTGTCGTGTACAAGTCCTGGAGTTTGCTTTTTGTCTCCTTTGCACTTGCAAGTCTATCAGGACAAACACTCTCGTTGTATAGTCGCTCAGTTGTGACTCTTTGCAATTCCATGGACTGTAGCCTGTCAGGCTCCTCTGTCCATGGGATTTCCCGGGCAAGAATTCTGGAGTGCGTTGCCATTTCCTTCTCCAGGGGATCTTCCCGACCCAGGGACTGAACCCACATCTTCTGCTTAGTAGGTGGATTCTTTACCACTGAGCCACCAGAGAAGCCCAGACAAATACTCTGATTTTCACCAATCAGCAAATTCCCTCTGGGCAGAACATATTTGGATTCCCGTTTCTCCTTCATTTTTAGTCTGGTAATTCCAAACTACCTTTTCATATCCTTTTATGCTTGAAGAATAAATTTTAAATCTGGATCTTTTAGTTGTTTTTACTGGGAGGATTCATTTAGTTTACCAGAACCATTCAATCAGACTTACATTTTAAACTTTTTTGGTGACTATTAAGAAAATGTCCTTCAGAAAGGCTGTACCTGTTTAGGCTTTTATCAGTAGGCTTAGAAATGCCTTTTCTTTACCTTTTCCCCTTAACTATATATTTTGCCACTTATGAGAAAAAACATTTCCAAGTTGAATAAGGGAAAAGTCCTGCTTTTACTAAGTATCTGTACTTATTTAACATACCAACAGGCCTTTAGAGCCCTACCCTTGCTCAGAGCCCTGGCCATTGTCAGTTCTGACTGGTTAGTAGCTATTTTGTAGATATTGTTAAACTTTTTAATGTAACATATGTGTGTATATATTGAAAGTATTTTTTTTATGTGACTGATAAGGGCTTAATTTCCAAAACATACCAAACAGCTCACATAACTCAGAAACAACAACAAAAAATAATCCAATTGAAAAACGGGCAGATCTAAACAGACATTTCTCCAAAGAATATGTAACGGATGGCCAACAAGCACATGAAAAGATGCTCAACACTACTAATTTTTAGAGAAATGCAAATCAAAACTACAGTGAGTGCCACCTCACATTGTTCAGAATGGCCATCGTTAAAAAGTCAACAAATAACAAATGCCGGAGAGGGTGCAGTGGAAGGGATCCTTCCTACACTGCTCGTGGGAACACAAGTTGGTGCAGCCACTATGGAAAACAGTATGGAGGTTTCACAAAAAACTAAAAATAGAGTTGCCATATGATCCAGCAATCCTACTCTTGGGCATGTTTCTGGACAAAACTATGATTCAAAAAGAAATGTGCACACCTATGTTAATAGTGGGACTATTCACATCAGCCAAGACATGGAAACAACCTAAATATCCATTGATAGATGAATATATGAAGAAGATGTGGTACGTATATACAATGGACTACTACTCATTTTAAAATAAGAATGAAATAATGCCATTTGCAGCAACATGGGTGGACTTAGAGATTATCATACTAAGTGAAGTACGTCAGAGAAAGACAAAGACAGAGAAAGACAAATACCATATGATACCACTTATATGTGGAATCCAAAATATGACACGAATGGACTTATCTATGAAACAGACTCACAGACACAGAGAACAGATTTGTGGTTGCCAACAGTGGGTGGAAGGGCTGGAGTGGAAGTCTGGGATTAGTAAATGCAAATTTTTATATATATAGTAGATAAACAAGGTCCTATTTTATAGCACAGGGAACTCTATTCAATATCCCATGATAAACCATAATGGAAAAAATATGGAAAACATACACACACACACACACACACACACACACACACACACACACATATATATATATATATAACTGAGTCACTTTGCTATACAGCAGAAATAAACACAACATTGCAAGTCAATTATACTTGAATAAAATATATTTTAAAAAATGTAAAAGGAAAAAGTCCATTTTACAATAAGACTTTAAAAACACATCATGCTGTATTCCTTTTTCCTTCCATATCCTATTTCCTTAATTTTTATTTACAATTAGATTTGGTTTCTCTCAAAATTATTACCATTACAACAGCTATTTGTTCTTTTTCTTGCACTTTGCTTTATTCACAAAGCAATTTGTTTTGGAAATCATTCCACATTATGACTCATAGATCAACCTATTTCTTTTTGTTTGTTTTAACTGAAGTATAGTTGATTTACAATGTTGCTTTAGTTTCAGGTGTACAACAAAGTGATATGTATATGTATGTATACAAATGTTTGTATGTATCAACAAGTTGGTGCAGCCACTATGGATTCCTCTCCCTTGTAGGTTATTACAAAGTACTGAGGATAGTTCCCTGTGTTTTTTGGTTATCTATTTTATATCACCTATTTCTTTTTAACTACTGCATAATATTCCCTAGTGTGCATATGCCATTGTTTATTTCACTGTTGCTCTGTGTTCACACTTAACAAAGTGTGATGATTAATATCCATGTCCCTGTGTCTCTGAGTTTATTTAAGAGTGTTTCCTCTAGGGTAGATACAGAGTAGTAGAAATGCTACTGCTACATTAGCTATGCTACATTCTCAGAGAGAATGCATATTTTAAAACTTGTATCAGATGTTAAAAAAATATGTCTTCCAAAATATAGTTCTAGTTTACAAGCTGTTAAATTGTGATTTATAATAAGAAGTGTACGTTTGATCTTCATCCTCATTTCTGGCACCTATAGCTATTTGCTGTTAAATGATCTCTCAGCTTTTAAAAATCTATAAAGGAATTTAGTTACAAACCTATAAGATTTTTATCAGATTTTATGTTTTGAAAACCTATCAAGCTTATGATTGTCTATGTTAGTACTTTTAGCAGACATCACAAATTATAAAATTTCGAAGTATTAGTAGAAGCCAGAATAAAGTAATATAGCTCATTTTGGACAAGAAGTAAAGTATTTTGAATTTTTTGCCATGCTGTGTGGCATGTGAGATCTTAGTTTTCCAACCAGGGATTGAACCTGAGACCCCTGCATTGGAAGCGCAGAGTCTTAACAGCTGGATTGCCAGAGAAGTCCCTGAACTAATTTTTATTTATGATCTGTTATCTCCTATAGAAAGAGTAAATGAATTCTTGTGTACTAAATCATTTTCATACTTGTTTACCATATTGATCTATAAAGATACCAGCTCTTTTATGGTCTTCTGCCAAATATTATCAGTTAGCTATTATGATCCATTTTTTATGATTACTTTGTTTTAAATCTGATAACCACACCATTGCATTGTTATCCAGGCAACATCTTCCTAGCATTTCAATTATCTTAATCTCATGCAGACCCACATCAAAAGCTTTTACAAACATTTAGATATATTGTTTGCCCATGGAGTTTTCTTTATCCACAAACTTGTTGAGTAATTTTATAAGATCAAATAAATCAGATTTGCCTGGCATAATCTGTCTTCATAAACAAATGCTGTCCGCTGACCATCACATTGTTATCTAAATGATTTCAGATCAATTTGGTTTGCTCTAACTTGGGCAATTGCATTCTGCCAGCCCCAAACTCCCTCTATTTTTCAATTGGAGACATTATTCTTCCTTTCACTTAACAAAGTGTTCTGTAAAGCAAGCAGGCAAGTATCTGAACCAATAAAGCCTAGTTTCCTGAAGATTTGTGTCTGATAGGCTAACTGAAACTATGTATTATATCCATGTCATAGCTTTAACTGGTGATATTATTACCTAAATCATTGTACTAGATGTCATAAGTAATATTTTGTGTTACATCAATGGGAAAAGTAGGCAACACAAAGCAAGTTTTTCATGTGTATGTCTAGGACCATCCTAATGCTAGATTCCCTGCAATATAATCATATTTAGTTGGAATCAAGTTTTACATCAGAGGTTAATAGTGAGACACACTGGATGTGAGATGATTTCACTAGATGACTTGTTATATATTGTACGAAGGCAGAATGACCACTGTGCTTTAGCTAAGAAAAATGACAATTCTACAGTCAGTCCTCCATATCCACACCTTCCACATCTATGGATTCAACCAACTGTGGACCAAAAATATTTGGGAAAATATTCCAGAAAGTTCCAAAAAGCAAAACTTGCATTTGTCACAGTCTGGCAACTACTTACATAGAATTTATATTGTGTTGGGTATTATAAGTAATCTAGAGATTATTTAAATTGTATGGGAGGAGGTGCATAAGTTATAGGCAGATACTATACCATCTTATGGGCTTTCTTGGTGGCTCAAATGGTAAAGAATCCACCTGCAATGCAGGAGACCTGGGTTCAATTCCTGGGTTGGGAAGATCCCCTCGAGAAGGAAATGGCAACCCGCAGCAGTGTTCCTGCTGGAGAATCCCATGGACAGAGGAGACTGGCGGGCTATGGTCCACGGGGTCGCAAAGGCTCAGACGACTGAGTGACTAAGCACACATGCACCCATGCCATTTTACATAAGGGACTTGAGCATCTGCAGATTTGGATATCCATGGGGTCCAGGAGCCAACTCCCTTCAGATACCAAGAGATGACTGTATTTCAGGGTAAATGAACAAACTATTCATTACTCATCACTTCACTGAATAAAATCTATAAATTTATTAATTCTATTCCCCTTACTCACATTTATATGATGCCCTGTGAAATCTGTGGTTTATCTCCTTATTTGACATTGACCTAAAACTGAATGCTAACTTGGGGGCAATCAAAAGAGGCACTAGGCTGGCTTGCAAAGCAGGTTTTGAAAAGGAGGACATTCGGGTTCCTTTGGTGCTTCTATACTTTAATTTCAACCACACTCAGCTTGAACTGACATATACAGTTCTCGGTTTAAAACAAAGAAACCCAGATTCCAAAATTCAGTCATAATGTCCAAGGAATAATTCACACACTTGAAGAACGTTTGTGTGGTGGAGGAAATCCCCAGGAAAGCTGGGACTGGGAGCCCAGGGGGGTCTGGGCCCTGCGGTGGCGGCAGCAACCAGCAGGAGCCCCAGTGAGGATCGCCATAGCAACCGTGAGACAACTTCCACAAGA
This sequence comes from Odocoileus virginianus, assembly GCF_023699985.2. Classification (NCBI taxonomy): domain Eukaryota; kingdom Metazoa; phylum Chordata; class Mammalia; order Artiodactyla; family Cervidae; genus Odocoileus; species Odocoileus virginianus. The sequence goes on from NC_069689.1 coordinate 29,788,640, forward strand.
ACTGGCTGATGCCCTAAAAAAGCAGTCTGTGTTGGAGGCTTCACTGGAGGTCATGTCACGTGATCGTGCTACCTTAGAAGATGAGGTATGGGACTGAAAGAAGTTATGTCAACTCACAAGTCACGTACAAGCAGCATCTCAAGAAAACTTAGAGTGGTTAAGAGAGAAGAGTAATGCTTTAATAAGAAGTCAGGTGGACTCAGAATTAAAGACTTGGAATCTGAACTCTCCAAGATGAACATTTTTCAAGGAGATTCTAATAAAGCAGAGTTGGAAAAATATAAGCAACTCTACCTAGAAGTACTAGAAGTTAGAAAGTCAATGGCAAATAAACTAGACAAGACTAAGGAGAGGCTGGCAGAGGTCAGCACCGAACTTGGGGTGGAGAAACAGCAGAAGAGATCTTGCTTCAGCATTCTCACCAGGAGGCCAGTCCTGGAGACCCTTGTGTTGGAAATTTTAATAATACTTTAGTGCTCAATAGAAATCTTACTCCAAGAGCAAACGGAGTGCTTTCTACCTCAATTCCACACCCTTCAAATTAACAGCATGGAGACTTACTTGACCAAAGTGGTCAGTGGGAGTTGCAAAAGAATATGACTAGAGCACTAGAAAAAGGTGTTGCTGAATTTAAATCTGGATCCTATCGTGTGTCTCCTCTAGGATCTACAGATGAGTCAAATCTATATCAGAATCCACTTTTGAAAACATTACAAGAATATGTGCAGATTTTGAAGGAAAAAAATATGATCTGAAAGATAAATAGTAAAAGTTTCCCTACTGGACTGTTTTCATGACATTTTAGTTGTTTCCCATTAAATATAACGAGAAAACCTTTATTAAAGGGAAATATTTTTGTGTGCATAATGAAAATTTATATGGTATTTTTAGCCATGCTTCTCTGCATCTAATTTACTTTTGGCCTGTGAAGTCGCTCAGTCGTGTCCGACTCTTTGTGACCTCATGGACTGTAGCCTACCAGGCTCCTCAGTCCATGGAATTTTCCAGGCAAGAGTCCTGGAATGGGTAGCCATTCCCTTCAGGGGATCTTCCAGCCCCAAGGATCAAGCCCGGGTCACCTGTATTGCAGGCAGATTCTTTACCATTTGAGCCACCAGAGACGCCCTTTACAAACTCAAGCTGAGCCCTAATACCAGCTGCTTAAACAGCACCCAACCAACCAAACTTGTTGTTAATACTTAGTGGTGCAGGTTGATGGCTTTTTTGTATTTTCCAGTTTGTATCACTATTTACAGACCTAAAGATTTAGATATTGCTGTTATGGCTCCTGTCAATGTTTTAATTCATTATAATTATTCATTGTGGCATAAAACTTACTATATGTAACTTTAAACACTGACTTATAGATCGTTCCTCATGGAGAAATTAAAAAAAGAATGTTTGTGTAATTTTTTCCTTTGGGACCCTTTGGATCAGCATTTGTAGCACCAAACCCATATGGCCCAAGCAGTAATCTGGAAAAAGACGCTAAAGGCAGAGTAGGTAAACAGAAAACTATCATTATTTACTCTCTAAAGGTATCTTCTTTACTAACAGTATAATTCAAGTTTTTCTATTGACTAATGAGTAACATGAGTAGCATTTCATCTTACAGTAAATATCTATAAAATGAAATGATCATATTCTCTTTTCTTCTTTGTTATTATTAAGTTGGTTTTATTTTGTTTTGTTTTTTCACTTAAGAACATGATACCTCATGAGATCAACCATTCTAACATCTTTCTTGGTTTTTGAAAACTGCTATTGCTAAAATATCAACCATACTTGTTTAGTAAAAGCAAATACCTGTGTGTCAGCGTGCACTGTGCATGTGTTTGAAATGATTATTAAAGAAGTCAGTATTATTATGAGAGACCAGGATAGAATTACTCTATTGGCTACATTTCCTTTCCTTTCCTTTCTATTTCTCCAGGGATCTTCCATGGAGATAATGAGAATATTGGCCTGGCTATTATTATCTAATAGGGTTGTCAGTCATTGATAAAACTTTTATCTGCCTTCATACATTGTAACTGCAACACTCGTATATAAGGAGTGTTCTGCTTTCCAATAAAGTAAATTTTCCCTAAAGCTTGTTTGTTGTTAATATTTTGCTAAGGAGGGGAGATTTTTGAGAGAAGACAGAAATGCAAAGAAGGTTAAATAAAGAAAACTTCAACATTTTCAACTCAGATTCCTCATCTGAACTATAGTACACAGAAAATTTCTTGACTATTCTCTCAATTCTCTCAAGGATAGTACAAAATTAGTGCTATTCTAGATGCATAGGAAAAAAGTTAACTTATTAGGGCTTAATTCTCCCCTAGATCAGATGAGAAATATAATTCCAGCTGTATTTAAATATAATTCCTTGGAAGTTTGGGACTAGACAACACAAACTATTATATATAGAATGGATAAACAGCAAGGTCCTACTGAGTAGCTCAGGAAACTATACTCAATATTCTGTGATAAACCATAATGAAAAAGGAAAAAAAAGAATAGATATACATATGTGACTGAAACACTTTACTGTATACCTGAAACATTATAAATTATACTTTAATTAAAATTTTTAATTAAAACATGCTAGCAAAATAATGCTCAAAATTCTCCAAGTCAGGCTTCAACAGTACATGAACCGTGAACTTCCAGCCATTCAAGCTGGATTTAGAAAAGGCAGAGGAACCAGAGATCAAATTGCCAGCATCTGTTGGATCATCATAAAAGTAAGAGAGTTTCAGAAAAACATCTACATCTGCTTTATTGACCATGCCAAAGCCTTTGACTGTGTGGATCACAACAAACTGGAAAATTCTTAAACAGATGGGAATACCAGACCACCTGACCTGCCTCCTGAGAAATATGTATGAAGGTCAGGAAGCATCAGTTAGAACTGGACATGGAACAACAGACTGGTTCCAAATAGGAAAAGGAGTACATCAAGGCTGTATATTGTCACCCTGCTTATTTAACTTATATGCAGAGTACATCATAAGAAACGCTGGGCTGGATGAAGCACAGGTTGGAATCAAGATTGCCAGGAGAAATATCAATAACCTCAGATATGCAGATGACACCACCCTTATGGCAGAAAATGAAGAAGAACTAAAGAATCTCTTGATGAAACTGAAAGAGGCGAGTGAAAAAGTTGGCTTAAAACTCAACATTCAGAAAACTAAGATCATGGCATCTGGTCCCATCACTTCACGACAAATAGATGGGGAAGCAATGGAAACAGTGAGAGACTTTGTTTTCTTGGGCTCCAAAATCACTGCAGATGGTGACTGCAGCCATGAAATTAAAGACACTTGCTCCTTGGAAGAAAAGCTATGACCAACCTAGACAACATATTAAAAAGCAGAGACATTACTTTGCCAACCAAGGTCCATCTAGTCAAAGCTATGGTTTTTCCAGTGGTCATGTATGGATGTGAGAGTTGGACTATGAAGAAAGTTGAGTGCTCAAGAATTGATGCTTTTGAACTGTGGTGTTGGAGAAGACCCCTGAGAGTCCCTTGGACAGCAAGGAGATCCAACCAGTCCATCTTAAAGAAAATCAGTCCTGGGTGTTCATTGGAAGGACTGATGTTGAAGCTGAAACTCCAATACTTTGGACACTCGATGCGAAGAGCTGACTCATTTGAAAAGATCCTGATGCTGGGAAAGATTGAAGGCAGGAGAAGGGGACAACAGAGGATGAGATGGTTGGATGGTATCACCCACTCAATGGACATGAGTTTGAGTAAACTCTGTGAGTTGGTGATGGACAGGGAGGCCTGGCATGCTGCAGTCCATGGGGTCGCAAAGAATCAGACATGACTGAGTAACTGAACTGAACTGATTTTTCTTTAAATAGTCATTGTAATTTCAAAATAAAAGTTGAAACTCTTATGTAAGCAGCTTTAATAATTTCAATTGATTATAAATAGATTGATTTGTTCCCTCCAAAAGGTTTATTGTGCTTAATCCTTTGAAACTAGTTTAAAAATGAAAGCAGCATTGTAACTTCAAATCTTTTATGGAATGCTAGTTTTAAAACAAGACCCACAAGGTATATCCATGAGCATTAACTATTTGAAAAGTCCTAACTAGGTGTCAAGATCAAAAGGTTTTACAGGGAACGCTGCCCAATGTTATGCAGCAGCCTGGATGGGAGGGAAGTTTGGGGGAGAATGGATACACATATACGTAGGGCTGAGCCCCTTTGCTGACTACCTGAAACTATCACCACACTGTTAATCGGCTATACCCCAATACAAAATAAAAATCTTTTTAAAAAGATCAATAGGTTTTATTCCTAGTTTTGTCAGAAACTTATTGATAGACAACCTAACTTTCTAAATGTTTTAACTTCAAACACTCTATTGAAAAATATAAAAATAAATTACTATAAGCACCATATTTCTCACTGGGAATGTTGACACTTAAGTCTTTAAAGGAGATGAATATGTATTTATATCCTTTATATATGTTTTATAAATAAACTAGGACAGTAATGTTTATTCTTAGTGAGCTACTGCATCTGTCTTCCCTGGGCAGAACCCTTTTAAAAAAAAAAATCCAAAATGAAAGAGGACAGAAAAAATTCCGAAATGAAAGAGGACAGAAAAAGCAGTGTCTAAAAGGCAAGGAATAAAGGAAAAGATATACATGAACAAATAACACAGTGGAGCCAAGACATATTAGATATTCATTAGTGTTATTTTCAGAGTCTACACAATGCCCGTAATTATTTAACATTTCAACTAGGAACGTCTGTACAGATATATTCTGTAGATACACAGTACACAACTCTGAACATATTTTGGACAGTTATGTGTGAAATCCTCATCACAACCATTTTCGCTGAACAACTCTACTATGAGTGGCGGATTTTCTGAAACTGAAATTGCTATTTGCACGATGTGGTGCATTGAAGCAATTCAAGGCTTTCATTCCACTTCACTGGAAATGAAGATTCACTATATTAACGTTCTCTAGACACTTATGTGGTGTGAAATTATGCCCCTCAATTACAAATTCTTCCAGCCTTCTCTCTCTTGGCTTCTCTATTTTCAAGTCTTATTTCAAATACTCCACAAAATATTTGGCCTCACTTGGCATAAAAGAAGCAAACCTCTGTGCCTCTTTTCCCCACCTTTCCATGGAGATAATAACACTCGCCTGTCTCATAAAGATATTGTGAAGCATAATATTTTGTAAAGCACTTTAAAAAACCTTAGCTATGAAGGCTAATGGCAATAAGAACTGTATTGTCATCTATTCCTCCATTTCCTCTCAAGCTGGCCATTTTCTTTTTGTCTTTGTTTGTTCGTTTAAATGTTAAGAAGAAAGATTGTTTTGCTATTGAATGTTGAGGCTTAGCTTTATTTCCGTCAACTTCTTTCTTTTTTGATTTCTTTATGACCTCTTCTGGTTTCATGCCATCAAATCAGAGATTGCTCCCAAGAACCCACCTAGAATGGACTCAAATGTTATCTGTTTTATGGCTAAACAACCTGCATGTGGTTTAATCTCACAACCAAGGATCCTCCAGAATACTAATTCAGGACTTTAGGCTTCCAGGAGGCATTAATGGACACTGATGCCACTAGAGAGCTGTCTATTCATGCTCTCTCCCCACCACACCTATATCTGTATAACTGAATAGATTCTCTCTCTTGACACTGTGAATGCCCTTGAGGGAGGGGACAGAGTCTGCCTACAAAATACCTAGCACAATGGTCTACTCACAGTAAATATTTTTAAAAATGAGTTAAAGTAATTAAATAACACTACACTTCACACTTACTAAGTTGGCTGCACTGCAGAAGTCTTTGGAACCAAATTGGCCTGAGCCTAGAGGAACTGCTGGCCATTATTTCCAAGTTCAAGGTAACCTAGGTGTGGAGAACTGCTTGACAAGCTTCCAGGGGTTCATCTGGATGGCTTCATGTCTCTGCAAGCCAAATCCTGACTGAATTCTTCTCCCTGTAGCTGCTGATAAGATTTAAAGGTATGAGGCCTTTTTCTGTCTCCTATATAACCGTGTCTTCAGAAAAAAGGTACTCTTAGAATGCATCGAAGTATGATGATGAAGGAACACAAATAAAAGTGAATTAAGGAGTACATAAAGTACATAATCAAAGGATGATGTTAAATAAGTTATTAAGCTAAAGAGGCCTTGAAGTTGGACAGACCCAAGTTCCTGTCCTGGCTCGGCAATTTGCCAGCTGTGTTACATTGAACAACTTACTTAACTTCTCTGAATCTATTTCCTTATTCTTAAAATATTACTTTCCTTGAAGAGTTGTGAAGATAGTTTTCCTGTGAATAATACTAACACATATCTGACCTAGGGCTTCCTAGGTGGTGCCAGTGTTAAAGAATATGCCTGCCAATGCAGGTGACATATGAGGTGTGGGTTCAATTCCTGGGTCAGGAAGATCCCCTGAAGTAGGCAATGGTAACCTGCTCCAGTATTCTTGCCTGGAAAACCCCATGGACAGAGGAGCCTGGTGGGCTCCAGTCTGTGGGGTCACGAAGACTTGGATACAACCGAGAACAACAGCCAGGACGAACAACCATTCCTTTTACTAAAGTAAAAGCTCAGTAAAGGGCGTTATTAGAAAGGACACCATGGAAAATTACGGAAATGAGCAGCTATAGAGTCATCTTAAGCACAGTAAGAAAGAAACACTTCTGAAAAGAGCCCCAGGGAAAGCCTAGCAGAACAAGAGGGAGATTTTTCCAGTGACTAAGCCAGAAGTCACAATTCTCTGTTCCGTCTCACTCCAAGTTGGGTTCAGGGGATGAAAACCTTGGTAAAAGAATCACAAGTCAAGAATATAAAACCACTGAGTTTGAGTAAAATGCTGTCCAGTTTCCTATAGGGCTACTTCCTGAGAAGGAGGAGCTCTAGATGTCACAAAGCCTTCGATGACCTCGCCAGCGGCAATAAAACAGGAAAGAAGGAGTGTGATTCAGCAAACACTTCAACTGATTTAAAGTTTCACGTCTTATTCCTAAGGCTCTGTCCAGGAAAAGCAGGACCAAGTACTTGGCTCTATCTCAGAGTAATGTTTTCTTCCAGAATTCTGGGAATGAGGGCATTTCCTAGATACAGATAAAAGGAGGCATTGTTATTCTGCCTCCTCTCCTACCAGATTCTTTTTAGGAAGAGAAATTGGAGGAATAGCAAAGAATACACTTCAGATGCAGTTGGTCAGGTATCTCAGGAAAACATGAACTTAAAATGTCTGGAAAATATGATTCCATAACACAATAGGAGACGATCATGTAGCTGCTGTTTCCCTCTGAAATGTACAAAGAATGAAGTCACAGAAGGCGTCTTAGAAAAACTGGAGATACAGAAACCGACAGACAGCTAGACAGATTGGTAGTAACAGACTGACAGACAGAAATCACTATTAGTGAAATCCCATCATAGGAGGGCTCTCAAGGGTGAAGGATGTTAAACTTCATGCTTCAAAGGAGATTAAAAACATACCTGAAGTGACAGCTCTTGATCGATCAGTCACATAAATAGGTGATGATTTGCTAGTGGGGAGAAACAAAGTCTTTCGTTTTGTCTCTACCTACCTGAGCTAATACAAATAATTGCAGCTGACCCCTGAACAACAGGAGGGAGTCTACTTATCGGCAGATTTTTTTCAACAGTAAATTCTGCAGTACTGCATGATCTGATCTGTGGCTGCTTGTTTTGAGTCTAAACATGGAGAACTGCCTGCTGCAAGGAACTGTATACAGGGGGTGTGCAATCAGTTTGCTCTGTCGTGTCTGACTCTCTGCAGCTTCAAGGCTGTAGCTTGTCAGGCTCCTCTGTCCATGGGATTGTCCAGGCAATAACACTGGAGCAGGTTGCCATTTCCTACTTTAAGAGACCTTCCCAAACCCACGCTCCTTGTGTCTCCTGCATTGGCAGGTGGATTCTTTACCACTGAGCTACCTGGGAAGCCTGAATATAGGGAGGGCACTATAAATTACATGCAGATTTTTCACTGCTGGGGGAGAGGGTGCCCCTAATCCCTACATTGTTCACGGTCAACTATATTATGTTTCCCAACAGAAGCGTTGACAACTAGGAATTTTAAGATTACCTAACCTATTAAAAAAAGAAATTGATGTCTACCGTCAGATAAATGGATAAAGAAGATGTGCTGTATATGTGTGTGTGTGTGTGTGTGTGTGTGTGTGTATACATATATATATAGAATATTACTTAGTCATAAAAAAGAATGAAATAATGCCATTTGTAGCATCATGGATGGACCTAGAGATATCATATTAAGTAACGTAAGATAGAAAAAAGCAAATATCATATAATATCACTTACATGTAGAATAAAAAAAATACAAGTGAACTTATTTACAAAATAGAAATAGATTCATAGGCATAGAAGTAAACTCATGGTTACCAAAGGGAACAGGGGGAAAGGATAAATTAGTTTGGGATTAATGGATACATACTACTACATATAAAATAAATAACCAACATAGACCACAGGGAACTATACTCAATAACCTATAAGGAAAAGAATCTGAAAAAAAAATGGTTTATATGTGTGTATGTATACACACACACACACACACATAACCAAATCACTGGGCTAAAGTTAATACAACATTGTTAATTAACTATACTTCAATAAAAAGAAAAGAGATTAGACAAATAAATGGGGCAAGAAAGCATGTAGCTCAGAATACAATGCCTTTTTTTTTAATCATATGCAGGTTAAGCAGCTGACAGTGTGGACATTTTGAAGTAACTGTGACATGAGCTAAATGTTTTGGGAAGTCCTAATCAGTACCACTGCAAGACACTTTCCTTCTAGTTTTATACTCAGTATGTTGCTGAAATTTAAGAAGGCCTTGGTAGAAAAATAATTATTTGGCTGTTAGATTATAAATAATGGCTATATTATGGGCCAGGTAGTTTTTATTTCCCTTTTTATGAATTACATAATGAGAGGAACGTGGAAAGAGGAAGAATTTCTAGCCTGTCATAAGAACAATCAACTCACTTAGCCTCAAAACATATTATGCAATTTAGTATTTGGAAATACACTCAATTTTAACATCTCTATAAAAAGGCAAAATAGATTCCTTAAAGAACTGGAAATAGAACTACCACACAACCCAGTAATCCCACTGGCTGGGCATACACACTGAGGAAACCAAAAATGAAAGAGACACGTGCACCCCAATGTTCATCGCAGCACTGTTTATAATAGCCAGGACATGGAAGCAACCTAGATGCCCATCAGCAGATGAATGGATAAGAAAGCTATGGTACACAATGGAATATTACTCAGCCATTAAAAAGAATACATTTGAATCAGTTCTAATGAGATGGATGAAACCAGAGCCTATTATACAGAGTGAAGTAAGCCAGAAAGAAAAACACCAATACAGTGTACTAATGCATATATATGGAATTTAGAAAGATGGTAACGATGACCCTATATGCGAGACAGCAAAAGAGACACCGATGTAAAGAACAGACTTTTGGACTCTGTGGGAGAAGGCGAGAGTGGGATGATCTGAGAGAATTGCACTGAAACGTATATTATCAAGTGTGAAACAGATCGCCACTCCAGGTTGGATGCATGAGACAAGTGCTCAGGGCTGGTGCACTGGGATGACCCAGAGGGATGGGATGGGGAGGGAGGGGGGAGGGGGGTTCAGGATGGGGAACACATATACACCCACGGCTGATTCATGTCAATGTATGACAAAAACCACTACAGTATTGTAAAGTAATTAGCCTCCAACTAAAATAAATTAATTAATTTTTTTAAAAGGCAAAATAGTACTCATAGATTTTTCTGTAATGCTTAATTCTGGAATAGTGAAATTTTAATTCTCTTAAATTATATTTCTCATCAAGTAAATCAAGCAACTCAAATGCAAACTTTCCCTTTATTTGAGCTCTTCTCTGACTTTGCACAAAATTTATAAATTTGTACTTTAGCTTCTGCTTGAATACATTCTAGGTTGTGTTTTTCTCTTTGTTATTGCTATTGCCTTGATTTTTTTTCTTTGTATGTTCTGGTGGACAGACTATTATAAACTCCTGTGATGATGGGAATCCATATCTTTCACATTTTGCTATCATCCATAGCATCTAAAATAACTGTGTACTCACTGCATATTCATTGGCTTAAATTGAATAACATGTCTAGAAAGGATTTTTAAGGTCCTATGTCCATTTCTCTGTTTTTAGAACCATATATCAATCTAGGGAAATAAAGTCAGTCCTTCCGATAAGCCCCAGGAAAAAATGTCCACCACCTGTAAGGCAATCCTGTGAAAGTGTGAGTTGCTCAGTCATGTCCGACTCTTTGTGACCCCATAGACAGTAGCCCACTAGGCTCCACTGTTGATGGGATTTTCCAGACAAGAAGAATACTGGAGTGGGTAGCCATTCCCTCCTCCAGGGGATCTTCCCAACCCAGGGATCAAACCCATGTCTCCTACATCTCCTGCATTACAGGCAGATTCTTCACCATCTGAGCCAATCCTGCCAAATATCAAAATGATTTACCAAAAGGAAATTCTTCACATATATGGAGACATACATAGAGGTATGTAGATTAAAAAAGCTTTTATCTTTGTTTCATCCAAAAAGCTACAATTGGCATTTGCTACATCAATATTATGTAGGAATGCACTTTATAAGATTTTTTTTCTGCAAAATACATGGAAAAAATTAGAAATCATTAGTGAAAAAAAGTGGAAAATATTCATAAATCTGGAAGGCAAGAACAGCTGTTAAGAATAACATTTTAATTCCTGTCATGAGATTTTAAAGCCCAACATACCAAGTTAACTACTCTTTCAATACCGTGTTTTAAGTTTAGCAACAACTTTTCACTGAAACAAAACAAAACTGTGTACCATAATGAAGTGAAAGTGTTAGTTGCTTAGTTGTGTCCAACTCTTTGCAACCCCATGGACTATAGCCCTCCAGGCTCCTCTATCCATGAAATTTTCCAGGCAAGAACACTGGATTGCGTAGCCATTCCCTCCTCCAAGGGATTTTCCCAACCCAGGAATTGAACTTGGGTCTCCTGCATTGCAGGCAGATTCTTAACCAGCTGAGCCATGCACCTCAGAGTATATCTTAAATGTTCTCACCACACACACACACACACACGTTAAATATGTGAAGTGATGGATATGTTAACTAACTTCACTGTGGTGATCATTTCACAAGTTATATGTACATCAAATAATGCACATCTTACCCTTGCATAATGTTATAAGTCAATCCTATCTCAGTGAAGCTGGGGAAAAAACTGTGTATCTCAAAGCAAATGAAACTGGGGTTCAAGGAGACTCCAAGTAACTCAAAACATGAAGATGCCCAGTGACTATAAATTACTAAACTTCTAGCAATCTATCTCTTCTCCTGACATCTGATCAAAGTTTTATCATATATTAATTATTGTTTTGAGCAAAGGCCCTGAATTTCATTGAGTTCACCAGCTCTAGACACCTACAAATATGTTTTGCTATAAATTACTGGCACTGTTTCTGTTGATATTCAGTCTAATCAAACATTTGTAAGCATGCTGTCTTTTCAATCTGTTCAGCTGATGCACTTTACCTGATCTTTCATTAAAGTAATCAAAACACTTGCTGTGTCACATCTAATGAATGTTGCATGTATGATTAAGTGCTTTCATTCATATTGCAAGTTTGATTTAATGTAATCTGCCTTTCAGACAGCCATTAGCCTAGCTCCTACGTGAATTTGATTAATTGGCTGAATTCTTCCAGATGTCCATTAGGCATTACAGGAATTTCTATGTAGAAACAGCAGGGACTGTCTAGCACAGAACCAAACAATGAAATGTTATATTGCTGTCATGACTTACAAAAAGCTGGATTCATTTTCATTAATAAAACATCTGTACTCCTGCACAGCTATGCATTGAGATGCATTTATTTTATATGTTTATTTCTCTTATGACTGTAAATAGATAGTTAAATAGAAGCACATTTACTGATATTATGTGGGCCCAGGGTTTAGCAGATGCTGATTGACAAAACAGATCAATTTTGAAAGTTTACAGAAGATCCTAAACAGAAAAAAATGCACTAACAGACACCTGTTTGAAACAAGATTAAAGAATGCCTGGTATTATAGAAATAAGAATATTAAAATGACAAGAGAGACTTATTTTGAAAATGGCTTGATCTACATACGCTAAACCATTGGATCTCCTTCAGAAAAAATGGCAAATGTGGCTCTTGCTGAGACAACTTACACTGTTGTTTGGAAAAGCTTTCTTTGGCCTTTAGTTCTGTTTTGTTGGTTCTTAAAGAGCAGGGAGAGATTTAGCCTTGTGAGATCCTAGCTCAATGTATTTTAGCCCTTAATAAATGGTACTACCCATCATCTGAGAAGTTTCCCACAACAACCAATTGAAACAAAAGGTAAATTTCAAACAAAGCCAGTATTAGAGACAAACACTAAGACCAAATATTCATCTTAAAATTAAGAGAATACCATAAAAATGATATTTTGAGTCTTTTTTACAAGGATCTATACATTGATTTTAGGAACTGAAATTGAAACTTTTCTCATGCCTAAAACTGTATGAAATTAGTGGTTTGTGATGATATATCATCCCTGCTATAAAGACATATACTGTTTGAACTCTAAGACTAAATGCCTTTTATCCTTTCTTTGCACAGTTAAACAAAGTATATCAGCTTGGGAAGGTGTGGAGAAATGGGAACTCTCCTACACTGTTGGTGGGAATGTAAATTGGTAAAACCACTATGGAGAACAGTATGGAAGTTCCTTAAAATAGAACTACCATATGATCTAGCAATTCTACTCCTGGGCATATATCCAGAGAAAATCATACTTCAAAAAGATATAGGCCCCCTAATAGTCATTGCAGCACTATTTGCAACATTCAAGACATGGAAACAACTTGACTGTTCACTGACAAAGGAATGGATAAAGATGTGGTACATATATACAATGGGATATGACTCAGACATAAGAAAAGAACTAAATAATGCCATTTGCAGCAACATGGACAGAACTGAAGAATAGCATACTAAGTGAGGTAAGTCAGACAAAAAGACAAATATCATATGATATTGCTTACAGGTAGAATCTAATTTTTTTTAATGATATAAATGAACTTATTTACAAAACAGAAAGAGAGCCACAGATTTCAAAAACTATGTTTACCAAAGGGGAAATGTGCAGGGAGGGATAAATTAGGAGTTTGGGATTACCAAGCACATACTACTATATATAAGATAGATAACAAGTAAGAACCTACTGAATAGCACAGGGAACTCTACTCAATATTCTGTAGAAACCTATATGGATAAAGAATCTGAAAAAGAATGGATAAATGTATGTGTACAACTGAATCACTTTGCTGTATTCCTGAAACTAACACAACATTGTAAGCCAAATATACTCCAATATTATTTATTTAAATGGAAAAAAAAGTAAGTAAACTTGGAGAGAAGAAATCTTCTCATAATAAAATATACATGTGAATCATTAATTGTAATAGAACTTTTTCTAAAATAGTTGAACTTTGAAATTTTAGTTTTTACTAAAACTAAAATAGGAAAATAGCTTCCCTATTAGCAGTTTCTATTTCATTGCAGTTATTTAAAAAGTGAGTCTTTATTACCTAATAGTTTATTTTAATCATGACTAGGTGAAACTTATATTACTGGACGAGAACATCTTTTAGGAAGCAGAATTCTATCATATGTGCCTTGTTAATAAGATGATGTCAATAAGATTTTCAAAAATGGGACTTGAACAGTTAATATCTGCCTTGACCAGAAGTTTGTTGGCAAATTTTTGGAATATAGAAAAGCCTAAAAGGAAAATGGCAAAATGGTTGTCTGAGGAGGCCTTAAAATAGCTGAGAAAAGAAGAGAAGGAAAAGACAAAAGAGAAAAGGAAAGATATACCCATCTGAATGCAGAGTTACAAAGAACAGCAAGGAGAAATAAGAAAGCCTTCCTATGTGAACAATGCAAAGAAATAGAGGAAAACAATACAAGGGGAAGGACTAGAGATCTCTTCAAGAAAATTAGAGATACCAAGGGAACATTTCATGCAAAGATGGGTTCAATAGAGGGCAGAAATGGTATGGACCTAACAGAGCAGAAGATATTAAGAAGAGGTGGCAAGAATACACACAAGAACTATACAAAAAAGATTTTCATGACCCAGATAACCACAATGGTGTGATCACTCATCTAGAACCAGACATCCTGGAATGTAAAGTCAAGCGGGCCTTAGGAAGCATCACTACAAGCAAAGCTAGTGGAGGTGATGGAATTCCAGCTAAGCTATTTCAAATCCTAAAAGATGATGCTGTGAAAGTGCTGCACTCAGTATGCCAGCAAATTGGGAAGACTCAGCAGTGGCCACAGGACTGGAAAAGGTCAGTTTTCATTCCAATCCCAAAAAAGGCAATGCCAAAGACTGTTCAAACTACCGCACAATTGCACTCATCTCACATGCTAGCAAAGTAATATTCAAAATTCTCCAAGTCAGGCTTCAGCAGTACATGAACCAAGAACTTCCAGCTGTTCAAGGTGGATTTAGAAAAGGCAGAGGAACCAGAGATCAAATTGCCAACATCCATTGGATCAGCAAAAAAGCAAGTAAATTCCAGAAAAATACCTACTTTTGCTTCATTGACTATGCTAAAGCTTTTGACTGTGTGGATCACAACAAACTGTGGAAAATATTAAAGATATGGGAATACCAAACCACTTTACCTGCCTCCTGAGAAATCTGTATACAGGTCAAGAAGCAACAGTTAGAACTGGACATGGAACAATGGACTGGTTCCAAATTAAGAAAGGAGTATATCAAGGCTGTATGTTGTAACCTTTCTTATTAACTTATATGCAGAGTACGTCATGTGCAATGCTGGACTGGATGAAGCACAAGCTGGAATCAAGATTGCCGGGAGAAATATCAGTAACCTCAGATATGCATATGACACCACTCCTATTATGTGAGAAACCCAAGAAGAACTGAAGAGTCTCTTGATGAAAGTGAAAGGAGTGAAAAAGCTGGCCTAAAATTCAACATTCAAAAAACCTAAGATCATGGCATTCAGTCCCATCACTTCATGACAAATAGATGGGGAAACAATGGAAACAGTGACTTTATTTTTGGGGGATCCAAAATCATTGCAGATGGTGACTGCAGCCATGAAATCAAAAGACACTTGCTCCTTGGAAGAAAAGCTGAGACAAACCTACATAGCATATTAAAAAGCAGACCATGGCTGATTCATGTCAATGTATGACAAAAACCACTACAATATTGTAAAGTAATTAGCCTCCAACTAATAAAAATAAATGAAAAAAATAAAAAATAAAAAAAATAAAAAGCAGAGACATTACTTTGCTGACAAAGGTCCATATAGTCAAAGCTATGGTTTTTCCAGTAGTCATGTAAGCCCTCAATCTTTCCCAGTATCACGGTCTTTTCCAATGAGTCAGTTCTTCATATCCAGTGGCCAGAGCACTGGAGTCTCAGCTTCAGCATCAGTCCTTCTAATGAATATTCAGGACTGATTTCCTTTAGGGTGGACTGGTTGGATCTCCTTGCTGTCCAAGGGATTCTCAAGAGTCTTCTCCAACACCACAGTTCAAAAGCATCAATTCTTCAGGGCTCAGCTTTCTTTACAGTCCAGCTCTCACATCCACACATGACTACTGGAAGTTTAAACCACCAGTGAAGTTCACATAGCAGTCTGTATGTAAACAAGGTAGTTTCAAGTTGCTGGTTGTTTAATTTCAGATGCATTTCTAGTATCTTGCATTTACCTCTCCTCTTCTCATAATTGCTGGCTTTGATATCATATTTGTGTGCAGATGACTTCCTACCTTTACTGTATGTTTGCCTTTACCAGTGAGCATTTTATTTGTAATTTTCTTGTTTCCAGTTGTAGCCATTTCTGTCTATAGAAGTTCCTTTAGCATTTGTTGCAAAGCTGGTCTTGTCATGCTGAATTCTCTCAGCTTTTGCTTGTCTATAAAGCTTTTGATTCCTCTGTTGAATCTGAATGAGAACCTTGCTGGGTAGAAAATTCTTGGCTGTAGATTCTTCCCTATCATCACTTGAAATATATCATGCCACTCCCTTGTGGCCTGCAGAGTTTCTGCTGAGAAATCAGCTGATAATCTTAGGGAAGCTCCCTTGTATGTTATTTGTTGCTTTTCCCTCATACCAGAAATTTTAAGGGGGCTTCCCTAGTGGTTCAGACAGTAAAGAATCTGCCTGCAATGTAAGAGATCTGGGTTCAATCCCTGCATTGGGAGGATCCCCTGGAAAAGGAAGTGGCAACTCACTCCAGTATTCTTGCCTGGAGAATTCATGGACAGAGGAGCCTGGTGAGCTGCAGCTCATGTGGTCACAAAGAGTCAGACATGACTGAATGACTAACACTTGGAAAATTTAAAACCACCCATGGGAAAACACTAGTTGAGGGTCTGAATTTCAGTTATACAGTTCTAGAAAGCTAGCTTCATCAGAATACCCAAAGATGTTCAGATTTGTGGTAACCAAATTCCCAAGATATTTAAATGCAAACCAGAATGTTGCTGTATACATAGTGAGAAGTCTAACATTAAAAGGACTGGAGTACTTAATACATTCCCTCCCTGTAGGAAACCTCATAAGGGTAACCACATTATACCCGAACTTTGCTTAATCACCTTGGAATCATAGCAGTGAAAGTTAGTTGGGGGACCTTTACTAATGGCATCAAGCTAGTCTGACATTTTCACCTCCACTCTCAAGGCTGACTTGTGAAAGGGACTGGAAGCTGCCAGTCAGAGGCCCCGTGCTCAATGCCCTGAAGATATACTGGCAAATTCCTATTCTCTATGTCTCCTTTTTCTAGGGTTCTTTTTAACATGTTCTTCACATATATTTAAGTATAATTGATAAGATTACAGATTTAGATACACTAATATTGTCACATGTTCTTGAAAATCTGATGCTACCTTGATAGGGTTCATGTTCTCCCAGAATTTGGATCCCTATTTACAGTGTGATTTTTAGGGTGAAATATTTCTATCAATGAATGCAAGCTTCATGAGGTCCAGAATCTTGACTTCCTCTTCATCACTTTATCTCAATTGCTTAAAACAGTGCCTGACAGAGTAGACAACAGATATATTTTGAATGAACAAAAGATTAGTCCCACATATTACATGGCCTTTTTTTCATTTTTATCATAGGAAAAACACAACTTCAACATATGCATCCTACAATTAGCCACACACTTCAACAAAATGCCCAAAGCAAAATCTGTTGCTTTTGTTACACTTTCTCAAAATTTGCTTTGATTTCTAGCACTGATCTCTGGGGAGGTTATATCTGTGAGTTCCCTACTGGTTAAAAGGAATCGGAAATCTCTGCTTGCTCAAGAATAAAGAAGAGGAATGGATCTGACTAAATACCAATTCTTTTCATGTTTGGGATGGACAGCTAAGTCTAAGAACCTTCTCTTGGGTATGTAAGTGAATGTCACCCATACTTTCTGCACCCTCATCACAACAAATGTGAGGAGGAAGCTCCTTAGCTTCTGAGCTTAAGAAACATTGAAAAATATTGTGAAGCGCCAACTAATTAAAAATGAAATGCAGCCAGCTAAGATCCAGCCATCTTTAATTTACAATATTGCTTTGCTTCCGAGGCAAATGTGGACAAGTCACAACTTCTTTTGATGCCTGAGGGATTGAAAAAATTAAATCAGCAGGATTGGCTATTGATGTTTTCTAGCAAATGTTTTGAAATCTCTGCCTTTCATCCATCTTGCAGGAAAACAGGATTGCTTTGTGAGCCTTCAAAGATATTAATTCCTTTAATAAATTCTGATTTGTATGTTGAAAACTTCCAACGGTTAGATTTCTGTAGCAATCTCTGCATCAGGGGTGAACGTTGCCCGCAGGCAGACTCCCAATTTTTTCCCAAGCATCATCGTTCTCAGTCTGAAACTGGGGCTGAAACCAACACCACAACAGATTAAACATACCTTCTGTTCAGCCTCTTTTCGTGAGATTTCTTTGTTATATTGTTTGCAAGGCAAATTTCATGGCAGGCTGTTTGCTTTCCTGGTGATCAGCACTTAATGAGATAAAGCACAAACATAAGCAGTGACTGGCCCAGTTTTGTGCTTTGATCCTTGCCCCTCTAACCAAGGTGAAAAGAAGATGGGGCGCAACTGGAAATTCTAAAAATGTAGCGAACATTTGTCCTAGAGGAAGTCAACTGGAGCTCTTGCCAATAAAAACAATAAAGATAGCGCGTTGCAAGTTAACGCACAAATAGAGAGATAATGCTGTATGTGCATGCAGGGAAGGTGGGTTTGAGGGTGGAAAGAAATTGCCCTCACCATGAAAATTCTATCACAGCATCTATTTCTCCAATAATTTCACCAGAATGATTATACAAATACAGTAGAAATAAGAACATAGCAAAAAAAACTATCGGATGATCCTCTTGACGACAGCATTATTTTAGGAGGGGTTCTTTTATTAAAAGGAAGCATTCATGACACTGGTTTAAAATGATCTGAGGCCTTCTCCTTGAAATTCCTTCTTAAGGGAGCAAATATAATGTGCCTCTACTGAACAAAAAAAAGCATTACATTTTCTCTTTTTTGCCTCAGCCCTTTTTTAAAAAGGGTTTTAAAAAGAAAGAATGACACCAGGGACTATATTCAATATCCTGTGATAAACCATAATGGAAAAATATGAAAAGAATGCATATATATATACACACACATATATAAATACATATAACTGAATCACTTTGTTGTACACTAGAAATTGACACAACACTATAAATCAGCTATACTTCAATAAAATAAACTTTTTTCAAAACAATGATAAATGGCTTTATCTAGTCCATGTATCTAATCTATCTCTCTCTAGAGAGAGAAGTTGAACAGTGATAAATAAATGAGCCAACACCTTTCCCTGGAGAGTAAGAGTGAAGTGAAGTGTGAAGCTGCTCAGTCATGTCCGACTCTTTGGGACCGCATGGACTGTAGCCTACCAGGCTCCTCCGTCCATGGGATTCTCCAGGTAAGAGTACTGGAGTGGGGTGCCATGTCCTTCTCCAGGGGTTTCCCCAACCCAGGGATCGAACCCAGGTCTCCCGCATTGTAGGCAGACGCTTTTACCGCCTGAGCCACCAGGGAAGCCACAGAGAAGGAAGGTCTAGATAGCTCTTGACTTTAGAAAGGGAGCTAACTTAGAAACACTAGTGTGAGAGCAGCAGCGGGAAGGTTATGAGGGATGCTGTGAGAGCCTGTGACCCAGCAGGGCCTGGCATCAGGTGGAAGGCGGGATCTTAGCTCCCTGACCTGGAACCAGACACATTCCCCCTGCAGTGGAAGCTCAGAGTCCTAACCACTGGACCACCGGGAAGTCCCTGCTGTCTCTTCTCTAGAAGAATCTTTATCATGTTGAATTAATGACTTACTTTAAACTGATATTTCCTGAAAATCAAAAGTCTGTGAGGACATGAACCATACATAAACAACATTTTCACAATACTGCTAGCCACAGAACTATATATTTAGAGAGTCATTAAAAAATTTTTTCTTTAGTCAACATCTTTTTATATTATACATTTCTTAGCCACTGATTGAGTTTTTTGTGCCAACTTTTAAAAAGTCTAATTGATTTACAATATTGTATCAATTCCTGCTGTAGAGCAAAGTGATTCAGTTACATATATAAATATATTATTTTAAAAATTCCTTTCCATTACAGTTTATCACTGGATGTTGAATACACTTCCCTGTGCTATACAGTAGGACCTTATTATTTATCCATTCTATACATAATGGTTTGTATCTGCTAATCCCAACCTCCCATTCCATCCCTCTTGCACTTCCCAATCCCTTGTCAACCACAAATCTGTTCTCTGTGTCTGTGAGTCTGTTTTTGTTTTGGAGATAGATCCATTTGTGTCATATTTGGGATTTCACATATAAGCGATATTATACATATTCATATTTTGCTTTCTGACTTACTTCACTTAGTATGATAATTAGAGATACATTTTATTGCTCCTTTTTTTCCGGTCAAGATATAATAATGAAAAATTAAACATCACATGAAACACTGTAAAGATTTTACCTTTTAAAGTAACTACCTAATTTTGTATATGTACAAACAGAAATAGACATACATACATATATGTAATAAGTGCACAATTAGAAAAACTAATTCAAGTGTGCACACATTACTGTTGCCAAAGTTAATCACTGGTTAACTTCAAATAGTATGTTCGATCTTTATTGAAACAAAATATTTAAGAATAAAAATGTTAGATTTACCAAAAAAATGTTAGATTTTCCCTAAGTAAATTTTAATTTCGTTTTTCAATAATGAACTAAACTTACATTTTACAAGCATGCCTCATTTTATCAGCTTCACAGATACTATGTTTTTTACAAACTGAAGTTTGTGGCAACCCTTGGTCGAGTAAGTCTATTGATGCCATTTTCCCAACAGTATTTGCTCACTTCGTGTCTCAGTATCACATTTCATAATTCTCAGAATAGTAAACATTTTCATTGTTATTGTGTTTGTTATAGTGACTTGTGATCAGCGATCTTTGATGTTATTGTTCTGGGGCATCCCAACCTGCGCCCATATAAGACAGCAAACTTAACCCACAAATGATGTGTGTTCTGACTGCTGCACCTATCTCTCTCCCTTTCCTCAGGACATCCTATTCCTTGAGACAATTTTGAAATTAAGCCAATTAATAACCCTACAATGACCACTAAGTGTTCCAATAAAAAAAAAAAGAAGAGCTGCATATCTCTCACCTTAACTTAAAAGCTGGAAACAATAAGCAAGGAAGGCACATCCAAACCAAGAAAGGCCAAAACTAGGCCTCTTGGGCCAGACAGTTCACCAAGTTGTGAATACAAAGCAAAAGTTCTTGAAAGATTTTTACAAGTGCTGCTCCAGTGAACAGATGAATGATAGGAAATCAAAACTGCCTTATTATTGATAAAGAGAAAGCTTAGTGGCCTGGAGAGATCAAACCAGCCACAATATTTCCTTAAGTCAAAGCCTAATCTACAGCAAGACCCCAATTCTCCTCAGTTCTAGGAAGGCTGATGAAGAAGGTGAGGAAGCTGCAGAAGAAATGTTTAAAGCTAGCAGAGTTAGCTCACGAGATTTAAGAAACATTCAAGTGCAAGGTGAAGCAGCAAAGTACCAATGAAGAAGCTGTAGCAAGTTATCCAGAAGATCTAGAGAAGATCATCAGTGAAGGGGGCTACACTAAACAATAGATTTTCAAAGCAAGCCAAACAGGCTTCTGTTGGAAGAAGGTGCCAGCCTGGCTTTAAAGCTTCAAAGTACAGACTGACTCTCTTGCTAGGGGCTAGTGTGCCTGGGGACTTGAAGTTAAAGTCAATGTTCATTTATCATTCTGAAAATTCTATGGATTAAGAATTATGCTAAATCTACTCTGCCTGTGCTCTGTCAATAGAACCACAAAGCCTGGAAGACAGCACATCTGTTTACAACGTGGTTTACTGAACATTTTAAGCCCACCGTTGAGACTAACTGTTGAAAAAAAAGATTCCTATCAAAATATTATTGCTTATTGGCATGCACCTGGTCACCCAAGAGCTCTGATGGAGATGGACAATGAGATCCATGTTTTCATGTCTGCCAACACAACTTCCATCATGCAGCCCTTGGATCAAGGGGTAATTTCGACTTTCAAGTCTTATTCTTTAACATACATTTTGTAAGACTATAGCTGCCATTGGGCATCCCAGGTGGTGCAGTGGTAAAGAATCTGCCTGCCAATGCAGGAGACCCAAGTTCGATCCCTGGGTCACAAAGATCCCTTGGAGATGGAAATGGCAACCCACTTCAGGATTCTTACCTGGAAAATCCCCTGGAGAGAGGAGCCTGGCAGGCTACTGTCCACAGGGGCGCAAAGAGTCAGATACAACTGAGCATGCACATATAGCTGCCATAGATGGCGACTCCTCTGATGAATAAGGGCAAAGTATATTAAAATCCTTCCAGAAACAAGAAAACCATTTTGCATGCCATTAAGAACATGATTCATGGGAAGAGGTCAAAATATCAACCTTAACAGGAGTCAGGAAGAACTTGATTCCAAATGTCACGGGTGACTTTAAGGTGTTCAAGACTGCACTGGAGGAAGTCACGGCAGATGTGACAGAATTAGCAAGAGAATTAGAATTAGAAGTGGAGTCTGAAGATGTGACTGAATTGCTGCAATTTCATGATAAAACACTAATGGATGAGGAATTGCTTCTTATGGATGAGCGAAGAAAGTGTTTTCTTGAGATAGAATCCACTCCTGGTGAAGATGCTGTGAAGACTGTTGAAATGACAACAAAAGATGTAGAATATTATATAAACTTAGTTGACAAAGCAGTGACATAGTTTGAGAGGACCGATTCCAGTTCTGAAAAAAATTCTACTGTGGGTAAAATGCTATCAAAGAGCACTGAATGCTACAAAAAAAATAACTTGTGAAGTGAAGAGTCAATTGATGAGGTAAACTTCACTGCAGTCTTATTTCAAGAAACTGCTACAAACACTCCAGACTCCAGCAACCACCACCTAGATCAGGCACCATCCATCAACACTGAGGCAAGGCTCTCTACCAGAAAAAAAGTTCTAACTCACTGGAGGTTCAGATGGTGCTTAGCATTTTTTAGCAATGAAGTATTTTTTAATTAAGGTATATACATGGTCTCTTTACACATACTGCTACTGCACACTTAATAGACTACGTGTGCCATGTGCTCAGTCATGTCCAACTCTGTAACCCCATGGACTGTAGCCAGGCTCCTCCGTCCCTGAGATTCTCCTGGCAAGAATACTGAAGTGTGTTGCCATTTCCTCCTCCAAGAGATCTTCCCGACCCAGGGATCGAACCCGAGTCTCCTGTGTATCCTGCATAGCAGGCAGATTCTTTACCCACTGAGCTATCAGGAAAGCCCTGATAGACTATGGTATAGTGTAAATATAACTCTGTTTAGGTACTGGGAAACCAAAAAATTCATGTGACTTGTTTCACTGCCTATTCGCTTTTTTGCAGTGGTCTGGAAGGGAATCTGCAGTATCTCGGAGTTGTGACTGTACTACAGTGACGTACACAGTACTTTACTACATGTTTAAAAATGCATTCTCCTTCACCATGGTACTCTAAAGAGAAGCCTAGTTGAGTTTATTCACTTTGCTACTCAGTCTCAGAGTTTCAGATTTTTCAAGTCTGAGGAGGATTCTGAGCATCTCTGCATTTTAAAAATCCCATAAGTAGGTATGATGTGCAGCCAGGGTTGAGAACTACTGACTTACAGGACCTTAAATGTAGATATTATGGTCATAAGTATCATATGATATCACTTATATGTGGAATCTTAAGGTACAAAGGAACTAATCTGCAAAACAGAGTTACAAATGTAGAAAACAAATTTATGGTTATGAGGGGGTAAAGGGCAGGGAGGGATAAATTGGGAAATTGAGACTGACAGATACATACTACTATATAAAAAATAGATAACTAATAAGACCTTGGGAACTCTACTCAATACTCTGTATATTGAGAACTATACTCAATACTCTGACCTATATGGGAAAAGAATCTAAAAGAGTGGTTATATGTAGATGATTCACTTTGCTATACACCTGAAATTGAATCAGCATTGTAAGTCAACTGTCCTCCAATAAAAATTTAAATAAATAAGAAATTATGGTCATAATTGATAACAACATCTTTCACTAAGAGTAGAAATAAACTAGACAAATAAGTCTCCAATTACTTCAGAAACACCAACTTAACACAGAAATTAGAGGGGCTTTGTAAACCAAAAATTCCAATATAGTAAATGCTAATGATAATAATGATGGCAAAATGGTTGAGTAGGCAATTCCAAGCTCTCATTCTCCCACTGAAACATTGAAAAACAAATAGAAATTGTCAGCATCAACTTTGACAGGACTCTGGAAAACAAAGGTTTGCAGCAACTAAATGAATACTCAACCAAGAAAGAGACAACTTTGCAGACTAAGAAGGCTTTGTGACCTTTTTACTTGTGCTTGCCTCACCCCCACCCCGGCATGAGGGCAGCATAGAAACAGCAGTAGCCCATGTTCCTAGTGTGGACTCTGGTCCTGGGTTCCAGGAAAAGCAGACTTGATTTGCAAATTATTGTTTATGTCTATTCCAACTTGTGTGAGGCTACCTGAAGAGCCAAATCAAGTGCTTGTCTCTGTTTGGACTGAGAATTCAGGCCAGAAAACCTGAATATCCTGTTCAAAAACAGCTGCAAAGCATACAAATAACCCACAGACATCTGGGGTAAAAGATTAGGGTCCAGCCATACAATAGACCACCCAAACTTTGGAGGAAAAACTGAAAGAGGTTTTAAGGGAAATTAGGACATTCAAAAATACCCAAGGGTATTTATCACTGAGCACCAGTTTCCCTGGTGCTCAGTGGTAAAGAACCCACACAATACAGGAGACACCAGTTCGATCTCCAGGTTAGGAAGACCTCCTGGAGAAGGAAATGGCAACCTACGCCAATATTCTTGCCTGGGAAATCCCAGGGACAGAGGAGGCTGGTGGGCTACCGTCCACTTAGACATGTCTGCTTAGACATGACTGAGCGACTCAACAATACAAGGAGTACTCACAGGAATTTAGCAAGTCACACACATGTAGAAGGAAAGACACATGCTCAGAAAATACTTGAGAAGACCCTAAATTTTCATCCCAGGCTGACTGCCAAACTCAAGGTGAGCCTGGATAAGTGTTGGAATGTCCTAATTCAGAGCCCATCAGCAAAGACTGGGAGAGGTATTTGGCATGGTTTTTTGGTCTTTTTTTCCCCTGCGATGGTGGGGATCATTTTTAAAATTTTATTTCTTAGCCTTCAGAGAACTCTCTGAAGGAACGGAGACTTCAAGGACCACAGATGACAAGATATATAGTCTTTGCAAAAATCATTCAGGAAAGTCACTAAACAACAGACTGCTACAGCCTTCAATAGTCAAAAAATAAGAACCAGTACATCCTAGGGAAGGCGTAAAAGCTGGTTTCCAGGTTATCCCATTACAATATTCAAATACCCAGTTTTCAACAAACAAGGCACACAAAAGAAACAGGAAAGTATAGCCCATCCCTTTAGAATAAAATAACTGGACCAAAACCAGCCTTGACTTTAGACTCTCTAGCCTAAGACTTTAAAACAATCTTAAATAAACTCAAATCACTAAAGCAAAACATGGCCAAAGAACTAAAGAAAGTCAGGAAAACAACATATGAACAAAATGAGAATATCAATAAATGAAACAATTATAAAAAGGAAACAAAGGTATTCTAGAACACGCTCTATGACCACGAGTGTATCTTCAATGGCTAGCTAGGACGAATGCCGCAGTCCATAATGAACAGGAGGAGGGTAACGAACCACCTCCGGAAGGCCTGCCCTAACAACCCATCTAGCCTTCCTCCAGATTTTGAGCTGATCCTCAGCTCTGACTTTGGAGAATAAGATTTATTCTATGCCTTTGAGAATTCATCGGGCCCTGCTCTCAAGTTTTTTGAAGTTAGAAGTAAGCACAATTCAGGACCCAGAAATGGGACCAGCAAGCCCCCAAAGCCCATGGTCGCCAGTGCCCAGACTTCAAGAATTTTACAGGAGAAAACCTGATGACAGCCGTCAGTGCAGCAGAACAACTTTGAGTCGATACAAATCACAGATACAACCTTAGATACATTTCACTGGCTTGATTAAATCCCTAAAAGGTGAACTCTTTTTTATGGAGAAAGAACCGTGGGACACAGAAAGAGGTCACTTGGTGTGACCAGCAGAGTAAGACCGTGTGTCATGTAATCAGATCTCTCAGTCCAGGGGTTTTTCTGGTGCTTTCTAAATTGGCCTGCTGAGAATTCCTTCAGTCTCCCCAACTAAATAAAAGAGGACCATAACGCATTAGGATCGTGAGAATTAACAAAAGGCATCATTTGATGATTTGACTTCTGAGAAGAGTCAAATAGAAATACCATTAGTAACACTGGGTTGAGAAAGATGTAATAAACCACAAAGTCCTAGTCAGAACGTGGGAATGAAGTTGTGCCTCTTTTTCCCTACTGTCTGGTATTATATTCCCATAAGAAGGTTAATTGCATTAATAGCAGTTACAACCACAAGGGAACACTGAACTGAATGGTGGGTGCTCTGATAACTTCTGAATGAAACAAAGGGCCACAGCCTCTAAAGGAGTCACCAGTCATTCAAGAGTGAGGCAGCTGTCTTATCTCTCAGGACACACCAACCATCAAGATAATCTGAGGGTTACTGCTGTTTGCAGCTGAGTGCCTGTGAAGTTGACAAATAGCTTGGGTGAGTGCTGCCTGTGTGACTAAAAAGAGACAAGAGAGTAAAGTCACAGAACCAAGAGTGACCTTTCCCAAGAGATCCATTATGATGCAGGGCCATTATCAGCCCAACGATTCCCACACATACAATAAAACCCACTGTTTTATTAACACAGCGGATTTTATTAAACCCTAACAGAGTGGCGAGGAGAGTAGATTTCCTTTTGTTTTCCTCCTGTATCTGTCATCATCTCTGCAAAAACAACTGTTTCTGCCATTGTGACAGTAAGGCCATTGGAACACCTGCAGGTATTAATACTAACTTACATTTTTTGGAAATAGAAGCAGTTGCTATATTAATGCAAAATAGGTAGAAGCCTCTCTGGAAACAGCACCTGGAAAGAAAAAAATTTTACCTTCTTTGCTGAGGATGATATAATAGTATTGATAGTTAAAATTTGTAAAGCATTTTACAATTTTTGAAACATTTGTCTTAAACATTCCTTCATCTGAGCTTCAAAATATTTCTCTTCTGTGTAACCTGCTGCGAAGTTCCCTAACTCTCATTAGTTTAGTTCCCTCATCTGTAAAAAGGGGATACATCACAGAATTGTTGTGAGGATAAAAAAGAGTGCATGTAAAGTGTTTAGCCCGATGCCTGCAGTGAAGCACCACTGAATTCTAGTTCTCAGCACTTTGCCACACTAGCCTTCAACATGAGATCGCTAAGCTCATGAGGACCAGATCTGAGTTCAGAACCCAGGTCTTCAGACTGCCCTGTTGTGCAAAGGAAAGCAAGAGAGAAGGAGGAGTATAGTCTAGTTTACACATGTCATGTGCATATGCTTGATCTCATTTCCATGTTTCATTGGATCCAACTGGTCAAACAATAATTAGGATTGACACAATATAAAGAAAAGTTTATCTAAGTTCATCTCTCTTTACACCCCCAACCTTCCCATAGCTTGTAAGTTTCCTTTATTCCAGTTTGGTGTCTGCAACATTAAACTGCAGTGTCAGAGAAGACTCTTAAGAGTCCCTTGGACTGCAAGGAGATCAAACCAGTCAATCCTAAAAGAAATCAGTCTTGAATATTCATTGGAAGGACTGATACTAAAGCTGAAGCTCCAATACTTTGGCCATCTAATACAAAGAACTGACTCTTTTGAAAGAGACCCTGTTGCTGGGAAATACTGAAGGCAGGAACAGAAGGGGATGACAAAAGATGAGATGGTTGAATGGCATCACCAACACAATGGACATGAATTTGAGCAAGCTCCAGGAGTTGGTGATGGACAGGGAAGCCTGGCGTGCTGCAGTCCATGGGGTCGCAAAGAGTCGGACATGACTGAGCAACTGAATTGAACTGAACTGAACATGAACATGAAATGAAAAGTAGTTCCACATTAGACTCTCAACTGGAGAGAGATTACCTTTAAAGCATTCACATAAAGGAACTATGAGATAGCCAACTCTGTAATTGAAATAAGAAAATGTCAGTCAAACAAAAATTATTATTATTGATTGAGTTTTATTCTTAACACCAGCATAGTACCTATCTATGCAAAGTACAAAACCTTCATTTGTTGATATCTAAGATTAAAATCAATAAAATTGTCTATAATCTATGCTTCTCGGGTTTGCCTCTCTGTAGTAGATCAAACAAGAGTAATTAGGTTTCTGCCTGACTAGCAGGAGGATAAAACTGTTTCATTTTGGATCAAAATCTTCCTGGTGAATAGATTAAACTTTCTTCCTTTACCATCACGATGGAGCAATTGCTTCTGTGTTTTATTTGGTTCAAAGTATCAAAATGTCATTCTACAATTCTCAGTAGAAAGATGTCACCAAAGTTTGATTCTTATTCTAGATTTAAGGCTTATTCTTCCCATTTCACTTTCTTCCAAAGTTCTCTCCTGGATAGCATATTTTATACGTGATAACATCAATCTTCTTAATTGTTAATGGCAGTTTTCCTTATTTTAATAAACACAGTGGTAAGAATGGGAACTACTTCTTCAAAATTTAGAAAATGTTTTCACACACGTCATCTCATCTGATCTTTATAGATGTTAGGAAGTAGATAGTGCAGATGTTAATTTTACAAAGGAGGAAGGTTAAGAGATTCAGAGAGGCTAAGTAATTTGCCTAAGATTTCCCAGCCAGATAGTACTGTATTACATCATGTCATTACTGGATTACATCACGTCATATCATGGTAATACAGATCTTCAACATAGCACAGCAAGGCATCCTGTGTTACCTGGTCATGAAATTATAGCAACACACAAAGAAGAGCCTAAATGTGCCGCCTACATGTGCATTATGCAGGTGACCAAAAGATGGCACCGATTATAACCTTGCATATGCATTTATGCAATTTGTATATTAAATAGTATATGCTATGAACAATCTTGAGATTTTTTAGTGATGGCTGCAATTAAATTTTTAATAAAAATAGTTTTTCTGATTCTAAAAATGATATGTTTCTCTCCTACTAATAAAACAGAAAAAAATCAAAGAACAAAGTACAACATACCTGAAATTCCAGAACCTAAACCTTTGCTCCTTTTAGAATCTCTCAAAGAGTATATGTAGGCATGCATGCTCACGCACACACACATACACACACACACAGCTTTATACAGCTTTATAGAAACAGCACTATCTAAAAAGCTACCTGGCATATTTTTTACTCAACATCTTAAATATTTTTCCATGTCAATACGATATCTACTTAACCATTTTTAGCTATTGAGAGTACACAATGTAGAGATGTACCCTTTCTTTCATTTTTAAGCCATTTCCATTCTGCAATTTGCTATTACAAACTACAGTGTGATGACCATTTAGGATACATTCCTGAAAGTATTACTAAATCAGAGGGTGTTCTAATTTAAGATTATGATACATATTGCCCTCTTGCCCTCTAGAAATGTTTCAGTTTGTACCCACATCGACAGTGACTGAGGGAAAATTTCCCCATACTCTCTCACTGATGTCAGATTTTGCCAAACAATTTTTACCTTTTCCCATCTGAATAATGAAAAATATCTTATCATTGTCATTTTCATAATTTTGATAATTAGTGATGTCAAGTGAATTTTGTATGTCTTTTCCCTATTTAATTTTTTGTTTTGACTTACTTTTATGGCTTTTGTAATGTTTTATAGGTATATCCATTTTTAATATATAGAAATATTTTATAATTACAAAAGCAACTCTTTTATATGTTTCAGATATTATATCTTCCTTCTTTATTTTAATAATCTAGAATTTATGTTACTACTTTTTTTTAGCAATCTGGAATCAACTTATTATTTTTGCAGCGTTGCTAACTTAGAAAACGTTGCCCTAAGACCTTTTTTTAAAAATGACCTTTTTATCATATACCAAATTCTCATATATTTCTACATCTCATTTATTTATTTAGGCCATGATCTGGCTTATAGGATCTAGTTCTCCAATCAGGGATTGACCCTGGGCCCTCAGCAATGAAGTCCTAACCATTGAACTGCCAGGGAATTTCTTTCCTATATCTAATTCAGAGTTTTTTCCTTCTGAATCATTGATCCCTCTATACTTTCTGTATCAATATCAAACTATTATAATTTTTATGGTAGGTATATATTTACTATTTTGTAGTCACGTACCTGATGCAGGTCAAGAAAGAACAGTCAAAACCAGACATGGAACAACAGACTGGTTCAAAGTTGGAAAACGAGTATGTCAAGGCTATATATTGTCACCCTGCTTATTTAACTTATACGCAGAGTAAATCATGCGAAATGCCCAGTCTGGATGAAGCACAAGCTGGAATCAAGATTGCCAGGAGAAATATCAATAACCTCAGATATGCAGATGACACCACCCTTATGGCAGAAAGTGAAGAGGAGCTAAAGAGCTTCTGGATGAAAGTGAAAGAGGAGAGTGAAACAGCTGGCTTAAAACTCAACATTCAAAAAACTAAGGTCATGGCATCCAGTGCCATCACTTCATGGCAAACAGAAGGGGAAAAAGTGAAAGCAGTGACAGATTTTATTCTTGGGCTCCAAAATCACCTATATGGCAACTGCAACCATGAAATTAAAAGACACTTGCTCCTTGGAAGGAAAACTATGACAAACCTAAACAAAATATTAAATCCATGTAGTCAAAGCTACGGTTTTTCCAGCAGTCATGTACAGATGTGACCGTTGGACCATAAAGAAGGTGGAGTGTCAAAGAACTGAAGCTTTTGAAATGTGCTAGAGAAGACTCTTGAGAGTCCATTGGACTGCCAGGATATCAAACCCATCAATCTTAAAGGAAATCAACCCTGAATATTCATTGGAAGGACTGATGCTGAAGCTAAAGCTCCAATATTTTGGCCACCTGATGCAAAGAGCTGACTCATTGGAAAAGACCCTGGGAAAAAATGCTGGGAAAAATTGAAGGCAGGAGGAGAAGGGGACAACAGAGGATGAGATGATTGGATAGGATCATCATCTCAACAGACATGACTTTGAGTAAACTCCAGGAGATAGTGAAGGACAGAGGAGCCTGGCATGCTACAGTCCATGGGGTAACAAAGAGTCAGATATGACTTAGTGACTGAACAACAATGACAACAGAAGTTATGTAATACCTTATCACTTTTCTTTTATATAAGCTTCCACTATGAAATTCATTTTGTCACCTCACATTGATTTCATTGCATTTCTGAATTGCTAGTGAGGACTAGCTTCTATAATATTGAACCTAGAAAACAAATACATATCAGGAGGGGATGGTTACATAAAGTTCATTCATCTATGCTTACAGAATTTTATTTATATATATATATATATATATATATATATATATGCGTAGCTGTAGTAGTTGTATGGAAGACTCAGTAAGACATAATTTAGTTTTTTAAAATAGGTTTCACACATATATTATCATATGTGAAACGAATCGCAAGTCCAGGTTGGATGCATGAGACAGGGTGCTCAGGGTTGGTGCACTGGGATGACCCAGAGGGATGGGATGGGGAGGGAAGTGGGAGGGGGGTTCAGGATGGGGAACACATGTACACACATGGATGATTTATGTCAATGTATGGCAAAAACCACTATAATATTGTAAAGTAATTAGCCTCCAATGAAAATAAATAAATTTATATTAAAAAAACTAAAAAAATAAAACAGGTTTCAGGAATTCTACTTCTGGTAAGACAGAACAGTCATACTTATCCCTATTCCTTCCTCTAAGTGCAAGTGAGAGCACTGAGCATTATATTTAAGCAAACATAAGAAGACTCAGTAAGACAGAAAGAAGACAAACTGGCTAAAACCTTGACATATATGGTATGTATCCCCCCGATTTCCTCTTGCCTCATATGTCCCAGACGTGGAGCTCAAGAAGCTGGTGAGCTGGAAATGCCAACAAGAGCAGACAAAAATAAAGGCCCAGCAAAATCTTTTCTCTAGTCAGAGAACCAGAAACACAGCAGACACAGAAATCTTTTAGACAATAATTGCTCTACTCCAGCCAAACACTACAGAAAAAATTGTGATCCCACCTCCACTGATGCCAACAAGGTCTAATAGGAAGCCTAGACTTCCAGTCTCCATAAGCTTTAACAAAGTGCCCCAGTACCCTCTCCAGGATGATGTCAGAGGAGGCAGAGCGGAGGGTCAGAACTTTCACCACTGCCCAGCAGTAAAGAGGCTACTTCACCACAGCATCAGTGAAGGCGATGCGAGGAGCCAGAAATTCACGCCTACTCACAGCAGCAAGAAGCACCCTGTGAGGTGCGATGGAGACTGAGTGGAAGACTTGGACTTACACATCCACCCAGCAGTAAAGAGGCAATACTTCCATGCTGCAGTAGCATCAGAGAAAGTCAGCTAACAGAAGGTTTGAACATGATCCAGAGTCTCAGAATACAGTACAAAAATGTCCAGATTTCAATCACCTGTCAAATAAAAAACCATGAATATCTAAAAGCAAATACAAATAAAAGATAATTGATATCAATACTGATGTGACAGAGATATCAGAATTACTCACAGGGATTTTAAAGCAACCATGATAAAAATGCTTCAGTGAACAACTACAAGCATGCTTGAAACCAATGAAAAAACAGAAAGCCTGTTATTTGTATGACTGGTTTTTGTTGGTATACAAAGAGGCTATTGATTTTAATAAACTTATTTTTCAGCTACTCTAAATTACTAAAACTTCTTATCATTTCTAGTAGTTTTTAAGTTGATTTACTTGGTGTTCCATGTATAGCCATATCATCTGTAAATGTATTTTCTCCTCCTTTTCAATATTTTTCATATTTTTTTCTTGTTTCATCGCAGCATCTCCAATCCATCGTGTTACCAATAGCAGTTCTTAGTCACAACATTAATAGGCATCCTCTTCGTGTTTTATTCTTAATTGATTCTTGATTCATTCATTCATTTGTTCTGCTTATTAACCGCCTACCACTGTGCTAAGGCATCATGCTAAACTCCAGAGATCTGATGACAAGCAAAACCACACACAGCCCCTGCTGTCACTGAGTATTTTGTTTAGTGGGAAAGATCAACATTATCAAGCAATCATACTTGCCAATGTCTAATGACAAATTAGATAACTGCTAAAAGCAACTTGATTCTGTGAGAACACATAGTAGAGGAACATGAAGGAATAAGAGAGAATGTTCTATTACAAATAATCAGAGAAGAAGTCTATTAAGTCCATTTAAGTCTACAACCTTCTCTTCTAAAAGCATGTAGAGGAATTGAGCCTTGGATAATCATCTTACCCAAATTGTTATGACTAGGAAGTGGTGCAAATATCACTTGTTCTGTGATTTTGAGTAGGGTATATTTCAAATCAACTCATGAAAGTTATTGTTTATAGAGTATTTAACTCTGTGCTACTGTGCATCTTATCAAGCCTCCCAACAGTCATTTCACGCAGGTCTTATTGTCCCTATTTCACACGCAGGAGCAGTTTAGGTGGGCAAGCTGGACAAAGTTTCAGGGCATGGATGATTATCAGGTGATACCCTGATTGCTACTGATTGATGGCTTCTACCATACAACAGGAAGTCTAGAAAACTAGGTATTGATGCATATTTTTTTATTTCACTAGACTGTATACTCCTTGAATGTAGAAATTATGTCCTAGTTATATTTGTAGTCCCAGTATCATGCAAAGGACCAATCATAAAGGAAATATTCAATAACTGATTTCTTTTATTACTAGGATTACTCTGTTAAATTTCTGGATAGTCCTCGTGTCTGCCTTTTGCTCTAAAGAAGACCTAAGGCTGAGACAGGTGCAGGCTCTTCTGGTTTGCTGGTTTTCCATCCTCTACTCCAAGTCAAGTTAGCCTCATCCAGCATCAAAGTTACTCATTTTCACAGTAAGCACCACCTTAACAGAACAACAGCCCCCTAAAAATCATGGTATAATATGGAGATAGACCTAGGCAAGGACACCCCTCCTCTCACTGAAGATGCCCACTCTTCACTGATTTCTAAAAGTGAAAGTGGAGTCGCTCAGTCCTGTCCGACTCTTTGAGATCCCATGGTATGTAGCCTGCCAGGCTCCTCCATCCATGGGATTTTCCAGGCAAGAATACTGGTGTGGGTTTCCATTTCCTTCTCCACACCAATATCTAAAGGATATACAATTTTCAATTCATTGTTTGCCTGAGCCCTGTAGATTCCCTGAGCCCTGAAATGACTGATTTAGAAGTTTCTGTATAAGTTCATAGTTACTTTGGGAGAGGACTTGTCAACTCTTCACTTTTCCATAGCCAGAGATCCATCTTAATATCATTTTATGCCTTTCTGAACTTAATATAATTTTATAACTGCCTTCTGAACTTTTCTGCCTTTGTTAAGGAAACATTAATGATATTTCCCCAATCTCACATCCTTCTCTGATTCACTCAGTGTAGCTATAGACACTGTTTCTATTTTATTCTGTCATTTTTGTAATATGACTTCCCAATCTTCCAGGGTGTACATAATGTACAAACCACTATCATTTTAAATAAAAATTTAATGGAAGTTATCAGTCATGCTGTGTTGCATATAAGTTATCAGTGAAGACAGGAAGAGATGGGGGAACAGAAATTTCTATTCAGGAGTAAAGGAGATTTTTCATATGTTCATTTAGCAAGTAACTAAGTGTCCCCTTATATGCAGAGGTAATATTCAAGGTCCTCCAAGAAGAAAAGGAAGAAGAGAGGAGACTAACATTTGCTGAAGGTCTGCTTTGTGTCAGGCTCTAGGCTAGGCCCTTCACATGCAATATCTCATTTGATTATTTTAATGCCCTGAGGAGCTAAGTTTTGCTATTTGCATTTTACAGAGGAATAAGCTGATCTCATAGAAATCAGGTCAATTGCCCAAGGACAGCCCGTTAGTAACTATTAGAGCGCAGATTTAAAAGCACTCTGACTCCAGAGTGACACATTGATTTTCAAGGGATATTGTGGATGGTTTTTCTACACGTTAGGTAGGAAGAACATTGAAATTGGAAACAATAGTGTGGGGAGTGTGGGGTTTTCTCAACAAATCTCACTGGACTCTGAGAAGAGAGACAATATTCACCTATATCTCAATGAAAATGAAGTGCAACTATTATTATTTTTAACATTTCTTTTGTGACTCCACTTTCCCCAAAATGTTTGAGAGAAAGGAATGTAGATTGTTAGCACTGCTATTGCTTCCTGTTTGGCTCTATAAAGTTACTAGCAATTTAAAAGAAAAATTTTAAAAAAAAAAGAACAAAGGAAAAAATTTGTAATAAACAATATTTTTTAAAACTTAAAATAGAAAGGAATTTGTATATTGAATTCTAAAACAGTTCAGTGGATGAAATTTTTGAAAATATTATCCTGCTTCTTGGCACTCTTGAAAAAGGAATTCTGGGATTGTAAGTGGTGGAATTTAGAAACTAGATCACATCAATGCACAATGTAGAGAAAGGGTAAACAGCTGACCCAGGACTTAGAAGGTGGCCCCTAAAATTTGACTGGCAAGATGCCCTTGATTCATCTTAGTGTTCCTGAAACACTTACAATCTTTGGGAGGCAAGACACCACACATCAAATAATAAACACACACACAGAAAGCTACTTAGAGTATGAAGGAAATGCAAAGGTGTGCATCTTAAGCCTTTAAAAATGAGAGTGACTTGAAGGAAATAAAACAAGATTATTACTAATGTACTCTATATACAACAGAGTACACCATTATTCTAGGAGGTAATACTATGGTAACTTTTTTCTTTCTGCTTTTATGTATTTTGTAAATTTTCTATAACAAATATGGAACATGTATTACATTTACAATGAAAAATTATTTTAAAACATGTAAAGAAGACATATGAGGAAAATGCCATGGCAAATACTGTATAACAGAAATTTACCTGTGGAAGAAGGTAGAAGACCAGTCTGACTGAAATCAAATGGCAATAGAGCTGAGAAGTATATATAATAGAAAATAGTGACAAATGAGATTCTTTAACAGGAAGTATCATAACAATGCTATAGGAGAGACAGACCCTCCTGATAGAGATTAGAATACAGAAGAAAAAACAAAAGGACTAAACAACAGCACTTACTGTACAACACAGGGAACTATTTCTAATATCTTGTAATAACCTATCATTGAAAAGAATCTGAAAAAGAATGTGTGTGTATGTGTGTGTGAATCATTTTGCTATATACTGAAACACTGTAAATCAACTATACTTCAATACAATAAATAAAATAATTTTAAAAGCACCCTTGGGGAGAAGGAAATGGCAACCCACTCCAGTATTCTTGCCTGGAAAAGTCCATGGACAGAGGAGCCTGGCGGGCTGAAGTCCATGGGATTACATGACTGAGCATGTGTGCACGAGGGTGGAGGGAGATGGGTTGGTAGCAATAAAGTGGTAGAACTAAAATAAATAGAAATAAAAGCACCCTTGGTCAGCATATGCCCCCCAAAAAGAAAAAGGACTAAGCACAGAATTGAACATAATAATATGTATATAACATAAGAGAGACTAAGGAAGAGAAGCATAGCTTGAGAATTGAAAGACAATAAGGAAAAAAGAAAGAGTAAAATGTAAGACACAGGAAAAAAGAAAGAGAATAAAACGTAAGACACAGTGAAAGAACCATCAGGATTTGATGCTTGACTGAATATAGGAGGCTAAAGAAAAGGATAAGTCACAAACAGTACAGGACTATATCCCTAGGCATCCAGGAGACTGGTGAGGCTGAGAAGGCTCTCAGGATGTACACAATAGGAAAAAGTTCCATTTTTGACAAATAAATATTATACTTTGGTGCTGGCATAATATATAAGTAGCGATACTATATGAACAGCTAGTTATCTAAAGATATAGAGCAGTAAGGCACAAAAACGTGTTTGAAGCTATGATAGTACATAATCTTTTCTAGAAATATCTGCCCTGTGAGGACCAACGTCTGAGTCTTAAAGAACCACAGATGCAGGTCAGGTAGTGAAAGAGCTAAAGAGAAACAATTGACAAACATAAGGATTCAAATGAGGATCCTTTGTTGTTGACTTTAAGAAGAGAACAGAAACAAGCATTTGAATGTTGTGTAGTATATTTTTTTATTTTGTTCTGAAATTTAAGTATGCAAAATAAAGAAGATGCAGGTCTTTGCACACACACAAAAAGAATAGGATAGTCAATGAGGGTGAAAGCACAAAAAAAGCTCCAGATTTTAAGACTATAACACAAAAACCTGTACGTGAAGCTTGTAGAAGCTTTATTTACAACAGCCAGACACTGGAAATAACCCAAATGTCCTTCAGCGTAGGTTGAACACCAATGGTATGTTCACAACATGGAACAAAAAGGAATGATCTGCTGAGATAGGCAACAACTTGGATGGATCACAGAGGATTACCGAGGGACTAAACCAATCTCAAATAGTTACATACTTATAATATTTAATTTATATCAAAATGATAAAATTATAGTGATTAGGAACATAATAGTTACTGGGATATGGAAAGACTAGGAGGTAGGAGTAACTCTAAAGGGGTAACATAAAGGGTCTTTGTACTGATGAATAGTTCTGTGGCTTGATTATGGTCACGGTAACACAAACCTATACGTGTGATAGCATCACACAGAAACTATAGAGACAGAAACATACATGAATGGCTGCATTTAAAATGGTAAAATCTCAATTTCGTTTTCCAAGATGACATAAGATTTCATTCCATAAAATGTTACGACAGGAGGAATACTGGATAAAAGACACATGAAACTCTACTATTTTTTGCCTCTTCCTGTGAATCTACAATTATTTTGAAATAAAGTAGAAAAAAAAACTGTGCCAGGAGAAAATAGATGATTAGATTAAGCCAGGAGCAGTCAATTTTTTCCCAGCTTTATTGAGGTATAACAAATTAAATTTTGAGATCTTCAAAATATACAATGTGATGATTTGATATACATATACATTGTGAAAGAATTCCCACCATTAAGTTAATTGATACTTCCATCACCTCACAGATTTATCTTTTTGTTTTTTGTTGTTCTTTTTACTTTTTTACTGAGAACATTTGAGTTCTACTCTCTTAGCAAATTTCAGTTATACAATAGTGATATCAACTATGCTCACCATGCTATAAATTAGATCCCCAGACATTATTCATCTTGTAACTGTTTCCACCCTACTACCAACTCTATCAATATTTCTCCCAACTCTCAGCAAACACTTTTCTTCTCTTTGTTTCTATGAGTTTGACTTTAAAGAAAAAGTGATTCCACATATAGTTGATATCATGCAATAATTGACTTATCTTACTTAGCATATCACCATGGATGAAATTTGTAACATATCATCCATGCTGTTACAAATGACAAAGTTTCCTTCTTTTCTAAGTTGAATAAATTTCCCTTGCATCTATACCACATTTGCTTTATTCATTCACCTGTTGATGAACATTTGCGCTCATACCTTGGCTAGTGTGAGGAACACTGCTATGAACATGGAAGTACAGGTATCTCTTCAGGATAATGATTGTGTTTCTTTTGGATCTATAACCAGAAGTTATAGATGATGATTTGGTAGTTCTGTTTTTAAGTTCTTGAGGAACTTCCCTACTTCATACTTTTTTCTATAGTGGCTACACCGATTCACATTCCCACCAACATTGCACAGGGGTCTCTTTTCTGTACATCCTCACTTACATTTGTCTCTTGCTTTATTGATTATGGTCATCCAACAGGTATCAGGTGATGTTTCATTGCGGTTTTGATTTGCATTTCCCTGATAATTAGAGATGTCAAGATCCTTTTAATGTACCTATTGGTGATTTGTATGTCTTCTTTGGAAAAATGTCGATTCAGGTCCTTTGCCCAGTTTAAAATTGGGTTATTTGAGGGGTTTTGCTACTGAGTGTACAAGTTCCTTGTATATTTTTTATGTTAACCCCTTACCACATCTGCGTCTTACAAGCTAGAAGCAGTTAATTTTAGAATATTTTCTGTAGAGTGGTGAAAACAAAAGCCAAAAAAAACAAAATTAAAAAAGGAAATGCTAACCTAAATGTCCATCTACAGAGGAATGGATAAAGATGTGACACATATATACACTGGAATATTACTCAGTCATTAAAGAGAATGAAATCATGCCACTTGTAGCAACGTGGATGGACCTAGGGACTGTCATACTGAGTGAAGTAGGTCAGACAGAGAAGGAGAAAGACCACATGACATCGTTTATACGTGGAATCTAAAAAAAATGATGCAAATGAACTTACAAAAGAGAAGGAGACTCACAGAGAAAGAATGAACTTATGGTTGCCTGGGGGAAGGGAGGGGGGAAGGGACAGTCAGGAAGTTTGGGATGGACATGTACACACTGCTATATTTAAAATGGATAACCAACAAGGACCTACTGTCCAGCACATGGAATTCTGTTCAATGTTATGCGGCAGTCTGGATGGGAGGGGACTTTGGGGGAGAATGGACATTGGCTATACCCCAATAGAAAATTAAAAGTTTAAATTAAAAAATTATTAAATATAAGTGTGTCATGAACTGCAACTGGTAAACATTTTCGTTATAGACAAATATTATTTCTTTTCAACTTAGATAAACTTTAAAAAACTGAAAAAAACAAAGAAAGAAATGCTATATATACATAATGGATAATTTAGCCAGAAAAGAGAATAAGAACTTGCCATTTGTAACAACATGGATGGACCTTGAAGACCTTATGCAACAAGAAATAAGTCATATGGAGAAAGACAAATACCATATGACCTCACTTAAATGCGTAATCGAAAAACAAAATTCGAGCTCATAAATACAGAAAACAGATTGGTGGTTACCAGAGGCAGGAGGTGGGGGTGGCAAAATGTGTGAAAGGGGTCAAAAAGTACAAACTTCCAGTTATTATATATATGTCATAGGGATATACTGTACAAAATGGTGACTATAGTTAACAATACTGTATTGCACATTTGAAAATTGCTAAGAGTAGTAGTTTTTAAAAGCTCTCATCACAAGAAAAAATTAGAACTAAGTACAGTATTGGATGTTAACTAGACTTATGGTGGTGATCATTTTACAATATTTATAAATATCAATTCATTACATTGTACACCTGAAACTATCACAACTTTATGTGTTAACTACACCTTCAATTTTTGAAAAGAAGTAAACGCATGGTGACTAGTCTCTTCTTCCAACTAAACCCAAATAGTTCACAGTATATTTTTAACATTATAATTTATGCCAATCAAAATAGAAAAGGTTTTTGGAATAAAGGGGGAAAGGGGAAGTGTTCTCTAGACTATAATAAACAAAAGCAAACACAGTTTAAGGAAATTTTGGATGTGTTACATATCTTAAGGTCTGATTTGTCAAAACTGATTGCTAGAGGAATATACATAGAAGATTCGCTGCCTTTTTCTAACTTACTGTCCTCCAGGATAATTAGTTTTTCAACCAGGAATCAACATCCAGCAAAACCAGCATTGGGGGCTATCAAGAACTTACTACCAAATGGATTATTAACACTGAGCATAGCCTTATAATTTCTATGACAAATAGCTATATCTTTGCTTTCTGGCCCCTTCATGTTACATCCAGGGTTAGTATTATAGGAAAGCAGGAGAGTCCTTTGCAGAGTAGCTCATGTGATGTGAATTTACTAGTACACCCGTGCAGCCCAGCATGTGGAACCAAAGAAGTTCAACTCACTGCCTGATCTAAAAATAATCACCCTTGATGCAGAATCCTGTTAGGTTCAGAAATTTAACATATAAGACAAAATGTTTCTATTTATCTTAGAAGTTCTTATAGTAAAATCTTGTATCTGCAGATGTTACTGTCTAAAATCTAATTCATCTCTCTTGAACTCTACCTTCCCATGAACTCCTTGAAGAAAGAAAATGTGTACATATGAAAATATGTGTGTATATGTGTGTGTGTGTATGCGCGTGCTACATGTGGTTGTTGTTTAGTCACTAAACTGTGTCCAACTCTTTTGTGAGCCCATGGTCTCTAGCCCACCAGGCTCCTCTGTCCATGAGATTTCCCAGGCAAGAATTCTGGAGTAGGTTGCCTTTTTTTTTTCTCCAGGGGATCTTCTCAACCTAGAGATTGAACCCGTGTCTCCTCATTGGCAGGCAGGTTCTTTATCACTGAACCACCAGGGAAGCCCCTATATATGAGTAAACAAAATCTCCAAATCTTGAAATCTCCTTCTCCAAGTCTAATCATGACTAACTAACTCTTTCTTTTAACACCACTCAAGAATGATTTGCTTACAATTTCAAGACAGAAGGCTTTCCTTTGCCTTTTGAAAACAGCCATAACATTTTATGAATAAATACACTTTTATTACTAATATGGGGGAAAATCTTGGTCATCTGTTTTGTTTCCATATAAATCAGGACTGGTGTTTTAGAATAAAAATAGAATCTTAAGACTTTAGAACTGGGAGACACCTTAAAAGATTCTCTATCCAACCCCCTTATTTTACAGATAAACTGAAACACAAAGAAACAAAGGTAACTTCTCAAGTTCATGAAAACAATAAAATTACACAACAAGCCTGTCTAATCATTTCTGCACTGCTTTTAGAAGCTGGAATCTGGTCTCTGACCTTTTGCCCAAAAAATGCCCAACAACTCCGCTACTAACTACTGTTTTCACTATTGTAAGCAATGCAGCAATGAACACTTTCACCTGATTCTACATGTGTAAGGGTTTCTTGGGGCCTAGCTCTAGAAGAATGCTATAAACATTGACAAATTGAAACTGAACTATTAGATACTGACAAATTGCTATCTAAAGTGGTTTTCTGATTTTTCACTCCCAACCTGGTTTGAGTCCCTTTTTAGACTTGTCAAACATTTCACTTTTGGTCAATCTGATGGGTATGAATGAGAGCTTATGTTTCAAGTTAAATTTCCCTGATTACTAGGTATATTGAACATCTATTCATATGTTCACTGTCCACATTGAATTTTTTCTGTCAATTGTCTATTTTTATTCTTAACCAATTTCTACTAAACAGGATCAGAGGTAGTTCTTTATATAGTCTGCATTTACTAATTTTTTTTTCTTTTACTGTCTTTACACATTGTAGATATCTCTTATTAAGGCCTGTCTTACTCATTTCCAGCAACCAGAAGAGCCCATGGAAAGATCCAGAATATGGAAAAACATGCAGAAAGTTCTTAAAGATAAAAAGAGAGAGAGAGGGAAGGAGGAAAAGAGTAACTCTATACTTGTTCTGACCAAGGTTTAGGCATTTGAAGAAAGTTCTATAACAGATAAGACTAACCACTGAACCATTTTAGTTCAAAATATCTGATTAATTGGTGTATTAAAATTTTTTAAGTTGTAAGTTCAGGGCATTCTGTTTTGTTGCTGGTGGGAGTGACAATGGTGGCTTTTTATTTCATATGCTGTTTTTCGGTCCAGCTGGGCAACTAATTTTTAAACAAAAGTGATTTTTGGGGGGTCAACTTTTTGGCAAGTCACTACAGTTGAAAAAGACTCAAAAGTAAGTAAATACTAGCCTATGATCTCTTAAGATTGTTTCATTGCTGCTTTTTCTTCCCCTGGCCCTGCCTTTTATTCTATAGAAGGCACCGTTATATAAAAGATACACGTAGTCCACATTTGCTTGGCTCAGGCATAGGAATTATTCGGGGCTATTTCCGAACAGGCAGTGTTCTCCTAGACCTTCTCTATAGATGCCAATTAGAAGATTAGCGTCTTTTCTCTCTCCCTCTTTGCTATTAAATAGTCACACAAAAGCTGAGCTGACAAATTACTCTCTCCATGGTGCTCGACAAAGACAGACAATAGATCATCATCATTTACTATACTCAAATCCTATTAATCACAGATTAATGAGAACATGTCTAGTGGGGAAGAAATTACCAGAATGTGGGCCTATTGGCTTGTTACTCATGTAACATCTGCTCTGCCTTTACCTTTAGTGTCATGTCATCTTTTATCACATTGAAATAATGTTTGCTCCAGAAACATAATTAAGATAATGGAGCAGATTCAGAGCCCTTCCCTTAATAATTAAAGAACTGGGGTTATATTTCCTAGTCCAATGGCTTTTAAAAAACTAATTTTCCTCTGTTCTTGATTATTTCCTTTTTCTTTTGCTCATAATGATCTATCAGGTCTTGTTTTTTTTCTCCTCTCTCTGTAAACTATGTGATTAATATTCATACCCAAAACTAGGGCAAAAACAGAGTTTGAGTGCCTTTTTCTATTGAGATAAAATTCACATAACATAAAATTCATCATTGTAATCACGCTAAAGTGTATAATCCAGAGAAGCTCCTTTTTATAATTTGAAATATTCTAAATTTTAATTAATACTTAGATGACTCTATAAAGCTTGTGAAGAGCATCAAATACTATATCTGCTTTCCTTAACACCCCCCCTGCAGTATGTTTTTTTAATTTTTAAGTCAAATACCTTTATTTTTATTTATTAATTTGGGGGCCACACTATGAGGCATGTGCAATCTTAGTTCCCCAACCACGAACCCAAGCCCCCTGCATTGGAAGCACAGAATGTTGACCACTGGCTTACCAGAGAAGTCCCTACTTTTATTTTTTAAATGTTTGGTTTTACCAATGTTCTAGTCTTTTATTCCAAAGCCAATTTTCTGCTTTAAAGCATAAAAGTTCAAATATTTAATATTGTTGGAGGCCTCCTACTGTCCTTGTTTCAACAAGGGGTAGAACTGGGGGAACAAATTTTTTTTTAGGGCAATGGCATCTGCAATCAGCTGACAAAAAGGACAGAAGAATCATAATTTATGATTACAAAATTGAAGAAAGTAATTGCTCATGTTATTAAAAGCTAGACTATGTACTTGTCACTCTTGGAGGCTGTGGTGATTAGTGCTCAGGACTGGGTAAGCTGTGATCTAAGGCTTTATGATTAAGCTGTGATTCAGCACCACA
Organism: Odocoileus virginianus; assembly: GCF_023699985.2. Taxonomy (NCBI): domain Eukaryota; kingdom Metazoa; phylum Chordata; class Mammalia; order Artiodactyla; family Cervidae; genus Odocoileus; species Odocoileus virginianus. The sequence continues at coordinate 29,832,543 of NC_069689.1, forward strand.
GGGATAAAAACAGCTCCACAACCAAGAGCTGGCAAGCTCCAGTTGAGGGAGGGGGAAGGAGGATTGCAAAGAGCTTCTTAATTAAATTTTAATTATTGCTAATTAGAACTACTGTTTTTTATATCCCCAACAAGGAAGACAAGAGCTGATCTTGCCTTTTTATTATTCTGCTAATTAGTTTCCCAAGGAGAGGTTTGAAAGGGCAGGCTCTGCTTTGACAGTATCCAAGTTGTCAGCTGAACTCAGAACTGCAGGTGGATCTTATCCTCAAACTTGAGGTTTAAAATTTCTAGGTAGCTCTTTTCTGAATCTTGGATTTTATTCTGGATACCTCAGGAAATGAGCTAACCCCATCCACTACGTGAAGAAATTCATGAATTAGTCTTCCTTTTGCTTATCCTATCTACCTTATCTTCATACAAGTCCCAAGATTTTTGCTTAATTACTAAAACATGTGTCCAACTCTGCATCCTCATGGACTGTAGCCTGCCAGGCTCCTCTGTCTATGGAATTCTCCAGGCAAGAATACTGGAGTGGGTTGTCATTCCCTTTTTCAGGGCATCTTCCTGACCCAGGGATCAAACCCAGGTCTCCTGCCTTGCAGGCAGATTCTTTCCCATCTGAGCCACCAGGGAAGCCCTCTTAAAATAGACAGTGAATCCTCTACATACTATTAACGTGCTCATGTAAACTTCATGCCTTTTGTGAACTGCTAAATGTTAGAGATGATCTCTACTGGATTTGAAGAATACGCAAAAGTACACATAAAAAGTGACTGCTAGTTTTCTCTAGCCATAGACTTGGTGCTTTGCAATAGGTAACAACAACAGCAAAATCCAAGTCCCTGCCCTCAAGAGCTCCCAAGTTCTATTAAATACCATTTAAGATGAAATGCTCCAGGTAAACCACACTTGAGATTGCAAAAGAGAAACCCTAATTGCAAGCTTGATATAATCCCAGAAGGTCCCCAAGATCCATTAGCATTATAAATCCTCTGCAAAACATGAATCCTATTTTATAAGTGCATACATTTCACAAGTCTTCTCCCAAGATAATAAAGAGTTCTGAGTTACTACAACTCCCTGTGTTAATTACAATAAAATCCATCAAATGAAATTACATTTCTGGAATCAACAGCATTTGGCCAAGCACACACACACATGCCTTGACAATCTTCTATACAGTTGGAGTTACATTAACACATGTGTTTATTTCCTCACCTTTTAGAGACACAAGAGCCTTGTGATATGTTAATTCACACCAAATTCCAATCCTTTCCCTTGTCTTTATCTTCCCAACTCAATGATGTGATGTGTCAACACCTTTCATATTGGGAAGAAAAAATGCTTAGACAAGATTTTGTTTAACTCACTTTAATTAAAATTACAGAAACTAGAATACAAAGAGTAAATAAATTAAATCTGCCTTTCAGTGCCATTCACCATCTGCCCTGTCAATATCCACTCTGATCTGAATTATTCTAGAAAGTCATCTGGGTCTTTCTTAGTCTGATTAGTCAATTAGCCACATCTCACACTGGTTTGAAATGTGTTTTTTCAGGTCAGTGAGTTACCCTCACAATCTTACAGTAGTTGACATACCAATAAATAAAGACTTCTGGGATTTCCCATTAGGACACAAAGATCTGTTGCTTTATTCAGCTTATTCAATACTTGAAAGCTCTCTAATACTTCTATCATTTTTCTTCAAAACTTGTAAACATTACATAATCCTGTTTTATTTTTATTTATTGTATATTTTATGTTAGATCTGGAGCTGGTTATTAACCTCATTTTCCCAGGTGAAGAAAGTCCAGTAGAATACTATTCAGCTCATTACACTCTTTTTGCAGCTTGCATATTACGCTATTGTTTCTTTCCCAATCACCTCCGCTAGTCAACAGGAATCACTTTTTGTAAGAGATATTTGGACTGTTCTAAACTTCTACGGGTATCCATGGGGAAAGCCTCCAGACTGGGTGCCTTTGCAGAGAATGGACGTGAGATAGGGAATGTAGGAGATAAATAATAAAAGAGGAGAGAGACCTTATAGTGGAATCACCACTGTGTGCCAAGAACTGAGGAGTCTGACTAATTCAATTCTGTGTCCCTGAGCACTCATCACCCCCAAACAAGACCAAACCTGCGGCCCAGGTGCACTCAAGGACAACTTGATACATGTGGTCCCACAGGCTGGATCCAAGTTCATGACTTCTCAAAAGCTGGAATTTGCTGATCTTTCCATTTAAAGTTTGCTGTAATGAGCTGTAAAATACACTACAAGATACAACATTTAGTACATAACTAAATTAAAGCATATGTATTGGGCATGATCAAAAATTCAGAAAACAAGAAATATCACTTCATTTTATAGAAAAACTGAATTTCTGACTCCAGCTCCTCAATCTCTTGAGCTAGCAGAAAAATTAAGATTAGTTCTTTTTAAAACCTTTCCCTCATCTCTTCTGAGTTGTGTCAAGATGCTGATATCTTGTGTGTTGGGGTGGGGCAAATGGGCGTGGGACTGGCTGTAGCAATCAGTCACTTCTATGCACAGGTCACCATTAAGCCTTCCATGGTCTGATCTAAAAGGCACCTTCAGTGGTTCCCCTCTACTTCATCAACATGTTCAGGACTTAGAATCTTCCTAAAACTGACTAAATCCCATATACCTAAAGCTCTGGAGAAGGCTCACTTTCTACCCCACTTTTCCAGTACATTCTACCTCTACCTGAAAATCTCCTTCTCCATTCCACAAGATCTCTAAATTTTTCCAAGAGCTTGAGCTTTTGGAAACTAAAGCCTAAAATGTCTTGTGTAATACTCCTGCTTTCTGCCCTATAGAGACCCTGAGTAGGGTATTTACCTGAAACAGAGGAAATAGAAAAGAAAATTCATAGATACAAAAACAAAGTTATATTACAAAGTATTGTCCATAACTCATACTAGGAATACTCCAAATAGATGACAGATAGGAGAGAGGGAAGGAGGAAGAGTTGGGAGGGAGGGAGGGGGATGGGAGAAGAAAAGGGGGATAGAAGAAAGGGCCAGTCAGCTATAGAAGTACAAAAATAAAGGCGAATTCCTTTATATAACTTTGGCTTAGAGAAGGCTCTTTCTAACTATGACTTGAAAGTCAGATGTCATTAAAGAAAATATGGATACATTTAACTACCTAAAAATAGTATTTAAATCCAGCATGGCAAAAATAAAAAACCAAAACTATATGTGATATCAAAAGACAAATTACAAATTGGAGGAAAATGTCTGTAGTAATTCTTTCCACAGATAAAAGGAAAATCTCCCTTATCCAGGAGTTCCTATAAACAAAAATAGAAAACAGACCACTGATCTGATTCAATAGCAAAATGGGCTGAAGATATGAATAGTTCACAGAAAAGAAAATAAGAATGTTTTCTGAACACAAGAGAAGATATCCAATCTCACTCATAATAAGAGAAATGCAAATTAGAAGTATACTATTTCTCAGCTATTAAATTGGCAAAAATCCAAATGTTTGAGAATGCACAATGGCAAAACTATGAGAATCAGGAGCTCTCACACATGGCTGGTGGAATTGTAAATTAACACATCTGCTATGAAGGGAATTTACACTACCTATCCAAATGACCAATGTGTATGTCCTTTGACATAGGGAATCCACTGCTGAGAACTTACTCTGTAGCTATATTGCATAGGTTATCCACTGAAACATTGTAATAGCAAAAGATTGGAAAACAATCTAAGTGTCTACTAATAGGAAATGAACTAAATGAACTAACTAAATTATGGTATATCTACCTGTTGGAATATTTTGCAGATGTACAAAAACAATGAGACAACTCTGATATTGATATAGGAAAATATCTCCAGGACACTTAAATATTTGAAGTATAGGATAGTGCTATCTTATGTGTAAGAAAAGGGGGGGGTATGTAATCTACATATTTCTACTTGCATATGTAGAAATTTCTGGAAAGATTCAGAAGAAACTAACAACAGCAACTGGTGGTGGAGGGCTGGGAACCAGGTAGATAGGGCCAGATATGAGAGTTGTACTCACATCTCTATAACGTGACTCTTTAACGTGTATCTTTTAATCTTTGGAAATGTGATTTTCAAAACTAGTGTTGTTTAAGCTGAGAAACCTTCAAATTTAAAAAATTAACAATTATTTTGGATTAAAATTTTAAGAATCAACATTTATAAATGAATGGATAAAATATCATTGGAATTTATTATAGCTCATAGTTAAATGGTAGAAAGGATCACAGAGAATATGCAGATAGATTCCAATGATATTTTATCCATTCATTTATAAATGTTGATTCTTAAAACTTTAATCTGAAATAATTGTTCCTTTTTTAAATTTCAAGGTTTCTCGGCTTAAACAACACTATTTTAAAAAAATCACATTAGAGTACATACGATGATGCTGAACAGTGTGGCCTTTAAAAAAAAAAAGTGTAGGTAATTTTACTGTAATCAGATTAAAAAAAGAAAAACATTTATCAGAATACAGATAAGCTTTTTTGGTATTGTTACAGTATAATTTACACAGTAAGTTCCACTATAGGAAATTCCAAGAGACTTCTGTTTTATTATAATTTCTGTACCAAGAATGTGTAATTAAAATTACTTGAAATGTATAAGTCAACAAATGAAGCTTGAAATATTTGATCAGAAAGAAATTTTTGTTTCAATATTATTTATGCTACTGGATTTGATCTATATTATTGGTATTAGCACAATGTATTTTCCCCCAGCCTTGGACCATACAACTGAAAAGAAGATCAAAAGCATGGACTCGGCTCAGACTGTCTGGGTTCATGTTCTGACTCTACCACTTACTAACTGCATGACCTTAGGTGAACTACCTCACTTCCGAGTGCCTCTGTTTCTACATCTTAAGATGGGAATAATAGGATATTATGAGAATTAAATCATTTCGAGCCTGCACATGGAAAGTCCTCAATAAGCTTTACAGTATTATCATTATTTTGGGCTTCACAGGTGGCACGAGTGGTAAAGAATCCACTTGCCAGCACAAGAGACATAAGAGACACGGGTTCGATCCCTGGGTAGGGAAGATACCTTGGAGGAGGGCATGGCAAACCATTCCAGTATTCTTGCCTGGAGAATCCCCTGGACAGAGGAGCCTGATGGGCTATAGTCCATGGGGTCACAAAGAGTCAGACACGACCAAAGTGACTTAGCACAGCACAGCACACATTATCATTATAAATATATGTATGCACCAAGAAGGGAAAAAACATCACCTGATTTTCTGGCCTAGACTCCAAGGAAGAATACAAAAACACAATGGCATTTTTCACAGAAACAGGACAAATAATCCTAAAGACTACAAATAGCCAAAGCAATCCTTAGAAACAAGAACAAAGCTGGAGGCATCATGCTTCCTGATTTAAGACTATATTTCAAAGCCTAACAATCAAAACAATATGATACTGGCATAAAAATAGACACATAGATCAATGGAATGGAAAAGAGAAACCAGAAACAAACCCATACTTATATGGTCAATTAATTTACAATACAGGAGCCTAGAATATACAATGGGGAAAGGACAGTCTCTTCAATAAACCGTTTTGGGAAAACTAGATATCCACATGAAAAAGGATGAAGGTGCACAATTATCCTACACCATACACAAAAAAACCAACTCAAAAATGGATTAAAGATTTGAATGGAAGACCTGAAACCATAAAACTCTTAGGCAAAAACACAGGCAGTAAGCTCCCTGACATTGGTCTTGACAATGATTTTCCCTGGATCTGACCACAAAAGCAAAGGCAATAAATGCAAAAATAATCAACGGAATTACAAATTAAAAAGCTTCTACACAGCAAAGGAAACCAACAAAAAAATAAAAAGGGAAACTTTGGAATGAAGAAAATATTTGCACATCACATATCTGATAAGTAGCTAATATCCAATATATATATATATATATATATATATATATATAAAGAATGTACACAACTCAACAGTAAAACCACACACGATTAAAAAAGGGCAGAGGATCTGAATAGGCAGTTTTCCAAAGAAGACATAACAGATGACCAACAGTACATGAAAAATACTCAGTATCACTGTCAGGGAAAGGCAAATCAAAACCACAATAAGATATTACCTCATGCCTGTGAGAATGGCTATTGTCAAAAACACGAGAAACTAAAACTGTTGGTAAGAAAGTGGAGAAAGAGGAACCCTTGTACACTTTTGGTGGAAACGCAAATTGGTGCAGCCAATATAGGAAACAGTGTGGAGGTTCCTCAAAAAATTAAAAACAGAACTACCATACGATCCAGCAGTTACACTTCTTGGTGTTTATCCAAAGGAAAAAAAACACTAACCTGAAAAAAATATGTGTACCACCATATTCATTGCAGTATTGTTTATAATAGCTAAGATATACAATCAACCTATGTGTCTGTCCTTCGATGGATGAATGGATAAAGAAAATGATGTATATATATGTATATAGAAACATTATCCATAAAAAGAAGGAAACCTTGCCATTTGTGACAACACAGATGGACCTTGAGGGTATTATGCTAAGTGAAATAAGTCAGACAGAAAGACAAATACGGTATTGTCTCAGTTATATGCAGAATCCAAAAAACAAACTAAGAAAAACTTGAACTCATGGATATAAAGAACAGATTGGTGGTTGCCAGAGGCCTGGGCAGAGGTGATGAGGCAGTGGGAGGGAGGTTAGTGGGGGCAAACAGATGAAGGGGGTCAAAAGGTACAAATGTCCAGTTACAAAATAAGTAAGTCCTGGGCATGTAATGTACAGCAGGGTGATGATAGTTAACAATACCATAAGCATGTCTGAAAGTTGCTAGGAGAGTAAATCTGAAGAGCTCTCAAAGAAAATGGTGACTTCCTGTGGTGATCAGTGTTAACTAGACTTATGTTAGTGATCCTTCACGGTATATACAAATATTGAATCATTATGCTGCATATCTAAAATGAATATATGTCAATTAGATCTCAAAAAATGAAAAAAAATATATATAAAAATGGAAATTTTTCCTATATGTCATCCACAAACAAGCACAGTTAAAAACCAAAGAAAAATGCTCTTCAAGTCAGTATCTTCTGAGAAGTCTCTTGGAAGACATCATCATTTTAGGGTATAGTGGGCAAGCAAGGTAGAGAAGCTCATCTAATTTGAAGAAGCAATCAACAATACTATATAAATTCATATCTGGGAGAAAACAACCAATTGTGCATACAATGCAAACAAAGAAAGTGAAGCTCAAGAAAATTATTTTGCCAGAAAGTGATACAGTGCTTCCCAACACGGGAGGGGCATGGCACTTCTCGAGTCCTATCAGAATTTGGATGGTAGGCTGTAGGAGAGATGGGATGAGACAGTTACTTTTATAAAAAGGGGTTTGAGTTAGACAGGAAGTAGAGAAACGCTGCTTTAAAATAAAGTAAAACTGATCAAACTGTCAGAAGAAGAAGATCACTTAGCAAAAAGAAGGAAGTTTAAACTTAAAAAAGAAATCACCACTGGCTTGCATTTCCACCACCCTGTCCCCTCTCACACCGATGGATTTCTGTCGTTTGTTTTGAGGTTGAGGAATAATGTTTAATCAGAAGGGTAGGTATTTATCTTTCCTTTCCCAGGCGGGGGTGGGGGTGAATTGGAACCCGATCTTCCATCTTCCCAGGCTTCCTATTGCAATAATGAAATTCCATTACACTGAAAATGATGTAATTCCCACTGGGGTTGGCTGTAATCAGACTTGACCTATATGGATATGGTGGTGATGAGAACCAAAGGATAGAGAAATTAGCAGAAAGAAAAGAACAGAAATTAGATTTGATTGGCTGACTCTACCTTGCTTTAATTCAGTTGTACAATGTCTATTGAATACTTGCTTCTGATGAGAAAAAATAATGCAAAAGAATAGAGATAAATTGCCAAACAGCTTCAGAATCCAGTGTTCGCCGAACAGCTATCAGGGTTTGCTCTTCCCCCCTCCACCCCACGCCCTCCTCCCACCACCACCATTGATCAATTCTCATTATTAGCTCTCAGAAAAGCAGACAATCCCTGGGACAAGCCTGGCTTCAGATCAGAGAGTCAATATTCTACTGTAACAATCTGCCAAAAAATGCAATTCAGGCACATTTAAAGTGTGTTTCCCCAGAGGAAAGCAAGAAGCAGAGGCCACTGAGAGGGGCCTCTCTCTTTAGTTTGATTCAACCGCAGCTGCCTCTGACATTTCTAAGCCAGTCAGAGCTATCATCAGAAAATGCGAGTGAGCAAACGCAGAGTGACAGAAGACCACAGCACAAAGGCGGCTTGATTCAGGACGTTTATCCAACGCCCCCTCCCCGTCCGCCCTCCCCCTGCCCCCCGCCCCACCGCCCGTGAAGAACCGAGTCACGGGAGGGCTCGGAGCGCCAGCCCGGAGGGCGATGAGCGAGAGGCGCAGCGGTGGCGTCGCTTAAAAAGGCATTTATGCGGCACAGGCTGAGGAACTCACGAAGACTGCCCCTCTTGAAGATTCGCAGTTTAAGACACAGCATAAACACTAAGAGTGTGTGTGTGTTGAAATTGCTTCTGTACTCAAAAAGGGTCAAGCATCTGCAATTTTACTTTCTTCAATCATATATACTTATATTTGACAAACATAACATGTACATAATCAACAACAGAATGGGATAGAAATGATCTTGGAGAGATCAACTAGAGGTTCAAGAAACTAGAGGTGAATGGAGAATAAATGGCTTATTCAGACATTGTTAAATGATTAAAAATCCACCTTTGATTTGTATGATTTAAGTATATTTAGTACTTAGAGTCTATCTATATAAAAATTACACTTTTAAAAACTATCATGAACATTTGTATTTAATTTAGACTTTAACAATTTGCACAAAAATAACAATGCAAAACCAGTATGTAAACATAGGAGAGTTTGTTCTAGTAAAGTAAAAAGCCAATAATTTTGGTCAGTTTATAAAGACTATTTAAGTATCAGTGATATAGTAGTAATAAAAAAGGGTGCAAACTGTGGGGTAGATTTCCAATTCTATTTTTCAAATGTATACAAAAAAAAAGACTGTAGAATACATATAAAAGATTCATGTTTCTGGATTCTTAGAGTAGATGTAGTCTAAACTTTTCTATAGTTTCAAAATTTTGATCATTTACAGATTTTCCTTCCATTTTTCCCTCCAACATGCAAATGTTGATCGTTGACCCTAGTGAGTATGTAAAATTCAAAAATATTTTTAAATACATGCATTATCTGTACTCTTACTACAAGATAAGGTCTATTATTCTTTTGAGAGCTAGCATCAGAATCTTTTTTGAATACAATCTCTCTTTGCAATATCTTTGCAAAGAGGTAAAAATACCTCTTTCATGAGATTAAGTGAGGAATTTGTTGTTCTGGGGAGGAAAATTAAGGAGAGGAAGCATTGAAGAACTATTAAGTGTAAACAAAAACAAAATATATAAATACAATTAACTGTTAATTCCACACATGTACTTGTGCACATAAGAAAAAGAAAGAGGTGGGAAGAAACAACAGTGGATTATCTTTTCTGTGGATTATTTTTTCCTTCATGATTTATCCAGTATGTCAAATTATCTATAGTGTACATAGATGGGCTTCCCAGGTGGGTGGCACCAGTGGTAAAGAATCTGCCTGCCAATGCAGGAGAAGTAAGAGCCACGGGTTTGATCCCTGGGTTGGGAAGATCCCCTACAGGAGGGCATGGCAACCCACTCCAGGATTCTTGTCTGGGAAATCCCATGGACAGAGGAGCCTGGTGGGCCACAGTCCAAAGGGTCACAAAGAGTCAGACACGACTAAAGCAATTTAGCATGCACACACAAATGCACATAACATAGATTAACATTATATTCAGAAAAAAAGCTATTCTAAAAACCAGAGGAATTCAGATAGATTAAGAAGCAGGAAGAGGGCATTCCCACTGTATGGAAGGCTTTGAGCAAAGCCATTGGTGGGGAAGTGTAGCTTTAATATAGCATCATAAGTTAGACATGGTCTTAATGCAGTAATTGAGCTAATCCAGAGTTCTGATACCAAGATATCACTGATACCAAGAGTTCTCAGCAGAGGTTGATGGGAGAGAAACTTAGAAAGATAAACTAGGACCTGATGAAGGCCTTGGATGCCAGTTTAATGCTAGGATCTGGCTTTCTGAGACTAGAGTAGAATAGGTCTAGGATGCTGAACCATCCCAGACAAGTTTGCTTCTGAGAGTAAATCCTAGCTGCCAGGTCAAAGTAATGGAACACCAGAAAGCCCCACGCAAGTCATAGTGGATAAAGGCCACAAGGCAAGAGAATTTATTCAATCCAGATGCCAGGCTGTTAAAGCATCAGGAAAGTCAGAGGAATAAAGTAAGAGAATTATTATGAGGCGGCAGCCAGACAAGACTGATTCTGTAGCCAGGTTACACTAAATCTCAAATTGAGATCACAGATTCCTCAAAAGCAAGAATTCTTGATCGGAACATCAAAATCACTTGCAAAGTGTTTTTAGTACAAACATATGCCTTCTCCTGTCCCCTCTGGATGACAAATTACTTTCCAGGTCTGACCTTACATAAACCCTCAGTTGACACCACCCAGGGTTGTTCCTTCTGGGAATGTACACTCAAAGAAATGATGAGAGGAATCTGGTGAGATCAGATTCTTAGAGCTCAATGTCTCCTAATCCAAGAAACTCATATGATTGATCCCAACAGAAATCTCCACACTCCTAAAGAGGCATCCCTCTTCCCAGCTCATCAAGGAATTGGGTTCCTTGGGTTTGTCCCACATTTCATCAGTGTGACCACGCTGCTGCTGAATCTATTTGAGGAGGGCTCAAATCCACGCAGTTCCTGGATTGGACAAATCCCAGCTCTTTAGCAAATTAGACTTTACCCATGCTACAATGCCAACCTCCTCCAGCCCCACGATGCCTGTTTCTGGAAGAATTCAACACTTCTGACCTCGGTCAGAGCTCTTTTTTCACAAATGAACCCAAGGCCAGTGCTTTCCAAGCCTCCCTGAGGATAAAAACACCATGTTCCTGGGCCCACATCTAGATCAAAAATTACAATTTCCAGGGACAGGATCCAGTCATCTACTCTAGATAAATGATCTAACAGCTGAAACACACTTCTTTTATAAATGCATCTGTCAGCTCATTGGAGTGAAAGAACTCCTACTGATGACCACCTTCAACACGAGCTGGAAGAGGCCCACCGCCTGCAACATCTGAGACATCTCTGCTGATCGTGGGCTTCCTGCCAGCTGGGTCAAAACCAACACAAGTGTCTCTGTTCCTCCAGTAATCCATGTCTAATGCAGTCTCAAATCTTCTGAAGGAAGCAGTCAGGCAGGCCACTGGGTCCTCACCCTGAAATGGATCACAGAACAGAAGAGCAGGGACCCCACACCTGCATTACCCCAGCTGAGACTTCACAGGAACGTGGCCCTATCTGTCTCTGTTGGCATTTATTCTCCAGCCATTTTACCTACTACAGTTTTATGGGCCATAAAGGCCTCCTATAGCAGCAATAGTCTTTTGTTTGTTTGTTTTTATGTACTACTCATTAAAGTCCTACCTCCAGTCTGGACTTCAGTTAGGAAGGAACACTTGGTCCACTAGTTTTTTAGTAACCCTACATATTCCACAATATTCCACGCTTTGCAGGGTCTATACATATGTTCAGTTCAGTCGCTCAGTTGTGTCTGACTGAGACCCCATGGACTGCAGCATGCCAGGCCTCCCTGTCCATCACCAACTCCTGGAGCTTGGTCAAACTCATGTACATTGACTCGGTAATGCCATCAAGCGATCTCATCCTCTGTCGTTCCCTTCTCCTCCTGCCTCCAATCTTTCCCAGCATCAGGGTCTTTTCCAATGAGTCAGCTCTTCACATCCGGTGGCCAGAGTACTGGAGTTTCAGCTTTAGCATTAGTCCTTCCAATGAATATTCAGGATTGATTTCCTTTAGAATTGACTGGTTTGATCTCCTTGCAATCCAAGGGACTCTCAAGAGTCTTCTCCAATACCACAGTTCAAAAGCATCAATTCTTGAGTGCTCAGCTTTCTTTATAGTCCAACTCTCACATCCATACCTGACTACTGGAAAAACCATAGCTTTGACTAGACTGGACCTTTGCTGGCAAAGTAATGTCTCTGCTTTTTAATATGCTGTCTAGGTTGGTCATAGCTTTTCTTCCAAGAAGCAAGCGTCTTTTAATTTCATGGCTGCAGTTACCATCTACAGTGATTTGGGAGCCCAAAAAGAATAAAGTCTCTCACTTTTTCCATTGTTTCCCCATCTATTTGCCATGAAGTGATGGGACTGGATGCCATGATCTTAGTTTTCTGAATGTTGAGTTGTAAGCCAACTTTTTCACTCTCCTCTTTCACTTTCATCAAGAGGCTCTTTAGTTCTTCTTCACTTTCTGCCATAAGGGTGGTGTCATCTGCATATCTGAGGTTATTGATATTCCTCCCAGCAATCTTGATTCCAACTTGTGCTTCATCCAGCCGGCATTTCACAATGTACTCTGCATATAAGTTAAATAAGCAGGGTGACAATACACATCCTTGACGAACTCCTTTCCTGCTTTGGAACCAGTCCATTGTTCCATGTCTGGTTCTAACTGTTGCTTCTTCACTTGCATACAGATTTCTCAGGAGGAAGGTAAGGTGGTCTGGTATTCCCATCTCTTGAAGAATTTTCTAGAGTTTGTTGTGATCCACACAGTCAAAGGCTTCGGCATAGTCAATAAAGCAGAAGGCACTGGCACCCCACTCCAGTTCTCTTGCTTGGAAAATCCCATGGACGGAAGAGCCTGGTGGGCTGCAGTCCATGGGGTCGTGAAGAGTCGGACACGACTGAGCGACTTCACTTTCACTTTTCACTTTCATGCATTGGAGAAGGAAATGGCAACCCACTCCAGTGTTCTTGCCTGGAGAATCCCAGGACGGCGGAGCCTGGGGGGCTGCCGTCTATGGGGTCACACAGAGTCGGACACGACTGAAGCGACTTAGCAGCAGCAGCAGCAGCAGATGCTTTTCTGAAATTCGCTTGCTTTTTTGATGATCCAGCAGATGTTGGCAATTTGATCTCTGGTTCCTCTGCCTTTTCTAAAACCAGCTTGAACATCTGGAAGTTCATAGTTCATGTATTGTTGAAGCCTGGCTTGGAGACTTTTGAGCATTACTTTGCTAGCGTGTGAGATGAGTGCAATAGTGTAGTAGTTTGAGCATTCTTTGGGATTGGAATGAAAACTGACCTTTTCCAGTCCTGTGGCCACTGCGGAGTTTTCCAAATTTGCTGGCATATTGAGTGCAGCACTTTCACAGTATCATCTTTTAGGACTTGAAATAGCTCAACTGGAATTCCATCACCTCCACTAGCTTTGTTCTTAGTAATGCTTCCTAAGGCCCACTTGACTTCACTTTCCAGGATGTCTGGCTCTAGGTGAGTGATCACAGCATTGTGGTTATCTGGGTCATGATTATCTTTTTTGTATAGTTCTTCTGTGTATTCTTGCCACCTCTTAATATCTTCTGCTTCTGTTAGGTCCATACCATTTCTGTCCTTTATTGTGCCCATCTTTGCATAAAATGTTCCCTTGGTATCTCTAATTTTCTTAAAGAGATCTCTAGTCTTTCCCATTCTATTGTTTTCCTCTATTTCTTTGCATTGATCACTGAGGAAGACTTTCTTATCTCTCCTTGCTATTCTTGGAACTCTGCATTCAAATAGGTATATCTTTCCTTTTCTCCTTTGCCTTTTGCTTCTCTTCTTTTCTCAGCTATTTGTAAGGTCTCCTCAGACAACCATTTTTCCTTTTTGTATTTCTTTTTCTTGTATTTCTTGCTCTTGATCACTGCCTCCTGTACAATGTCACGAACCTCCATCCATAGTTCTTCAGGCACTCTATCAGATCTGATCCCTTGAATCTATTTGTCACTTCCACCGGATAGTCATAAGGGATTTGATTTAGGTCATAGCTGAATGGTCTAGTGGTTTTCCCTACTTTCTTCAGTTTAAGTCTGAATTTGGCAATGAGTTCATGGTCTGAGCCACAGTCACCTCTCAGTCTTGTTTTTGCTGACTGTATAGAGCTTCTCCAACTTTGGCTGCACAGAATATAATCAATCTGATTTCTGTATTGACCATCTGGTGATGTCCATGTGTGGAGTCTTCTCTTGTGTTGTTGGAAGAGTGTGTTTGCTATGACCAGTGTGTTCTCTTGACAAAACTCTATTAATCTTTGCCCTGCTTCATTTTGTACTCCAAGGCCAAATTTGCCTGTTACTCCCAGTATCTCTTGACTTCCTACTGAATACACATGTACCCAGGTGAAATACAGACAGACAAGAATGGATAGACCCATGAGGGTAACGCCTAGGAGACCTGCAGCCTGCCTAACAAATATTCCTAATTTTTGGTAGGCTTCTCTTGAAAGAACTTGGAGAAACCCAGAGTCCAGCCCAGTTCACAGTGAAGACTAAAAGCAGAGACCAGGGGTGAGATCCCTAGAAGCAAAGACCATATGTAACAACACGCTACAGTTAGGAGCTGTCATTCTTTACATGCTTCCCAGGCGGCCCTACAAGTAAAGAACCCGCTTGCCAATGCAGGAAATGTAAGAGATGTGGGTTTGATCCCTGGGTTGGGAAGATCCCCTAGACGAGGACGTGGCAACCCACTCCAGTATTCTTGCCTGGAGAATCCCATGGACAGAGGAGCCTAGCAGGCGATGGTCCATAGGACTGCAAAGAGTTGGACATGACTGAAGCAACTTAGCACACACACATCCACTACATGCAATCCTGTTATGGATCACACCCTTCTCAGCCTGCTTCAAGCTTGATTCTATCAGTAAACACCATAATTGCTTTAGCATAAAGGGCTTAGACAACCTTAACCAGGCTTTGAATATCTCTCACCATTTTAACTTCCTAGGTCACATTTCTCCTGTTGATATTTCCTGGCTCATACATCTAGACCAGCCACACAGAACCTGACCACTGTCTTATTTCAGGACTTGCCTCTTGGATGGTGATTCCAGGAGTAAACCAACTGGGGAGTGGTTAGCACATTCAGAAGTTCCCCTGTCTAACCAAAGACCTTAAAGAAAGTATTAGAAGGTTTTGAGCAAGAGAGTGGCACAATTAATGTTTTAAGAAGGTTAGTTTGACATCTGAAAGGTAGATTTGAAGACAAAGTTGCAGAATTCTTGGGAATGTTATTATAACAATAAAATGTGAGTGTCTCGTGCACCCCAGTGCTCATAGCAGCACTGTTTATAATTGCCAGGACATGGAAGCAACCTAGACGCCCATCAGCAGACGAATGGATAAGGAAGCTATGGTATATATACACAATGGAATATTACTCAGCCATTAAAAAGAATTCATTTGAATCAGTTCTAATGAGATAGATGAAATTGGAGCCCATTATACAGAGTGAAGTAAGCCAGAAAGATAAAGACCATTACAGTATACTAATGCATATATATGGAATTTAAAAAGATGGTAATGATAACCCTATATGCAAAATAGAAAAAGACACAGAGATGTACAGAACAGACTTTTGGGCTCTGTGGGAGAAGGCAAGGGTGGGATGTTCTGAGAGAATAGCATTGAAACAGGTATACTATCAAGGGTGAAACAGGTCACTAGCCCAGGTTGGATGCATGAGACAAGTGCTCAGGCCTGGTGCACTGGGAAGACCCAGAGGGCTGGGGTGGAGAGGGAGGCAGGAGGGGGGATCGGGATGGGGAATACATATAAATCCACGGCTGATTCATGTCAACGTATGGCAAAAACCACTACAATATTGTAAAGTAATTAACCTCCAACTAATAAAAATAAATGAAGAAAAAAAAAACATGAGTGTCTAAAAGTCTAAGCTTGCACGATGGTAATGCAAAGAAAGACACATACATTAGAGATACTGTAAAGGAAAAAAAAAATCAATGAATTTAGTGAATGAAACCTTTGCCCAGAATAAAGAGTCTAAGAGAGATTGCCAGTGGGACTAACATGACTTAAAGATAGAGGCAGGGCAGAAGAAAATTAGATATTGAAGAAAGCTGGTACTCCTGAGGGGTGAGCAATTTTAGGGATTACTTAGATAAAGCAAATCACTAGCTATATAGACAACACCAAGCTCCATGCACCAATAGGGAAATAAAGTTTGATTTCCTTTGTGTATATGTGAATGTGCTTACTGTTTTCTAAATTCAAAAACAGCTCAGCTGAGAAAAAGAATCTGAATAGACAATTCACAGAGGAAGAAATTCTAACAGCCAATAAGCATTTGGAAAAAAAAAAAGTTCAATAGTGGAATTGCTAATACAGATTGACTTCTAAGAACAGAATGTAAGGCAAAAATCAAGTGCAGTATAGTTGGAAATCTTTTAAATCTCCCAGGAAATAAGTATATATAATTTGGTGCACAGAATCCTACATGTATATATAAATATATAACATATTGCATCATGGGGATTCCCAAGACCACCTCAGTTCCAATAATTCACTAGGGGGATACATAGAATTCAGAAAAGTTGTTGTATGTATAGCACAAGGAACCATACTCAATATTTTGTAATAAATTATAAGGGAAGATAATCTGAAGAAGAATCTATGTCTAGACAGATAGATGTAACTAAACCATTGTTCTATACACTTGAAACACTTGCTTCTTGGAAGTAAAGCTGGCAAACCTACATAGCATATTAAAAGGCAAAAACATCACTTTGCCAACAAAGGTTTATATAGACAAAGCTATAGTTTCTTCAGTAGTCATGTACAGATGTGAGAGCTGGACCATAAAAAAAGCTGAGCACCAAAGAATTTATGCTTTCAAACTGTGGTGCTAGAGAAGACTCTTGAGAGTTCCTTGGACTGCAAGGAAATCAAACCAATTAATCCTACAGGAAATCAACCCTAAATATTCATTGGAAGGACTGATGCTGAAGCTGATGCTCCAATATTTTGGCCATCTGATATGAAGAGCTGACCCACTGGAAAAGACCCTGAGGCTGGGAAAGATCAGGTGAAGGAGGAGAAGGGAGCAACAGAGGATGAGATGGTTAGATGGCATCACTGACTCAATGGACATGAACTTGAGCAAATTCCAGGAGGCAATGAAAGACAGGAAAGCCTGGTGTGCTGCCATCCATAGGCCTTGCAAAGAGTTGGACACAACTTAGCAACTGAATAACAATAATACTTGAAACTATATACTGTAGTTCAGTTCAGTCGCTCAGTCATGTCCAACTCTTTGCAACCCCATGGACTGCATCATGCCAGGCTTCCCTGTCCATCACCAACTCCTGAAGCTTGTTCGAACTCATGCTATCCAACCATCTCATCTTCTGATCAACTATTATACCTCAATTTTAAAAAAGAAAAGCTGTTAAACTCATGGTTATGGTTTATAACAGCAAAAGAAAATTTCATAGAGCAGAATCAGGCGAAATCAAGTGCAAGCTTCCAGGTGTCCTCTCCCAGGAAAGAGAACTTTTTCTTCCAGCAACATGTGCAACAACATACTGCCAACCAGGGAGACTCACCTGAGCCTTGGTGACCAAGGTGTTTATTGCAAATCAATCATATGGACATGGAGCAGAGACATGACTAACTTCAGCTAGTCCGTCTCCAGAACCCCCAGAGGTCTAGCTAATACAGGGTGGCCCAGAACCTCAGCTGAACCAAAACCGGTATTCACCATAAATCATATGGTCAACACAAACTATTTGGCATGGCCTATGATCACAATGCTTCCCAGAAGGCTCAATGATAAAGAATTTGCCTGCAAATTCAGGAGACGTGAGTTCAAGCCCTGGGTTAGGTAGATTCCCTGGAGTAGGAAATGGCAACCTGCCCCAGTATTCTTGCCTGGGAAATCCCATGGACAGAGGAACCTGGCAGGCTATAGTTCAGGGGATTGAAAAGAGTCAGACATGACTGAGAACTGAGCTCGCATGCATGGTCACTGTACAAAGACACTCTTATCAGGCATATATTCCAAGGGCTTAGAGCTTTTCTCCCAGGAGCTGACCAAAGTCCAGCCATAAATATCTTTGGAATATACAGGATTTAAACACCTAGGCCTCCTGAGTTTACCCTTTACTACACATGTACATAAAAATATAAGCCATGTACTAGATTATCAGTGCAAAACATAACTGTATAACATTCTGTCTTTAGAAACTAGAATCACAATTCCACTTAGAAGACAGTATCCAAGTAAATAACAGGTATGAATAAAGCTCAACATTCTAGGATGACAGTAAAAGAGCAAAAATTCAAAAACAAACTCAGTATCTAAGACTAGGAAAATGGTTAAATAAATCATGGTATACTCATAGCCTGGACTACTACATACTCCCAGTGTATTAGTCACTCATTTGTGTCTGACTCTTTTGCTACCCCATGGGTTGAAGCCTACCAGGCTCCTCTGTCCATGGGATTTTTCAGGCAAGAATACAGGAGTGGGTAGCCATTCCCTTCTCCAGGGGATCTTCCTGTCCCAAGGATCAAACCCAGGTCTCCTGCATTGCAGGCAGACTCTTTACTATCACCAGGGAAGCCCTTCAGAACACTTAAAATCCATATATTGTTAAGTGAAAAACAAGATATATAATTAACGTTCATCACTCATGAATTTTGTATTTGTGAATTCACCTCATCTCTAAAATTCACTTGTAATCTCAAAATCAATCACTGCGGTGCTGTTTGTGGTCATTTGTGGACTTGCACAAAGTGGCAAAAAGTTTGAGTTGCCTAATGAGCACATTTCCCGCTGAGGTCAAACAAGGCGACAGCTGCCTTCCTGTTTCATCTTACACTGTAAACAAGTATCCTTTTCATGATCTACCTACTGCCATGCATTTCACATTTCTGTGCTTCTTATTGGTGACTTCTCTGTTTAAAATGGCCCCAAGCATAGTACTGAAGTACTGTCTAGTGCTCCCAAGGGCAAGAAGCCTGTGATGTGTCTTATAGAGAAAACATATGTGCTAAATAAGGTTCATTCAGGCATGAGTTTTAGTGCCACTGGACATGAGTTCAATGTTAATGAATTAACAATGTTTTAAACTGTCTTCAAACCGAAGCACATATTAAACAAGGTGATGGATTATTTGACTGATGAAAATGTAGTGACCAGAGACTCACAGGAACCTAACCCAATACTTTTTCTAGGAGCAATGGTTCAATATTCGCTAATACACTGTTTGTAGTAACTACAGAACATAACTACCACAAATAATGAGAACTGTTTGTATATATACAACATGGAAAGATATATATCAAGATAATGGTAGTGGCTATCTTTAATAAGAAGGTGGTTGATTTTGATTTTCTTTTTTATAGCATTTTGCAATATTTGCCACATTTTCTATCAGCAACGTGTGTAATATATACAATTGAGGAAAAGTTAGTTATGCAATAAATAAATGTAAGACCATGAGAAATAGATCACACCAAAAAAAAAAAAAATAAAGAAAAGACCTTAGTTACTGAGGAAATCATTAAGGATGGACCCTAATATTTCTAAAGGTACCAGCGGCATAACTTACCATATGAAAAACCACACAGATGAGTTCACAGGCTCACCTATGGAAAGGTACGTGGGGGCAAGTAGGAAAAGGTGACTGAATAATATTGTGCTTCCTCATAAAAACAAAATAGAACAAAATTTCATTCTATTCATTGTCAAAGGCATGGAGGGAAAATTCTTGTTGGCTTCCCTCTTTCAGCCTGCCTCCAAACAAAGCTTATTTATGAGCAGGGAGCTGAAAAGGACCTAGAATTCCTGATTTGTTTCTACCCTGATGCTTGGTGGTAGAGATAATAAGGCTGCTGTGGGTGGGCTTTGCATAACCAACCCATCCTGCATTCGTCCGTGGTCAGTTGGGCTTTAAGTGAATGTGTTATTTGAAAATCAATGCTAAGACCATGAAAACAGCATTGCAGTATCATGAGGGTCTCACCCTCCAAGTTTTCTCTGGGGATCCGTGTGTTATCAACACTTCACCCTCACATTACTCACAGGCAATAGCAGCTGTGGCAGCATTTTCTCATCTTTAGTTTGTTTCAACTCCCCTGAGAACCATAGAGAATACACCTCCCATTTATGCCAACTCTTCCTTTGTGAAGGATCCCACAAGCCTTCATTAATTTCTCAGGCTAGCCCCAGAGGTCACGTTGCTGCTTCTGGGGCAAAGCAGGACCTGATAGCGCACAGAAACCCAGGACAGTCATTTGAATTAAGAAACAGAGAAGCATTCGCACTATATGGAGTTCGGGGAAACGACATATGACCAATTGACCAGGAATCTAGGCATTCTCAGCCTGGCAAAGAAATAATGGTGGTCACTGGCTCCGAGGTGAGGGAGTCCACAGAGCTTTAGAACAGGTAGACTCCAAAGAACAAAGTTTTGATCAAAGGGGATTCTTTGGTCGAGACAAAAATTTGACACATCTTGAAAGAAATACTGATACAATGGAGTTTCCTTATCTAATGCACTCAAGACTCCAAAGGAATTAATCTTCCTCTGATATAATACAGCTGGATATTAGCAAGATAGGACTACATGAAAAACCTAAGGTCAAACGCATCAAGCAGGGAGAACATAAAGCAATTAACGTGAGAGAAAAAGAGGCTGGCTTTAAAAGAAACGGAAACTGGATATTATCATCCTTTTGATGATCAGAGACCAAGCCCTCTTGAGCAGGAAAGGGTTTCATTAACTAAATGGCCTGGAAGCTCTTACCACAGATAAACCAGAGAATGTGTTTCCAGGGCAGGGAAGGATAATAGTCTACTGAAAATGAGAACCCAAAAGATCTTTCAAAACAAAAATTTATTAACTACCTAAAAATCAATAAGGAAAAGAAAAACACCTCAAACAGAACTATGGGCAATGAGCATGAATAGGCAAGTCATGCACACCAATATTGCTAATGAACATTAAAAGCTGTTCAACTTTCCCTAAAATTAATCAAATAAGATTAAAACAATAATGTGATCATTTCTACCTATCAGATTGCCAAAGATGGAAAAATTAATGATATTCAGTGTCAGCAAGAAGGTAGGAAAACAGGACTTCCCTGGTAGTCCAGTGGTTAGGAATATGCTTTGCGATGCAGGGGACCCTGGTTCAATCCCTGGTCAGGGAACTAAGATCCTACGTGCCACAAAACAGCTAAGTCCAAACACTTTAGAGCCAGTGTGCCTCAACTAAGAGAGTCCAAGTGCCACAGTGAAAGATCACGTGTGCCACAACTAAGACCAGAGGTAGCCAAATAAATAAGCTTTTTTAAAAGACAGTAGGGAAAAAATAAACTAAAAAAATTTTTAAAAGAAAGTAGGGAACCATAAATGAAGAAATACTCTTGTTGTACAAAGGGAATTTATATTTATATTACACTTTAAATGTTCATCTCCTTTGATTCAACATTTCTACTTCTAATAATAGAAACATTCGTCTCATGGAAATGTTCAAGTAGTCAATGGAGTTTAGCATAGCATTGTTTATAAAATTTTTAAAATCTAGTATAACTCAACTGTCCTTTCATTGAGGTTGGTTATTAACTACAGTAATTATAATGGAATACTTTAAAGCTATGAAAAAGAATGTTGACATATCTTTACATAGTACATGTGTATGTGTTCAGTTGTACCCGCCTTTTTGAGACACCATGGACTGTAACCCACCAGGCTCCTCTGTCCATGGGTTCCCCAGCAAGAATACTGAAGTGAGTAGCCATGCCCTCCTTCAAGGGATCTTCCCTACCCAGGAATCAAACCCACGTCTCTTACGTCTCCTGCACTGGCAAGTGGGTACTAAAAATGGGGAGTTTTATTACCTAAATAAGGTAATAAAATTATATGTGATTATGTAAGAAACCAATAAGCCAAGCAAACATTGTACTAAAAAAAATTTCATTTAGGTCAGTGCATATTACTTTACGCAATCTTAGAAGAATCTGTTAAGGCAACTAAGCACAGAGTTAGACTAAATATGCATGTTTGTGAAGACTGTCAATAGACTGCATGTTTAAAAGCCTGGAAGTGAGGCAGCTATCAAAGGCTGCTTTTATAGGATGCCTGATAGAGTGCCTTATGTGCAGTGAAGTCCTTTTCAAAAGAAATGTTTGAGCCTTCTAAGAAAAAAAAGTTCATTCTCATTCAACTAACCTAATGTTCTAGCTCTAAAGATGCATGATTTTGCAGACAGCTGAGAAGAATTGTATTCCTTGCTGCCCCCTTGTGAGTTTTAAGGAAACTGTTCCTTGGTTTATTCATGTTTTTAAATTCAGGAAGCATTTATGAAGTATTTACCTTGTGCCAGGCACTTTGCTGGTGTTAACACAAAAATTAAATAAGACATGATGCCTACTTTTAAGGAACTCACAGATAAATAAAAGTTATGAGTGACTAAACATTTTTAATTCAGTCTGACAGAGACAAGTTCAAAGATTTACTGAACCGCCTGTATCAACCAGTCTGTTTTTTCCGGAAGGTTAGGATGAGGGCACTAAAGGAAGGCTCCCCAAGGAGCTAAAGGAAAGGTGAGCTATTTCTAAAAGATATTTAGTAGAATTTATGATACTTGCTTATATGGTGATATGAAAACATGGGATAAGGATCAAGGAAACAGAGTGTAGAATAACAACTAGGAATGCACCTACTTGGCCAAACCTGGACTTAATACCACATGGAAATAAAAGAGACTTTGAAAAGGTCAGTCTTCTAATTCTTTCAGCATAGTGTCTGTGAATTATTTTCTACCAGTATCCCAGTCACATTTCATATTTATTCTACTTCTAATCTCGACTATACTTTTCAGGATTTTATTTGGGCATTGTGATCATCACTTTATGTTTGATAGCTATAAGGCCGGGTAATAGTCAAACCATAATAACACAAACTCTAGTGTCATGGAAGAATTTTTCACAATAAACAAAAGCATGGGCAGTGTCAGGAAGCAAGCTCAAATTTTCTTTTAATTTCTCACTTTTGTAATCTCCAGGGCCATCACAGAACCTGGTGCATGGTTGGTTGGTTGAAATAATAAATTTGAATGAATGGCCACAGAGTAAAGGGGTTTGAATGAATAAGTGGTTTTGAAATCAGCCTGTGAAGAAAGGGTAAGACTCGGATCACTAGAAAGGACAGAGAAGAAAATCTGAGTAAGGGAGAGCCACAAATAAACCAAGACCATTTATAAAAGAAAACATTAGTACATGGGTTAATTATTAATTAGTGCTGACTAGTTTAGGGGCTCCTTGAGGTCACAAGTGTCCAGATAAAGACACAATCAGACTTGGGTCTTTTCCCTCAGCCTCAACAGATTGTTTACTGTACATCTATTCTTAGGACTATGAAGAGATTGAAACAATTGAGAGCGAAGGCTCAGGCCCAGGTCCAGGTCTCTCTCCACCACTTCCTCCCAAAACGCTGGCCTCTGATACCCTCAGCTTCAGCCACTCCTTTTCAAGACCTAGTTATAAATCTTGTTCAATAAAACAATTAGCAAACAGAGAACATTCAACAACTGTAATTACCTAAATGTCCCACCATTACCCATCTGAATGACTAAATCCTCTACATTGATCGTGCTAACGAATGATAATTAAAAACCAAATAACCTCTAGGCTCATTTGTTTTCTACAGTGACAAAACTGAACCTCTAAGACATTATATCATGAGGCCCTGAACTGAGGCCGGAAGATCAAAACACAGCACAAGGAGAACTGGGTGGAAAGGTGCCGGTACGCTGGGGAGGAGGCAGGCCGCGGACCAGGCAGCAAATACTTGTCAGTTACCAGTAGATGGGAGCCTCCCGCCCCGCCACCACGCTGCCCTGTTCAGTCGCTTCCATCAATCGTGTCCAATTCTTTGCAACCCTATAGACTGTAGCCTACCAGGCTCCTCTGTCCATGGGATTCTCCAGGCAAAAATACTGGAGTGGGTTGCCATGACCTCCTCCAGAGGATCTTCCCAACCCAGGGATCGAATCCACGTCTCCTGCATCTCCTATACTGCAGGCAGATTCTTTACCCACTTAGCCACTGGGTAAAGAATATACACATATATAACTCAGTCACCTTGCTATACTGTAGAAATTAACACAGCATTGGAGATCAACTATACTTCAATAAGATAAATAAGTTTGATCTCTATCAGAAAAGTATTTGAAGACTCCTTCCTAATTAACAATAAATTACCCCCAACTCTTCTGTTTTCTTGGAATTTGCATGAAGAACCTCATATCAAAGAATGAATAATACCAAGTTCATGGGTTAATTATTAATTAGTGCCAACTAATGTGGGGGCCACTAGAGGGCCTAAGTATTCTTGCCTGGAGAATTCCATGGACAGAGGAGCCTAGCAGGCTACCATCCACGGGATTACAAACAGTCAGACACAACTAAGGGACTATCACTTACTTACTCAGAGGGCTTAAGGATCCAAATATAGACAGAATGCAATGTAGTATTGTACAATGGTATAATTTTCACAGCTTGTGTGTGTTTTTAGCAAGACCCCATATACAATGGCATCTATGATGCATCAAAACAAACAAGCTCAGGAAATACACAGCACTATAAATAAAAGAATCATAGAAAGCACAGCTCCAGCTTCTCCCCAAGTGATCTGAAATTCAACTAAATCTGTGTTTTTCATTACACTAAAACTTTTGGCTCTTTACATTTTTTTCACCATGCACATGTATTCGCCACACCAGCATCCACCCTACCCCCACCAAATGTTTACCTATAATGATACCTTTATCTTTGAGGCAACTGTCCAGGTATTTTAAAGTTGGCAAAAGCCCTGTTTCTTTAGCACATGCAGGTCAGGAAAAAGCACTACTATTTTTTCATTAATTTTAGAAAATTTAAAGGCCTAAATGGGAAAGCAAAACTTTTAAATGATCAGAAGACCATTTAGGATACTCTCTCTGACATCCAGACACAAATAAGACCAAAACCACAAAACACAAAGAGAAATTTTAATAAATTCAATTACATTCCAATGTAAAGCCTCTGTATGGCAACATTTACCATTAAAAAAAAAAAAGATTAAGAAAAGCTAGACTGTGAGATGATATTTAGGAATGTAAATTAGCCACAATTACTTTCAAGGCAATGTGTCTAAATCTCATATATTTAGAAACGCACCTATCCTATAACCTAGCAATTCTACTGTAAAAATGTATTCCTAGAGCAGTAATTCTCAAACTCAAGCTTGCATCAGGATCACTAGAAAGCCTGTTAGTAGTCTGGTGGACCCCACCCCTAAGTTCTGATTTAGTAAGCCTGGGTGAAGGTCCTGGAATCTGCATTTCTAACAAGTCCCAGGTGAGCCTGATGATGCTGATTTAGACATGATCCCTGGAGAATGACCACTGCCCTAGAGAAGCCATCATACAGCTACCTAAGAGGACACATACAAAAAATGTTCACCGTAGTATTGTCCACAATTGTGAAAACCTAGAAACCACTCATAAGGAAATGAATGAGGAAGTGTAGAATATTCAAGCAATCCAGTTACATGAATGAACGTGTATCAATATGAATACATCTCGAATCAGAATGAGGAGTGAAAAAGCAAGTTGCAACAGAATACACTCAATATGCCATTCCTGTAAATCTTTTTTTTTCACTGTGCCATGAGGCATGTGGGATCCTAGTTCCCCAACCAGGGATCAAACCTCCATTCCCTGGATTAGAAAAATGGAGTCTTAACCCCTAGAACACCAGGGAAGTCTCCCATTTATGTAAATCTTTAACAATAATCTCTGTTTATGGATACATTCATAGGTACCAAAAGTATGAAAACAGGGATAGGAAGGATACACATGAGTGAGGAAGCAGGGAATTGAGCCTGAGAAGGGTTCAAAAAAGAGCTTCAATTGTATCCAAAATATTTTGTTTAAAATTGACCTCAAGCTCACTCCTTCCAAATTTCTTCCTCCTCACCTTGGAAAAGAGAGCAAAGAGGCAGTGAAAAAGTGAGATCCCCATCCTGTCTAGAGGAAAGCTGCAAAGGATAGCTCAGTGGGAGCAGCCCTGTCTGCAAGGCAAAACTATGTGGGACTAAAAATGGTCTGTGTGGCTAATTTTTGTTTCTTCTTCGCTGGTCTTTCAAACAACTTCAATATCAGTACCTACCTAAATGGGAAGGATGGAAGGACAGATGGAGAGGAGGAGGGAAGAAAGGAAAGGAAGAAGAAAGGAAAAAAGAACATGAATCACATCAATACTGGTGAGAAGGATAATTCCTCTCTTTAGAGAAGAGGTACATCTTACCATCATGGTGTGTGAGAGGCGCAATAGGGGCCACAAAATCATTAATAACAACACAACTCGTATTTCCATAGTACTGTTCCATTTTCACACTGTTTCACTGGGAGTAGAAAACAGCAAAACAGTTACATAAAGGAGAGAAACGCAACTTTCTCTGATTTGACGACCCTGGGTTTGGGCTCTGACAAGGGGAAAGGAGTTTCCTTCTTCTTGTGAATGCAAAGGAGTTCAGAGCATGTCTAAAATATACTGCTTTAACATATTGACTATTTTGAGTTAAAAGCACTTGAAAAACAGAAAATATAAGAGAAACGCTTATGAACTTCCTTATTTTTCTTAAAAGCCAAAGATGAAATTCCTATATGAAAGAGATCCTCCTTATGTCCTCCTCCTCCTATCACCAAGGATGAGAAGCTGAGACCAAGAGAATTCTACACATTAGACCTTGTTCAAGTCATTCTTCTCTTCCTTTGGCCTCCTCACGTAGGTCACTTTTCCACACTTGCTTCTCTGTGTTCAAATAGAATATAAATGCATTAATAAAAATAATAGAAATGCAAGTTGGAGGGCCATTGCTTTGGGTCTTCATTCCTTATGAGGGCTCTGGTGTCGTGTAAACATATATCTGTATGCTTTCCTCTCATCACTCTCTTCTATGTCGGTCTAGTTCTCAGGCTCAGCTGAAAAACCCTAAGAGGGTAGAAGTAAAAACCTGCCTCCCCTGTACACAATGTCTCCGACAACTTCCTCTGAACCAAGTCTTGGCGCAATTCTTATCTTCCAATGACCTCAGCTCCCCATAAACTTCAAAAGCTATCACCTCCTTGAAGAAGACTTCCTGACTATACATTCTGAAAGAGCAACTCCAGTCTCTCTCCAGTTCCTTTTCCTGGAATTTCCTTTCCAGATCTTTTACTGGTGAGGAAGCAGGGAATTGAGAAGGGCATTTGTTCATGGCATTTATCACCACCTGACATTGTCTTATAACTTGTTTATTGCATTTCACTCTGTCTAGCATATAAACATCATCAATGCAGGGATCCTGTCTGGTAGAGAACATCACAGTGTATCTAGGGTCTTGGCTAATGCACAGCAAACAGCAGGGGCCCAGTAAATATTTGTTGGATGTATGAAAGAATCTCTCTCTGTCCATCTCTCTTCCTATTAATATTCCCTCTTGAACTGTGGGTATCCGGAAGAGGCTGGTGCATTGCCAACGTCCCAAGATGTTTCAACCTTTTGTTTTTACTTCAATCCCACATTTCCATTGTACAAAAGCCTGCCCCAGAATCTAACACCTTCTGTTACCTGACAAATATCATCTTATTTTCTCCAAAAGAAAAAGCCCAAAATTGGGTTCACTCTTCGCATCCCATCTGCCACCAACTCTTATCACCTCTTCTCCTATATTTTTTTCAGCCTTTTGTCACTCTCTATCATGATTAATACAACTCAGAGTAATATACCTTAAGTTTAAATTGAGCACTGCCATTTACAAAGTACCTTAACATTAATGATCTTACTTAACCCTTAAAAATCTTATAAACCTGAGTATTTATCGTAGAGAAATGAAGCTATGGTCATAAAAAATACACATGAATTTTATACAGGCATACCTCATTTTACTGTTTTGCTTTACTGCACTTCACAGATAATTGCATTTTTTATAAATTGAAGATCTGCGACAACCCTGTGTCAAGCAAGTCTCTCAGCACCATTTTTCCAACAGCATCTACTCACTCATGTCTCTACATCACATTTTGGTACATCTCGCGATATTTCAAACTTTCCATTATTATTATATTCATTATAATGACCAGCGATCCAAGATCACTGATGTTGCTACTATAACTCACTGAAGGCTCAGATGACAGCCTCTTTTAGCTAAATAGCATTTTTTAACTAAGATAAAAGAGAAAGTGAAGTCACTTAGTCGTGTCCGACTCTTTGAGACTGTAGCCTACCAGGCTTCTCTGCAACTAAGATAAAGTATTTTTTAAATTAAGATATATACATTATTCTTTCAGACATAATGCTACTGAATAGCCCATAGTATGGTATACACACAACTTTTATATAAGCTGGAAAACCAAAATAGTCATGTAACTTGCTTTATTGCAATATCCAGTTTATTGTGGAGACCTTGAGCAAAACCTGCATACCAGCAGGTATGCCTGTAGCAGTTTTATTTGTAAGAGCTAAAGACTTGAAACCAAATATCTTTCATTAGGTGGATGGATAAACTGTGGTATACCCATATAATAGAATATTACCCATTAGTGGAAAAAAAAAAAGACCATACTAGTAACAAATGCAGTAACAAATCTAGTAACCTGGATGGGTCTCAAGGGCTTTAAATTGAGTGAAAAAGAAAAGTCAATCTCAAAATCATACATATAATTCTATTTATATGATATTCTTAAAATGACAAAATTATAGTGATGGTGACCAGATCAGTCATTGTGGGGGGTTGGTGACCGAGGAGGGTGTGACTAGGGGGGTGTTTCTTTGCGGCAACAGAACAGTTCAACAACCTGATTGTGCCAGTGGTTATACAAATATATACATTTTATAGAACTTCATAGAACTGTACCACAAACAACAACATGTATGGCCAAAACCACTACAATATTGTAAAGTAATTAGCCTCCAACTAATAAAAATAAATGAAACAACAACAACAAAAACAGTATATGCAAGGGCTGTGAAATCTGAGAAAACTCTGCAGTTCATTATTGTTAGCATTGTACCAGCATCAATTTGCTGCTTTTGATAGTGTTATCATTTGAGGAAGCCAAGTGAAGAATACATGGGAACTCTCTCTTCTACTTTTGCAACTTTTATGACCACAAAATTATTTCAAGTTATAAGTTTAAATTATGTAAAATTGTACACACAAAACAAAATGACAGACTTCCAATTAGAAGGGCTACCAAGTAAAAAATTCACATCGGGACGATCATCAATTGCAAACATTAGAGCCATATTTAATATCCTACAGATCTATATGTTCTGAACCATTCCAAAAACTTAAGAAAAGAGCAACACTCTACACTGGTACCTGGTAACCATGATTAAGAAGAAGCAAACTTCATTTTACTGGCCTGGAGCTGTAGTCACCAATTGGGGTTTAAAGAGTAACTGCTTCCACTGCGATGGTCTGGTTTTCCCGTCTGGAAGGCAGGAGTCATCTCACCTGAAATGGGGTTAGAAGTAGGGCAGGTTTAACTGAATGCTCACTTAAATAAAACCTTGTTATACACAAAATTCTAATGTAATTTTAATCTGTATTACTTCACAGGGAAAGTGAATTTTGGCTACATATGTATACGTTATACAGATAATTTTGTAAATAAACACTGGATCACTGAAAAACAAAAAAGACATATAAAAGCTGCCAGAGGGACTTCCCTGGTGGTCTAGCAGCTAAGACTCCACACTCCCAATGTAGGGGCCCAGGTCTAATCCCTGGTCAGGGAACTAGATGCCACAAGCCACAACTAAGACCCTGTGCAGCCAAATAAATTATATATATATTTTTAAAGCTGTGAGAGCAGTGATGCAGGAGCAGCAGCAGCTCATATTATTAGGACTTACGAAAGGCACTGCCCTAAGACCTCCCGTAGATTGCCTCATCTCATCCTCACAGCAGCCATGTAAGGAGGTGTTATTACTATTGCTTTTTATAGATTAAGATATAGAGACACAGAGAGGCTAAGTAACTTGATCTGGGTCACACAGACAGTATTTGGTAGAGCTGAGAACCTCAACTGGTTTACTGCTTTTGCCCCTATAACAGTGGCCTTGATCTTTACTGCCTCCTCACCTTCAGCTTCCCTTCCTGTCCATCCACTTTTAGTTTTCCTGCAGCTGCCATGACAAATTACCACAAATTTAGTGGCTTAAATAATACAAAGGTATTATCTAACAGTTCTGGAAGTCAGACATCCAAAATGAGTCTCACTGGGCTCATGTTCATTGTGGACACACTAGTAGAGAATTCATTTCCTCACCTCTTTACAGCATCCAAAGGCTACCTTTATTCCTTGGCTCTACCATCAAAGCCAGCAACATCAGCCGGGTTCATTTCACACATCTCTGGTTCTCTCTTTTCTGCCTCTCTCTTCCATTTATAATTAACCTTGTGATTACATTAGGTCCACAAGGGTAATCCAGGATCATCTCCCCATCTCCAGATCATCTGCTTAGCAACCTTAATTCCATCTGAAAACTTAATTTCCCCTTTATCATGCAATCCCAAATTTTCACATGGATCTGAGAATTATGGACGTCTTGGGGTAGGGGTGGGCATTGTTCTGGCTACCACAAGCCATGATGCTGACATTGAAATAATCTTTTCTTATCACTTCAGGTGACCTTTCTTTTCCTTTCCTACCAATTTCAAACTTTTTCGTTTATATTTTTATACTCCTGCCTTTTTCTTAGAAATTTGGTATGATTTCAGAATACGTACTACGGGATAGAAAATTGCAATTTAAAAAGTCAAATCTGAAGGGAGGATTCTGAGAAGATAATAGATAAGAAGCACCAGGAATATGTCTCCCCACCTGGACAACAATTGTGCTGGTAGAATCTGTCTGATGTAACTATTTTGAAACTCTAGAGTCCACTGAATGTTTGTAACTTCCAGGAAGCTATTTTCATCAATTTCAACTCTCAGCATAGCACAGACTATTTATCCTCCATTTTGGGAACCAGACACTAAACACCAGGACATTCAAAAGCAACTGCATATATAGGAAAAATGAGAAAGTCACCTCACATGCCTGGGGAAAGACACAGACTTAAAAAGATCTGAGAATTACAATAACGTATAAGGAAAAAGAATCTTAAGAAGGATACATATGTCTGGATCATTTTGCTATACACCTGAAACTAACACAACGTTATAAGTCAACTATACTTCAAATTTTCTAATTAAAAAATTTTTTAATTATCCTCTTGGGGAAAAAGAGACCTGAGACAACCATAAGTCTGCATCTCAGGCTGATCTTTGGCAGAGACAGACTACAGCAATTTTTTTCCCCTTTCTTTCTAAAATTAATTTCAATTGGAGTATAACTACAACATTGTGATGATCTCTGCCATACATCAACATAAATCGGCCATAAGCATACATGTGTCCCCTCCCTCCTATACACCCATCCCACCTCCCTCCCCATAAAAACCAAAAGCCTCCAAACTTTGGGGAAGGGAGAGAATCTGATTTCCAGAGTTATCATATCATTATATTAAAATGTCCATGTTATCAACAGCAACAGAAAAAATATCACAAGGCATACAAAGAAAGGAATGTGGGCCCATTCAAAGAAAAAGCCCACACCAACAGAAGTGTACCAGAGAAAAGCCAGATGGTGGACCTACTATACAAAGACTGTTTAATAGCTATCATAAAGATGGCTAAAGAACTAAAAGAAGACATGGAGAATGTCAATAAGGACATAGAAAACCTAAAAAGAAACTCCAGTGTTACAAAGTGTAATAACTAAAATGAAAATTTCAAAGGCAGATTTGAGCAGGCAGAAGAAAGAATAGGCAAACTTAAAAGATAGGATGATGGAAATTAGCAAGACTGAGGAATGGAAAGAAAAAAAGATTAAAGAAAAGTTAACAGAGCTAAAGGGAACTGTGGGACACCTGTAAGGAAACCACCATACACATCACAGGAGTTTCAAAACAAGGGAAAGAAAGGGGAAGATATTATTTGAAGAAAATAGCAGCTGAAAACTTCCCAAGTTGGATAAAAAAGTGTGAATATAAAAAACCAAATTCAGTGAACTCCAACTAGGTGAACTCGAAGAAAGCCACACCAAGAGACATTGTAATCAAACTGCTGAAAGACAAAAACAGAATCGTGAAAGCAGGCATAGAAACAACGCATCACATACGTACAAGTGATCCTCAGTAAGTTTATCTGCAGATTCCTCATCAGAAATCTTGAAGGCCAGAAGGCAGTGGACTGATATGGTCAAAGTACTAAAAGATAAAAACTGTCAACCAGGAATCCTATACCTGGCAAAAGTAACCTTCAAAAGTGAGAGAGAAATTAAGATATTCCCAGAAAAACATAATCTGAGAGAGTTTATTACCACTAGCCCTGAGCTACAGGAAATGTTAGAGTTCTGTGGGTAGAAATGAAAGAACACTGGACAGTAACTCAAAGTCATATGAAGAAATAAATATCTCACTGAAGGTATATACGTGGGCTAGTATTATAAAAGCGCTTTGTAACTCTGCTTTTAATACATTTAAAAAAACAACTACTAGTCTAAAAGCTAGCATTATTATAACTTTGCTTTGTAACTCCATATTTTGTTTCCTATTCAAGTGATGAATAATAAATAAAAAATTATTACTGATTTTGGACACATAGTTTATAAAGATGTAATTTTGTGACACCAATAACTGAAAGGAATGGGGATGGAGCTGTACCAGAAGAAGAGTGTTTGTGTTATTGAATTTAAACTGGTATAAATTCAAATTAGAATGCTACAGTTTAGGTTATCAAATGTAATCCTCATGGTAACCACAAAGAAAATAAAGAAGATACACAAAAAGAAATGAGAAGGAAATTAAGATGCTTTACTACAAAAAAAAAGAATCAGCTAAACACAAAAGAAGTGTGGGAAGTGAGGGACAAAAAAGTATAAGGCATATAGAAAACAAACAGCAAAATAAAATTAGCAGTTATTACTTTGAATGTAAATAGATGAAACTCTCCAATTAAAAGACAGAGATTGCAGACTTCCCGGGTGGTCCAGTGGAAGAATGGTTAGGAATCTGCCTGTTGGGCCTCCCTGCTGGCTCAAGGGTAAAGAATCCTCCTGCCAATGTAGGAGACGCAAGTTCAATTCCTGATCCAAGAAGATCCCATATGCCGTGGGTCACCTAAGCCCATGTGCCACAGCTACTGAGCATGTGCTCTAGAGCTCAGGAGCTGCAACTTCTGAAACCCATGTGCCTAAAACCTATGCTCCTCAAGAGAAGTCACCACAAGCAGAAGTCCACGCATCACAACCAGAGAGTAGTCCCCGCTCGCTGCAACTAGAGAAAAGCCCATGCAGCGACACAGATCCAAAACAGCCAAAAATAAATAAATAAGTAAATAAAGTTATAAAAAGAATCTGCCTGCCGATACAGAGGACATGGGTTCGACCCATGGTTCAGGAAGATCCCACATGCCGCAGAGCAGCCAAGCCGATGTGCCACAATTACTGATCCTGAGCTCTGGAGCCCTTGAATTGAAACCACGGAGCCTGAGTGCTGCAGCTACTGAAGCCCGCGTCCTAGAGCCTGTGCTCTGCAAAAGAGCAGCCACCACAATGAGAAACCCACTCGCAGCAACAGACCCAGCACAGCCAACATTTTTAAAAATTAAAAAAAAAAAAGGCAGAGATTAGCAGAATGGATTTAAAATAATGATCCAACTAGATGCTGTCCACAAGAGACTCACTTTATTATTTTCTTAATATTTATTTATTTGGCTGTGCTGGGTCTTAATTGCAGGATGTGGGGTTCAGTTCCCTGACCAGGGATTTAACCTGGGACCCCTGTATTGGGAACATCGAGTATTAGCCACCGGACCACCAGGGAAGTCCCCAAGACTCACTTGAGATCGAAAGACAAAAATAAGTTAAAAGTAAAAGGATGGGAAAAGACTGCAAATAATAACCAAGAGAGAGTAGAGATGGCAATACTAGTATCAAACAAAATGCTTTAAATAAAAAAAGTTTGCAAGACTTAAAGAACAGTGTATATTAACAAATGTTGAATATATCAAGACATAGCAATTATAAAATTTTATGCACCTAGTAACAGACCAACAAAATATATAAATTGACAAAATTGAGGGGAAAATAGGTCCACAATAACAGTTGAAGACTTAATACTCCTCTCTCAATAACTGATAGAACAAATAGTAGAAGACAGGTAAGAGGAGGACTTGAACAACACAATAAACAACTAGATCCAACAGATACATGTAAATAGAACACTTTACCCAACAACAGAAAACACATTCTTCTCAAGTGCACATGAGACATTCTCCAGGATAAATCATGTTAGGCCACAATTGTCTCAATAGACTAAAACAATAGTATTACCTAAAATATCTTCTCCAAACAAGAGAAAATTTGAAATCAATAAAAGAAGCAAAATTGGAAATTCAGTAAATGTGTGGAAATTAAACAACACACTCTTTAAAAAAAATCAAAAAAGGAATCACAAGGAACATTAGAAAATACTTGCAAACCAATGAAAATGAAAACACAACATACCAAAACTTATGCAACACAGCCAAAGCAAAAGCAAGTGGGAAATTTCATAACTATTAGCAGTTACAGTAAAAAACAAGAAATTTCTCTTGTTAGATCAATAACCTAACTTTATAACTTATGAAACTGAAAAAGCTAATAATAAAAAGGAAAAATAATAAAAAGCTAATAATAAAAAAGGAAATAATAAAGATTAGGGTGGAGATAACCATAATAAAGGGAAGAAAACAGTAGGGAAAAAAATAAATCAATGAAACCAAAAATCCATTTTTTTTAAATACCAACAAAATTTACAAACCTTTAGCTAGAATGACTAGGACAAAGGAGAGAAGACACAAATTACTAAAACAAAATAAATGAAAGTGGGGACACTATTAGTGAATCTACATAAATAAAAAGGGTTGTAAGAAAGTACTATGAATAACAGTATGTCCAAAAACAGTATAACCTAGATGAAATGACAAATTCCTAGACACACAAAACCTACCAAGTCTGAATCATAAAGGAATAGAAAAACTGAATAGACTTAGTAAGGAGATTGATCAGTAGTCAAACCTCCCCTCCCAACACATAAAAGCCCTGGGCTTAATGGCTCAGTGGTAAATGCTACCAGACATTTAAACAAGAACCAATACCAATCATTCCCAAACTTCTCAAAAAATTGACAAGGAGGGAACACTTCCAAACTCATTCAATGAGACCAGTATTACTACAGTACAGCCAGAAAAAGATACTGTAAGAAAACTACAGGCTAATATCTCTTATGAACACTGATGCAAAAATCATCAATAAAATACTAGCAAGCCAAATTAAGCAGCATATTAAAAGGATTACACAGCATGACCAAGTGGAATTTACTCCTGGAATACAGGAGGGTTCAACATACGAAAAACTGACCAGTATAAACACACCATATTAACAGAATGAAGGAAAAAATACCTTCATGATCATCTCAATGACGCAGAAAAAAAGTATTTGACAAATTCAACGCCCTTTCACTACATAAAGAAAAACCTCTCAACAAACTAGGAATAGAAAGAAAATAAATAAATAAAAGGCATCCAAATCAGAAAGGAAGAATTAAAATTATTTTTGTTCACAGATGATACGATCTTACATGTATACAACCCTAAAGTCCTCAAAAAAACCTATTAGAACTAATAAATTCAGCAAATAGCAGGATACAAACTTAACACAGAAAATTCAGTTGCATTTCTATTAATACTAAATGAACAAACTGAAAAGGAAACTGTAAAATAAAATATTTAGGAATTAACTTACCATGGAGGTTATAAACATACAATAAAAACTATAAAACATTGCTGAAAGAAATTAAAGAAGCCATAAATAAATGTAAACACATCCCAGGTTCATGAATGAGAAGACTAAATATTAAATTTTTAATATTTAAAATGCCTATTGTATTCAAAATGATCTACACAGTCAAGGCAATTTCTATCAAAATCTCAATGACACTATTTTCAGAAATAGAAAAATCTATCCTAAAATTCATATGGAATTTCAAGGAACCCAGAATAGCCAAAACTATCTTGAGAAAGAAGAACAAAGTTGGAGGTCTCACACATCCTGATTTCAGAACTTACTACAAAACAATAGTAATCAAAAATTATGATACTGGCCTATAGACATACAGACCAACTGAATTAAATAGAGACCTGGAAATAAACCCTTGCATATACAGTCAATTGATTTTCAACAAGGGTGGCAAGACAATTCAATGGGGAAAGGACAATCTTTTCAACTAGTGGTGCTGGGAAAACTGGATAGCCACATGTAAAAGAATGAAGCTGGACTCTTACCTAACACCATACAGAAAAATTAACTCAAAATGGATCGCAGAACTAAACATAAGACCTAAATCATAAAACTCTAAGAAGAAAACAGCAAAAGCTTACTACATTGGATTTGGCAATAATTTCTTAGAGATGGCACCAAAGACATAGGCAACAAAAGAAAAACTAGACAAGTTGGACTTCATGAAAATTGACAACTATTGTGCCTCAAAGGATGTTTTCAACCATGGCTTCCTGCTTCAACAATGCTTGGGCAGGGACTTCCCTGGTGGTCCAGTGCTAAGACTCCACATTCCCGATGCAGGAGGCCTGGGTTCAATTCCTGGTCAGGGAAGTAGGTCCCACACGCAGCAACTAAGATTTAGTGCAGCCAAATAATAATTAAAACAATGCTTGGACAGAGCAGGTGTTAATCTCCCATGCCTGCTGGTGCTCAGAGCCAGCCCTTCAACCCTCCTTACAGAGCTCCCAGACTACCCCGAAGCCCACCCCCCGCCCCATGGCCCCTGCCGCTGCTCTAGCACAGTCTTTACCTCCTCTCCTTGCCACCCGCCCTGACCACTGAGGTCCCTCACTGGAGGGCCAGAACCACCAACAGAACTCAGAGGCCACCATCAACTGCCAGATCAACCTGGAGCCCTACACTTCCAACCTCTGCCTGTCCATGTCTTACTACTTTGGCTGCAATCGTGTGGCTCTGCAGAACTTTGACAAATAGTTTCTTCACCAG
Source organism: Odocoileus virginianus (assembly GCF_023699985.2). NCBI lineage: Eukaryota > Metazoa > Chordata > Mammalia > Artiodactyla > Cervidae > Odocoileus > Odocoileus virginianus. The sequence goes on from NC_069689.1 coordinate 29,869,755, forward strand.
TCTCATGAGGAGAGGAAACATGCTGAGAAACTGATGAAGTTGCAGAATCGATGAGGTGACCACATCTTCTTTCAGGATACCAAGCAACCAGATCCTAAGGACCGGGAGAAGGAGCTGAATGCAGTGGAGCGTATGTTACACTTGGGAAGTGTGAATCAGTTGCTACTGGAGCTGCACCAACTGGCCACTGATAAGATCAACCCCCACTCGCTGACCTCACTGAGACTCATTACCTGAATAAGCAGGGTAATACAAAGGACTGGGTGACCACATAACTGATTTACACAAGATGGACTTCACAACACTCTAAAAGTGTTTTTTTAGGGGTAGTCTTTACCTTTTCTATAGGTCGTACCAAAACATCTACTTAAGTTCTTTTGTACCATTCTTTCAAATGAAGCAATTTGGTACCCCCTCCAAAAAAAAACACTTTCAGAGTGAAAATGCAACTCATGAAAGGGAGAAAATATTTGCAAATCATGTATCTGAGAAGGGATTAATATTATGAGTCTACAGAGAACTCCTAAAACTAAACAACAAAAATAAATAACCTGATTCAAAAATGGGCAAAGGACTTGAATAGACACTTCCTCAAAAAAGATATTCAAATGGCCAATAAGCACATGAAAAGATGCACATCACTAATCGTTATGTAAATGCAAATCAAAACTACAATGAGGTATCCCTTCACATCCATTAGGTAACTACCATCCAAAAACAAAACAAAATAATAAATGTTGGCAAGGATGTGGAGAAACTGGAACCCATGTGCACCACATGTGTGACTATAACATGATACAGCCACTGTGGAAAATAGCATGGTGATTCCTCAAAAAAAATTAAATACAGACTTGGCATATAACCCAACAATTCCACTTCTGGATATATGCCCAAAAGAATTAAAAGCAGTGTCTCAAAGATACATTTATACACCCACAATCACAGCAGCTTTATTTGCAAAAGCTAAATTTTGAAAGCAACTCAAGAGTTCATGGACAAGTGAATGAATAAGCAAATGTGCTATATGCATAAAGGGAGCATTTTTCAGTCTTAAAAAGGAAAGAAATGCTGACATACTCTACAGCATGGATGAACCTTGAGCCTGTTATGCTACTTGAACTAAGTCAGTCACAAAAAGACTAGTACTGTATGATTCCATTTGTATGAGGTACTCGGAGTTGTCAAAATTATAGTAAGCAGACTGGTGGCTGCCAGGGGCTGAGGGGAGAAGGAAATTAGGAGTCATTGTTTAATGGCTGTGGAGTTTCAGTTTTGTAAGATGAAAAGAGTTTTGAAGATGGATGGTGGTGACGGTTGCTCAACAATATGGATGTAATTAATACCACTGAACTGTTACTTAAACATGATTAAGATGGCAATTTTTATGTTATGTGTATTTCACAATGTTAAAAATTTGAAAAAAGATCAGGGTTAATTCAGGTCAAATCCAGTATGCAAATATATAGACCTTAAGTTTCTAGGCAGTTAGTAAATTAAGCAACAAATTTGAGTTACCATCCTTCTATTACCTCTCAAATTCCTGGGGCATATATTTTACAAACAAGCTTCCCTATGTATTCACCAAGTGAGAGAAAAGTATACTTTATTAGGCAAACTGTCTTGAGTGTAGACTAAATGCATTTCACACATGCAAAGTCTCAAAAAATTTACACCCAATTTATGGTTACCAAAGGGATGGCAGGGGATGGGGGATGTAAATTAGGGGCCTGGAATTAACGTATACACATTGCTGCATATAAAATAGGTAAACAACAAAGACCCTACAGTATAGCACAGGAAACTATACTTAATATCTTATAATAACTTACAATGGAAAAAATATGAAAAAGAATATATGTATATACATATATATGCATATAAATGTATATATATATAACTGAATCACTTGGCTGTATACTAACACAATATTGCAAATTAACTATACTTCAATTTTTAAAACTTTCCATCCCAACCATTCTTTCTTAGCAGACTACTATATGACAAAAGTTAGTCCTTAATTGCTATTATGAGGTGTCGTGTATTTTTTCCAAACTCTTCACAGAACTGATTGCAAACTCCTGAGGAAGGGACCACAGTTTATATTTCTATTACTCAACAGGATTTTGAGACTGTATTTGTACCACAGCGGAGATTCAGTACATGTTGTTTATTCCAGAGGTATTACAAACAGTAAGTGAATCTTCATCAGCAGAGAGAAGGGCAGCAATGGAGTCAGCTAGGACAGGGGTGTGCTGAGGCTCATTTCCGCCGCTGTTCACCCAGCAGCGCTCCATTACCTCGGCTCACCTAGTCCAGCCAATTTTACCTCTAGTTCTTGCCAACACACATCCTCCCAGAAATAATCATTATTAATATTCTCCATGATCACTAGTCATATTTAATTCTAGAATTACAAACGTGGGCAGTATCTTTTGCTTAATTTTCAAAAATCTTCTTGGAATCAGACTAAGTAGTCGTGCCCTACTTCCAAAGATGGTCTCTGCAGTTCCACTAAATCCCGGTAGGTGGCGCTGGCACGGTACAAACCAGTTCCAGTTTGCCTTGTTTATTGAAAGAATCCATCTCCTTTTGCCATTAAGGTTATAGAATGTATTTTTAGTGTGACTTGATGGGCCATATCTGTAACTTAACAATATCGGAATCAAATTCTGATACCTAATCAAACGGATGTAAGCTCTATTAGATTTCGATTAGCATTCATTCTGATTTGATTATAAGGCTTCAACCACTCAAATGGCTAATAACGAGACATTTAGATAATTGCAGCTGTCCGGGGTTATTGCATTTGCTATCATTTCCACAGAGTGATTCATGTACAGACTGGGCCATAAAATTTGTTTTTGTTGGTGGAGACAAGAAATGAGAGTTTATTGGGGTGGGGGCACTGTAAAACATTTTGTTGTTGTGGTCTGGCATTTGGGATTGTTTTTTCTTTTTCCTTTTTTTTTTTTTAAATGGCATTGTTTTTTAATTAGAAGGGAAATACGAGTGTAGGGTGCTTGCCATTTAGCTGTTTTCCAAAAAGATAGTCTCAATTCTGCATCCACAATACTGTTTCATTTGGCAAAAGAAGAGAGACATTGGCCAAGTTTCCTTTTCCTCTCTTTTAATTGAACTGACTTTCATTTGAACTGAGCAGATTAACCACATCAAAACTCAGCTCCCACACAAAGGCCTTCTTCAGTAAATAGAACTGGATCTCTCCTCTCACTTAACGTCCTTCCTAGATGCAAACACTAGAGGTGTTTTACCAAAGTTGCTAGACCACTTGGTGAGGATATTGAGACACCCTTTAAACATAAAAGGAGTACTTGAACTAACTGACCTTCAAGGTCACTTCAGCCCCCACCACCTAAGATTCTAGAGATCAACAAAAAATGCCCCTGTGCCAAAGAGCCCCCAGACTCCAGGAGTGGGACAGGTCACCTAAGTTCCTAGAGCAGCCTACAGGTGGTATATTTTTCTGGATGGGACAGAGTTGCTGTTCCAGAGAGGTGGGGAAACTCACCCTCTATGCGACATGGGCCACTAAGAGCCTGAAATTCAAGTCTGGAAAGAAAAGTCATCAGTGAAAACTCATTTATTCTTAAATCCAATACTTTATCATTTTAACCCACAGATAACTTATTAATTTGTCAATATTAGTATTAGCTTCAAAACTATATTCCACTCAAGGAAACAGATATGGTTGCTGAAGACTCAAAATCAAATTGTGAGGGGAGCTTAGAATTCTCTTTTGTTCTGCTAGAAAACACATCTCATGTCCCGACATGAAAACATAAATTCTCATAAATACTCCGCTATTCTCAGAGGCCTAGGATATAAACCCCCAGACCCCAGGACTACATCTTTTTGGTCCTGTGTGTTGGGGCAGGACCTAGCCTGAGACTTCACAGACCACAAACACCTTGCTGGGCTATAGATCCAATCCTATTCGAGGTCAGACTGTGTGTGTGAGAATATAAGAAAATGCAAGGCTTTCTTAGAACAATGTTCCATCAAGCCTAATAGTTTGCCTTTTATACATTCAAATATAAATTCAGTAATCTTCCAGAAAGACAAACATCCTAGGCTGTCTTATAAGGCACTGGATTTTTTCTTTCTGTACTGGGGTACAGGTGGTTGTGGGCTGGGCTGGGATCCGAAAGTCTTGACCATAAAAAGAATGCAGGCTGACAAACTGGAGGTCTGAGCCACCGCCCAAGACTCATGTGGGTGGGTCCGTTTTTCCCAGAAGTGCGGACAATGTCATTTGTAATACAGAAAAAATGTGGCAGACATTGCCGGGGAAGTTCGCTCAGCATTGAGTGAAGAGATGGGGGTAGGATGGAGCATGAATGAGGAAGGGGGGATGGGGCCGTGCATATACACATGGAGAAGGTGGTCAAAGAAACACATTTCCTCCTAGGTCTGTCCCTGCAGACGGGCCTGTGGTCAATTGTTTGGAGAAGAAAACAAGCATCTGAGCAAACTCTTAGCCACTCTGTGGAGGGAATTTCTATAACCCTTCAGTATCCCTAGAGCCAGAGTTCAAGTTGGGGATCTAATGTTCCCTTAGCAGGAGATAGTACGGATTAGTACGAGAGGAATGGAGTAACTTTTTATGGAGGAATTTCCTAAATGTGAAAAATCCATTCCTAAGATCCCAGCAGTGACCTGGCTTTCTGAGATCTCTGACTTCATTTCCCCTTACTCTTCCCCTGACTCACTCCCCTTCACCCACACTGCCTCCCTGCTGTGTCTCCAAGAGGGCCCACCTCAGGGCCTTTGCACTCACCCAGCTCACTCTCCCCATTCCTTCAGGCCTTTGCTTCACCATTGCCCTCTCATCTTCCCAGCCACCCTGCTTAAAATTTCAATATGTCCTCCTGCCCTGGCATTGCTACTCCTTTCTCTGACTTTATTTTTCTCTTAAACACCCTCACTAGTGTATTCTATATTTTACTTATTTATCTGGTATATTTCTGTCTCCTAAACAAGGTAAGCTCTCTGAGGGCAGAGTTTTGGACTGTATCTCCCATGCCAAGAAGAGTGTCTAGAACAGCGTGGGCACTCAGGACAGAGCTTTGAATGAATCAAGTCCAGTTCCATATTCATACTTTCCACAGGGACACTGACTCACATGAATTTCTTTCCAAGCGAATTAATATCCTGAGAGTTTCTTAGAGAATAGTCAAGCATCCTGGGAAACCCAGCTGCTTTCTAGAATCCTCCCTACTTTTAAATGTTCAGAAGCATCTAGAGCAGTGGTTCTCAAAGTGTGGTCCCCAGCCAGAAGCAATGGCTTGTAAGAAAGACATTTTCAAGCCCTAGCCAGGACCTACTGGACAAAGATCTCCAGAGGTGGGGGCGTGGGGGAAGGAGGGGTGAGGCAATCTACTTTTAAAAGCCCTCTGGTGATTCTAAGGCAAGCTGCAGTTTGAGAACTAATCACTGAGTAACTAGTGGAGGGCTAAATTATCCAGAGAGATGGATTCCAGCCCTGGGCTACTTAGTTGTGTGACCTAAGTTGGTCACATCCAACATCCCTGAGTTGGGTACATCCCTTAACCTCACCTACTTCTGTCTCTTCACTTACAAAATGAAACAGCTGCTAAATTTTTCTTCCATGCTTTCAACGTACTACTGGTAAATCCTACAATCACAGCCCTGAAGGAACTCTTTACTTAACCTTATAAATGTGTACTTGAAGTAATTCAACATTCTATCTTAAGGAAAACTTTCTTCTCTTTCAATCTGGCCTTTCCTCAAGTTTCCTGAATTGGTGAGCAATCTGTACAGACACACAATCTTGCCACACTGGACGCCTCTTCCGATGACCATCTTCTCATACCTCTAGCCTTTTTCAGCTTCTGGGACAGCCCCCTCTTCCGATTTCCCTCCCGTCTCTTGAGCTGTTCTTTCTCAGTTGCTTTTTGTTTTTTTGGTTTTTTTTTTGCTGGCTTCTTACCCTCAGCTTCTTAAGGGCTGGTGTTCCCATCTTGGTTCTCAGAATCTACATGCAATTCTGGGTGACTCTGTCCTCACCCTGACTTCAGCTATTTCTCGAGTAAGCGGACGACTCCCAAATATTTTAGTCCCTTAGAGAATATCTAATATCTCTTAGAGATAAATCTCCACATTCAATCACCTGTCATGTGTTTCTGGGTCCCCTGAGATGAAAACATCCAACAGAGAACCCATCACTTCCCCCACCCACCAAGCAGCCCAGGTCAGGAACGAGAAGCTCCCGATGCCGCCTCCTCTCTCCTTGCGTCTCATCCTCTCTGTCCCCACTCTCGGATCTCTTTAGCCATCTCTGCCCTCACTTTCCTGTCACTGCCTTTCACTGGCCACCAGCTCCATGCCTAACCCACTGCAGTCTGCTTGCCACACACTGTCTCCCAAAGCGCACTGATGCCAGCTACCATGTAAAACCCCCCAGGGACCCTCCTTGTGGCCCAGCAGTTGGGACTCTGTGCTTCCACAGCAAGGGGCCTAGGTTAGATCCCCAGGTGGGGAACTAAGATCCCTCATGCTGCTCGGTGCAACCAAAAAAAAAGAAAAAAAATTTTTTTTTTTTAATTCAAACAAAATCCCCCAGGGGCTCTCCATAGGTTTGAAGGCACTGTTCCAGCTTCTCTGCTTAGTCACATGGATCTGCCTCATCTCCTTCCTGCCCACACTCTCGTCTCCGTACCCCACACCAGCCCATATGCAACTGCTTGTTTCACACTTGGGTGCTTCACCACAGACTCCACCTCCTCCTGGCATGTCCTTCCCCCCGCTTTTCTAACTGACTTTCACTTGTCCCTTAAAAGCTGCCCTTTATCACCTCACACCTGTCAGAATGGCCATCATCAAAAAGAACACAAATAACAAATGCTGGAGGAAATGTGGGAAGAAGGGAACCCTTTCACACTGCTGGTGGGAATGTAAATTGGTACAGCCACTATGGAAAACAGTATGGGGTGGGGGGCTCCTCAAAAAACTACAGAGTTACCATATGACCCGGCAGTTCCACTCCTGAGTATATACCTGAAAGGAAGGAAAACAGTAATTTGAAAAGATATATGCACCCCGATGTTCACAGCAGCATCATTTACAACTGCCAAGATGTGAAGACAACCTAAGGGTCCACAACTAATGAATGGATAAAGAACATGAGGGGTGTGTGTGTGTGTGTGTGTGTGTGTATTTTGTTGTTTCATCACTAAGCCTTGTAGGACTTTTTGTGACCCCCAGGCTTCCCTGTCCTTCACTATCTCCTGTATTTGCTCCAATTCATGTCCATGGAGTTGGTAATGCTAACTAACCATCTCACCCCTCTGCTGCCCCCTGCTCTTTTTGCCTTCAAACTTTTCCAGCATCAGGGTCTTTTCCAATGGGTCGGCTCTTCATGTCAGGTGGCCAAAATAGTGGAGCTTCATCATTAGTCCTTCCAGTGAATATTCAGGGTTGACTTCCTTTAGGAGTGATATATATGTGGGTGTGTGTGCATATATATATTAAATATATATGGAATACAACACAATGGAATGCTACTCAGCCAGAAAAAAAAAGAATAAAATTTTGCCATTTGCAACAACATGGATGGACTTGGAGGGTATTATGCTGAGTGAAATAAATCAGACATAGAAAGACAAATACTGGATGATATCACTGATAGTGGGAGCTAAAAAAATACAACCAACTAGTGAATATAACAAAAAATAAACAGACTCACAAACACAGAAAACAAACCAGTGGTTACAGTCTAGAGAGGGAAGGGGGAAGGGGCAACAAAGGGGTATGGGAATTAAGCGATCCAAATTACTATGTATAAAATAAATAAGCTACCAGGATACATGTACAAAACAGGGAATATAGGCAATATTTTATTATAACTATAAATGGGGCATGACCTTTAAAATTGTGAATCACTATATTTTACACCTGTAACTTTTATAGTACTATACATCAACTATACTTCAGTTTAAAAAAAAACAACTCTCCTTTACCAACCCTCGCAGCCTGCCTTAATTTCCTTAATTCTATGCTCCCAGACTCCCTTCAACCTCAGCCTTTATCACTCCTTACTCAAATCACTCCTGGATCAGATCCTCTCCCCATCAGCCTATAAGTTCCCTAACAGCCAGGAACCTTTTTTTTTTTGGTATCTTCAGGCACCAGCAGTGCCTGGCAGAAAAGCACTTAATAAATGCTTGACAAATTAATATTTATTTTTTCTTTATATACACTTTTTCTCTAGGGATTTTCTTTTTTGTATTAGTCAAGCGTATCAATATGTCACATTTCCTTTAGCGTAACCAGTCCTTTGAATAAACGGAGCTGCAGGCAGTTAGGGAAGGACGTCCGTGCTGGATCCTGGAGCAGCAGGAACTAAGAAAGCGAATTTACTCAGCGGGAAAGACTCTGATGGGAAGCCTGGGGTGGGAAGGAAGGCCAGCCTGTCTGTGGGGGCTGTGACATTTTGAAAGCACCAAATTCACTGTCACCTCGAGCTTTTCCTGTGGGGCAAAAGGGGTGACAGAGGCGGGGGCTTTTGTCTTCTCTTGTGGGCAGATTTCCCCTGCGAGTTTTCCTTTTGTGGTGCCTGTGACCACGAAAGAGCCTTCCCCAGGAACCCCCACCTATTTTTAGCCTCAGTTCAATACCCTACAGACAGCACCCGACTCATGCACCTCTATGTTAATTTTCAATCCTGCTGTTGCCAAGATGAATCACCCAGGGCTGGCCTGATGAATTGCTAGACCTGAAGTGAGAAGACAGACTTGAAGCGAGAAGGTAAAAACCTTTAACAGTGGAAAGTTGCAAAGATGCCCTGACATCTAACACATCTAAGACTCCCTGTGCTTCTTTTACAAAACTGCTTTGTGTATGGTCACATGTCGTGTTATTTGAATGAAGTTCTCTGTGATCTGGCTCTTGAGATTTAGAGCCTGCACTGAAAGACCTGAACTCCTCACTAGGATTTGCTCTTGAAGGAAAACTCATCTGGGAAATGAATTCTTCTAGATGTTGTCTGAATGAGGTATAAGACACACCATCTATCGTTCTTGGGCTTTTTAAGTACTAACTATGTTAGATGGTGCTCGCTTCTGCCACACATATAATAAAATTGGAATGATACAGAGAAGACGAGCATGGCCCCTGTGCAAGGATGACACGCAAATTTGTGAAGGGTTCCATATTGTGGGGGCTTCCCTGGTGGCTCAGCTGGTAAAGAATCCACCTGCAATGGGGGAGACCTGGGTTTGATCCCTGGGTTGGGAAGATCCCCTGGAGAAGGGAAAAGGCTACCCACTCCAGTATTCTGGCCTGGAGAATTCCATGGACTGTATTGTCCATGAGTTGAGCGTGACTGAGCGATTTTTTTTTTTTAATGTTAGTTGCTGTATTCTTTGTGATACAAGGTCAAGCTCTTGAGATATCTTTTGTGTTGAAAATGTTCCTCCTTCTAATAGATCACCCTGGAAGGACAGCTACCCGCCCACTGGGTCCAACCCAACCACGTGTCCACAGGCCTTCAGCCTTGCAGTCCATTGATGGGAGCTCTGATGAGACACCACCCTGCTGGGCAACCTCTCAATCAACTAAGTTGATTCCCATTCAGCCTTCTTCTCCTCATTCCATTATGTCCCCCAGGGATTTCTGCCATGGGAAATACTCTTGGCAAATGCTCATCTTTCTTCTAAACTAGAGCTTCTGCCTCAACTTACTTTTTGGTCTCTCATCCTGAGGAACTGGACTAAATCATAAGCAAGCTTCCAGGACCTCATCTATCTCTGTACTGAAGGTTCTGAGGAGTCATCGGCCTTCTTACTTATCCTGGGTCCCACCTTGGAGGGTACCCTCAGCGAGCAGAGAGGAAAGAAGAGAAGTGAGGCACCATCTAGGTTTATTTGCAGTCTCTTCACTCCTCTTATTAATGCTCCAGTCCCCCGATGGGCTGAGTTCTAGAATGGCTCTGGGTTGGCCCCCTGTCCTAACAGTCTTTATTACACAATGCCTCCTTCCTCTGTAAAATGAGAATGGTAACTCCTTACTCCACGGCAGAAGCTGGACCAGGTGAGCTCTTGAGATCATTTCCAGACAGAGAAGAGTTGACTGGATGAAGAATGAGGTATTAACAGAAGAAGAGTCAAAGAAGAAGTATTGGGACTTCCCTGGTCGTCCAGGGACTAAGAATCTGCCTTCCAATTCAAGGAAAGTGGGTTCCATCCCCAGTCAGGGAACTAAGATCCCACATGCCATGGGGCAACTAAGTCTGCACTCCACAGGTACTGAGCCCAAAATGTTCTGCAGTCCACACACCACAAGTGGATAGAAGCCCAAGTACTGTAACTAAGACCCAACATAGCCAAAATAAATAAAGAAATATTTTTTAAATTACCATTTAAAGAACAATTACGTCAGCTCTGAAAAGAGGGTACTTGCACTTTAAACAACGGACTGAACAAAAGAGACACAGAAGACATGAATTTTCTCCACCCGTCCCAGCAGGGCTCATTCCACCCCCATCTCCGTGTCCAGCTAGAGTCAAAAGGGGACAACGAGCAATAACTAAGCAGTACAAGTCAACATGCGACCTCAGACCCCATTACAAGCCAGGCCATAAGAATCAGAAGGATTCAAAACTGGGCAGAGTACTCTGGGGAAAGGAACAGAGCGAAAGACTCTTGGAAAGGGTAGGTGCTGGCAAGGAAGTAGTAGAAGGAAGCTGGTCCCTGGGCAGGGAGGGACAGCGGGGATATATCCCAATACAGACCAGATCCCCAGGAGCAGAATGGTGGTGCTGGGGAGAAAGGGGGACCAGGGTGGCCAAGCTGGGCGGACTCTGACTCTGGAGGGCTGTGAATGCTGCCTGAGGAGCTCAAAACTCTGTCCTGCACGTTATGGCGAGTCATTAGAGGTCCTGCTACAGGAAATAACAGGACAAAAATGTGTGTTAGTGAAAGGAAATTTAATTGTCTCATTGTAACCCTCTGATACTGTTTGAATTTTTAACCACTTTTTCAACCAAGTGCAAGTTCTGTGTCTATGTGTTTTTATTACTACAAAAAATATAACACATAATTTGTGCCAATACCTTTGAAAAAGTTTTAGGTAGGAACAGTCAAGCCACATTGTCGGAGTGTGCACAGGGGATGAGTCTGAATGCTGGCTTTGGCTTTCTGGGTAAGTGACTTAAACTTTCAAAGCAGAAAACGACCCCCATTTAGGACAACGCTTCTGAAGATTAAATAGGATAAAGTACATCAAGTGCCAGCCATGGTAAGTGTTCAGTAAATTTAGTATAAGTAACTTGAGACGCTACTGTCATTAAACAAGGCCTACACTAATGTGGGGACAACAGAAACGGAAGGACACGGGTTGGAGTCATATCAAAAGTAGGATACACTGAACTGATCGGCTAGAGGGATTTCAGGAGCAGGAGTATGCATAGCTTTCCAGGGAACTGTGATAAATGATGCACTAGAGTCACACCTAAATACCCAGTCTCTGGACACATCTTCCACCCAGCTTGCCCGAAATTCCATCCTTAAGAAAATGTGGGTCCTCGGAGAAGTTATTCCACGGACAGCCTGAAGATGTCGCTGCAGACAATACCATCCGTACTGAGCGCCTCATCCTGTCTGGATTCTGCCATTCCAGCAGGAAAATTCCACCGTGGCTCTGTACCCCAGCCCGAACTCCAGCTGCTGCTCCTCTCTCCTGTGAACATTCATCCTTCCCTGTCCCTGCTGCCCTGACGCCCTGGCCACCTGGGGGTGACTCTGAGCCCTTCCAGACAACAGAGCCTACCTTTCACCAGGTTGTACGTGGGCTTCCCTGCGTCTCTCCATCACCACATTTGTATAGATTATTTCCTGAGACCCATACCCAGGGCTCTCACCCCAGAGCACGTTCCCCCAGCTCCTGAGTTTCAGTCAGTGAGTGCAGGGGCACACCGATTCCCTGTCTCCCGTGCTCTTTATATTCTCTTCTAAATGGCCCATTTTTCAAATACTAGCATTGAAGTTTTGGTGACACATAAATTGACCTCATTTGCTGACAATGTCGGTGTTCTTGGTTAAAATAATCCCTGAACTGTGGCCTATATAAACAGCCGTGGGATATAGGAAATGATGAGCATTTTGGAGCCAAGCTGAGTGATTTATCCAGAGGGAATATGTCACAGTCATGGGACTGGATTCTGATGGCTGAGACTCAGCAACAAAGGAAAAATGTCCCATGTCAGTTTCCCCGTTTCTCCCTGCTCATGGCTTCTGTTTGGAACCCTTCCTCATACTGTCTCTCATTTGTTTTCAGCATTTAAAAGTCAGTCTAAGAGTATGAGATTAACAAAAATGCACTACTACATATAAAATAGGTAAGCAACAAGGATTTACTGTTTGGTCCAGGGAACAATATTCAGTATCTTATAATAACCTATAATAGAAAATAATATGAAATATATACATTATACCTGTACATATATGAATCTCTTTGCTATATACCTGAAACTAACACAATATTGTAAATCGACTATACTTCAATTGAAAAATTAAAAATAAAAAGCCTAAGAATAACATTCAGAATCAATTTTTTTATAAGTATCCATCATTAACAGCCTCAGAGAGAAGACTCCAAGACATATCTCGATTTTCAATACTTGTCCAATACTTAGCTGGGCTCTATTCCAGAGAACAGAGGGTCAAAAAGAAGGTTTGGGCAAGGCATTATCTTGGTGATTACAAGAAAGGGCTGAGGATTAAGGTTCCTAAATCTTCACTCAGCAAATCTATGATTATCTGTGATGCAGCTATGATTCTATTTACCTTTGACCTAAACCATTCCCAAAACTTTAGACCACACAGGAAAAAAAAAAAAAAAATCTACATCCCCATGCAGCTTCTGGAGGTGCTCTGACACTGAGAAGGATCATGACCTCCTCCCCTGATTATCTACCAAGAGCAGGGACCTCCTCTCTCTTAGGTCCCACGTCCTTTGGAGAGGACCCGGTGCTCTGCCACCTTGTACCCTGATGAACTCAGAGTGAATTTACACACCAGAAACAATAGCAAGCATACAGGCATGCAGAAGAAGCAATGTGCTCTTAAACCTCCACCCCCTCCCTAATCCAAGTCCTCCTCCTGAACACAACAGAACATGAACCACCCTCACACCTGTAGCTTGGTTACTGCCAACAAACAGCCGAAAAGGAGAACCAGGAATTCTGGCCACAGATAACACGTGCGGGCCACCCCCAACCCCACCCCTGGCAGCAGCTGGTTATCCAACAGGCAGACCTGCCGAGCAGGAACACCTCAAGGAGAGGTTTATTGAAACCATGTGAGTATTTTTTAAAAACTTAAGTAATCTCTGTAAGAAAAATCAGAGTTTTATTGAACTTGTTACACTTATTTTACAGGATAGTGTTGAAAGTTTTGGGGGAAGGAGACAGAACTCTCTTCCAGCGATTCCAGCCCTGCCTGCAGGGACAGATGGAGCTTCCTGGAGGGACACACTCCACTCTCAGCCCCTGTTACAGTTACACAGAGCAGAGCCCTGATGTTGCTAAGGGAGGCGAAGGCAGGTGCCCTGCCCCAAAGGTGCTTAGCCCCAAAGTACCCAAAATAACATCATACCTTGGCTGAAAAAGAAGTTATAAACTCAGGGCCTGCAGGCTCGATTTAGTCAAAGGATGCAGAAATGCATTTTGCTTGGTTTTTTACAATGCTTTAAGATTTGAGATTTTTCACATTAAAATTCATTTTCTGATTTTTTTTTTTTAACAATGGAATGTCAGTGCTGAACTTCAAGTGCTGCTTGGCAAAAATTATCTGAGCTGAGTGTGAGAGACTCTCTCTGTCAGAGATGTCACCATTCTCTCTCGGACTCATGTGGCCAGCTTCACGCATCTGCAAAAATTTCCTGGGCCCTACTGGAAAGTAGGGGGAGGGGCTTACAACCCTTTAAAACTTTGAGTCCCATTAAACTGCAGGATTTAGAAGGCTTTGACAGTCTTATTTTCAGGTCACTGCGAAAGTCCTGACAGCTGTCTTTCTATGGAGAATGCTCCAGAGCTTGGGAGCCCCATGTTCTAAGAGTGATGGACAGAGGTGGTTGCTAACCACCACAGCAGGAAGGAAGACTGGGATTCGAGGCAGAATATAAATTCAGAATTTCACAGCGGGGCATCCATCAGCACCTGCCTGTCTTGCTTGCCCTCCAGGGCTCTTGTCATAGCTCTTCCCTCTTCCAGCCTGGCCGCAGTGAGCCATGGACAGGCTTCTTCAGGAGCTTGGTTTGCTGGAGCTAAAACAAGTTTTGGCAACTGACACAGGACACCCTGCCCATGCTGTTAAGAAAAGTCAAATATGCTTGACCACCTGGTCGAACTTACAGAAAAATCTCTACGCTGCCAGGCCACTGGACACTTCAGGCAGGAGGCTCAGTCCACACTGTGCATTCACCCCACACGAGGTGCCTGCAGCCCCCCCCCTCCCTCCCAGGCCTTAATGGTGTTCCTTTTCCCACGGGAGTTCTTCTTCTGCCAGTGAAGCAAGCAAGCATCACTGGCCATTCTGTCCATGATGCTTGCTTCCCCAGGGCTGCTCCTGGGCCGCTTCAAGGTTAATTCATTCTTTGGCCTTTTGTAGTAAAAAAACAAAAGAAAGGAATTCCCTGACAGTCCAGTGGTTAGGACTTCACTGGTGGGGCCCAGGTCCAATTGGAGAGGTGGGGAGAGAACTAAGATCCCAAAAGTTGCCTGCCACAGTCAAAAAAAAAAAGGCTTTAACGTGACTTTAAGAGGTTTTAACATCTTTAAAATGGTCAAGATTAGCTAAAATGCTTCACAGTGAGGTAGGGAGGACTCTATAAGTCTGCAAAGGTCTTTCTAAACCAAAAGTCAGTTTTGCTGTCTTCTGCTCCACCTGTTGACGTTTTCTGACTTCCCAGCATGTCCTCTGTCACCCAAGAAAAGTCTTAAATCTGCTGATTTAAACCGTTCAGAGCATATGACAGAGAGAAAACCTTTTGGATCACATTACCTAAAACTGTCTCCCCGGTTGCAGGAAAACAAAAGGTACCTCCTTGGGAATCCCCACCAGAGGGACAGGTCATCAAGGCTCAGCACCTCCCAAAACTTCCAAGTTCAGTTCAGTTGCTCAGTCGTGTCTGATTCTGCGACCCCATGGACTGCAGCATGCCAGGCCTCCCTGTCCATCACCACCTCCCGGAGTTTACTCAAACTCATGTCCATTGAGTCGGTTACGCCATCCAATGATCTCATCCTCTGTCGTCCCCTTCTCCTGCCTTCAATCTTTCCCTGCATCAGGGTCTTTTCAAAAGTTCCAAGGCGCCAAGACAAATCACTGACTACCTAGGCCTGTCTCTTACCACTAGGTGTCACACTAAACAATCCGGAATAAAGACCCCCCAGTTGCCCAAGGCTACAGCTGCAGAAAACCATCACAGGGGATGCAAAGAAATGTATTCCTGAGATACTTTGGACTTATGCATGATTGTTTTCCATGATCATTTTCAAACCTGCAGCTGACAATTGTCTTCTAAGGTACCTTTGTAAGAGGGGCAGTCAGAGTTTGCTATTTCTGTACCCTTTTAATTTATTTTTTATATATGAAAATCCCCAGATGGGGGAACGTCTACTCTCTATTTTACCTAACAATTGGAGTAGAAAATACTTTGCATATCTTTCAAATTAAAGTGTATTCAGTCTCATTTTCACAAGGTGTTTCCAAAAGTGTTAATACCATGACTGTTTTGGCCAAACAGGTTGGGATAGAAATTAGATAAACTGCCATGGAATGTCCAGGTAAATTTATCTGCAACTGTTTCTTTTTAGGAAAGTGGAAACAATAGTTGCTTTCTTACAAGATTAGTTCTGAGAATTAACAATGTATAGCAGAAAGTGTTGGAGCCCTTCAAAAATTTATACTGTGATGTTTCTAAGAGAGGTGGTCACCCTTAAGCAAAGACACATGAGCTTTTGTTATCAAGTAATACAATTTTTAATCTGGAAAAAAGTCTAAACAGCATTAAACCCAATCTTATTATAAAAGCAGGTATCCCATAACAAAGGCAGCTAATCTCTCCAACGAATATGCAGGTAATTAGAGGTAGAGCTGGGAACTGAGGTCTCCTAGAGCCTCCATTGCACCTCCCCTAATACTTAGGTATTTGTGTATCACAGGCCTGTGGAGGCCATGTGGACTCTATCCCTGAGAAGTTTTCATTTTAATGTATGACCATTACTACCCTGACAGTTTTACTTCTTGATTTTACTTTTTTCCCTCCTCATATTTTGTCTCTCACTGCCACTGACCCAGATTCCCTACATTGAGATACTGGAGATAGGGGAATGGAAAGGGGAGATGAGGAATGCAGAAGGGTTGGTTAGTACATGGTCAGTTAAGCTGAAGGTGATTGCAGTAATCACCAGAAATCTCTGCAAAACTACAGAGGTTCCCTGGGACCTATTCTGAAGAACTGTGACCCAAGTTTCTTTATTTTGCCTGGACCATTTCTAGAAATAGATGAATGCATACCTCTCATTGACTAGGAGGTGGGGGCGGGGCAGAGAGCCCAGGTTCTATTTCTGCAGGTGAGAGGAGGGTGGTGGGCCTGGAGTGGCTACCCGTATAGCAAGCGTAGGTGCCAGGCAGGAGAGCAAGGAGCCAGCAGTGGCAGGATGCAGGGCACTACGGGCTGCCTTGAGCCTCCTGCACCATGCCTGGCAGCTAATTTCTGAGCCATCCACAAGGCCCCATCTGGGATAAGGCTCTAGTCTACCCATTCTTCAGCCACCTTCCCCAAGTGCTTCTGCAAAGTCGCCCAGCGGAGCACCCAGAACTAGTGGAGGTTCAGGGTCTGCTCCCCGCAGCAGCACAGCGCAGACCAGGGAACCCGACCTCCATAATTCTTTCCTTATTGCCAGGGATCTACAACCTTTGCTACAAAGATTCATGCCTTGCTCGCCTTGAAAAATACCATGGTCGTTTTCCTGCATTCAGGGCAGAGTGCTTGCCTCTGCCCCAGTCAACAGGATTGTTGATCCCAAGGAAATGATCTGAGGGTTCCCCAAGCATTTAGGCTTTTAATGACAAAAGCTTTAGAAACTTCTACCCGGGGGTGGAGAGTGGGCTGGGGGTGTCTACTCGGCCGGTGCCTACAATGCTAAGAGCCTGGTACTGGCAGGAAGGCAGAGGCAGCCGATAACCTTCCCCGACCAGTGCATCCTCCCCGCAGAGAGCTTTGGGGAAGTGAATCCCTACACCCGGCCAACATTTCCACTCGCGCTTTCAAAAGATTAAAAAAAAAAAAAGGAAAAGACCTGCAGGTCGGTAAACCCCAGTGAAGAACCAGCCTGCAGGCCTGCGTCTTTGGGATGTCAGCAGCTGACGACCCTAAATCAAATCGATCATATTGGGAAAACCCAGGGAAAGAGAGCTTCTTGCAGAGGGCCAGGATTACTGCGTGCAGGTTGCAGGGAAGTACCCCGGGAGGCGGCCCGGTCAGGAGGACTTTCCAGCCACTCAGCGTTCATCAAAAAGTTCCCTGTACATGACCCCAGTGGCTCATCACAGGGAGTTTCTCTGATGAACCCGGGCGCGGGGTTTAGGCTTCTTTTTCCCCCTAGCAGAGGACGAGGCCAGTTCTCTTTTCTGGTCTGACTGGCTTGGAAATTCCCCGCGCCTGACCCCGCCCCGGAGAAATCCCCTGCCAGCGTTTATAGGGCGCCGCGGCGGCGCTGCCGAGCCCACAACAGTCCTAGCCCGTCGTCCTGCCCGCCCGCCACTCCGAGAGCAGCCAGCGCGCAGCGCAGCCCGCGGCCCGTGCACCTGGGGAGCAGCGCCCGAGCCTTCACCGCGCCATGTTCCAGCCTGCCGAGCCCGGCCAAGATTGGGCCATGGAGGGCCCCCGGGACGCGCTCAAGAAGGAGCGGCTGCTGGACGACCGCCACGACAGCGGCCTGGACTCCATGAAGGACGAGGAGTATGAGCAGATGGTGAAGGAACTGCGAGAGATCCGCCTGGAGCCGCAGGAGGCGCCGCGCGGCGCCGAGCCCTGGAAACAGCAGCTCACCGAGGACGGAGACTCGTAAGTGTCGCGGGCCCGGGCGGCGGGGCCGGGTGGGGGCGCCGGGCCTGCAGCCCCAGGCGCGGGGCCCGCGCGGCGGCCGCGCACCGGGGTTCGTGCACCGACTCCGAGGCCGTGCAAAGGTGCACGGCTGCGCGCGGGGGCCGGGGGCGGGGGTCGCGGGGGGCCGTGGTCCCGCGGCTCTGCTTTGCAGCCGCGCGCACCCCCCGCACACACCCCCCCCCGTGCGGGTCCCCTCGGTCGGAGGCGGGGCGGCGGCGGGGACGCGAAGTCCCCGCTTGCATAAGGGGGGGCGGGAGTTTCTGCCCCGCTGGCGGGCGCCGCGCGGCCGGGAGGGGAAGTACAGGGCGTTCCGGCCCGGCGAGAGGGCGGGGCGGTCTGGCCGGCGCCCGCCGCCGAGCGCGGGGGGGGGCCCGGAAAGTCCCTGGGCGCCTGCCAGGAACACTCAGCTCATAATAACCTCGCGGAAAACACCGCGGCCTCGGCCTCCAGAAACCCCGGCCTTGCGCAATCCCCCGCGGGCCGCGCCTCCCCGGGCCCCACGCAGTGCACTCACCAGCCCTGGGGGTTTTCCCTCTCTTCCCCTCAGGTTCCTGCACTTGGCCATCATCCACGAAGAGAAGGCGCTGACCATGGAAGTGGTCCGCCAAGTGAAGGGAGACCTGGCCTTCCTCAACTTCCAGAACAACCTGCAGCAGGTACGCTGCTCTCCCGCCGCGCACCTCTCTACCGCTCTGACCCCCGTGACGCTCTGACCCCGAGATGCAACCGGGTCTTGCACATGATTTCTAAATTAACAAAGCTTTGGTCATTATCTGCCCAGATCTTTTACACCTGTGTCAGCCAGTGTTCTAGAACAGAAAATTCCATTGATTTGGGGAGGCCTTTATGAAGCCCATCTGGGGCCTCTGCTATTTTGCCTTGCCCCTGGTGTGCGCCTGGGAAAAGCAGCACCCACAACCAGGATATCTGGGGTTCAGGGGAACACAGACGGTGGGTTGGATCCATGGCTCATCCTTTCTGTCCCTTCTTCTGTTTGTAGACGCCACTCCACTTGGCTGTGATCACTAACCAGCCAGAAATCGCTGAGGCACTTCTGGAAGCTGGCTGTGATCCTGAGCTCCGAGACTTTCGAGGAAATACCCCCCTACACCTTGCCTGTGAGCAGGGCTGCCTGGCCAGTGTGGGAGTCCTGACTCAGCCCCGGGGGACCCAGCACCTCCACTCCATCCTGCAGGCCACCAACTACAATGGTGAGTCCTGCTGCGCTGCCCATCAGAGGGCAGGTGAGGTGGACAAGGGGGAGGCAGGCTGACTTAAGGAGTCCAGGCAAGGCCTAAGCTCTCACCATGTGAAAGATGGAGAAAACATGTATAAAGGCCTAGTTGATGCCTTTCTAAAGTCAATTCAGAACCCAGGTTCTGGGCTCTTCAAATTAAGAAGAATGTGTCCCTTAAAAGAATAGGGACATAGGTATAGGAATATGTATACCTATGGCTGATCCATGTTGACATATGGCAGAAACCAATACAATATTGTAATTATCCTTCAATGGAAAATAATAAATTAAGAAAAAAAATCGGTGAAAGCTTCTGCTTGAGAAGTGAGTGTTGAAACAAATGGTTATAATACTGTCTTTTGGTCTTCTAGGCCACACGTGTCTGCACTTGGCCTCTATTCATGGCTACCTGGGCATCGTGGAGCTGTTGGTGTCCTTGGGTGCTGATGTCAACGCTCAGGTGAGTGCCTCACACCTTTGGATGGAGCGCATCAGGCCAGCCTGGTCCTCGATGCGATCACAGGCTTTTGTTGCAAGCAGAACGTCCAAACTCAGCCATAAGCATCTCGAATTCTTTATGGTTCCAGGAGCCCTGCAATGGCCGAACTGCCCTCCATCTGGCAGTGGACCTGCAGAACCCCGACCTGGTGTCACTCCTGTTGAAGTGTGGGGCCGATGTCAACAGGGTCACCTACCAGGGCTACTCAGCGTACCAGCTCACGTGGGGCCGCCCCAGCACGCGGATACAGCAGCAGCTGGGCCAGCTGACCCTAGAGAACCTGCAGACGCTGCCGGAGAGTGAGGATGAGGAGAGCTATGACACCGAGTCAGAGTTCACCGAGGACGAGGTGAGTCCCGATTAACTTGGTCATGGCCCTGCAGAAAGGACGAGGAGAGGCCATTCTCCCTCCCCCTTTTAAGGCTCCCAGAGTTCCTCCTTATCCTGAGGGTCTCAATGTAATGAGCCTCTCAAGCTTGAGTATGTGTAAGCAGGATCCCAAGAGCCTGTCTTTGTTGTTCTTTTTTTTTCCGCTCTTCTTGAAGGAGAGGATCCTTAAAGGAAAACTCCCTCAGCCCAGGAAGTTCATTTACATTCAGGGTATAGAGAATAGAGTCTAAGAATACTTGAATTATTTCCAGTAGCAGCCCTCCCCATCATCCCAGCACCCTTGGCAAAGCCCTGTGAGTTTAACCTGCCTTTTTTCTCTTTTTAGCTTCCCTACGATGACTGTGTGCTTGGAGGCCAGCGTCTGACGTTATGAGCTTCAGAAAGAAGCTAAAAGAACATGGACTTGTATATTTGTACAAACAGAGAGTTTTATTTTTCTAAAAAAAAAGAAAAAAGAAAAAAAAAAGGGAGGGGTGTACTTATAACCACACTGCCTGGTCTGGAACATTTGACTCTGGATTAGCCCTCAATTTGTCATTTTTGTGAACTCTGGAAGAGGGGGCAAGAAAGATCATTGGAATTCAGAGATAAGCTCTTTTGAATGTCACCTTTGGTGGGGTTTTGGAGGGAAGGTTATTCAAAATTTGATGAAAGGACTCTTATTTACTGTGCTTGTTGGTTGAATCGCCGTGGATTCTGTGGCTGGGCCAGCTGAGTGACGTGTAACCGTCAGGTGTGTTGTTAAACCGGTCGGGGGGGTGGGGTTAGAAGTCACTGCCTGTCAAGGTGTGTGCTCCCCTCCTGTAAATACTGCACATAGTGTATTTTGTTGGTAATTATTTTGGTACTTTGAAGATGTATATTTATTAAACAGATTTTTACAAACAGAGTGATCCTGCTCATGTTCTTGGGGCTGCGGTGGGTCTCCCACACAAGAGTCATTCAGTCACCGGGCGGAGGCGGAGAGCATGTATGTGGGAGAACTCACCACAGCCAGCCACGGAGCCCTCTCACAGAGCAGCTTCTCACACTGTCGACACCAGCGTCCCCGCTGGGCTTTGCAGGCAGCCCCGGCCCGGCGCGTGGGAGGGAGGCTGTTGTAAGGTGATAGGAAACACCAGTCTCAGGCTTGGGGCGGGCAGGCTGTTTGGCCCACAGCTGGAAGGCTCTTCATTGTCGCCTGCTTTCATCTTCTTGGTTTAAGCTATTCCAGGACCTTCCTTCCGCTTTAGGAGATTATTTTGGCCAAGAGGAGTATGCGGAATTTACATTTTCTAGAGCTGGGAAAGATCTCCTGTATGAGACGTTCATGAGGAAGGGGGCTTAGGAATAGGATAGTGCTAACGTGTGTTAGCAGGTGCCCACCTCTGGGCCTTTCTTTCCTCGCTTACAAACTGGACCATCTGAAGATTGCACAAGACTATCCGCACAAAAATCAAAGCATAGTGCCAGGCACCTAGTGCTGAAGAAGAAGTACAAGTCGTTGCACAACATCCTGTATTTCACACGGGAAGGAACAAGTCCGCAGAGAATGTCCTGTTTGGGGTCACCTTTCAGGACAGACAGGTGGTTAACTTAGTTAATGCACTCTTGTCTTCAGTGGTTAACAGCTTTTAAGCACCATCCACCTGCAAATCAGCCTGTTTTACTGTTAGCAGCTGTAGGATAAAACTGACCAAGTCTGGGTCTTTTCATCAGTTCAGTCTGATTTTCCTGAATGATTCTACAGAAGATGATGATTTCATAAGAAATCAGTAACTTGTGAAGTTTAGGTTTAGATGCTATCAAGGATTTTTATCCCTAAAATGCATCTCTTGCCTAGACAGAGAAGTAAAGGAAAATTTATACCGTTGCATAAAATGCAGAATGGTATATCAATTAATACAACTCATGTACTTCGGCTTATGCCTAAGAGGACACTATTCTTCCCTTATGTTATCCTTTTCTTGACCCATAAATGATGTCACAGTCAAGTGAATATGATAATTATCTTCTTAGACCAAAACGGGACCAATGCCTCCTGGATCCTTCATATGTAAAGAGTATTGCTGTAGACTGGAGCATGTGGTCAAAGCCGGCTCTATCCCCCTCCTGCAGCCTCAGTCCTCTGGAGCTGAGCACTGCGGTGGCCCCTCTACCTGTCTCATCTCTCGGTGCTATAGGGCCCTCGCTGAAACTCCTTGTCCCTCTCAGAGCACCTGAACACAGGTGTCACATGATTAACACATGACTGTCAGGTTCAGCCCTCCACTGACACACACAAGCGGTCAGAGGGGGAGGGGAGGGACACCCACCTCCAATCTCAGAGAACCAAGGTTGGAAATTGGCTCCCAACTTTGGAATGACTCCCTTAGCGGGTCTCAGTCAGACGTGCCTCTTTGTCCCCCGTGGTTGAGTGTACAATTCACTCCAGTTCTACGCTAGGGGGTTGGAGAGACGGGACAAACAGACGTGGCCCACCATCCCCTGGCCTCCCTGGGGATGGGCTGATGTGTAGAGGCATGACTTCCAGGCTCACGGCACAGAGGGGCCTCTTCTGCTCCAGTTGGGCCCAGCCTTCCACCTTCTTGGCTTCATTCAATCTTCGTGCTCTTCTGGACCCTAATGCCCAGGGTGGATTCCATTGTCTGCATAAACCTGGGTGTAGCTGGCCTCAGTTTCTTTCCTCTCTGGATCATCTTCCTGTTTCTCCATCTCCTTTCTTTCTTTTTTTTTTTTTTCTTTTAAACCTACCCTACCTTCAAACCTCTGGTTGGTGGCTGGAGCCTGGAGTTCCCTAAAGAAAAATTTTAGAACTGAAACATTCTAATCCATGGAAAATCTTCCTTAGACTTTCTCCCTTGAAAATTTCTAAGCACATGAGAACCCAAGTATTCAAAGAAAACAGTTCAACAGACTGGGAGCCTTCTATGCACTCTGATTTTCTCCAAGAAGCCAAAGGTCCTGTCAAGACAAGTAGAAATACAGGAGCCTTGGGGAGAAGGGAAGTGGTATGAGAGAGGAATAAAAATCCTGTCAGCAACTTCCTTGAATTTAGTTCCTTGATTCCTTCTGCCTGCCTCATCCTCAGGATAAGTCATTTCCAGAAGGAAGGGTTTTTCTTTAAAGATGGGACAAACTCCAGTCTGAGCAATTTGAAGACTTTCCTTCACGTGGGGCCTAGAGATGTCAAGGCCGGGTGCCGGGGGGCATTTGCATTGAAACTTCATTTGCTACTGGAAGTGATTAAGTCCTTACAGTTAGGACTGAGTCAGTGAGATGTACTTGCTTCGCCCCCTCTCCTCCCGATTTTCATCAGCTCACCCTAGGTAAAGTTGAAGTTTCATTTGGCAAGAAAGGTCAGAGTGGAACTGCAGTCAGAAACATAACCGAGAAGCATTCCCCAACCTCTGGGACCTGGACAAGAATATCCCAGTTCATTTCCCCATTTTAAGGGAGCATCACAGAAACTGAAACTGGATGGCCCATGTGTGTTTCCCTCCTAGAGGGAATGCATGACAAAGCATTATTATTATTATTCTCCAGGCCCTGTGCTAGATGCGAGAAACACAAAAAGGAACCAGTCATGGCCTCTGCCTCAAAGAGCTCCTTGCTCAGGTGGAGAGAAAGATAGTACATAGAAGAAAGGATGACAGGATGAGGCACAGAATGTGATGTGAACTCAGATCAGAGGCCCCCACGGCAGAATGTGGCAGGGGAGGCGGACCAAGAGATTACACCCTAGTTAGCGATCTGCTCCCCAGGCCAGAAGTATCCTCTTATATCCCGAGTGACCAGTGGGCCCCTCTCAACACGTACAGGAAATAAAGCTGTGCTCAGAACAAAACTAACTTCTGGGATGGGATTAAACCAAGCATCCACAGCACGCTATGCTATTCATTTTTGCATTTCTGTGAGCTCTAAGTTTCCAGAACTGAGCCTGAAAGCAATGAGATGAATGACAAATGACATGCATGCCTTAGTCTGTTGTTGATCAGTTGCTCAGTCATGTCCGACTCTTTGTGAACCCATGAACTACAGCACGACAGGCTTCCCGGTCCTTCATCTCCCGGAGCTTGCTCAAACTCATGTCCATTGAGTCGGTGATGCCACCCAATCATCTCATCCTCTGTTGCCCCTTTCCTTAGTCTAGCACTTGTCAAACTCAACGTGTGCTCGAATGCGCACTTGTGTGCCCTGGGGATCTTATTGAAGCACAGGTTCCATCTCCTTTGGTCCCAGGCTGGCCTGACCCTTGCATTTCTAACAAGTCCCCAGACAAGGCCTGTGCTGCTGGCCTGGGGACCACACTGAGGAACATTCTGAATACAATGTTATGTTGGTTATTTATTAAAGCCAGCATTCTCGGCCATCCCCCTGGGTACCACCGACAAACCTGGACAAACGTTTCTGCAGCTGCTCCTGAGAATGATCTGGCATCAGGCAATATGAGTCTTTAGAAAAGAAGGGCTGGATCCTGAGGGCTGACATTAAAATAGGGGCCAAGGCCAAAAAACCTGCCATCAAACCAGGTAAGTGTATTAATAATAAGAAAGCAGCTGATACAATGCAAGGCCAAAAGTGTGATCACCTGAGGTCTAAGAAAAGGACAAAATCATGAAAGAAATGCACTTGAAGAATAATTCACTAATTAAGAAGAAGAAAGTGAAAGTCACTCAGTAATGTCTGACTCTTTGCGACCCTGTCCATGGAATTCTCTAGGCCAGAACACTGGAGTGGGTAGCCTTTCCCTTCTCCAGGGGATCTTCCCAACCCAGGGATTGAACCCACGTCTCCTGCATTGTGGGCAGATTCTTTACCAGCTGAGCCACAAGGGAAGCCCAAAAAGAAGAAAAGCTGGCTTTAAAAGAAGGTTATTTGTCCCTTTCATGAGGTTGCTGCAGCATGTTGGGAGAGGCCCTGACCAGGCCTCCTTCGAGAAGATGGGAAGAGGGGTTGGCTTCCCTATGACAAAGTCCCCACAATATCCTTATCAGAATATGAGACACCTTAACAAGAAAAAAAACCAAACAAGGAACAAAAAAATAGAAAAAAGGCACATGAGAAGCCTTAACAAGTACTGACTAAAATGCATCAGGGAAGACTTTAAAGAATCACTTCCCCTTAAATGTTGCCAGCATTTCATGTTTCCTAATTAGAGAAATTCACTGAATATAGTCTATATGGAAAACATTTAGCCATTTGAAGATAAATGTTTGGAGTAAGTTGCTATATTTTCATTTTGTACCCTCTGCCCTCTGCAGTGGAAGCTCAGAGTTCTAACCAGTGGACCACCAGGAAGTCCCTAAATTTACTTTTATGTATTCAATATTACACATGTACATAATACTTGCTCTATGCCAGACATTATTATAAGTGGTTTATAAATATTAAGTCCTGGGATCCTCAAACCACTCTGTGAGGTAGGTACTATTATTATTTTCATATTTTTTGTAAAGGAAGCTAAGCCACAGCCATGTTAAGAAACTCAGCTCAGGTCACTCAGCCAGTAAATAGCAGCTCCAGGCTGGGGTGGGCTCTGGGTTCACATTCCCAGCTTGTGGTATAGAGCAGCTCCCAACATGCATGGAGATTCCTATTAACTAAATGACTTCAGGTCATCAATTCTGGTTTTGTTTCTTGCACCTTTGCTACTTTTGTCCTTTCAAAATTGGATAAATATTACTTACGGATGGTTTGAACTTCGATGGGCTGCTTAATGAAAGATTATCTGATAAAAACTCCATCATAATGCAAAACATACAAGATGTAAGACCTTGGGAAACCTCAGTAAACCAAACAATCGCATGGGACTGAGGCAGACGTGGACCCGAATCCTAATTCCTCTCCTCTGGATGTTCAGTATCCAGTTTCATATGATTCTACACAAAAGGAAATGAGGCATGTCTCTCCTTCCAGGAGTTTCCAGTTGTGTGGTCTATGTTTGCTCCCGACTGAAGCCAGGTCTACCCAGAGTCACCACATTAGACATTTTGGTCAGACATTTTAAAACTTTGCAGTATTTTAATGTTCATCTCCAGGGGAACCCTAAACAAACAAGCAAATGCAACTTTCAAAGACCAGTGAATGATCTTCTTTCAGGTGAAATGCTCTAGTGTTGATTCAGTTTTAAGCTGGTTTTTAAAGTTCTCCTTTGAACGACTTTCCACCCCCATCCTTAGGGGGCAACTGTCCAGGCAGGATATTGCCACATGACACGTCACACGGGGCCTAGCCAGTGGGCTCGGGCTCCAAAAACCTTTATGTGTATTTGCAATGAACTCAGTTGTTCTCTTCCACAAAACACTGAGTACATTTCTGGCTTGGTGAGGTCTAAACTACAGATATGTAAATATCATGTAATTAACAAGTCATATGGAATAGAAAGCTGCGCCTCTTTGAGGCTAGAACTAGGACTCTCCCACCGGCAGATTCCCCGGGGAAGGGTCTCTGTGGGGTGTATGCAGCATTTCCCGCGGCAACAGTGTCCCCAGGGAACCTCTGTACTTGGCTCTCTACCCGTGTTCCCACTGCACCCTGAGCGGGCAGAGGCAAGGGCATATATATCTCGATGAGAATTTCAAATCTGGCGTAAAACAGATCTTTCCATTCAGAGGCTTGACTAGGATGGGGGCAACTTCCTGATATAGCAGTTTGGGGTTGAAAACAGCAAGGTGAGGATTTCGAGGTGAGGGTTTTGAAGTATCTCCAGCATGTCCTATCTGTTAATGCTTCCTGTTAAAGACCTGATGGGTCTTTCCGGAAATTTCTGTAATTTAAGAACCAAGTTTATTTGTCTAGGCAAGAGTGTCCTGGAACAGCAAACTTACTGTAATGAACAACAGAAGAAAAAAGTCATGTTAATGTAGACAGTAAACTAGGGGCAGAAGGGGGTAATTTCAGCCTCAACTGATTCGCCATTAGGCCTAGAGGTCCTGAGGAATATGAGGACAATGACAGACACATTTTGGTAAATTAAAAAGACTAAAAATCCAGGACATGAATCTATGAACAATGACAGGTGAGTGTTAGGGGCGGGCCAATAGGGAGTTTACAGAGACTGTCCCCAGGGAGCCCAGAGGAGGTGGAGGGGAATCAAACAAGTTTTACATGTTCCATCACTTTACCCACAATTGATAAGCCTTGGATACAATCACAAATCCCCCCTCAAAGTACCCATGTAATCCAGCTACTGCTGACTAATAATAATAGATATAATGTCTCAAACAGCCTTTATATGCCAGGCATTTTACATTTGTGATCACTATAGGGAGGAGGGTAACAGCAGAATTATTATCCCCATTTTGCAGATGAGGAAACTGAGGTTCAGAGTTCAGTAATTTGTCTGAGGTGACGCAACCCAGAAAAGGGGCAGTGCTGGGACCCAAACTTCATCCCTTCTGCCTCCAAAGCTCTTTCTTGTCAGGCTGGTCCGGGTGCCTCCTCATCTGCTGAAGACACTTGAAGATCCTCAACCACTGGCACTGCCCACTGCTGCTGCTGTTTAACCTCCAGTAACTCTGCTGGCCACATGCTGCTGCTGCGTAAACCCCTATTAACTCTGAGAAGTTATTTGTTACTAGTACTTTTAGAGAATTTCCTTATCAGAAAAGTTGGAAAGGTACCTCCTAGGAGTGTTTGAAAAGTAGCTGACAGCACATAGGAGACTCACCCAGAACTGTGGACACAGTCTTGGCATGCCAGGCTTCAGTGTGCGGGGCCTCCGGCTGCCAGGGAGACTCCAGATGCCGGATCCAGCTCAGGGGCTGCCCCGGAGGACTCTTGAGAGCAAATGGCAGGAACCCACCAGCGAAGGAGAGAGAAAGCTCTGCCTCCTCCAAGCCTCCTGGGAAACCCTGTCCAAAGCAATTTATGATTAAGTTTAGAACACATCTCCAGCTGATTTGGGGTAGGATATGGGTACAGTGACCAAACGCCTGTGAGGCTCCGGGGAAGGGGGCTTCAAGGATCACTTTTCAAGGGACCAGCAGATACCACCTTTGGTGGCTGTCAGCTCAGAGGCCACTCCCAGAGTGACTGCCCAGCCGTTTGAGGTTCAGACCAGCCTGGATCCCACCCTGGGTCTACACCATCACACGACCCTGGGTTAGTGCTGAACCTCTCTGCTTCCGTTTCTCATTGTAAAGCGGGGCGATGCAGCTGCCTCAAAGAGTTGCTGTGATGCTTAACCATCACGAATGGTGTCCGTAAAGCTTTGGAAAAGTGCCCCATGCGTAGTGGGGGCTCAGTAGCTGACAGCTCCTGTTATTAGGACTACTCACATCAGCAGCATTGAGAGGCATCTGACAACCCTCCCTATGGCAGGGCGTCCCCTCTGAGCAGCACCCCTCCTTCCTCTGCCTCTCAAGGGTCAACCAGGACCTGAGGAACCAGATCCTCCAAAGACAAACTGGGGTATCCAGTCTTCCCTCGTGCCCTTCCTGACCTCATCTCTTGCCCCAGGGCTGACCCTCGCCCAGCCCGTCTCATCCTCGGGACATGGTCCCCTGATGGGGAGGAGAGCCCATTCAGTGCAGACCTGACCCACAAAAGCTGCCACAGGGCTGGACTAGGAGACACCTTGGGTGAGGTGCCTGACCCAAAGTGGGAAACTAAAGGTTCTTGTGGGCACAGGCCTGGGGGTGAGCTGGAGGCTCCTGATTTCCGTCAGCCTCATGGAGCCGTGGAAAGCAACACCTCTGCTTCCATGGTCAGCAGTGGGCCAGGCTGCCAGCTGCTCGGGGTATGAGCACAGCCTGCCTATAGAGTGTGAGGAATACCCCTCTCCTGGGGCCTTGCCGGGAGCCCATATTAGGGGTGGCAGCTAACCAGGCACACCCTCTGGCTGTCCCAGTCCCCACCCTGCCTCACTGAGAGGAAAGTGAACTTTTATTATGACGACCCTTCCTTTCCCTCTGCCACCCCGCTTTCAGGAAATGTAAGAAGAGGAAACCTTTGCTCCTGTAGCAGCATCAACTGTGTTTGAAAAAAATGAAGGACGGAGGGGGTCTGTGTACTCACAAAGACACTTCCACATGCTATCAAGTAGAAGAGAGAGAAAAAAAAGACAGCTTACAGTGCAGTTTGCACAGTAAACCCATCAGTGTGAAGAGTCGAGAGAAAAGAGCTGGTGAGCTCACCACTGCAGCCTGGCCTGTTCCACTTGGGCTGGAATGGATTCCACACAATCCCTCCCATTATTATTAGCCTGTGATTCAAGGTTTAGGCAGAAGGGTGTGATTGCTGGAGGCTTGGTCATGCCCCCATGCAAGGGAGGCTGGGAACGTGAGTGCCTGGCATTTTTGCTTCAACTTAGGGCATCCCCCAAACGTAAGAAGTGGGTTCAGATGTCAAAACTGAGAGACAAATGTCCCAAGAAATTAATAGGGGTTATCTCCAGGGGGGTTGGATTCTAGGGTGGTTGGGTTTTTTAGGGGGTTTTGGTAACTTATTATGGAGAATTTCAAATATATACAAATGTAGAATATTAAAAGGAACTTTCATCTCTAGCTTCAGTTATCAGCTCATGGGCAATTTTGTTTTCATTTATACCTCTCCATTTCCTTACCTCCACCTCATCAGAAGTAACACCAGTCATCATATCATATGCCCATACTTAAATATCTTAGTACTTATCCCTGGAAGATAAACACTGTATTTTTAATATATAACTCAAATGCCATTATCACACTTTAAAACTTTCAAGAGAGAGAGTTCTTTTACTCTCTACTTCGTGCATTTATTACTTTAATTATCAGGAAAAGAAGAAACTATTCCCATTTTTAATTTGTTCTCAAAAACATTAACCCCTAGTTGAGCATGCCTTAAAATCCTAGTACTGAGGAAAAAGGCATGTCAAGGGCCTCAAGAAGAAAAAGGGTGAACAAAAGGAGCAGGGGAAGGGGCATTGAACTGTATCAGTTCAATTCAGAACTCTGAGAAACCACCAGCAACCATCCCAGGCCTTCTACTGATAACAGGAGCAGAGAGCCAGAGATCCAGATCCAGAGAGCCAACTCTCAGCCCCAAATTCTTGCCAGGGTTTGGACAGATGAGCAAGGACAAGGCTTTCCAGCAGCAGAATGTGCCAAGGTGGGTGCCCACCACAGAGCTCCTATGGGCAGATGGCATGGGCAGGATCAGACTACAGAAGGCTATGCACATCTGGACTGGACCTACAGGCAATCAGGAGTCACACTAGGTTCCTGAGCAGGGAAGCCACAGGATAAAGTGCAACAGTGATACTTAGTAGAGCTTAGGATGCACAGTGAGCTGTAAGGGAGCCTAGCTAGCAAGCTGCTGCAGTTGTCCAGCGGTGAGAAAACAGATCTGGCTGGAGGTGATGGGGGATGAATTAGGTACGAGACGTACTGCAAAGAGAAAAGTGTGGGGTACTCCAACCAGCTCCCGATTACCAACACATCAACACATCAGATGAGTGGTTGATTCGGGCCCTGTTCTCTGACTCTAAGCCATTAACCAGCTCGAGCTAATTCTGTGGAGAAGGCACTGGCGCCCCACTCCAGTACTCTTTTGCCTGGAAAATCCCATGGACGGAGGAGCCTGGTAGGCTACAGTCCATGGGGTTGCGAAGAGTTGGACACGACTGAGCGACTTCACTCTCACTTTTCACTTTCATGCACTGGAGAAGGAAATGGCAACCCACTCCAGTGTTCTTGCCTGGAGAATCCCAGGGACGGGGAGCCTGGTGGGCTGCCGTCTATGGGGTCGCACAGAGTCGGACACGACTGAGCGACTTCACTCTCACTTTTCACTTTCATGCATTGGAGAAGGAAATGACAGCCAACTCCAGTGTTCTTGCCTGGAGAATCCCAGGGATGGCGGAGCCTGGTGGGCTGCCGTCTATGGGGTCGCATAGAGTCGGACACGACTGAAGCGACTTAGCAGCAGCAGCAGCAACTGCTGCTAATTTTGAAGCAAAGGAGAATTTAGTGCAAGTCCACGGGGGATGGAGGGCTCACAAAATGGACAAGAGACCAGAGAGCCCAGACTTGGGGAAATCAGGAATTGAGGGCTCTAGTCAGCCAGAAGGTCACGGCCAGGACGCCAAAGCTGCAGTCATCTCTCCTGCAGCTGCTTCCTTAAATGACTTCTAACCACCTGCTGCCCTCAGCTCACTCACTCAGGATCTGAAGTCCTGGGCGAGAACATCTGATTGACCAGGCAGAGGCGATGTTCCTGTCAAGACTGGGCTGGGGTAGGGGTAGAGCTGGAAGGAGGGCCCCCGCGGCTCTCTTTGAGGGAAGTAGGGATGAGGCAATCTCCAAAAAGGGGGGTCAGACTGCTCTTAGGATGGGGCGATGGACATCCCCAAAATGACAACTAGATTCCACTTGCTCCATGTTTCCATCCCACTGACTGCAGTTTGCTGAGACCTCTGACCGCCAGATGCCAGAGGCCTCTCCTGATACGGCTTTCCAAGGTGACTGCCCAGAAGGGCTTGCTAGGGATCTCTGAGCTCCAGGACCTTCCAGCTGGATCTGATGTTACTGCCCATGAGAGGGAGAGACTGCCATGGGTGGGTGAGTGACTGGTGGGCTGACCCCCGAGCTTCCAGGACTCCTCAGGATGGTCCCTACCTCCTTGGGTCCCTCTCTCCCCCAGCTGACCTTCATAGAGCCCCCGAGTGAGCCTTCCAGCACCCTCAAGATGAAGCATGAGGTCCTTCGGGTGGGCACAAGGCCCTTTATAAGCGGACCCTGGCTGCCCAACCTCCCAGTCTCTCTGTGCACCCTTGCTGCTTCTGGTTCCTATGCCCGAAAGACCTCTGTCCCCCACCCAGTGGCCCACTCATCTGGCTGCAGCTGGCCAACTCCTCTTCAGCCTGCAGAACCCCTTCCTCATCTTCCCCAGGATTCTTAGGCACGCCTCCTTTCATTCCATCACATTGGTACATCTCAATCAAAGCATTTCCCCTTCAGGCATATCACATCTTGTGATATTAACTTGCAATACTTTCCTCCTTTCAGAATGAAACAGGACATAAAACAGAAATCCCCTTTAACTACCACCTGTGGCACCCGATGCATCATGTATACTTTCATATACGTAAATGGCACATAAGCAGCGCCTGGTACCAGTCTTGGCAGAGTTGACTTCATTCTCATTTATATAACGGTCATCACGCTCTAGGCTGTGTTCCATGCCTTCATTTCTCCTGCTCAGCATCATCACAGTCAGCAGACTGTGTTGCGTAACATTCAACAAGTGACTATTGTAATGGACCTAATCACGCCTCTAACATTAGATATTTAGTTTAGTTCCTTCTTTCAGTACTTGAAATAACATTGGTTATAGAGCATCTTATGCATTTAAGGTTATATACTGAGAGAGGTGTTTCACAAGGCCATGTACTGGGTCGAAGGGCATGTGCTTGCTCAGTTCTTAGATCTATTGCTAAATCAGTGCCCTCTCAGACAGCCAGTCTCCCTTCTCCAGGCAGTGGGTTAGTAAGAACACTTGTGCTGCAACAACACTTTTTTTTCTAATCCTGGACGTGATACATTTTTGAAGTCAGCTAATTTGATAGATGGAAAAGTATGTCTTCTTTTAAATGTGCATTTATTTGATTATCATATCTTTTTTGATTATTTAATAATAATTGTGCTTTTATTTCT
This sequence comes from Odocoileus virginianus, assembly GCF_023699985.2. Classification (NCBI taxonomy): domain Eukaryota; kingdom Metazoa; phylum Chordata; class Mammalia; order Artiodactyla; family Cervidae; genus Odocoileus; species Odocoileus virginianus. The sequence continues at coordinate 29,902,651 of NC_069689.1, forward strand.
TCTAATAAAATGGAGTAGCCCTCATAGTCAACAAAAGAGCCCAAAATGCAGCACTTGGATGCAATCTCAAAAATGGCAGAATGATCTCTATTCATTTCCAAGGCAAACCATTCAGTATAAAACAAACAAACAAAAACCATTCAGTATCACAGTAATCCAAGTCTATGCCCCAACCAGTAATGTTGAAGAAGCTGAAGCTGAACAGTTCTATGAAGACCTACAAGACTTTCTAGCATTAACACCCCCAAAAAATGTCCTTTTCATCATAGGGGACTGGAATGCAAAAGTACAAAGTCAAGAGATACCTGGAGTAACAGGCAAATTTGGCCTTGGAGTACAAAATGAAGCAGGGCAAAGGCTAACAGAGTTCTGCCAAGAGAACACACTGATCATAGCAAACACCCTCTTCCTACAACACAAGAGAAGGTTCTACACATGGACACCACCAGGTGGTCAATACCAAAATCAGATTGATTATATTTTTTGCAGCCAAATATGAAGAAACTCTATACAGTCAGCAAAAACAAGACCGGGAGCTGACATGAACCTCTTATTACCAAATTCAGACTTAAATTGAAGAAAGTAGGGAAAACCACTAGACCATTCAAGTATGACCTAAATCAAATCCCTTACAATTATATAGTGGAAGTGACAAATAGATTCAGGGCATTAGATCTGATAGACAGAGTGCCTGAAGAACTAGGGATGGAGGTTTGTGACATTATACAGGAGGCAGTGATCAAGACCATCCCCAAGAAAAAGAAATGCAAAAAGGGAAAATGGTTGTCTGAGGAGGCCTTACAAATAGCTGAGAAAAGAAGAGAAGTGAAAGGCAAAGGAGAAAAAGAAAGATATACCCATTTGAATGCAGAGTTTCAAAGAATAGCAAGGAGAGATAAGAAAGCCTTCCTCAGTAATCAATACAAAGTATTAGAGGAAAACAATAGAATGGGAAAGACTAGAGATCTCTTCAAGAAAATTAGAGATACCAAGGGAACATTTCATACAAAGATGGGCACAATAAAGGACAGAAATGGTATGGACCTAACAGAAGCAGAAGATATTAAGAAGAGGTGGCAAGAATACACAGAAGAACTATACAAAAAAGATACTCATGACCCAGATAACCATGATGGTGTGATCACTGGACTAGAGCCAGACATCCTGGAAAGTGAAGTCAAGTGGGTCTTAGGAAGCATCACTAAGAACAAAGCTAGTGGAAGTTATGGAATTCCAGTTGAGCTATTTCATATCCTAAAATATGATGCTGTGAAAGTGCTGCACTCAATATGCCAGCAAATCTGGAAAACTCAGCAGTGGCCACAGGACTGGAAAAGGTCAGTTTTCATTCCAATCCCAAAGAAGGGCAATGCCAAAGAATGCTCAAACTACTGCACAATTGCACTCATCTCACACGCTAGCAAAGTAATGCTCAAAATTCTCTAAGCCAGGCTTCAACAGTATATGAACCGTGGACTTCCAGTTGTTGAAGCTGGATTTAGAAAAGGGATCAAATTGCCAATATCCGTTAGATGAAAAAAGCAAGAGAATTCCAGAAAAACATCTACTTCTGCTTATTGATTACACCAAAGCTACGTTATCTAGATCATAACAAACTGTGGAATATTCTTAAAGAGGTGGGAATACCAGACCACCTGACCTCCCTCCTGAGAAATCTGTATGCAGGTCAAGAAGTAAGTTAGAACTAGACATCAAACAACAGCCTGGTTCCAAACAGGAAAAGGAGCACGTCAAGGCTGTATATTGTGACCCTGCTTATTTAACTTATATACAGAGTAAATCATGAGAAATGCCCAGTCTGGATGAAGCACAAGCTGGAATCAAGATTGCCGGGAGAAATATCAATAACCTCAGATATGCAAATGACACCACCCTTACGGCAGAAAGTGAAGAGGAACTGAAGAGCATCTTGATAAAAGTGAAAGAGGAGAGTGAAAAAGTTGGCTTAAAACTCGACATTCAAAAAACTAAGATCATGGCATCCGGTCGCTTCACTTCATGGCAAATAGAGGGGGAAACAATAGAAACAGTGAGAGACTTTATTTTGGGGGGGCTCCAAATTCACTGCAGATGGTGATTGAAGCCATGAAATTAAAAGACGCTTGCTCCTTGGAAGAAAAGCTATGACCAACCAATCTAGACAACCTATTAAAAAGCAGAGACATTACTTTGCTAACAAAGGTCTGTCTAGTCAAAGCTATGGTTTTTCCAGTAGTCATGTATGGATATGAGAGTTGGACTATAAAGAAAGCTGACCACTCAAGAATTGATGCTTTTGAACCGTGGTGTTGGAGAAGACTCTTGAGAGTCCCTTGGACTGCAAGGAGATCCAACCAGTCAGTCCTCAAGGAAATCAGTCCTGAATATTCATTGGAAGAACTGATGCTGAAGCTGAAAGTCCAATACTTCGACCAACTGATGTGAAGAACTGACTCATTGGAAAAGACCCTGATGCTAGGAAAGATTGAAGGCAGGAGAAGAAGGGAGTGAGAGAGGATGAGATGGTTGGACAGCATCACTGACTCAATGGACACGAGTTTGAGCAAGATCCAGGAGTTGGTGATGGACAGGGAAGCCTGGCCTGCTGCAGTCCATGGGGTGCAAAGAGTCAGACACGACTGAGCAACTGATCTAAACTCTGCTTTTATTTGTGATTTGTCTACTTGTATCTTTTATTTATATTGAAGTAATACTGCTTTTTCTTTCCTACTTATTGATACTGTAAGAATTTTAATACTTTGTCACTTTATCAACATCCTTTACCAGGCTTTATTTAAATTCTTAAAGACTTTATAATTGCAGCATCAGACTTAGTTGAAATGTTCATTTCAGGCATACCACATATACTCTCAAGCTGGTTTCGAAGCAGAGTGTCACATTACTTCTGTGATGTTCCTGGGAAGGGATTTTTTTCATTTTTCATTATATTTCAGTGGAATGCAGAGGACATCAGCCTTTGCTTGGAGGTGTATTTCCCTCATTGCCACAGGAAATGGTCTTTACTCTGCTCAGTGTGGCTTAAAATATTTTTTAAATCAACTCTATTAATCTTTTCTTGCATGATCATTTCCCTTTTAGACTTAGATAGTCTTTTCACTTCCAACAATTATATTATTTTCTACTGTTTTCCTTTAGATTTCATAGTGGTGGTGGGGGTGTTTGTTTTTTTCATATCTGACTCCAATACATCTGGAATGTATTTGGGTGGCTTGGGCCTAAGAACAGTTTGGAAATAAACAACAGGAACTACATATATATACTCCCTGACCCACTTTAGAGGTAAGTGGGTCAGGGAGTATAAATTTCTTACCTTCAAGGAAATCATCTAAAATAAAAGACCTGCAAACATGTTTAGAACGGTACTATTTATCATAGCAACAGTGTAGAAAGCCTAGATAGATGTCCACCTGCAGAGGAAGAGTTAAGCAAACTGTGATATGGAATAGGAAAAAGAAAGGTATGATGAATTTTTAAAAGAAAACAAAATGTACCTATCCTGTGTTTACACTTACAATATATCATGCAGGAATATGACCACAGCCAGGGAAAAAACACAAGTGACCTGATTCACAAGGGCTGTGAATCACTGGCTGCTTTGCTGGGTGGGTGAGTGGTCCTGGCTGTGTGTACCTTCTTTGAAAGGTGTTCAGAAAGGAGCTCTGGAGATAGGAAGGTTGCCCCTGGGTGAATAATTTTCCTTTTATATTTAAATTATATTCATATCAGCAAAAGATTATTTATTATTGAAGTGTAGCTGATCTATAATATTGTGTTCATTCCAGGTACACAGCAAAGTGATTCAGTTACACACACACACACACACACATATATATATATACACTCTTTTTCAGATTCTCTTCCATTATAGGTTATTATAAAATATTGAAGATAGTTTTCTGTGCTACAGAGTAAACCCTTGTTTTTTAATCTATTTTATATTTAGTAGTGTGTATCTGTTGGTCCCATACTCCTAATTTATCCCTCCCTGCTACACCCCCTGCAAAAAGAGTTATTCCATGAAAACAGTAGCCATCTGACATTTGCAATGGAAATGTTTCAAGATCTTTGCTAATCTCCAAATCTGAACATTAGGAAACAGTCATCTTCTCACCCTGGAATCATGTCATTACCGAGAGTCCCTTTAGGTCTGGTGCTTAGTTACTCTTGCACCTTTTCCACCATCACTAGTTTTACCTCTCACATGAAGTCCTCCTCCCCCAGCCCCACAAATAAAAAAGTATTGATTTCTCCCCTCAACCCCTGTCACAACTTTACAAAAGCTATCTGTAACCAAGACCATCCCAGCCTTGTTAAGAGTCAGGTGCTCTGGTGACAGCCAGGCTCACTCACCGGTAAGTGATTCTTACTTCAGCACTGGCCTGGAGGCACGAGTCTAATGTCATCCTTGCAAAGTCACAACGCCAACATCAGGTCCGCTCTCAAAGAGTTGAGCCTAAAAATGTCAAATCCATAACTATTACTCATCTGCTGGAATAAGAAGGAAGTGGTGGCAAGCTATTCCAGCATGGTGGGTAGACTGTGCCCTCCCAGGAAGCCCATCTCCTAGAATCTGTCCCCTCGTGTGGCACCTTCCACATCCTCTCTGGCCTTAACCAGGTGCCTGATGATGGCCAACAAGCCCAAGGAAGCAGGATAAGAGAGCGGCCTTTATCAGTGGTGGTGCTTTAGATCTGTTCTCTGGGAAGGTGTCCCTCTTAGGACCCAGCTGTCATGCTTTTAGGAAGCCCTGACTAGCCAGTGGGAGGAGGAGATAACTTCAAGAATGAGGTAGCTCAAAAAGAGGAACAGAGGTGCCCAGCTGAACTCCCGGCTGAAGGAGACACCTGAGGAAAACTATATGGCACAGAAGAACCCCCCCGCCAACCCATAGGATCTTGAGGAATCAAGGTTGCTTTCAGCCACTAAATGTTGGGGTAGTTTACATTCAGTTCAGTTCAGTTCAGTCGCTCAGTCATGTCCGACTCTTTGTGACCCCATGAATCACAGCACGCCAGGCCTTCCTGTCCATCACCAGCTCCCGGAGTTTACTCAAACTCATGCCCACCGAGTCGGTGATGCCATTCAGTCATCTCATCCTCTGTCGTCCCCTTCTCCTCCTGCTCCCAATCCCTCCCAGAATCAGGGTCTTTTCCAATGAGTCAACTCTTCGCATGAGGTGGCCAGAGTACTGGAGTTTCAGCTTCAGCATCAGTCCTTCCAATGAACACCCAGGACTGATCTCCTTTAGGATGGACTGCTTGGATCTCCTTGCAGTCCAAGGGACTCTCAAGAGTCTTCTCCAACCCCACAGTTCAAAAGCATGAATTTTTCGGCGCTCAGCTTTCTTCACAGTCCAACTCTCACATCCATACATGACCACTGGAAAAACCATAGCCTTGACTAGACTGGACCTTTGTTGGCAAAGTAATGTCTCTGCTTTTTAATATGCTGTCTAGGTACATTACATAGTAACAAATAACTGAACCACATGGAAATGTGTGCAGTGTACACTATAGGATGTTAAGACAGAAAGGACAAAAACACAGGATCGAGTCTATATAAAAATACATAAACATATCATGAGCCAAGACTAGGGGATGCTTTAAAAGTGTAGAAAACATTTGCTGCTCCCTTGGTTATTTTTAAAGTATATATATTTTTTGAAAGTGCTGTAAGGAGTTTCAAAAAGTGTGCTGTGGCTCCTGTTCTTGAGAACTTCCAGTCCTTGGGAAAAGCCAGTGCCAGGCTGCTCCTGGGAGCAATGCTTGTGACTCCCAGCCCAGAGAGGGGCAGGCCAAACGCGAGAAGTACCGGGGCCAACTAAAGGCCAGTATGGCTTCCAAGAGAAGCAACTGACATCCTCTTTTTATAGAAAGGTGGTTCTCAGTAAGGAAGAAACTACACTTGATAAATAACTATGCATGTGTGCATGTGTGCGTGTATGTGAGCAAAAAGAAATCCAGCCTTAGAAAACCCCCCAGTCCTGACTGCCCAGGGTTTACAGCAGTGCTGGGCTCAGTTCTCTGGCTCAGGGAGATTTTGGGGGACTCTCTGACAAGTCTTGAACTCTCTCAACTATTCCAGTCAGCTCCAGACCAAACCATGCTGTGGTTGCCATCCGCAAGCAGGTGATATGATGTGACATGTACAGCTGGGATGTTCTAAAGTTGACTGAACTCTCACTGGCTACAATACATCATATGTGAGGCCTGTGCAAAATTAGGAAAATTACAGCACTGGTAAGGAGGTCATGACATCTGGGAAAGTACTTTTTAAAAATAAACAGCTTAAGTAAGTTGGCAAAACAAGCTACTACAGAAACATAAAACTCTATTTCCGCTCATCTAATTTCTTGATGAATTATAGTTAACGTTCATATACCTGTTACAAAACACACTTATAAGAGTAAATGGATCATAGTAAACAAACTAGAAAACCACTGATCACGATGTCATTAAAAGATTTTTTTGGACACTTGCTTTTGATTGGGATTTCATGACCTATTTGGGCCTCCCAGTTGGCACAGTGGTAAAGAATCTGCCTGCCAGTGCAGGAGAAACAAAAGACTCGGGTTCGATCCCTGAGTCAGGAAGATCCCCTGAAGAAGGAAACAGCAACCCACTCCTGTATTCTTGCCTGGGAAATCCCATGGACAGAGGAGCCTGGTGGGCTATAGTCCATGGGGTCACAGTCAGACACAACTGAGCATGCATGTATACTCTACACACAGGCTTATGTCCTATTCCTAGGAAATTTTTCTGTTGGCACTATTGCTTCTGGTCTGAGAAATGGATCAAAGTTCAACAATCTCTGGTGTTCCAGAAAAACACGCTGGCTACCAGGCCTGAACCAACCCATGATACTCAGCTGAATCAAGTCTCTCAGCCATTCCAGACTCAACCATTTTTGAAAAGGTGAGAGCTCTCCTCCTGCCAACATAGAATCTTCTAACTGAGCCCCAGGGGCACTCAGCAAAAAGTTTAGGTGTCAGGTTCCTGGTTTAATCCCCTTAATTAGCAAGAACAACGTTGTATTTGCGAAACTTCTGGTTCCCTTTGTGAAATGGAGAAGTGCTGAGTCATCTTTCTGAGGTATTCCTGCAATGAGCTTCCTAGATTTCCCAAGACTTTTTCTATTTCATTTTTCCTAAATTAAGAAATTAGAATGAGTGGCCTAGTAAATGTCACAGAAGGTTGGAAAGCACAGGTGTTGACGGCTAGGGCTGCTTCAGGTTCAGGAAGTTCTAAGCAGGACGTGCCCTTTTTCTGGGCTGTGGGCTCCACCCACAGACATGGGAAAGATGGCCCAGACCCTGCCCTGCGAAACGTGGGGACTGGTTACACAGTGTTCCTTCCTCCAACACTGTCTCCTTCAGTGGCTGCTTTGAGTTTTAACTGGAACTTTTTGTGCCAGCTGCTCCCTGAACCGAGCCTCTGTGATCTTGATAAGGGAGGTACCTTCCCTATTTTTTCTGGCTTCCCAGGCCTGCATCTTGGCGTGGTTTCCAGCCTTATTGTTTTGCAGCCTGTTTGAATAACCAAGCTCTCTGGAGAGGGTTCCATGACAACCTTCCCCACCCCGCCTACAGTAGGCAGTGCCACGGATAGGGTTGGGGTGGCTGGATGCAGTCCTCATGCTGACCTCTCAATTCTGACCTTTCACCTCAGAGGCCCGCTGGGCAACGATGGGTACAGGCTGGGCAAGGACTTTTCACAGCTCAGGGGTCATGGAAAAAAACACAACAACAAAAAAAGCTTTTTGATCTTGGAGTCTGCCTTGCTTGGGCAGCCTTTGTGACTCTGCTCAGCGGGTACCTCGGTGCCCTCAAAGGCAGGGAGGCCACCATGGAAATCACTTTGGGGAGGAGTGGGCAGTAGAATGGAGTAGTTAACGGAGGCCTCCGAGCCTCGCCGCTTGCCAGCCAGGAGGCCTTGAGCACACCACTTAACTTAAAGTGGGGCTTTGGTAGTTCCAACCTGCAGGGTTGAAAGAAGCAATTAAAAAATGCAGGATCCATAAGCTCTCAATAATACAACCACTGATACTAGTCGTAGGGTAGTAGGGACAAGAGGAAGTCTTATCTGCCTTGCTTCAGAAAACAATCCCTATTAGCCCCGGCTCATCTGGCGCCCACCCTCATCCCTGTCTGGGAGGTAGAAGGCCCTGTCCCAGCTGGGACGGTCCAGGCATCGGCACCCAGTCCTTCTTTAATCCCAGTCCTTGGATTGCTGTGGCTTCTGTCCTAGGATGACTATGCAGCCAAATTCAACACGCATTGCTCAGGTTGGGTATGAGGCAGGCTGGAGTGTTGCCTAGGAATCGTTGCCAACGTTGTACTGTGCAGGAAGAAGGAGAACTGAAATTCTCCAGGAAATGTGGACTGACCCAGGTGAAGGTTAGAGTTTACAGTCTACTTTGGGAGATCCTGAGAAACAGGATTTCAGAAAAGGGATGTACTCCCACAAGGCTCGTCAGGAAGGGCTTCAGGAGGCAGCGTCTATTTTCTTTAATGTGCCAGGGTCCTCTCTCCCCAGCTTCTGAGCAGCAACTTTTCAACAAAGCTCCTTTGACCTGAGCCTGTGGGCCTTCAGCAAGAGGTTTAGAAATACTGCTTAGAAAACAGCTCAGTGCCAGAGAGCTGGGTTGGGTGCAAGAGTGCTGCTGGGTGCTGGAAGTCCTCGTTTCCAGAACGATTCTGCAATCCAGGTCCCTTCCTTGTCTACAATATAAGGTGATTAGGGAGGTGGGCGGAAGCCTATCAACCTCTCCTCCTGCTTGCAAAGTCTAGTCCCTGCCCCCACCTGTCAAGCCATACATCTGGGCACCTGGGGGAGAAGCCCCAGCAGGACAGAGCTGACTCATATATTACCGTAACAGGGTGCGTTTGATATTGCTTTCTGGACCTGGAAAAAGACCAGAGTGCCAAGGAGGGACCGGCCTATGAGCGTTTCCTGTTTCTTTTTGAGCGGACAGGTCGGCGGTCAGCATCCTGGGTGCAGCCCCTGCCAAAAAGGACCGTGTTCCCTGGAGCGCTGGGCGTGGCCTCCCCGCGGCTGGTCTCGGGCTGACGCGGGAGCCGGGCGGCCGCGTCCCCGCCCTTGTGTCTGCAGAGCGGGTCGGGAACGGGTCGTTCTCAGCCGGGACGCTCCTGGAGGTCACGTGCGCCCTGCGGCCCGCAGCACAGGCCCTGACCGAGCGGAGGTCTCCGTCCGACCCGTGGATGGCCCGACCGACCCGTGCCTCCCGAGGCTCCACACCCTGGAGGACTGCGCTCGGCACATCCATCTGTCAGTTTCCTGCGGGACCTCCCCCAGGAAGCAACCCGGCTTCCAGTCGCCAGGCCCATCAGTTCCATTAAGCCCAAAAAGCTGGGATCTCCTGGGCTCCGGGCCCGTCAGAACGGAGGGTGGAGTTAGTGGAGGTCGCTTTGACTTGATACAGTGGGCATGAGGGCTGGATGAGAGGAGAGGGTGGGGATAACTGTTGTGCACATCAGAGATGTAACAGACAGCAACCAGCCCTCACCTGCAGCGTGGGTAATTGGAGAGCTTAATAAAGGGGCTGTATTAAGCAACTCCTGCAGCTCAACTCCAGAAAAATAAATGACCCAATCAAAAAATGGGCCAAAGAACTCAACAGACATTTCTCCAAGGAAGACATACAGATGGCTAACAAACACATGAAAAGATGCTCAACATCACTCATTATCAGAGAAATGCAAATCAAAACCACAATGAGGTACCATTACACGCCAGTCAGGATGGCTGCTATCCAAAAGTCTACAAGCAATAAATGCTGGAGAGGGTGTGGAGAAAAGGGAACCCTCTTACACTGTTGGTGGGAATGCAAATTAGTACAGCCACTATGGAAAACAATGTGGAGATTTCTTAAAAAGCTGGAAATAGAACTGCCATATGACCCAGCAATCCCACTTCTGGGCATACACACCAAGGAAACCAGATCTGAAAGAGACACGTGCACCCCAATGTTCATCGCAGCACTGTTTATAATAGCCAGGACATGGAAGCAACCTAGATGCCCATCAGCAGACAAATGGATGAGGAAGCTGTGGTACATATACACCATGGAATATTACTCAGCCATTAAAAAGAATTCATTTGAATCAGTTCTAATGAGATGGATGAAACTGGAGCCCATTATACAGAGTGAAGTAAGCCAGAAAGATAAAGACCATTACAGTATACTAACACATATATATGGAATTTAGAAAGATGGTAACGATAACCCTATATGCAAAACAGAAAAAGAGACTCAGATGTATAGAACAGACTTGTGGACTCTGGGAGAAGGCGAGGGTGGGATGTTTCAAGAGAACAGCATCGAAACATGTATATTATCTAGGGTGAAACAGATCACCAGCCCAGGTTGGGTGCATGAGACAAGTGCTTGGGCCTGGTGCACTAGGAAGACCCAGAGGGATCGGGTGGAGAGGGAGGTGGGAGGGGGGACCGGGATGGGGAATACATGTAAATCCATGGCTAATTCATTTCAATGTATGACAAGAACCACTGCAATGATGTAAAGTAATTAGCCTCCAACTAATAAAAATAAATGGAAAAATAAAAATAAATAAATAAAATAAAATAAATAAATAAAGGGGCTGTATTAGAGGTGGGTCAGATGGTAAAGAATCCGCTTGCAATGCAGGAGACCTAGGTTCGATCCCTGGGTTGGGAAGATCCCCTGGAGAAGGAAACAGCAACCCACTCCAGTATTCTTGCCTGGAGAATTCCCATGGATAGAGGAGCCTGGCAGGCTACAGTCCATGGGGTTGCAATGAGTCAGACACGACTGAGCGACTAACACTTACAAAGATGAGGATCATGGCCCAGGCCTTGCAGCAGCCTCCGTGTTTCCTGAGGCCTGGCCTGGCAGGAGTCCAGGCAGCCTGGTGGGACCTGAGTCCAGAGAGCCTGCAGCTGGGTAAGGGGATAGGCCAGCCTCACTGGCTCCTGCTGTGTATCTCCGCTGTGTGCCCCCAGCCTGAGCCCAGCCTAGTCCTCTACAGAGAAGGGCGGACTGGTGAGAGGAGGCCCAGGGACAAATGTCCAGCACTGCAGTGTAGAGATAACTGTTACAAAGAGCTACATCCAGATGCAGTCAGTTACCCTAATAGCACAGAGAACTATAGCCAATATCTTGTAATAACCTATAACAGAAAACACTTTCAAAAATAATATGTGTGTATGTATAATGGGCTCATCTTGCTGTGCACCTGAAACACTATAATAGTCAGCTATACTTCAATAATATATATATTAAAAGTAATTAATTTTTAAAAAAGTTACCCTAAAACACCGGGCCTCATGCTGGGCTGGGTTTGTGTTCTCCAGCCATTCAGTGATGCCACAGTCCTGAGGGCAGTGCTGTCTGCAGCTGGCACATGCCAGGTTTTCTGTCCAGAAAAGCCCTAGATCACGTGTCCCTTTTCCGGGTCAGACTTATGCAGAGTCTGAGCTGATGGAAAATACCTGTGACTGCAAATAGCTGAAAAATGAAAACCCCTGTACTTCTTATCCCAACAACATAAAATGCTAAAAGGAATTTTGCTTTTACAAAATCCAGTAAACCACCCTCCATTGTACCTGCCAAACAAAAGCGCACCTTCGTAAGCAGGGGGATGACAAAACAGGTTACGGACACTTGTTTTCATGTTCACGGCACAGATGGAGGGACCAGTCTCATTTTCTGCCCACAGGAGTCAATAGTCCGAAAAGAGTTGTGGGAAAGCCACATTTATTGGCTACTTTCTAGCTGTGTAACCTCTGACATGTGTCTTAACCTCTCTCTGCCTCTGTCCTTTTATCTGTAAAAGGGAATCAGATTTGCCTTCTAGGGTTTTATGAGGATTCAATGAGTCCATCTCTGGAAAGCATGTGAAGTCTGGGACATTGTAACATGTCTGGGACATTGTAACATGGTCACACTACCATGAGCACACACTATGATCATGTGTCGGCCCAGAGGTGGTGCAGTTTCCCACCCTGTTCCCCTCCCCAGGAGACCACAGCTTCTAGGCTTTCTCAACACCCAGAGCAGACCAGGGATTTAGTGGAGACATGGGTCTCCTGGCTTGTGTTCCCTGGGAAGAGATGTGCCCAGAAACTCTCTCTGAGCCCTGCATCTTCTAGCCAGTGTGCCAGGCACCTGCTTCTGTGTATGCTTGGTCATAAAAAGTGGCTCTGAATTGGGATTCAGAAGACAGAGCAACAGTTGAGTGACCTTAATCTCTGGACCTCAGGGTTCCTATCTGTAAAGTAGAGATAATAATTGTCTTCCCCACGTACTCACATGCAGGCTGGTTATAAAGATCACATGTGGAATAACTACCTTTTCCCAGATGTAGCCATCGTGCCTCCAATTCCAATTACATTCTTGGTTTAAAAATTATTTGGCTGCACTGGGTCTTAGTTTTGGCATGCAGGATCTTTAGTTTTGGCATGCAGGCTCTTAGCTGTGGCATGTGGGATCTAGTTCCCTGACCAAGGATCAAATCTGGGACCCCTACATTAGGAGTATTTGAGTCTTAGCCACTAGACCACCAGGGAAGTCCCCAAACTGCATTCTAATGCTCAACTGGGGATAAAATGGATTAAAATAAACCAACCTCAATGGGTGTGAAAGGGCCTTAGAGTTGCTCCTTTGCCACGTGGAGTCGTGGGCTATTCCCACTGCCAGGCTGCTGCAGGGAGGGGCCACTAGTCCAAGAGAACCCTTGCTGGGGATAGGGGTGAAGGGAGATGTCACATCTCAGCTGGTTCCCAGCTTCCAGGAGGAAGCAAGGATTCTACCCCATCCAGCCCAGCGTTGGTCTGGGGGTGGGATAAGAAGAAGGGTCCCCGGAAGAAGTGACGCTGGCACTGGGGCCCCATACGGCTCAGAGGGAGCGGGTGAGGTGAGTGGATGTGAAGCAACCAGTTCCTTTTACAAGCAAAGCTTCTAGTTGCAGCTGCATGTAGGGGAAAGTGCCAGGGGGAGGAAAGGGGCCCTGTGAACAGAGCACCCTTCAGTGGGGGAGATAAAAATAGAATAGAGCTCTCCTCACCCCCACCCCTGCTGAGGAATGTACATGAAACGCCACCCTCAAAGCAACTACACAAATGACCAAATGACTTGATGAAATGAGATACCCTGCGTAGCAGGTGCACAATGAATCTGCATCCCTTACACACCCCCTTACACATGTATATGCACATACACAACTGCTTTCAGCTTCCCCACCAGACTTTCTGCAAATGCCAAGCACCCACTGTGTGCTGGGCACTGCGCAAGTTTCAAGGGACCAGGCACAAGAGCTGGCCTCGGCCTCTGGGAACCCCAAGGCTGCTGGTTAAGACCACCCTGAGCCCAGGAGGATGAGATGGCTGGATGGCATCACCGACTCAATGGACACGAGTTTGAGTAAACCCCAGGAGTTGGTGATGGACAGGGAGGCCTGGTGTGCTGCGGTTCATGGGGTCGCAAAGAGTCGGACACAGCTGAGCGACTGAACTGAACTGAGCCCGGGAGAGAATTGGGACCCTGACCGGGGCCCTGGAGACACGCTCCAGACCCAGGGGTGCTGGTGGATGGGCCTTCAGGCTGAAGGAAGAACAGACACACCACGAGGGGGAGGGAGCTTCAAGGTGGCAGTGGAGAGCAGGTTAGGAGGAGGGAGGGTCCTGGGCAGTGTTTTCTTGTTACACATCTACTTGATCTATTCCTTTGATACCTCCTGGAGAGGCGTACCTGGGCTGCCCACCCTGCAGGTATCCCCATAACTGGCACTCGGTAACCCCAGCATGGGGCCCCTGTCATGGACTGGGGGGGTGGGGGCAGTGCAGCCCTTGCCCCTGGTGACAGCACAGGTGGGCTGGAAGAGTCCATAAGACAGTCCTGCCCTCTGGGTGCCAGGGGAACATTCTAACCCATCAGAGTCCTCATGCGCTGAAGGTTCTCCCAGAGGTGGCTCCCAGGACTAACTCCAGACACAGGGCCTGGGGTGCCACCCATCACTTCTTTCCTCCTGTTCTCTGGTCACCCTTCTCTTCCAGCTTTTGGGGGCAGGGAGCCAGTCCCCCCAACTCCAGAGTTCTCTGCAGGATGGCCCTGAGGGGTCAGATGGGAGTGGACAAGCGGAGGATGATAAGAACCCTCCTCAGTGGTCCGCCCCTTGCAGAGGCCACCCCCTCACACTGCCCAGAAGAATCAACTCCTCCATGATGCTGGAAGCTTCTGTCTCCTCCTCTAGTCACATATTTGCATGAAGAATTGGGAGCCTGGATAGAGGGGAGGGGCAGCTCTGAAAGTTGAACCCTGGAGGTTGGGGCCAATCTGAAATTTGCCTCAGAGAATAACGGCCATGCATTAGCCCGACACCACATGCCCGACACTGTGCCGGGCCCTTTGCATACAGTATCTAATCCTCACCACAGCTTATGAGGCAGGCATTCTAGACCCACTCGACAGATGAGAAAACTGAGGTACAGCAAGTTTAATTTAGTTGCCCAGAGTCACTCAACCACCTGCGGGGAGTGGCCTCTGGTTCTACTGGCACTGTCCTTTCTGACCGAGGGCCCCTTGGCAAGCTCCCAGGGCCTGTGTAGATTGCGGGTGAATGACTGAGGCTGGACTGGGATCTGCCACCCCAGGAACTGTGTGTGGAAGGCTGATTTGGGGAACGTGACAGCTGTCACAGATGGGCTGGGGCTATGGGTGTCCCCGCCAGCAGGGCTCAATGGAAGGGGTTTGCACAGGCCGTCTCACTCCCGTGGTCACCAGGACTAACCTGAAGTTAGTGGGGGTCCCCAAGCCTGAGCTTCCAGCGTGGGTGAAGGCTACTTCCCAGTTGATGCACTTGGAAAAGCCCCTGCCTCTACCATGGCCACAGAGTGCTGCGTAATTTCCTCTCTGGGTCAGTCTGCCACCAAGAGCTATGACAGGGCCATGAGTCAGGCTCAGCTTGTCACTGACAAGCCACCAGCTGCCTGGCTTCCAGCCGACTCGGTGGATATAAGTGGATGCCCTGCCTCCCCCCACCTCTGCCCCATCCTGCAAGGATGGTCAGACAGACATCCACTGGGGTCACACCAGACCCAGGGCATGTCAGGAGCTGGAAGCAGTTCTGGGCTGTGGCTGGCATGACTGTGACTGAGGCAGACCATCACCACGTCAGCCATGAGCTTCCAGGGTCAGGAATCGAGGTGCTCCCAGCCAGCTGTTTGAACTGATTGCCCCACTCAGCTCCCTCATAAGAACATTCTTCACCTTCCCCTCAAGTTCAGAAGTCCCACAGAGGAATTTGGGTTTCCCAGGTGGCACTAGTGGTAAAGAACCTGTCTGCCAATGCAGGAGACAAGAGATGTGGGTTCGATCCCTGGGTCAGGAAAATCCCCTGGAGGAGGGCATGGTCACCCACTCCAATATTCTTGCCTGGAGAATTCCATGGACAGAGGAGCCTGGTGGGCTACAGTCCATAGGGTCGCAAAAAGTCAGACATGACTGAGCGACTTGGCACACACAGAGGCATTTACTCCTCTCAGAAAAAGGCACTTAACCTAGGTAGGTTAAAAAAAAATTAGTGGTTACTTCAGCTGCCTTCAAGGAATTCACCATGTACAGAGAAGGCCTTGAAACTCAACAACTGGCTTTTAGAAAACCAGAAGGCTAATCTTTGGATCCCTTATTCTGTATTGACAGTGGGTCCCCCTTTGGGATGGGCAGGCACAGGCTGGGGTGCCAGTCATCCTTCTGGGCAATTTGACGCCACGTGCTCTGTGTCACCAAGACTGTGATTCAGCCGCACACTTGCCAAGGCTCGTTCGTATTCACAGAGGGGCGAAACTGCTCTGTAGGCACTTTTCAAAGCAAGGGCTCTCCACCTCCTGGAGGAAAAGCCAGGATACACCAGAGATGGGCCTTTCCAGCCGCCCAGGGGAGGGGCTGTCAGAGCCAAGACCGGGCGGTGTTCAGCTCTGTGTCTGTTAGATGACTAAAGGAATAACAGAAAAACCATGAAGCAAAGCTGATGTAAACCCTAAAGCCCATACTTTCCCGTGTAGGTGCTCCCTGCTCTCTTGCTTCTGAGCACAAAGGAGTGAGGCTAGTGGGGTCCTCGTGAGGAAGCCTGGACCTCCACAGAGGTCGGCCGGGGACAAAGAGGCCCGGGCACCCCAGGGGCTTGCCGTCCCTCAGCCTCTCTGCACAAGGTAAGGGGTGGCCTGGCACCACCCTTTGAGGGAATGAGATCACTCTGTATCTGGGCTATTGCTGGAATTATCAAATTTGTGTTGGCTGAGACCCCTCAAAAGATTTTGGGGTTTTTGTTTTGTTTTCTTTTCTTTTCTTTTCACTGTGCTCCGTACAAACAAAAGCCAGCTTGCTGACAGGTGCGGAGGGTCCAGGCTAGATGAGCACAGTCCAGCTGCCCCGATGAGAGGGCAGGCAGCTCCCCACCCTGCGGGCTCCACAGCGCCATGGCATCCTCCCCACCTTCAGCTGGGTCTGTGGGTTGGACAGCAGCTGCCAACACGGTTCTCTGCCCCTTCAGAGAGAGGGCCCAGGCATCATGGCTTGGGATGGCTTTTTTTTTTTCTCTCTTTCCTTTTCCTTTCCCTTTTCTCTTTTTGCCTTCTCTTTACTTAATCTATGTGTCAACCTGGCTGGTGGAGACCAGAAGCCAGAGAGGGTGTGGTCCTGAACAGAGGCACCCTGTGGGGGTGAGGGCTCAGCAGGGAGGCCTGGGTGAGGAGTGGCTCCCAGACCGGCCCACAAGGCAGGCAGACCCTGCTTGTCTCCCTGACACTCGGTTCCCCAGGATCCAGCTAGGAGATACCTATAGGGAGATACCTATAGGAGGGAACAGAGGCAGGGGGAGACACCAACATCAACGGTGTATGAGACTGATTACATTCATGGCTAAAGCACCAGAGTCTGTTGGATCAGAAATACAGAAGGTGTTGGAGCCCAGCTGGATAATTCAAGCTTGCTCCTGTGCTGGGGGTCAGGGCGTCCCCATGGTGGGATTTTTTACTCGCTGGGACCTTCCACAGAAGTGTGTTTTGACCATTCTCTGAACCATAAACAAAAACTCTCATGGTAAACAGCTTTCAAAGACAGTTATCTCTAAAAGGAAATTGGGACTTTATTTTCCCACAAGAAGTTCAAGGAATTGTGATTACTCAGAACTCCCTCTCGACATTCTTGTGAACATTTGAGAAATTCCCAGCGCCTCCTGTTGCCCCAAGAGCGGGAAGCCAGGGATGCACCGACTCACACACAGCCACGCAAGTGCTTTTGGGCTCATAGCAACTGCATAAACCATTGCATAACTGCAACTGTGTGTTTACTTTGATAATGAGAGGAAATGCAAATAAAGAAGTAATGACTTTGGGTAAAATTATGCCTAGAAAATGACTTTCTATTCTCTGTCTCTCCTGTCCCCTTAAAAGTCCTCCTCTCAGATCTCTTCTCCAGGAACTTAGCTCCCAGAGCGGTTTTCCAGGATTGCTAAGGGACATGTGACAACCTCTGTCATTAACTCCATGAGCCCTCTGCTTTGGGGCTCAAAGTTTCCCTCAGGCCCAGAGATGGATGCAGGGACTCTCCAGGCTAGAAGAGCCTCTGGCCAGCAGCCAACTTCCAATGCAAAGTGCAACTCCAGTCACGAAAAAGACCTGGGAAGTCTTGCCAAGTGCTGAAGACTCTGCCAGAAAAGAAGAAAGGGCCTGCATAAGCCTGCCCCCATCTCCTCATGGAGAGAGCCAGCTCAACTTGTTCACCTACAACCATGGAGGGTGAGCACGTGGGAGCTGGATGTGTCCGGGGGAGTCTGATAAGGGGGCTGCCAAAAGCCTAAAGAGGGTATCTGCTCACATGTCGGCTGCAGCAAGCAGGAGGGAACAGCCCCTGGACAGCAGAGAATTCCAAAAAATAAGGCTTTCCAGGATTTTCTGCCTAGGTGAGCATTATAGGCAGGTAGGCATATGCCTCAATTTCTTAAAAATGGTATGTTTTTAAAAAGAAGTATAGATGGAAGGAAGGAAAGAAGGGAGAGGAGGGGGATGAGGAAGGAGTGAAAAGAAGGAAGGGGGAAGGGATGGAAGAAGGAAAGAAAAGGAGAGATAAAAATTCTAGATCTGTGCAGCTTGATATGGTAGCTTCTGCTCACATGTGACTGTTGAGCACTTGACATATGGCTGATCCACACTGAGATATGCTGTAAGCTGGATTTCAAAGACTTAGTATGAAAAAAGAATGTTAAAATTTTTTTTTGATCAAGTACATACTGAAATGATATTTTGGAGACTTTGGATTAAGCAAAACTATTTTAATAATATGTTATTAAAATTAATGTCACTAATTTTCCACTCTTTTTACTGTGCCTCCTAGAACCTTTACATCCGCGGCCTGCACTCCGCGTGTACTTGCTTGGGGGCGGGAACCATCCGGCGCGCCGCGCAGCAGTGGAAAGAAGGCGGGGCCGCAGTCCCACCGCTAGTTCCCACCAAACTGTTCAGGTCTTTAGCCCCGCCCCTTTCCCCAGACCGAGAGTAACTGGCCCGGGCTTGCGCTGCCTTGATTCCTGCCTTCTCCACAGGAGATCCGAGCATCTCCCTGGAAAATCCTTTCTGTTTTAAGCCGCTAGTTTCTGACTTGCTTGACCTTTTAAAATCCTCAGCTTCATCTGAGGGCGCGCAGGGGCTTTCTTGCACTCTTGTTTGAGAAAGCCGGTAGGTGGCTGTGTGGTAGTAACGGAAACTTTGAATAGGATGTGTGAGTCGTGGGAGGGTTTGGTTAGGCCTCAGTGGGGCTGAGGAACTGGCAGACACTGTTCAAGTTTGAATCCAGGTTCAGCAGTAAATACTTAGGAGAGTTTTTAAAGTGGTACTGGAGAACATCATAGCAACATTAAGGAAACATTTCTTCCAAAAGTACCAGTTGAGTGCCCTGTCTATGCCTGAGAGTTCAGTGGGTGAGGAATACAGCAGGCTGTGTTGGACCCTGGAGGCAGGAGAAAAGGCTGCGTGTGTGATGCAAATGGAAAGGATCCAGGTGCCAACAGTCCAACTGCTCAGCTTCCCAGACCTCCAGCCCATGTGTGTACCTCGGTCATAATTACAGTAGTACATTTACACGTTTTGCTTTATACTTCTTTCTCGAAAGTGCTCATAAGCATTTTCCATGTTATTTCTCATATACGTTTAGTACTCAAGTAAGATTCCACCAAGTGACTATCACTTTGTAAACTTCAGTGGAACATTTACATAGTTTCAAGCTTTGTTCATTTGAATAAAATAGCAGCAAAATGCAATTTGCTTTCCCTCCTGTCTTTTCTCTGGGATTTATTTTCCTTGTGATTAATTTTCAGGAAAGAAAGAAACTACCATGTTCAAGGGTATGAATGTTTTTCTACTTCTTCACAGATATTGCTAAGGTGCTCTCCAAAAGGCATGTATGAACTTATATTGCTCACAGTGATGGATGTCTGTGCTGAAGTTTCTTGCAGCTTTGCCAGGATTGAAGTGTTACAGCATATATATTTATATTTTTTACAGCTTTCAAATTTGTAAATGTATATATAAATGTGTATATATATGTATTTATATTTTCAAATTTAAATGCTTAAAAATGGAAACTGAGATTTTTGAAGCTCTTATAAGCAAAATATTCATAGACAAGTAACACAAAAAATACATATTATATATATGTGTGTGTATGTGTATATATATATATATATATATATTTCCTGCCTGAAAATGCCAAGATATTGTCTTGAACATTTCTGGACTGTATATGCATTTCTATTTTTAAATTGTTCTGCACAGGGGCTTCCCTGGTGGCTCCGTGGTAAAGAATCTCCTGCCGATGCAACAGATATGGGTTTGATCCCTAATCCAGGAAGATCTCAACATGCGGCGCAACTAAGCCAGAACTACTGAGCCTGTGCTCTGGAGCCTGAGCCACAACCACCGAGCCCCATGCTGCAGCTCCTGAACCCTAGAGCCCTACTGAGCTCACGCACCCTAGAGCCTGTGCTCCACAACAAAAGAAGCCACTGCGATGAGAAGCCCGTGCACTAGGGAGGAGCCCCCGCTGGATGCAGCTAGAGAAAAGCCCACATAGCAACAAAGACTCGCATAGCCGAAAATAAATGATTCGTAAAAACTGTTCTGCACAGAAGATATGTCCCTTATCCACTTATGAATATATTCAATCATTTATTTATATCAATATGGACTTGTTTTAGACTTCAGGTTATAGTCGATACTACTTTACTGTACTCAAAATTTTCCACTTAGCCATTGGGAACTCGGTCAGTTGAGTCCTGTGCCCCTTTGCCATTTCTCTATCCATGTGTTTCTTTTGTGAGCACTTCCTTTCTCTCTGGCACTACAGGATGCTTCAGTGTCATCTTGTATATTTCCCACCTCAGTCCTGGAATCAGCATTCTCCAGGGAGCCCTGGTTCCTGTTATGGGAGAATGATTCTAGAAACCAAGATTCAGGTACTTGGTGTTGCTTATTGCTATTAGAGTGTCGTTTCCCAGGTAACAGAGCAAAGATAAAAATGTGTTTACTAGTCTATAGATAGACATCCATAACTATTTCCATATGTAACCATCTGTGTCTATATTAAGATAAACATGAATTCTTACTTTGCCTACAACTCTACTCCAGTACCACATGGATCATTCTAGTCTTGCTTATCTTTCCATTCTGATTCTGATGCATTTTAAAGGCCTCATCCCAGGGAGGGCTGATCACCCCTTTTGAAGAATTTCTTTTCTAGAAGCATGTTGTCTGTGAAGCAGGGAAGAAAAGTCACGCCTAATTTCTGTCAACAGAGAGGGGGAAATATCGTCAATTGGCAAAAAGTTTTAAATGTCCTTAAAGTTATCCGTTGAATCTGTTGCTGACGGAAACAGAGCAGTCTGTATAGTCTCCAAAGCACAAGGTCTACACAGGTGATTCTGGGTCCAAGGCCTGGCTGACTTTGCTCCCAGCGTCTCCTTCTTAGCAGAGCCCTAGTGACTCCTGACCAGAACCCACAGGAGGACCCCAAACACAACTGTCCATCTTCCAAAGTCACTGCTTCTCAGCGTCCCCCTCGACGAGGTCATGTCTCAGACCAGAGGGGCTCCCCCAGCTTGGCTCACTGACATTGGTCACCTCCAACTGCGGCTTACCAGCATGATGTCCCACAGAAAGGCTGTCCATGTCAGCCCAGCGGTGCTCAGGAAGCACCTTCTGTGCCCTCTTGGCCTGGCTCCTCACCGTCCAGGAGCTGTGACTCTCCCTTTGACACAGACATACGCACCAAGTTTCTCCCTCCCTTCTCAAGCCCTTCATGGGATACATTTGGCCATATTGGTATGGGATTCTCCATCCAAGCAGGCAGACTCCTTGTGAAACAAAGTTTATGTTTAATTACACAAGTAGTGATAATCGGAACATTTTCCATGGGTTGGCTGTGTTCAGAGCATTTTGCTTCTATGAGTTTAATCCTCATAACAAGCCATTATTAGCCCTATCTTTTTAGAAAAAAAAAAAGTAAGGCTCATTGAGATTTAGTTTTGCACCTCTTATACAGCTAATAACTAATAAAACCAGGATCTACACTAACCATGGCCACAGGTACTGCAGCTAAGCAATACATTGATGCAGCCTCATTGTCTAAAAATAAGTAAATAAAAATCCCCAAGCACAGAAATGTATAGTCTCTCTCTGTCACACCCTTCCAATTCTTCTCCTCCTCTTCCAATTCTTTTCCTCAGAGGTAACATCCTTCTAGAACTGTTCCTTTTGTGTGTGTGTGTGTATGTGTCTATTTGGCTTGTGGGATCTTAGTTCCCCAACCAAGGATGGAACCCGTGGCCCCTGCAGAAGAAGCATGGAGTCTTAACCAATGGACCACCAAGGAATCCCCTAGACCTGTTTCTATGTATGATATAGTCTTAGGATCTGGGAGGGTCTTTAAATAGATGTATTACACTCTACATGCCATGCTTTTGACTTGTTAGTTTCATTTGTCAATATGCCTTAGAGGTCATGTCCTGCCAACATATGTAAATCCGCCTCAGCCCTTCAAACATTTTAAGGATTCCATGGTATGAATGTCCCATAAATTATTTATCTGGTCTCTGATTGATAGCCATTTAGGTTGTTTCTAATATTTTGCTTGAAAAACCACAGTGTGTTGAACATTCTTGAATATGCCTTTGTCAGAATGGCAGAGGGCAGATTCCAAGGAGTGGAATTTCCAGCTCAGGGTGAAGTGTTAGTCACTCACTCTTTGTGACCCCATGGACTATAGCCTCCCAGGCTCCTCTGTCCATGGAATTCTCCAGGCAAGAAAACTGGAGTGGGTTGCCATTCCCTTCTCCAGGGGATCTTTCTGACTTAAGGATTGAACCTGGGTCTCCTCACTGGCAGGCAGATTCTTTAGTCTGAGCCACCAGGGAAGCCAACTTAAGGTAGTGTAGTGATATCAAGCTCAGGGTGAATCCACATTTAACTTGCTGCTACTGCCTAACTGTTCTCCAAAACGACTGGGGTGATTTTCACTCCCCTCAATGGTGTTTGAGATCACCTGTCTTTCCACATCCCCACCAACACTGCACAGCAGCGATCCTGAACATCGTTTACTAATCTGATGGGTAGAAAGTGAGACCTTCCTGTTTGAGTTGGAATTAACTCTGCTTGAATTCATATTACTAGTTCCCTCATTGCTCATCTATTTCTAGGCTTTGGATTTCTTCTCTTATCCTGTGCAAGCATTCACACCCTCCCCAGTAATAATCTAAAATGACTCTTTAAAACTCTTTGCTGATCTCACCTTTGAGCTTAGGTACATTCTGCTAAGAATGCTTATCAGTTCTTCCCAGCCCTTCCTGGAGCCCTTTTGGGGCTCTTTTCTCAAGGATAAACTGTTCTGGAACACGTCAGCAAAGCTTGCCTCTGGAAGGTTGTGGACTTTTGTCACAGTTGTGACTCAGCCCCTGTCCCTGCAGTCTGCGGCCATCCTCGTGGAAAACACTAATTCCCTACACAAGAACCCGCCGCCCATTCGGCCCTCGGCCAACAGAAGTGCTTGCTCAGCCTTTCTCCCACGGCTCCTTTGCTCCTGCCTGCCTCTTTACTTCAAAATGCTGGTATAAAGAGAAGACACCCACAGATGCCGAACCGTTCAAACACTACAAAACTATCCCATGAGAACACATGTATATTTGCTTAACCACTGCACCCTCTTTAGAAATGTTTATGCATAAGCATGCATATATTTACATAATCTTTAATGCAAATGGAAGGAAACTATACATTGTATTCTGTACCTGGCTTTTTAAAAAAATTTATTTATTTATTTGACTGCATCATGTCTTAGTTGGGTGCTTGGGCTCTATAGAGTGTGCAGGCTTAGTAAGGGTGAGCTGGCTTAGTTGCCCCTCAGCATGTGGAATCTTTGTTCCCCAACCAAGGGTCAAACCCACGTCCCCTGCATTGGAAGGTAGATTCTTTTAACCACTGGACCACCAAGCAAGTCCTTGTTTGTTTGTTTTTTTAAGTAACAACATATCTCCAAGTTCTTTCCATGTCAGTATACACAGACCTTTTTCATTTTGAATGGTCTTAGTATTTCATTGGTGTCATTATTATTTATTTATCTAGTCTCCTATTAATAGACATTTGGGTCGTTTCCACTTTTTTACCACTACAAACAAGGCTACTACTGTGAATGTTCTCGAACAAACATCCTTGTGGACATGCGAAGATGTACCTGCAAGGTCAATTCCTAGAACTGGAACTACAGTCAAACAAAAGAAATGTGTACTTTAATTTTGATAGATCTGCTGTGCTGATTTATCCAACCGTCTAGAGTCATGCAGAGGTACTTCCCAAATGGTCCAGTGGTTAAGATTGCCTTCCAATGTAGGGGGTGTGGGTTCGATGCCTGGTTGGGGAGTTAAGATCCCACATGCCTTGCCAAAAAAACAAAATCATAAAACAGAAGCAATATTGTGACAAATTCAATAAAGACTATAAAATGGTGCACATCAAAAAAAAAGTCATAAAGAGAGGGCTGCCTGTCTGCTCTCTCATAGGGCTTCATTAAACTTACAAACCTTCTCCCATCTGGTAGGTGAAAAAGGGTATCTCATTGTAATCTTACTTTGCATTTTTCCAGTTACGGCTTAGGAATATGTTTCAAGCCAAGACAAGTCATTTGTATTTATTTTTCTGTAAACTGCTTATTTATATCCTTTATGAACTATCTAGGACTTCCTCATATAGGAAAGAAATTAGTATTTTCATTATAAATGGTATAATAATGTCCTCCAGCTTACTATTTATCCATTATTTGCAGGCTTTTTATTATATATTTGTTGTTGCTTAGTCACTAAGCCATATCCAAATCTTTTATGACCCCATGGACTATAGCCCGCCAGGCTCCTCTGTCCATGGGATTTCCCAGGCAAGAATACTGGAGTGGGTTGCCATTTCCTACTCCAGGGGATATTTGAGACCCAGAGATCAAACCTGCATCTCTTGCATCTCCTGCATTGGCAGGCAGATTCTTTACCACTGAGGCACCTGGAAAAATTTGCTGTCTTATAAAAGGTTAGATTTTCAATACGCACATTTGGGTAGACAAGGATTGATTTCTGTACCTCATCCTTATTTTTGCATTTCAGTCCCCACTCCCTTGAGGTGGCAGACACTTGATCTTGGCAATCCAGAGACTGGCTGCTTCCCTCATCCCCTCAAGGTTCCTGGGGGATCCTGAGTTCAGGTGGGCTTACTCAGGGTGTGGGAGGGGGCCTGAGCTCATTCGATCCCCCAGGCCCACTGTCCATCTGGCATCCAGAGGAGTTCCCTGCCCTTACTTCTTGTCCACAAGGTCCTTCCGAGGCTGTGCGCTCCTCCCCAGTCCTGCAGTATAGGTGGAGTGCACGGGACCCCTCTGTCGCCCCCAGGGCTCCAGGGGCCCACCTGCCTGACACCCCACTTGGCCCTTCCTAACCTGGACCTTTGCCGCCTCCTCTTGGCTCATCCCAGAAAACTGGGTCAGGACCCCTTTCTCAGGGCCCCACTGAAATCTATGTACATCTCACAGACCCCCGACTCTGCTCCCAAGCCCAGGATGCTGACAAGCCTTGCTATTCCTCCTCAAACAGTTCCCCAAATCGATTCCTGCGTCTCCCATTCCTCTGAGGAGCTGGAATTCTGGACCACAGAGATCAGGAAGACTGTTTATACTTTTTTCTCCTTTTGATAGTGTCACTTCCCTTCCCTGAAGCAGTGCACACAGAGAATGGCCAGAAATGTGTGAGAGTGTGTGTGAGTGTGTGTGCATGTGTGTGGCTCCCAGAGAGAGGAGAGGTCAAAGCTTATCAAGAACTGCCAGGAGGAAAGAAAGCAAACGGGTATTAAACCCTGCCTCTCCTGACAAGTGTTGCCGCACCCGCTGGCTGCCCCAGGCCTGGACTCTCTCAAGCCCCCAGCTGACACCATCTGGGGCTTCTGTGGTCTGTATTGGTAGGTGGTGGCCTGTCTTCCTCTCCTCGGTGGCATCCAGCCCCGTGGGCCTCGCACATCTGGGCGCTCGGTCAGGTGCACGGCGCTGAATCACCTACTGGTCTTAGTAGGCTGGGCTGTTTTGTCCTGGGAACTCTCCAAGAAGGCCAGGATGGGTGGAGTCCCAGTGAGGGGGGTACTTAGGATGTCCCCCCCAAACGAACTCCCTGGCTTCTCCTCAAGGCTTTCCTCAGCGGAGCTCCAAGGAACCAGGAGAAAAGCTTCTCTCCAGAGAACTCTGTCAGCAGATAGGCCCTCCTCGCTCATTTGTCTCCCCAGCTTCCCTCCCTGCCCTGTTGGGGTTTCATCAGGCCAGGGAGCTGGACAGTGTAGAACGACCTTAGACCTGGGCTGCTCAGGATGGGGAGCCACAGGGGCCGAGCCACAGGGAAGGTACCAGACAAGAAGCTTCATTTGAGCACAACTGAAATCATTCCTCACAGGGTTTTCACCCATCACTACCACAGCCCTGGTGCCATCTGTACTTTGCCTCAAGCCAAACCAAAGCTCCACCTCTAAGCCTTCTGGTCAAAAGGGACAAGGTCTCATATTTCCCAAAAGTGGTGATTGCTGTAAAATCCAGTCATCTGCACACAAGAGGCTCCTCCCCACTCAGCACCCCCTCTCCTTGCCCCTCTTTCACTTTTTTGGGCAGCACCAACTCTCAGGATAGTGCAAACGCATCCTCAGCTGTCTCCAGGCCTCCAGCCATTTCTGATTGTCCCCTCCAGCATCCTCCATGAGCTCAGCCCCCAACCTGATCTAATTTTGCTGGTCTGTTACCCACCTCAGTGCCCACTACCTCCAAGGCCTTTTTTTTAAAAAAGTTATTGGAGGATAATTGCTTTACAATATTGTCCTGGTTTCTGCCATACATCAACATGAACCAGCCACAGGTATACATATTTCCCCTCCCTCTTTAACCTCCCTCCTACCTCCCCCTCCATCCCACCCCTCTAGGTTATCACAGAGTACTGGGTTTGAGCTCCCTGCATCACACAGAGAATTCCCACTGGCTATCTGTTTTACATATGGTAATGTGTAGGTTTCCATGCCACTCTCTCAGTTTGCCCACCCTCTCCTTCTCTTGCTGTGTCCATAAATCTGTTCTCTAGGTCTGCATCTCCATTTCTCCCCTGCAAATAGGTTCATCAGTACTGTCTTTCTAGAATCCTCTCCTCAGTAGCATCTCTGAGCAACATCATTCATCCACCAACAGGCTTGCCTTAGGGCTGAAGGTCAAACTCAGGGGGAAATGCAGGCATTCATGGCAACCCACCTTCCTGGATGGTCCACGGATCTTCCTGGACCTCTTTCTTCATCAGTAAAGTGGTGAAAAATACAGTACTTACCTTGCAGGGCAATGAGGGGCCCATGGGTATCATATGGATGCTTATAAAACACACACTATTATTCGTGGTATTTTGTGAAGAGCATTTTTCATTGTAAGTGATCCTGCCCCACCTATCTAGCATAAATCTTGAGTCTTTTTTTTTTTTTTTTTTGAGGTGAGATTTCTCTACTAGTTTCTTTCTCTTTTTACTAAAATTTTTATTTTAATTAGAAGGTGGGGATGGTGGTAGCAGGGTCAGGAAAAATAGTGTAGGATGTGGACAGAAAGACAAATAGGCTATATGGCAGCCTCACCTCCCAAAGTAGGTGTCAGCAAATTCAGCTAGGACCAAATAAAGTTTGGAAACCTAGTGCTGAGTTCCTGGCCCCTGCAGACACTGAGAGAAGTCAGGCCTCCAGCCTGCAGGTGTAATGTGGGTGCTCTCCAGGAGCCTGTGTTAGGAAGGCACCCCCACCCATGGGCACCCTCTCCAGTTTCTTTACGTCACATCTGATACACAGGCTACCAGGAGAGCACTGGGTCAGGAGACATGTGCTGGGGTCACTGCAAGCCAGGGGTGAAGGACAGGTAGTCTCCTGAGAGGGGACAGCAAGTCGGGAGCCCAGAGGACTGGAAGGCCCTGAAGTCACGGGGGTGGTTGGTCTCCCTGTGGGGGAAGCAGAGCAAGAGATGCAAAGTCATGAACCGGGAGAGGAAACAGGAGGTTAGGAACAAACCGCAAAAGACTGAAAACACCCTCGGTTTCCATCAGTGTGGGAAAGGCTAAGCTCATGGGAATATCCAAACAAGGGAAAGCTGAACAGAAGGATGAGAGCTTGCATTATGGATGGATGTGAAATGATATTCAAGAAAAAGTGAAAAAAGCAAGATGCAGATGGTACATAAAATAAGCTACCACTTGTGGTTTTATTTATTTTATTTGTTTGACTATGCATAAAACGTCTCTAGAAGGAGTCACAGAAAATCATTTTAGGAATTTTGTGTTTAATGGTGGTGGGGTTCAGGGCAGGCCACCCCAAAACATGACACTATGGTGTATTGGTTATTTTGAGTTCAAGTTACTTAAGAAGTAGCCGGTGCAAGAAGGCCAGCTACTCTGACCTTCCTCTGTGCCTCTGAGAGCAAGAAAAAAAAAAAAATCCCCCCATTTTGGAGATTTTGTGCCTACTTTGGTCACTTCTTTGGGTCTCATATTTTTGGGACCCTCGGAAATATAAAATTAAATCTGTTTTTCTCTTGTTAACCCCTCTTTCATGAAAGAGGTGTCTCAGACACCTCTCAGAACCTAGAAGGGTAGAGGAAAAAATTATTCTCCTTCCTGACAGTGGGAACAGAGTCTTAGATGGGGAGGATGAAAAAGTTCTGAAGAAAGATGGTGGTGATAACGTGAATGCACTTAATGCCGCAGAGCTTTACGCTTAAAAATAATTAAAATGGAAAATTTTATATTACTTTTAACTACAATTTAAAAAAAACCAAACATTTCATGAGCTGCCTGTGGGGAGAACTGGGTGTTCAAGAAAGAGAGGAAGGGAGACTTCACTGCACTTCCTTTTGTAACCATGGAAATCGTTTCAAAAAAATAAGGAAGGAAGGGACTTCCTTGGCAGCCAGTGGTTTAAAGACTGAGCTTCCATGGCTGGGAACACAGGTTCCATCTCTGGTCAGGGAACTAGATCCTACAACCACACAACTAAGAGTTTCAATGCCACAGTTAAAGATCCTGCAGGCCGTAACTAAAACCCACTGCAGCCAAATAAATAAAAATAAACATTTTTTTTTAAAAAGGAAGAAGAGGAAGCAAACTGATAGGGCCCAAGACAAGGTAAGCCTTGCAGGATGGATGGCTGAGAGGCAGTACAGGGTGGCGAACACTTCACTGACAAAGGAACTATTTACAAAGATGTAAAGGGGGAGGACGGTTGGATGGCATCACTGACTCAGTGATGAGTTTGGGCAGACTCGGGGAGATGGTGGAGGACAGGGAAGCCTGGAATGCTGCAGTTCACGGGGGTTCAAAGAGTCAGCCACGACTGAGGGACTGAACAACAAAACCGGGAAGAAGAGCAGTGAGGGGTGAGAGGGTAGGGGGTTGGGGGAGGGGGTGCTACAGCAGCTGGGCCCCATAGCAGTGAAGCTCCACGCTCGGACTACTTCCTGGAGTCAAGGAGAGAATCAGTGCGAGGGGCTACCTGACAGAGGCTGCGACCTTCCTTCCGGGGTCACAGCCAGCCTGGGTGACCTGGCAGGGAGGGTGTCAGGGGAATTAACACAGAGCCCCCTCTCCTCCCTCCCCTTGATCTCTCCTGGCCGCTCCGCCGACCAACACAGAAAGGCAGCCTGTGGGCAAGGGCGCTGGGCGGGGCAGGATTGGACGCAGGGGCCACCCTCCTCCTGACACGGGAAAAGGGTGGGGCGAGCACCTAGAGGGACAGACGGACAACCCTGGAGGCAGCCTGCCAGCCGAGGAGCCGGTTCGGCCTCGCGGGGCGATGACTGTAGGGATCCCTGACGCAGCTGCCAGAAGTCCATTTGTTAACTGACGCAAAGTGCTTAGAACAGTGCCGGGCACGGGGTACACCGTGTACACGCGAATTGTGACTTAAGTGCCACAGCCTGCTGAGCGGGACCTCGGGCTCCCCGCAGCTCCGACCCAGGCGGGATGCGGTGGGCGGGGCGGCCTGCGAGGCCGGAGGCGGAGCCAGCCGCGAGTGTCCTGGGGAGGCCGCCCCTGCGTGTGGCCGGACTGCCGGGCCCCTGAGCGCCTCCCCGTGTCAGCCCTGAGCGGCGCCTGCGGTGTCCGCTGTCACGAGACCCTCGCCGCACGTGCCAGCTGGGTGCCAGCTGGGTGCAGCCGGGTGGAATCCTTGCTCCTTACAAAGCGGGGAAACTAAAGCTTGCGAGGGGAAGCCCCAGTCCAAGCGCCCGCCGCCGCTAATGAAAACTTGACTCCCAGCTGGGCTCACTGCTCCACCCCTCCCAGTTGCTAAGTGTTCCTGGAGCAACTCGGCGCTCAAAGAGTTGCAGATTGTAGTATCAGAATTTAGAACAGCCATTATGTGCAGAATTTTCCTAAGCTGGCCGGGCACTTATACAAAGGGTAAATTCTCATCCAATAATATTGTGGTCAATTCAAATAGTCGATTAAAAGTGTCCAAAATATCAAATTTATTAACTTTAAAACACAACTTTAAAGAAGATTGCAGGCAATTTTATGAAAAATGAAAAGTAATAAGCCCATATTGAAAGTAATAAGCCCATATTGAAAGTAATACACTTCCCCCCCCCCCAGAAAAATACAAGGGGCGTGGTACTTAGACACAGTTAAAGTACAGGATTAATATTAAAATGATGAAAGTATCAAGAAGAGTATTTTCTTTTGTCATTTTAAAATACTGGGCTAATTGATATAAATAAGTTTGCTATTTGCTTGAATGTACCTTATCTTTTTAAATCTTATTTTGAAAAAGTTTTAAGATAAATTATTTTATAAACCCACCAATATAATAAATACAACTTCTCAGTCAATAAATACTTAAAATTTTTTTAAAATCCGAGGCCACCTCACATGTCAGTGGAAGTGTAGATCCCTTCTTGCTCTCTGTCCCTGCTCCTTCACAAAATGAAAGATGATTTTCATCCCTATAAATCACTGTTCATGGTAAATATAAATGAACAATGAGTGGATGGACGACTGACGTATTTGAAAGACAGACAGACCTGGCTGGAGTGGTGATGAGGTTGGGGAAACAGTTTGGACTGCATGGGAAAGGCTGAAGAGAGGATTATACCCAAGAGGCAGTACTGTACGCTTTGGGGTTTGGGACAGAAAAGTGTTGTGATGCCACCAGCCTGTAAGGAAGATTTATCTCACCAAGGGATGAGAGAGGTTATAGAAGGAACCCTGTTATGGTTACCATTTGGAGGCTCAAGGTGACAGCATCTTTATTTCTATTTATTTTTGGCCATGCCACATGATTTGTGGGATATTATTTCCTCAATCAGGGATCGAACCCAGGTCCTGGATCCTCAGCAATGAAAGGATGGAGTCCTAACCACTGGACCACCAGGGAATTCCTGACAGCATTTTTAGAAGGGCCTGGAAAAGGAGGCAAGGAAGGCTGAGAGGTGGAAAGAGGACTGGCAGGATCTGGTGGGTGCCTGAGTTCGGGGCCTGGGAGCGGGAGGGGTTGGGGGCAAGTTAGCCCCTTGGCAGCACCAGGGAGGTCAGGACGTGGGGAGGAAGTCTTTTCTCTCTGCATTTCTGTTAAGCCACCTGCTTCCTGAGGGAGGGGGAGGGGTTTCAGTCATCCGCAGGTCACGACCCAGGTCTGAGGCTGTCACCCCAGCACCCAGAATGGAGGACCAAGGCCACAGCACTGTCACCTCCTCTGATCCTGGCGCTGTTTCCAGGGAGAGGCTCTTCCCTGTCTTGAGTGGCTGGTTGAGAGCATCAAGCCCCATCTTACAGTCTCGGGACTTCTACGCAGGCGGACCCTGGCCAGAACACCTGTCCAGACGTGGTTTTGTGTCTCTCAGCATATTTCCAGGATACCCCACGGAGAACTTCTCCACCACCCGCCACCGTCCTGCTGTGCTAGAACCTGAGGGATGGAGGCAGCACTGGGAATCATCCCCAGATGATTCTAGATCATCTCTCCCTTGCTCTCTGCAGTCCTGCCTCAGGTGTCTAAGTTCAGATAGAACTGGACATCAGGGAGAAAGCAAACCATAGAGGAAGTAAACAAACCATAGAGGAAGTGACCAGCCTCCCATTGGTGAACACAGAAGGCATGCCGGGAAAGAGGGCGAGGGGCCACGCAGGAAGCTTCTGATTCTGGTCAGTGCTGGCCAGATGGGACCTTTATCAGCAAAAATGTAGACAAGTGGTCAGCAGCCCCTTCCCGCATCACGTGGATGATCTATGATACGTGTGAGCATCAGGCTGCTCCTCGGGCCCAGGGGTCAAGCCCCTTGCCTGAGGCAGCCTCAGTGCTAATTTTCAAATGAACCTCCTGAGTGATCAAAGGACGAACACCTGTTCCTGGCAGAGAGGATGGGGCTAAACCACGGGCATTTCATTCACTCAACACGTGTATGGAGCACCTGTTAACACACCACGCACTGTGCAGGAGAGGGGTGGGGGAGGAGGGGCAGAAATCCCAGTGAGCAGAAAACAGGTCTCTTATGGAATGTACGTTCTTGTGGTAGAAGATACGTGATGAACAAATATCTGCTCAGTCACTTCAGTAGTGTCTGACTCTTTTCGACCTATGGATTGTAGCCTACCAGGCTCCTCTGTCCACGGGATTCTCCAGTTATCTAAGATAATTTAAACAGTGGTGTGGAGAATGAGAGAAATGAAAAGTGTGCAGAGTCCTTAGAAATGATGGTCAAGGAATGAATGTTTGAAGGAGATAAAGATGTCACTGGTAGCTCAGTGGTGAAGAATCTGCCTGTCAAAGCAGGAGACACAGGTTCAATCCCTGGGTCAGGAAGATCTCCTGAAGAAGGAAATGGCAACCTATCCCAGTAGGCGTGCCTGGAAAATCCCATGGACAGAGGAGCCTGGCGGGCTACAGTCCATGAGGTCACAAAAGAGTCGGGCACGACTGAGCCACTAAACAGCAACAACAACATATTGTGAACTGTCAGAACTACCTAGATTTCTAGCAGTAAGTTCCTCAATGAACCCTTACAGGAAAGACCATTGTGTTAAGGGTTTATGATGCACATGGGGTCAAGAGTGCCAGAAGTTCTGACCTTCCAATGGGCCTTTATTTTCAGGCTGGATGGCTGGGGAGGAGAAAAGAAACGGTGGTGGGTCCTCCTACCTCAGAGGGTTCGAAGATTCTGCCTGCGTGGGTGCAGGTACTGTGGTATTGTGGTACTGTGGCTGCAGGAAGGGAGACCCTAGCCAGAATCCAGATGGACCCCATGACCGTCCCCAGCTGCCCCCAACAGTGGGAAGGGTTTGCTCCTGTTCCTTTCTGCATAAGCACTGAAGTCACGAGCTACAGACCAGTGTTTCTCTAAGTAGGGCATGGTCCTTGGGGAAACTTGAGGAGATGGTGTATACTGGGGGCCTCCAGAGGTTTAGTGTCATTGCTGGGGAGTGCCAGTATAACTGAAAGTGGGGTTTGGCAGCTTGCTGCTCAAAAACCAATACAGAGGCAAGGTTGGTGGAAAGGAAAGTTTGCACTATTTTGGATGCTGGCAACTGGGGGGGGAGGGCGGGGACTTGTCCAAAGGCTGATTGAATCCCCCTGC
This sequence comes from Odocoileus virginianus, assembly GCF_023699985.2. Classification (NCBI taxonomy): domain Eukaryota; kingdom Metazoa; phylum Chordata; class Mammalia; order Artiodactyla; family Cervidae; genus Odocoileus; species Odocoileus virginianus. The sequence continues at coordinate 29,935,870 of NC_069689.1, forward strand.
ACTGACAATCAGTGGGTTAGAGTTTTCACAGACTGATGGAGGGGCTACATGTAGAAACAGCAGTCAGCTCTAACAGTTATTTTGAGATTGGTCACTGGTGCTCTGATCAGCATAAATACAGTTAGTCTTTATTTCCAGGGTTGCTGTGTTCCCATTTCCTTGAAGCCAGGTCTGGGAACTATGGGAGCTAATGTCCCAGCTACAGTCTGGTCATCATAGAGCTAACTTCTTCCACCTGGTGGGGCGCTCAGTCTGTATAGGACAGCTCATAGAAAATGGCTCGGAATATTATCTGTAACCCTTGAGAAGGATCTAAAGGGTCCTTGACTTTGCTTAGTATCTGATCTTTGATAGTTTTCCTTTGTTTCTTCACCTCTCTGATTAAACTTATTCTTTGACTAAAGTTTTTCCGTGGACCAAAGACAGGCTGAGGATTGGGAGGGTGGGCCCATGGGGTCCTGGCTCTGTTTAAACAGGTTGTTACTGGAGGCTTGGACTTCAGAGTAACCCCTGGTTCTGCCTGCCTTCCAGAGTTTCAGCAGAGCCTGGAATCATTCCAGGGTCAAGGGCAATGCGCCTGCCAGGGCCTGCGCAGCTTTGCTTGGCCACAGGAGCCTGGGGCCAGCAGCAAGGAGGTGGGAGCCAGGGGTGGGTTAGGGTGGGGTGGGGAGAGCGGGGCCAGTGAAGGTCTTGGGACAGGCATGGGGCAGGGGAGGCCCTCGAAGTGCTGGGCGGCAGGTTCTTCAAAAGCAAAACCACTTGAAACACCTCATCCGGACCAGCAGAGGACCCTGCGGCCAAGTTTCCCCAATGGCCCAGGACGCTTCTGTTGTAGAAACCCTCGGCCAGTGAGGGCGGCTGCTGGCCGGAGATGCCCGGAGAGGCGTCTCCCCACCTACACCCTGCACAGGGTCTGGGATGGCTGAGGGACGAGGGGGTGACTCTGGAGCGACAGCCACTCCAAGGCCTGCTCCGGGACGCAGCCCCGAGCTCGGGCCTCCCCGACGTGGCTCTGTTTCCCTTTCTCCATCTGTTCTCAGCTCTTCCTTTCCCCCCAGTGAAGGCAGACTGGGAGGCTCGCCTATCCTGGGTGGCTGCCAACACGCTGCAGAAGGCAGGGGCCTGGCAAGCACACAGTGTCGCCTCTGTGGGAGCGGCAGGCTAATTATATTTCAGCTGGCGGCCATGGCTTGGAGGTGGCCGGGAGTTTCCCAGCTCACTGGCTCGCTGGGCCTCCTGTGTGGTAAACACTGCTAGGAGGTGTGGGGACAGAGGGCGGGGAGGTGTGGGCAGGAGCCGGAGCCAGGCCTTGAAGGGGAGCCAGGTGGGGCAGTCCGACCAGTCCCTGGTTCCAACTAGGAACCTCACTTTGAATCCTGGGCCATGGGGCAGGTCCGGCCCCCTCCAGGGCCCAGGGTCCTACTTGGGGGGTGGGTAGCCCAAGATCCGCCCAGCTGGGATATGGTAAAGCCAGATGGAATGGAATGCTTGGGGAAGGCCCGGAGAAGGGGCCTGATGGAGAATGCACTGTCCGCCTTTCCTTTTCCGACAAATCTTGGGGACTTTCCTGAGGTCAGGACTGTTGTGTATAGCCATGCAGGTGTGGGCGGAGGTATGCGTGGGGGCCCATCCAGCCGGGGTTGGGCTGTGACCATCTGGATGGTGGGGGGTGGGGGGGGTCACCTTTATTCCAAATTCACAAAGGCCCTGTGCCGGCTGGTGCCTGATGCTCATGGGTCAGGGTCAGAGGGGGTTACTAATCAGAGAGGAGCCCTGGACACTGGGCAACCCATCCCCCGAGGCCAGTGTGGCTCTTTCAGGACTAAACATCTGGCCTGGTCCTCAGCGCGTCAGGCTCCTGGGGTGAGCTCTCAGCCTAGGAGGTGAGTGGCAGGTTGACTGAGTAGCCTGAGGTCCCTGGGTGAGAAAGCCCAGACCCCACCCCGGGCTGTGTGCTTCCACAGCCTCCACTTGTTGTTTAGTTGCTAAGTCATGTCCAGCTCTTTGCAACCCCATGGACTGTAGCACACCAGGCTCCTCTGTCCGTGGGATTTCCCAGGCAAGAATACTGGAGTGGGTTGCCATTTCCTTCTCCAGGGGATCTTCCTGACCCAGGGATTGAACCCACGTCTCCTACATTGGCAGGCGGATTCTTTACCACTGAGCCACTAAGGAAGCCCCATTCCTTCCCTACCTGTGAGCTAACTTCGGCCACTGTGGCAGGTCACCTCCTAACTAATCATATTTCATCCTGAGTGGCTTGAGTCACACACAGTTGGCATGAGGGATGAGCCTATGGAAGTGAGGTCAAGAGTCACTGTGGTACCTGCGTCTGACCTGGAAAATATAGACCACGAGGCTAAATTACCTGTCAAATGAGTCTACTGGGTAGGACCAATGACTTAAAGTCATGCCTATCCTTACACAATTCACAAACATGTTTAGGTTTACAAACACTAATCTCAAAGGCCTATGCACTCAGTCAACAAACATTCAGTGAACACTTCCTGGCTCTCACTCGCCATCGCGTCTGAAGACTCAGTGGGGAAGCAAATGCATCCTGTCCTCACTCACTCTCTGGAAAACCAAAAAACTGAGAAAGCAAACCAACAAAATCATGGCAAATGGCAATAAATATGAGGGAGGAAATAGCCAAAGTCGAGAGCCATGAGCCTCCTTGAAGTGTGGAAGGTGTGACTGAGCTGGTCTTGCTTCACCTCTGAAATGAGATAATAGAAAACCCACCCAAATCCTTGTTAGGAGGGGCAAAAAAGAAGCTTTCAACTACCTCCAGACCACAAGCCCAATTAAGAGTCACCTTCCCCGCACACGTACTCCCACCTGTGGCTGCTCACAGAGGCGAGCCTGCAGGGGAATTCTGCGTGCTGACACAGCGTGAGGGACATGAGGGACGTGCTATCTCCCCACGGGAAGGGAACGTCAGGGCTCTTCAGCTTGGCAGGAGGGTTAGCAGAAAAGGTGAGGGGGCAGAGGTTGGTTTTGAAAGATGAATCCAAGTCTGCAGGTTGGCCAGAGCAGGCGTCCCGGGCTCTGAGTGCAGAGGAGGAAGTAGGAGGGGGCGGGTGCTGCGGGATGGGGTTCAGCGGGTACCCCAAGGTGGGGAGGCCTCGGCCTGGGGTGCCAGCTGCACCCCCAGGGGAGGTGGGGTTCCCAGCCCTCGCTGGCACCTCCTCTCCGCCGCCTCTGCGGCTCCCGCGGGGCTTTCCCATGCTGACAACCTGGCCGGAGGCCCGCGGGGCAGGGTCCAGGTGGGGTTACAAGGGTGGAAGGCTCTGGAGAGGGGCTCCTGCGAGGACGGGCTGCTTCTCAGGTCTAGCCACTGGCTCCTTTGCGGAGAGCACCAGGAGAAATGCTGCTTTTCCGGAATGTTTGGCCTTTAACCCAGAAATCCAAGGGCAGGGGAGCCTCCAGGGAAGAGGAAACAGGCTGTGTGTGTGGAGCTGCCCCTGGTCTGGGTTCGGCCTGAGCACACAGGGTGATGGTTCCTAAATCGAGTCACCTGGGCAGGGGGGCTGGGAGCCACAGTCCCTGTCCTTCCTCCTCTCCTCTGAGACCAGAACATCTAGGCTGGGACCCAGCATCAGACAACTGTAACAAGCACCCAGGCGATTCTGATGTAGGCAGCCAGGGGTTCAAAGCCCTGGATGTGGGGCCTACTGGGGCACGGGAACCACCAGGTTGGGCATGGCAGCACCCAAGAGCCCAGGACTTGTCCTTTGATCCTTATCAGTTCCGTACCCCACTCTGCCACAAGTTCTCAGAAGGGGTCTTTTTCCCACTGCCATCCCCGCTGGCTCCATCTGCGTGCCAACAGACAGACTCCAGACCCTAGAGTCTCGAGAGGCCCCACCCCTATACTCTCAGTAACATTTTTCCCAACCGGAAAACAGCCCAAACAAAGCAGACGTGAGGATTTGCAGTGGTCTCCGGTCTGGCAAGCCAAGGCTGAAACGCATTTTGCCTACCTGTCAGCCCTCAGCCTCTCGGCACTCACAGCTGATAGAGATGTTGTCAGCTGAACATTCCAGAAGAAAGGCGGGAACCACCAGGCAGCTGAGAGAGCTCCCAGCTGCTAAGAACCTGGAGGCATCAGGGCTTAACGTCTCTGCTCACCCTCCACAGCTGTTAGACCACAGATACGGCAGGTGGGGGGTGAGTAGCCCAGGGGTGAGAAGGTCAAGAGAGGATGGAGCAGTCCCGAGGGGGATGTTGGGCAAGTCGAAGACATTGCCCTCTCTCCAGGGTCACAGGCACACAGTGCTTGTTTGAGGGCAGATGAGCCTCATTTCAAAAGCTTTCAGGCCTCAGTTAACTAACTCATCTTCTCTGGTAACCTGTCTCCTGGGATCTGACCTGCAGTCCGAGGGCTGCAGGGCCTGAAGGCAGAAAGGCCACAGGCCTATAGGCTTGGCTCCAGAGCCCTAAACCCCTTCTGGCCTTTGCCTGGTGAGAGCCACATAATGGTCCACAAGGATAAACATAACTTATCCAACCTGAGGTCAATTCTTTCTTGAAATCAGAAGGCACAATTACCGTGGCTTGCTTCTTATTAGGCCTTATACCTCCTTTGGTCTATGTCTTAATTTGGAGGCTTAAGGTGAAAATGGGCTTCCCAGGTGGCGCTAGTGGTAAAGAACCCCCCTGCCAATGCAGGAGACGTAAGAGATGAAGGGTTCGATCCCTGGGTTGGAAAGATCCCCTGGAGGAGGGCATGGCCACCCCCTCCAGCACTTCTGTACTCTTGCTTGGAGAATCCCCATGGACAGAGGAGCCTGATGGGAGGAGTCTATAGGGTCACAAAGGGTTGGACACGACTGAAGAGACAGCACACACACACCCAAGGTGAACATGGGACCGCTTCACCTACTTTATGTTACTCTTTTTTTTTTTTTTTTGGCTGCTGCACATAGCTTGCAGGAACTTAATTCCCCGATCAGGGATCGAACTTGGGCCCTGGGCAGTGAAAGCATCAAGCCCTAACCACTAGACTGCCAGGGAATTCTCATTGCCCTGTTATTTTTATCCAGTCAGTCCCAGGCCAATCCAGAAAGCCAAGTTTTCAAAACCTGTCTCTTCGAGGGGCATCCAGGGAGTCCCTGGGCTCCCCTTTGTAGGTGCAAAGACTCTATGGGACTTGGCTTTTGGAGCTGGGTGAGACTGGATGTGCTGGCCTTCACAAGGCGAGGGCTGCGTCTTTTGGTTGGCAGCAGCCCCGAAACCGGGGAAGACTCCACAGCCATTGCATTCTAAACAGCCTGGCTCTGACTCACCACCTACCACCGGTGTGACCTCGCTCATCTCTCTGAACCTCAGGAGCCCATGTCAAATGGGCATGAAAACATCTACCTCATGGGATTGCTACTGAGAGAGTTGGGGTAGAGTTTATCTGTGGCGCTGGTCTGAGGGCTGGTACACAGGAGACGGTAGGTGAGTGCTCCCACCACCTATGCTGCACCAGGAGCCAGAGCCCCTGGGATCCCACTCCGCTCCTGAGCAAGCAGGCGGCATCACGGAGGCGGCGGCCGCAGGAGAGGAGAGCTGGGGACAGGCCACGTTCTCAGCCCCTCAGCCCAGCGACCCCAAGTGGTGATGAGGGGAGGGGCGGGAAGAGCTGAGGGGTCAGGCCACTGAGAGGCTTTGGGCATCACTTGATTCTGCCCCGGACACTTCCCGTGGCCCCCACCCCACCCCCGCTCTCCTCTGCAGAGGGCAGCCCTCACCCCTGCCTCGTGCCCCTGGGGTGCAGGGCATCAGGCCGCTGGCTGTGACCAAGGGGTGTAGGTCAGAGCACGGCCCCCAGACACCACCCAGCCAGGATTCGTTGCCCTCCTCCGGCCCCACCCTGGGCACCCCCCGGGACTGTGGGGCTTGGAGGTGTCTGTCCCGTGTCCTCCCTTTCTGCTGCTGACAGGGCAAGGAGTTTGAATCAGATAAACAGGGATAAACAAACACTGAACATGAACACAAACTTTTTCTATTATTAGACAGAAGGGGCCCGGGAGCATCTGAAGGTCTTGTGTGGCTTTTCTCTGGCTGAGCTTGGTTCCCTGAGACAGTGCGCCAAGGCTTCGTCTGGTCCCCAGGCCCTGCGGTGGCTGCAGCTTGTTCTTGTCCCCGTTGGGGTGTCTGGAGCGGGGGCACCGAGGGCCGCTGACCTGCCTCTTCCTCCCTCTCCAGGTCTCTGGAAGGCAGAGAACGCTGTGGCTCAGGCAGCCTCAGGAGCATATTTGCATTATTTTGTGGCAACAAGCAAATTTCCTGGAGGGGATTTTTGGAAGAGTCGGGAGCCGCCCAGAGGGAAAGCCGAAGGAAATAAGAGAGCAGGAAGCTAGGAGGAAACAGGCCTGGGCAGAGGCTGCAGGTGGCGGGGGCGGGGAGCGGGAAACAAGGCCCTGGTCTGAGGCTGGGTGCAGGGTACCTGGGGCCCGAAACCCACTCCTGCCCTTGCAATCTGCAGAGCGTAAGCCTGGGCTGAGCAGGTCCAGGCCCTGCAGGAAAGCTTGCCCAACCCGCCTGGTGTCGGTGCCAGGATAACGATCTGAGGAGGAGCCAACCGGCTGCAGAGTCAGGTGGAAAATTCCCACAGCGCCCTTGCTCCTGAGCCGCCCCGGGGAGGGGCGCTGGGCTCCAGGCAGGCCCTGAGTGCTGGGGATGGGCAGGCAGACACCGGGAGCAGCAGAGCTGGACAACTTCAAGGGGAGGGGAATGGAGACCAGGCCTCCCTCCTTTCTCTTTATTCTTGGGAACTGGCCTGACTATGGGCTTGGGTGATGTGTTCATTGGGTAGGACGTGGACCACGCTCAGTCATACCCGACTTTTTGTGACTCCATGAACTGTAGCCCTCCAGGCTGCGCTGTCCATGGGATTTCCTAGGCAAGAATACTGGAGTGGGTTGTCATTTCCTTCTCCAGGGAATTTTCTCGACCCAGGGATCAAACCCGCCTCTCCTGCATTGCAGGCGGATTCTTTACCACTGAGCTACCAGGGAAGCCCAGGATGCAAAGGCCATTAGGAAGTGAGAGAAGACAGACCTGTTTTCTGCATATAAAGGAAGTCCAACAACCCTCCAAAATAGGCTGAGAATCTGAAAAAATCAAAAAACGAGCCATGTTTGTTTAAACAAATCAAGCAGCATTCCACCAGCATATCAAGATTTTAAATTTGTCACTATTAACGCTCAGGTGCAGACATTCACAGGCAGGATTCATACTGATGAATATAGTCCTTTGCTGGGCCCAGGGCCTCGAGGGAGGACATTCATGGGCACCTTTGCGTTGCCTACTGTTCAGTCCTAGGCTGGTAAGAGCCTTGGCAGCAGGACATGCTCCATGAAGTCCAAAGCCAGACTGGAATGCTCCTAACCAACGTTATTCCTCGGCTTCTCGCAGGAAGCCAGGCTGGAGCAGGATGTTTTGAGGCCCTGCAAATACAGGTGTTTTCCACGTAAGTCTCCAGAGCAGGAACCTCAGGTTCCCTGTGCCCCCAGGAAGACAAGAAGGAACCAGGTGGCAGGAAGGGTGTCCTCTGGACACCTGGCAGGGAGCCCAGCAGCCTGGGTGCCAGGTCCAGAAAGGCTGCCCCACCCCTGTGAGGTCCAGTCAGAGGGAGGAAGGAAGGAAGCCATGCAAGATAGGATTTCCCCACCCCAGGCCTGCAATCTTCTTGGCTCCAGTCACCTGATAAGCAGGCTGGTTTGTAAGATGACCTGTGTCGTTTCCCACAGGTGACAAAGGCATGGGCAATTTGCAAAATTCTCCTGCACAGGCAGGCTTCAAGAAGCCACAGTCTTCCTGCAAGGATGTGAAGAGAAGCGGCAGAGCCCCGACCATTCTGTCAGCGTGACTCTCTTCAGGGTCGCCTGCGCAGCCCAGAGAAAGAGCTCCAGAGGGGCTGGGCAGCCCTGGAGAAGGTTCCATTCCCCTTCCCTTCCCGCTGTCCCCGGAGCTCCTCCACCTCAGCCCCGCCCTCCCAGCTGGCCTTGACTCACACTCGCTGGGTGAGGCACCTGTCCTCTGGCCCCCCTCCATCGGCGCCGCCCGGGTCCTCAGGACACCCCGGGTGAGCAGAGAGGGGTGGGGGGGGAAGCAGGCTCCGGGGGCCGCATAGCTGGGGGGCAGGCCGAACCAAGCACTGCTTTGCAGGCCCTGCCTGGGCAAGGGAGGTAAGTGGGAGCCGACAGGAATCCAGGTTCCCCTCGGAGCTCCAGGAGGCTTTGGGTTCATGTAGGCTCAGAGAGGCTGGCTCCCCAGTGCCATTTTGTTCAGCAGGAGAAACTAGAGCCAGGTTCTGAAGAAACTAGACCTTGTTCTGAAGGCCAGGGTCCCGCCTGCGGAAAGGCTGCAGCCTGTGCATGATGTGGGCAGACGAGCAATGGGGGGTGCCCAGGAAGGAACGTCTTCATCCAGAAAGAAGCAGGGATTTGGCTCCTAGGCTGAGCCACAGATTTGGCTTTGCAGGTTGCCCAGGGCCACACTGGCTCTGCTCTGGCTGAGGAGGGAGGCTCTAACTGCAGGCTGATTTCTGCCTTGCTTACCCCCATTACTTGGGTGAAAACGTTCTCATATTTTGGAAGCTCAGGACACTTTTGAAACTTTCGAAAGCATTTAAGAGCCATTCTGGAAGAACTCATGAACCCGTGTTGAGAGACAGTGATACTGTTTTTCTCTGCACTTTAAATGTGTTGTGTCATGTAGTTCTCATTGCGTCTCGTTGAGGTGGATCCTAGGATTGTATCATTATCACACAAGAGAAAAGTGAGGCTATAAAGCATTCAGCAGTGGGTGAATTGAGCGAGGTTCTTCGTTGGAGAGCTGAAGTCCCTGGCACTCGAGTCAGGGATGGAAGCCCGGGGATGCAAGCAGCCCTCTCCCCACCTCTCTGGTCAGTGACTCCGTCACCTCGGTCTCCTTGAGGCCCAGGTTGGAATGGAGCAGATGCAGAGTTGGGAAGTTGGTGGGGGTGTGCCTCCTTTGGGAGCTGCTGTTGTTCAGTAGCTCAGTCATGTCCAACTCTTTGCGACCCCATGGACTGCAACACGCCAGGCATACCTGTCCTTCACTATCTCCCGGAGTTTGCTCAGATTCATGTCCATTGAGTCACAGATACTATCTATCCATCTCATCCTCTGTTACCTTCCTTTTGCCTTCAATCTTTCTCAGCATCAGGGTCATTTCCGATGAGCCAGCTCTTCACATCAGGTGACCAGAGGATTGGAGCTTCAGCTTCAGCGTCAGCATCAGTCCTTCCATTGAATATTTAGGGTTGATTCCCTTTAGGATTGACTGGTTTGATCTCCTTGCAGTCCAAGGGACTCTCAAAAGTCCTTTCCAGCACCACAATTCAAAGGCATCAATTCTTTGGCACTCAGACTTCTTTAGGAAATGGCAACTCCCTCCAATATTCTTGTCTGGAGAATTCTATGGACAGAGGAGCCTAGTGGGCTACAGTCCATGGGGTTCCAAAGAGTCGGACACAACTGAAGGACTAACACTTTCACACTTTTTTCACTTTCTTCTTTATGGCCCAACTCTCACATCCATACATGACTACTGGAAAAACCATAGCTTTGACTAGACGAATCTTTGCTGGCAAATTCGTGTCTCTGCTTTTCAGTACGCTCTCTAGGTTTGTCCATAGCTTTCCTTCCAAGGAGCAAGCAGCTTCTAATTTCATGGCTGGAGCTGTTGACTGTGACCTTTTCGGCAGGAATTTCCCAGTCCCAGTTTTGCTATGTTGTCCCGTGTCCAAGTGCCTGGACAGAGGTTCCTGTGACTATTTATCTCCTTCCCTGGAAAGCCCCTCCCTCCAAGGCCATCAGCTGCCCCCCTCTTCCACTTTGGGTAAGGAAGGCTTGGGACTGGGGATTTTCAGAAATGGGAAATGTGCAGTGAGCACCTGCAGCCCATCCTGCTTCAGAAGAAGCTGCATTATTCCCTGTTTTACAATGACGTTTTGTTTTTTAAAAACACAGAGAAGCAAAGAAAAGCCATCCCAGATGGGATGTCCACATAGTGTGTGGCAGGAAAGGAGTGTACTATGCATGTGGCAGTTCAGAGTTGTTAGAAGCATCAGCTCGCTTGTCCTGGGCAGGTGTCCGCTGGTCCCTGGGGATGCCCCTTGCAGAGCTTGTCTAGAAGGGGGCCCTGGAGCCTGGTTTTACACAAGAGGCCTCTGTGCCCAATCTGCTTCTGTGAAGGGAAGCAACCCCCTGCCCTGCTAGATGCAGACAGGAAGTGAAGCTGCCACAAATCTCTCTCAGCTCACTTGGAGGAGACACTCTGCAAGAGCCGCAAGGGCCAAAGTTCTTAGTCCCCGGAGAGGCTTAGCTCATGTAGCCTTGTTCATCGCCGTGTCCCAGGCCTCAAGGCAGGGTCTGACTTGGAGGCCCCACATTTTTGGTGATCAGTAAGAACTAAGGGGACTTCCCTTGCACTGATAAGAGATGGTACAATCCCATGGCCCTTGCAAAATAGCACTCCTCCTCCAGTCCCTCCCGGAGCTCATTTTCTCAGGAGGCTGCTGGACACAAAGGCACAGAGAAGCTGGTGGCCTTCTCCAGGTCACCCTGCAACAAAGTCCAGCCATTCTGTCAGGATCAATGAGCTACTTTTGCAGAGGGAGGTGATTTGGTCTGATGCTGCTGCTGCTAAGTCGCTTCAGTCATGCCCAACTCTGTGCGACCCCATAGACGGCAGCCCACCAGGCTCCCCCATCTCTGGGATTCTCCAGGCAAGAACACTGGAGCGGGTTGCCATTTCCTTCTCCAATGCATGAAAGTGAAAAGTGAAAGTGAAGTCGCTCAGTCGTGTCTAACTCCTAGCGACCCCATGGACTGCAGCCTACCAGGCTCCTCTGTCCATGGGATTGTCTGATGAGTCCATCCGAAACTTAAGAGCTTGACCTATATTACTTAAGGAACACCAGCATGGCTATCTTCAGCTTTTTTGCCTTCAATCTTGGCAAGAACTTCTAAAGTTCCCTAGCGTCTGTCCGGCCCCTGGAGTCTGCCTAAGGAGAGTGACTCCAGTTATATGATCAAGGCAAACATGGTTCTGATGGGGGTTACCAACTAACCAGCTAGATCTAGTTGATAACCAAGGTGCTGTTCTCAGCTTCTATCCCTGGAAAACCCAAGCTCAGGTGGGCATTCTGAGTCTCTTAGATGGGGCTGCCCCTGGTTCATCCCTAGTCTGATCAGGGAAACCAGGTCTGTCCTGTTCTTCCTCTGCTTCTCCTTTTCACCCTCATTCCAGTAGTACCCAGTGGAGGATTAAACACTGCAGTTCTCAGTAAAAACCTAAATGATTGGATTAACTCTGAGGTTTGCAGGTCAACTCCTGAAATAAGGTTAGCTGTTGATGTCTGTCATGCAGACAATCTTGTGGTAGCTGCTCAAAAGAAGCATTATCAACTTCATCAAAATTTCAATAACACCACTTGCCTTCTGGGATTATGGCACGCTCCCTTCTCCTGCAAGCACTTACCCCTGTGTTCCCTCCATGTCCCCCTGGATCTGGAGGAGTCCTAATATTGCACGGGAGGGGGTGGTCTGCAGAAAGCCCTGCTGGGGCTGCTTGGAGCCTTTGCAAGGGGCCCCCAGGCTGAGGTTGCCACAAGCTGGGCTGCCCAGAGAGGTTAATTATTGTTGAACATTTGCATTTTTGGTCCCTGACCAGCTTTAGGAGTCAAGGATGAGATCAGCAAAGGCACAGATGACAAGAACCTAAGGCACATGGGTCAGTTCCTGGAAACCTGCTTGCCTCCTCAGCACACTAGTAAGCTGCCCACTGACCAAAAGAGCCCCAAATACCCCTGACTATGACCAGGCCGCCTGTGTAACTGTAGGCGTTTCCTCTTACAGCGTTTCCTAACCATCAGCAAATACCAGACCTGACTGGGGAGCACCCTCAAAATACACATGCCCAAAGAAGCCTCCTGGGAACCCTCTGTGATGTGAGAGATCAAGGCAGGAGGCCAGGCTTGTACACTTGGGGAAAGTTCCCCTGGTGGTTCTGATGTGAAATTCTGGCTAACAGTCAATCTAGCACATTTCAGTTTAAAAGTCTTCACTGCTTACTCTCATGGGATGTGGGCATAGGAAAGTGGTATTACAGAGAATTTCAAACCACACCGAGCTCAGTGATTTCTTTCTTGTGTAGGGGTAACTGAGCAAATCATGCTTATCATTACCTTGGAGGTTCTTTTTGAGTCTGAAGCAAGCACCAACACCTACCTGATTGTGTGCTTTAAAACCAAGACAGGCAGGGTCCTCTCTTGGTTTTAAAGGGAGGGTCACTCGAGCTGAGGTCAGTTAGATGGACAACAAGTGAGAAAGGTGAGAATGTGCACCAGGGAATTCTGGAGACTCTGTTTCCCTTTGGAAGCACCTACACTGTGTGTAGTGTTCACAGTTTTGCCCGGGGGAATGGGAACACACTTCATGCGTGTGCCGAGTTTAGGCCACCGGGGTTAGGGCTTTCCTGTGGTCTGGAACTGAGAAAAGCCAGTGTCATTCACAGGGTTTGAACAAGGAATCTTGACCAGCACGTGACAGCTGAGCAAGGCTCCTCTCCAGGTAATATGCTAGGATGTGTGAACACTTCAAAAATGGGTACGAATATCCACACCTTCACTTTTGGCACTTTATTGGGAAAATTTAGGCCCGTTTGCTCTTAGTAGGACTGAAACTTCAATCAAGTTTTTTTAAAAAAAAATTGTGCTTTTCAGTATAGGGTTTTTAGAATTCAGGGCTTAATTTTTGTCTGATTCTGTGAGTAATAACTAATCCACTGGAAAACATTTTGAAAATACATTAAAAATAAGTGAGAAATTATTTATAACCAGAAATTATTTATAAATTTGTTAAAATTTATGAACATCTTACATTTAAAAAATTAGTAAGATTTGTTTTTTAGAAAATTTTAGATTTACAGAAAAATCTAGTGGTAATTGTACTGAGTTCCCATTAACACCCAGCTTCCCACATACACGTTTTCCCTATTATCAATATCTTGTATTAGTGTGGTATATTTGTTACAATTAATGGACCAATATTGACACATTATCATGAACTAAAGTCCATACTTAACTTTAGGTTTACCATTGTGTTGTATGTTTCTTTTTTATATTTATTTTTTGGTGGAGCCGTGTGGCTTGCAGGATCTTAATTCCCAGACTAGGGATTGAACCCTGGCTATGGCAGTGAAAGCTCTGAATCCTAACCACTGGATTGCCAGGGAATTCCTTGTGCTGTACATTTCTATGGGTTTTGACAAATGAATAATGTCCCGTATCCACCATTACAGTATCAAATAATAGTTTCACTGCCCTAAACCTGTTCTCCACCAGTCTTTGCTCCCCACTCTCCCCTATTCTCCCACATACCCTTCCAAACTCCTGGCAACTACTGGTCTTTTTACTGTCTCTATATAGTTTTGTCTTTTTCAGAATGTCTTATAGTTGAAATCATACACTATGAAGCTTTTCCAGACTGGATTCTTTCACTTACAAGATGCATTTAAGTTTCCTCCATGTCTTTTGTGGCTTGATAGCTCATTTTCTTGTTACACTCATTTTCTTGATACCACTGAATATTCCATTGTCTGGGTGTACCAGTTTGTTTTCTATTCACTTAATGAAGATTATCTTGGTTGCTTCCAGTTTGGGGCCAATTGTGGATAAAGCTGCTATAAACATTTGTGTGCAAGCTTTTGTGTGGGTGGGCATAGCTGGATGTTATAGTAAGAGTGTGGTTACCTTTGTAAGAAACTGCCGTACTGTCTCCCAAAGTTGTTGCATTCTGCAGTCTTATCAGAATTCTTACTGCTTACTTCTCTGTACTGCTCTTATATTCTTACTGATGCTCTGAAGCCTAACAGTTGGTATTGTTGATTTAAAAGAAGTTTTACATTCTGAAAGACGTTTAGTGTGGTATCTCATTGTTTTAATGTGAAATTCCTGAGGACATAGGATGTTGGGTGTATTTCACATGCTTTTTTACTATCTATATTTCTTCAGTGAGGTATTAGATCTTTTGTGAACTTTTAAATTGGGTGTCTGTTTCCTTATTGTTGAGCTTGAGAATTCTCTGTAACTAATATGCACACACATACAAGGAATTCTTAATATATTTTGGATACCAATCCTTGGTATCCTTTGGATACCAAAACACATGTGTGTACCAGTCTGTGCCTTGTCTTTTTATTCTCTTAAGTGTCTTCATAGAAGTTTTCAATTTTAAAAGTCTATCAATTTTTTCTTTCATGGATTGTGCTTTTGGTGTTTTATCTAAAAGCTCATTGCCAAACCCAAGGTCACCTAGATTTTATATTATTGTCTAGAAGTCTTACAGTTTGGTGTTTCACATTAATTGAAGTTTAACTTAATGATCGAGTGTAAGTTAACTCTGTGATAGGTGATGGTCTGTATCTATTAATAGATCCATGGTTTTGCATATGAATATAGAATCGTTGCAGAGTGCCATTTTCAGAAAGAGTACTCTTTCTCCAGTGGATTGCTACTCTCCAGTGGATCCACACAGTCAAAGGCTTTGGCATAGTCAATAAAGCAAAAGTAGATGTTTTTCTGGAACTCTCTTGATTCTTTGATGATCCAAAGATGTTGGCAATTTGATCTCTGGTTTCTCTGCCTTTTCTAAATCCAGTTTGAACATCTGGAAGTTCACGGTTCATGTACCATTGAAGCCTGGCTTGGAGAATTTTGAGCAATACTTTGATAGCATGTGAGATGAGTGTAATTGTGCTGTAGTTTGAGCATTCTTTGGTATTGCCTTTCTTTGGGATTGGAATGAAAACTGACCTTTTCCAGTCCCGTGGCCACTGCTGAGTTTTCAAAATTTGCTGGCTTATGGAAATCACGAAATGATTCTAAACAAAATTGTATTTAGAATCAAACCGACACCCACCAGAGATGCTCAGAGGGCTCAAACCAACCTTGTGCACACCAGGACCCAGAGATCCCACAGAGACTGAACCAGAACTGTGTTTGAGTGTCTCCTGCAGAGGTACAGGTCAGTAGTGGACTGCTGCAGGGACAGGGGCTCTGGATACAGCAGACCTGGGTATGGCATAAGCCCTCTTGGAGATTGCCATTTACCCACAATAGAGGCACCAGAACTTACCCAGGACTGGGAAACAGACTCTTGAAGGGCACAAACAAAACCTTGTGTGCACCAGTACCCTGGAGAAAGGAGCAGTGACTGCACAGGAGACTGACCCAGAATTGTCCATGAGTGCCCAGGAGTCTCCAGTGGAGGTGTGGGTCGGCGGTGGCCTGCTACAGGATTGGGGGCAGTGCGTGCATGGGATAGTCTGAAGGAGGTCGCCATTATCTTCATTACCTCCACCATAGTTTGGCCTCAGGTCAAACAACAGGGAGGGAACACAGCCCCACCCATCAACAGAAAATTGGATGAAAGGTTTACTGAGCATGGCCCTGCCCATCAGAACAAGACCCAGTTTCCCCCTCAGTCAGTCTCTCCCAGAAGGATGCTTCCATAAGCGTATTATCCTTCTCTATCAGAGGGCAGACAGAATGAAAACCACAATCACAGAAAATTAACCAATCTGATCATATGGCCCACAGCCTTGTCTAACTCAATGAAACTATGAGCCATGTGGTGTAGGGCCACCCAAGACGGATGGGTCATGGTGGAGAGTTATGACAAGACGTGGTCCACTGGAGAAGGGAATGGCAAACCACTTTAGTATTCTTGCCTTGAGAACCCTATGAAAAGGCAAAAAGATAGGACACTGAAAAGTGAACTCCCCAAGTCGGTAGGTGCCCAATATGCCCAATAACTCCAGAAAGGAGGAAGAGACGGAGCCAAAGCAAAAACAACACCCAGTTGTGGATGTGACTGGTGATGGAATTAAAACTCTGATGCTGTAAAGAGCAATATTGCATAGGAACCTGGAATGTTAGGTCCATGAATCAAGGCAAAGTGGTCAAACAGGAGATGGCAAGAGTGAACATCCACATTTTAGGAATCAGTGAACTAAAATGGACTGGAATGGGTGAATTTAACTCAGATGACCATTAATTACATCTACTACTGTGAGCAAGAATCCCTTAAAAGAAATGGAGTAGCTCTCATAGTCAAAAAGAGAGTCTGAAATGCAGTACTTGGATGCAATCTCAAAAACGACAGAATGACCTCTGTTCGAAATTTCCAAGGCAAACCATTCAGTATCACAGTAATCCAAGTCTGTGCTGCGATCAGTAATGCTGAAGAAGCTTAAGTTGAATGGTTCTATGAAGACCTACAAGACTTTCTAGAACTAACACCTAAAAAAGATGACCTTTTTAATTAATAGGGGACTGGAATGCAAAAGTAGGAAGTCAAGAGATACCTGGAGTAACAGGCAAATTTGGCCTAGGAGTACCGAATGAACCAGGGCAAAGGCTAATAGAGTTTTGCCAATAGAATGCAGTGGTCATAGCAAGCACCCTCTTCCAACAACACAAGAGAAGACTCCACACCCGGACATCACCAGATGGTCAATACTGAAATCAGACAGATGATATTCTTTGCAGACAAAGATGGAGAAGCTCTATACAGTCAGCAAAAAACAAGACCAGGAACTGACTGTGGCTCAGATCATGAACTCCTTATTGCCAAATTCAGACTTAAATTGAAGAAAGTAGGGAAAACCACTAGACCATTCAAGTTATGACTTAAATCAAATCCCTTATGATTATCCAGTGGAAGTGACAAATAGATTAGGGATTAGATCTGATAAGAGTGCCTGATGAACTATGAATGGAGGTTCGTGACACTGTACAGAAGGCAGTGATCAAGACATCCCGAAGAAAAAAAAATGCAAAAAGGCAAAATGTTTGTTTGAGGCCTTACAAATAGCTGAGAAAAGAAGAGAAGCAAAAGGCAAAGGAGAAAAGGAAAGATATACCCACTTGAATGCAGAGTTCCAAAGAATAGCAAGGAGAGATAAGAAAGCCTTCCTCAGTGATCAATGCAAAGAATTAGAGGAAAACAATAGATGGGAAAGACTAAAGATCTCTTCAAGAAAATTAGAAATACCAAGGGAACATTTCATGCAAAGATGGGCACAATAAAGGACAGAAATGGTTATGGACCTAACAGAAGCAGAATATATTAAGAGGTGGCAAGAATACATAGAAGAAATATACAAAAAAGATCTTCATGACCCAGATAACCAAGATGGTGTGATCACTGGACTAGAGCCACACATCCTGGAAGGCAAAGTCAAGTGGGCCCGAGGAAGCATCACTATGAACAAAGGCAGTGGAGGTGATGGAATTCCAGTGGAGCCATTTCAAATTCTAAAAGATGATGCTGGGAAAGTGCCTGGAAAATACCATGGACAGAGGGAGCCTGGCGGGCTACAGTCCGTGGGGTCGCAAATAGTTGGACACAACTTAGCAACTAAACCACCTGGCCCATTCCAGAAATGCCCCACAAGAACTGAGACGTTCACTCACCAGTTTCGGCAGATATTCTTTATACAGTTTCTGGTGTGTTAGGCTTGTACACACTGAACAGGGTTTCCTGGCTTTAGAGAAGGCCTGGGGCTTCAGAAAAGCCCCTAAGACAGGGAAGCAGAGAAATGTACAAATTAGCTGGATTTTCCAGAATGTAAAATAAAGGTTAACAGTCATCCTAGGATCACTCATGGTTTCAGTCGAAGTGCCATTATCATGTTAGCTGTTAGGACTTGTTTCTAATATGCTGTGATATTGATGGTCAGAATATATTTAACCTTAGCATTTCTGATTCTTTAAGAGACCCTAAAGATCCTTAAAATAGTAATTTGATTGTGGCACATATCTGAATGTTAGATTTGGGGCTAGTGAGGGAGCTAAGTACCTAGTCGGTTGTTCATGTAACCTAAATGGTACAAAGATGTTTCTTCATGTGGGTACCAAAAGAAGGAAAGCCGTATGTTTACCCAAAGAGCTTCATATTCATGAATGCTTGGACATACCCCTCTGAATGTCAGTATTCAACTGCATATTTCTTACGAGGAGTTGATCAAAATGCCCTTTGGGTAAAAATTTTTAGTTTTAACATAATTTTTTTAGCATTTGAGTAAGATTTCCATGTTAACCCTGTTGTCAACCCAAGACTGTTAAAAACAGAATTAGAACACTGAATATTTGCATACTTAAACTCATCTCTGTTTCTTCCAGTTCTTTTAAGTATAAAATAACCAATCTAATATTGGTTATTTAACTTAAAACTACTTCTTAATTCATCTAGATTTTGTATTATGATGTTAACACTTTTCTTAACAAATGAGTAAATTGCCATTTTCTACACCATAAGATATTTCCTTATAGAAAAATACAGTTATTTGCTAGTCTCTCACCCACGATTCCAGGAGGATGAAGCCACTCAAGGCCATCAGGGTACATTAGTTCAGTGTCTTTTCAGAGGAGCAGTTCTTCACACAGACTCCACTTTCAAAATGAAAGCAGCACCTTTATAGAGCCTAGTTGATCTGGATGGGTAATCCCAGGGCAGCAGCCTCAGAATCGGAAGAACTCTGCTTCCCTTTTAGGACACAGTACAACTCATGACTCAGTTCTAAAGAGGATGTGGTCGGTGAAGTTTCCTGCATCTAGTGGTCACAAGTTCACACTGCTCCCCTTCTGTGGGCCCGGTGGCTGCAGGACTAGGAGCAGCTGACTATAGGGATTGGAATTAGACCGGCAGCCATGCTCAACTGCCTGAGGTAATATCAACAGCATCAGACTCACCCGGTGCAAACGAGAACATGAAATGTATTGGCCTTGGACATTCCAAGATTTTTGGATCCTCTGTAACAACTAGTGAGGCTTCCTAGGTGGCTCAGTCGTAAAGAACCCGCCTGCCAATGCAGGAAGTGCAGGTTCGATCACTGGGTCGAGATCCCCTGGAGAAGGAAATGATAATCCATTCCAGTATTCTTCCCTGGAAAATCCCATGGACAGAGAAGCCTGGCAGGCTACAGTCCATGGGGTTGCAAAATTGGACTTGACTGAGCTACTAACCACATACTTACATAACAATTAGTGGCTGAGGTCACCAGGGATCTACTCTGGGAAGTTTAAATACTTAATTCGAAAAAAGATCATTCAGAATGTAGTTTGCTCTTATCCCCTTAATGTTGCTTATGGTGGTAGCTCTCCCTTACTATAGACCAATTTCTTAAAAGTCTGCTTTAAATAATCGTAAGGCAGCAAAGAAAATACACTTTCTACAACTTTTCTAACCCTACTGTTTCCCAAAGGTAACTACAATTTCTGTTCTTAAAAATACTGGTTCTTATTGGGTATAGGTTAAATGTGTACCTCAACTACTGAAGATCAGTAATGCTAATCATTTTACTATAGTTAAAACCTCCAATAGTACTTGGAATTCAAGTTCAGGAATAAATGAGGAATTGTAAAAAAAGACAGCTTCCCATGCCAAGTTACGAGTCAGAGTAAGTTTTGAAACCAGAGTTTTAGTTTGTGATTTATTAATTATGCCATACAAGCTATAGTTTAAATTTCTGGCTATTAAGTTCCTTAAGCCAAAGAAACGTGGATCTCTCAACAAAATGAATAAAAACTACCATGTGAAGGTGGTGAACATTTATTTAACAGTCTGCATGTACCGAAGACTTAATACTTGAAATTGGAGGTAAAAAAGACAGGACGCGATTATTTTCCAAAAGCACTGGTTTTATTTATACAGAGTCCTAACCATTTCAGTGGCAGCAAGAGTGGGAGAAGTTCCTTTTTCAATCGAGGGGCCCCCAAAATGTTGGTCTGTTGTTACCAAACACACAGGCAAGTGGTGTCACGGATTTGGTAAACTAACTACAGTGTCTAGTCTCTCTCTGCTAGAGCAACAAGGTGAGCGTCAATCTCTGCTTCTGTAAGAATCCTGGAAGGCAAAGGGAAAAAAACCCCACAACTATTTACTTTTTGAAAACCTTTTATTATGCAAAATAAACACACACACACAAAAGTAGGATAGTGATGACCTTTTGTGTGTGTACCTATCACCCAATTTGATAGGTCAATACCCACTTGATTCCTGATATAGGAAAATGCCCTGGAGGAGGGCATGGCAACCCACTCCAGTGTTCTTGCCTGGAGAATCCCATGGACAGTAGCAGCCTTGCGGGCTACAGTCTACAGGGTTGCACAGACACAACTGAAGTGGCTTTGTATGCATGCAAGTAGTTTATACAGTTGTTTATGCTTATTATTTAAATACTTACTATCTAGCTATTATTTATATATAAAAATAAATATATATTCTATTTATTATTTAAATACTAACACAATTTATAAATGATACAAGAGTTTTCTGAAGACATAGGCTCTTTGGTTTCTTAATCTATTTAACTAGTAGATGAAAATAAAGATTTTAAAGGTTATAAAGGGTCTCAGAATAGAAAGCAAGAACTAACTGGAGGTCCTTTAGAGAAATTGCTCCTGCTGGAATTTTACTGCTTTTTACAAAAGAAAAAAGAAAAAAAAGGCAACCTTCTCCTCCAGGGGATAAAGGGAAATCCAATTATGCTTTTTTAAAAAGTTCTACAAATTTTTCTTAAATCTTTCAAATTTATATCACTTACACGAAGGCAACAAAAAGGACAAACTAGAAAAATGTACTAATGAAGCTCTGAAAGGTCTGGTTAAGCTTAGTTTACTACTTTTGTTCCCCAGCCCTAACCCTGACATGTGTTCTTTTAATTCTGACCTAAGAGTAAAGACACGTAACAGTTAACAAGACTTCCAGCAGCTTCTCTGCATCTGTGATTTAACAGAAACATTCTCTATTCATAAGAGTATCCAGGTTAATGGTAAAAGTAAACCACCTCACAGGTTTGCTGGGAGGATTAAGTGAGCTGATAACATATTAAGCACCCAGTACAGATTTGACTCATGGAAGCTGTGAGTAAGAACAGACAAGCATCCAGTCCAGTATTACATATTCAATTAGCTGTATGCAAAATCTGGGGGTTTCAAAGATATCCCGATAGGGTCTGATGTACATCAGTATTTCATATTGTTCTTCAAAACTCCATTTAAATAACCACTAAGTAATCAAAGCTCCATCTGAAAACTACTAGTTTGGAGCTGAATTTCTATTGGCCTTAAGCTAAAAAAAGAAAAACACTTATACTTATTTTACTCCTTATATGAAGGAGGTTATTATACATCACCTCTGGTATTAGGTATGATATAAATAAAATGAGGAACAAAGCAGTTATGTTTGTTTTAAGGAGACATCCAGTAAGTTTTAAAACAGACCTCTCAGGACCTCGCTGGTGGTCCAGTGGTTAAGAATGCACCTTGCAATGCAAGGGGACGCAGGTCCAATTCCTGATGCGGGAACTAAATCCCACAGGTGCGGAGCAATTAAGCCTGTGCGCCACAACTACTGAGCCTGTGAGCTCCGGAGCCCACACACAACCAGAGTGTGCAACAAAGATGCTGCGTGCTGCAACCAAGACCCGACGCAGTTAAAGACATAATAAATAAACGACAATAACAACAAAAACAGATCTCTCAGGTGCTGGGGAAAAAACCTAACTCTAGTTCAAAAAAGTTTTTTCTTCAAGTTACAGGGCGAATGAACCAAACACTTCTGCCTTTTACACTAGAATTTATCACTTGGCAAACTTCTTTAAGTACCTAGCCAACAATAAAACTCACCTGAATTTAGGATTTTCGACTGTAACTACTCCAACTTCTATTTCTGAAGGTTTGAAATCAATTGATAGAACAGTAGACAGGCATGTAATCGCAGTCTGAAAAAAAGTATCAATATTTAAAATAATATAGAATTTTTCAGAGATTCCAAGATTTCTCTCATCCTAATCTTATTCAACTCATGAATTAACCACAAGCTATTCATTTCTGAGGTGGTAGTTCAACAGCCACACAGATTGCTTAATTCTAAGACGTTGCCTGCCAATAACAAGAAACTTTTTTATATCAAGTTGAACTATAAATGAAAGGTGTCTCACAAGAAAAATAGGGTGATTAAGACAAAACAGTCTGTTTACCTGATGATCACTACATGCCAGACAATATGCTCAGCACTTGGAGTGAGAGGCAGAGAGAATAAAGATGAATACGGCCTTCTTTTAAGGAATTTACAGTGATAACACTTTAAGAATGTTTTAAGTGGCTTTGTACGTGATGTGATTAATTAATTCACGTAACTATGAATTGCAATTAAAAAAAACCTTAAGAGACATTTAAACAGTACCCCCCACATAAGAGATTCACATTTCCTGTTAGTATATGATAAACTGCCAACTAAATATAAAAGTATTAGATGGTAATTTTTCCTTTCTTGTTTATCAAAATCATGTTAGTCTTCAGAATTGCTGTATCCCAGACCTTCTTTTCAACAATTTACTAAAATTTTGTTTTTAACTTCTTGGCAATACACAAGAAGCTTCTTTAGTCTAAGGTTACTAAGCACTTGTATAAGAATTTTGGCTTGTCCTGTCAATTTAAAACTTTTCAATCATAACCACCAATCCCCTCAAGAATACTGCTTAATGCTGACTCTAGGCATTCCAGTTATAATTTCTCTGTCAAGTCCTCCTGTGAGCATACTATTTTACTATGAAGACACCTGCTTCCCTGAAAATTCGGGGTGTGACTGCTTTTCCTTCAGGACCATAAGAGCAACATTACTGACTCAACTTTCTCACTTCTGCCTCCAGTTAGCTTAAGTCTAATTTGCATCACAACCATGCAGGTTTTTGGCCTGGTCTTGACTTGATTCTCAGTTATATTTTCCCATTTTGTATTTTGCTGAGAGCAGTCTCAACTACAGTATGAGACAGAGAATTAGATGAATAAAGCAGTCCTCATTGTTCCCATGTGACACCAATTTTACTATTAACCCAACAAACTTGGATATCATGAATATCCCAGGAATAGCTTATAAAGATTGTCAACTATGCAACGATCTTCATTATTCTATACAGCATTAAAAAAAAGGTCAGCTCCTTTCAATTAACTTACTTCCACTGTCTGTTCAAAGGTCCAATCAAATTTCTTCTTTACTTTTTTTTCAAGGAAGCTGGTTGACTCAGTTTGTTTAACTCCTGCAGCAGTTGCTTTAAACCCACAATAGTAACCTGCAGGATCACACTTGTACACCTGAGGGCCTTGTTCTTCATCTATACCAATTAAAATCATACCTAAACAGAAAGAAAGACCCTCATTAAATATCTTAAACCTTCATACAACCAGATTTCGTCTCTCTTGGTGTTGTCACATTACTGTGACAACATTACTATTATTCATTATTCTGGCTATTTTAGGATATATACATATATATATATAATTCCTGAGAACAGGTTTTTTAATGTGTGACAGATAGTAAGTGCTCAATAAATGTGGAAATTAAATGATGTTATATAGAAAAGGCAACTCATGAAAGCAAACAAAATCAAGTTAGCCAATTTCAGAATTCTTTAAAAAATTAAAAAAAAATGTTTTGCTTTAAGAAAACTAGTAACAAAACATAGTTTATCACCACAGATAAATTAGGTAATAAATCTCCACTTTGCAAAAGGTTTTATCACAGATTTTTAAAAGATCTGAATGATAACAAATGTAATATACAAACAACCTTCTAATCCCTGCTATTACCTAAAGCATGTTCCTCTGAACCCCAACCCCTCAAAATGTTAACTGGTCAGATAAATTTGGAAAATAGACTTTTCACATACTATTTTTAGAAAATACACAAAAGCATACTAAGTGTTCTAAAATCTTCTGCTGTAAGCTGATCTACTTTACCTCAGTAGTTCTTCAATTTACTTGACTACAGAATACTCTTTTTTTAATTTAGGAACTACCTATCAAGGTTCCAGAGAACTGAAAGTGTATGGAATTCACCTTGGGAATGCTGGCACTAAATGAAATAAACCTAGGGACTAGTTGCTCACCTCTATAATGGCCCTCTTTGTTACTGTTGACATATCAACAGTATTCCTGTACTAGTCAGTATAAACCAAATTCTAAATTCTGTACACATAACTTATAAGTATGTTATTATAATGACATACAATTAAGATAAACACCACCGCCAAACTTCTCTCGACGCAGCAGAACAGGTAACAAAAGTATTTAAAGACGGGCTTAACCCCATCTGAACCTTTTTTAATATAGTGTCTTATGTTATCCATAACATTTCTTTACATTTTATACTTGACATACAATAGAAAGTACCAAGGACACCACAAAAGAGATACCCACTTACTGCCTGGGTGGGGTAGTTAACACTTCCTTACTCCAGATGAGCAGGGTTTAACACATGATAAGGAAAGGAAGGGCAATCAAGGCAAAAGGAACATAAAAGGTCAGGACATACCCAGGAAAAGATCCATGTATTACAGTAGCTTCGGGAGAAAGAGAAATGCAGCACAAGAAAGAGGCAACTTGGGAATAAACTGTAAGGGACCCTGCACATCATATTAACAACAAACAACAAACTCTAGGATGACAACTCAGGTAGCAATATGGAACAGTCTAGGAAAGAGTAAGAAGGGAGAAAGGTGGTAAAATAGGTGGCAAAGGCAAGAGATGATGAAAAAGTGACACAGGAGGTGGAAGGGCCAGATATTCTGCAGTAAAGCTTGATAGTCTGACTAAATAGAAGACCAGGGAAGGTGAGGTGGGGATAGGAAAAAAGTTGAGGATGAGAGTAGGAAAACAGCAACGATTTCAAGTTTTAAGTATCTGTGGGACATGAAGGAAGAGACTGGGATAAAGCCAATGAGGGAGTGACTGGCATATAGATGAGACATTATTAAAGCCATGAAAGCCGGTGAGATTACCCAGACAAAACAAAGAGAACAGAACGACCAAGGAGAGAAACCTGATGAACAACATTTAAGGGACCAGCAGATGAGGATAAACTAAGGAAAGTGAGGGGGCAGAGAAGAGTTTATTGCTGAAGAAATCAAGGGAGACTTTTTAAGTAATATGTCAAAAACAGGGTCAGGTGCTAAAGAAAAATCATTACACTGACTGCTTTAATTCTCATAAATAAATGACATGCTGTCTGAAACAGACACGTTGAATTTTCCAGGCTAACTTATTCCATTAAGTTTAAATCAGTAAATCTTATTTCTCTTCCAATAAAATTTTACTTGTGTTTTAAAAGAAGAAATTTATTCTTCTTTATATGAATATAAAGTATATAAAATATATAAAAGTATACAAAATATAAAATATAAAGTATATGAATCACAGGCATACGTGTGCGAGCCTGAATCTTTAGGGTGGTCAAAAGAAACAACTACAATGTTAAGATGCCTAATTTAGGCATTTTCATTGAACTAGTAATCTGGAGTTGCAGTGGAATCTCCACTACAAAAGTCTAATAGTGTCTCATGTTTAAAGGTAGTGCCTAAAATACTGCTGTGAAACCTATCCTTCAACACCTATTTATTATAAAGATTTTTTCCACCTTTCATAATTTTCTAAACCACATGTTCAAAACCCAAGTCTTACTGAAATAACTTTTTTTATGCATGTTCTCTAAAAAACAATCTGAATTCATTATTTGGGAGACTTCTTTGCATACTTACAACAACCAAGAGGCCTCATTTCAGCATTCTGTGTGTAGACCTGAGAAATATCAGCAATTCTTTTACACAGCATGTCCACGGGAATTTCGTAACCATACTTGTATTTCCAATTAGCTGCCTCATAGCGTGCCCTCTGTACCTGGGATCTACTGTCAGCTTAGAGCATAAGAAACAAAGGTTTATTTCGTTAGAAGGAAAGAATGAACCTCAAAGTCAGGTAACTGTCCCAACATATACATGTATCTCATTATGACTTAAGGAAAGCAGAAGTGGTCCACAATGGTTTTTTCTCCCACAAACATACAGTGAATGACTCAGCAATAAGTATGGGACAAAAAAGGAAAAAAACGTAAAAGATGAAGTTTTACTTTGCTCTTTTATGCTGAACTCTTCTTTATCAGCCATCACAATAACTTCTAAAAGTGACTAATCTCCCAAAGAACAAGGTATAAGGAGAAAGAATAATGTTTCTCTCCATCTTTTTGTAGGCTTGAATGTTCCCTTGATTTCAGAAAACAGAAACCTAAAGTTATTCTCACAATTGTCACCTACTTCTAACCAGTGTCACTATCACCAGGTTTGAGATATACTGACTTATGTCCCCTTAAATTATTAACCATATCATAGATGAAATAAATTAATAAACCATTTCATAGATGAAATAAATCATTTTTGAGAGGGCCCTCACTCACTTTCCCTGACAGTAGCATAGATATCTAATTCTATTAAACTTATGGTTTCAAAAAAGCACACAATACTCTGAAGATTGATAGTAGCCTTGGAAGATCACAAATCAGATATTAAGGGAGGCCTTTTAAAATTAAACTGAAGAAAATAACAAATCTAAGTAAGTATCAAGCCAGTCACCTGTCATTCCTGTCATCACACAGCCAATGTTTTCAGTTATCTTGAATAAGTGAGTCACTGTGCTGGAATCCAGTAATTTGTCCTAAAGAACAAATCAAGATAATTAAAAAAAAAAAACAAACCACAGGTCTCTCTGTAGTGATAAAAAAACATTATGGAATTATAACAATGAACTATAAATGTCTTCTGCTCATTTTACAGTTAAAACCAGTAAAAAATGGAGGTGTGGGCACTACTCTGTTTTCCTTTTTAAGATGGTATGTTTTCTGTGGGCAAGAACTCCAGCTCACCTAAGTGTGTTCTGAAGTACCTGAAGACAAAAGACCTAGAAATGCCATTATGCTTATAAAAATAACATTAACATATACAGATAATATACCCTTGTACAAACTCATGAGACATTCTCACATTGCATTCTGCAACAACTGCCTATCTGGGCAGTACTACTTACAGGTACTTTCTTCTGTGTGACAATTACTGCACAGTCTTTCCCTCTGACAGCTACTGATGTAAGGCCACCCTGGTTAATAGCCTTAAAAGCATATTCTGGAAGATAGAACAGTTTTTTAAAAACGTGAAATCAATGATCATAGATCCATGCAACTGAGTAATAAACAGTAATTAAAAATAAACAGGTTGATAAACTAACATGGAATGCCATCTAAGATATGCAAAGTCAAAATAATAATAAACCATGATTAAATCAACTGTATTTCTTTTCATTTTGATCATTTCCATCAGGTGCAAACACCAGATTTCCAGTAAACAATTTTTATCATATCAAATCTTTATCAATTGTTTTATCATTTGAAAAAATCTGTTTTATAGCCATTATTCCTACCACGTCTGGTTTTCCTGGGTCAAATTTAGGTGCTCTACATCTTCTCAAGATTTACTATTTCTGTTAACTTTTGGTCAATAACTAATGGATTGTATGCAGCTTTAATCGCTGTTAGATTACTCTTTTCTACCCCTTCTACCAAGCTGAAAATTTCTGGATTATGTTTTTTGCAACTTTCATGTTACCTACACTATAGGATTCTTTAGTCTAACTACAACAAACTACAGCTTGTCCACTTCTCTGCTGCTGCTGCTAAGTCGCTTCAGTCGTGTCCGACTCTGTGAGACCCCATAGACGGCAGCCCACCAGGCTCCACCGTCCCTGGGATTCTCCAGGCCAGAACACTGGAGTGGGTTGCCATTTCCTTCTCCTGTGCACTTCTCTAGTTGCTGTCAAATCACTCCCAGGTTAAAGCAGCTGATCAAAGTGATTTATAAAAACAAACTACTTTGGTACCACATGGTTTAGCTGAGAATGCCTAGGGAGAGAAGAATTACAGATAAGACTATCCCTTTCAATGTTATTTATTTCTGTAATATTTAAACTTACTAAAAACATATTTCATAATCAGGAAAGCTACAACACAATTTAATATATGCTCACTGTAGAAAATACAGAGGAAATATAGAAGAAAAAAATCACTCACTACTCCAGTTATTATTTACATCTGACACATAAATGCTTTCAAAATTCTGTCAAGTATTACTCTGCACACCAGGTCTGAGGCCTGGTCTCATTTGGCTCAAGAAGCCACTGGTGATGAGGCTCATCTAAGGAAGATATTACCTATGACACCAAAGAATTTCCTTTAACAGGAGCTGTGATAAAAATCCTTTATCAAATTATAATAATTAATTTTCACCATCTCATTATACCACAAATAATTTCTAAAATATGTTTCATAATGCTTCTCAGTTCTGTTTCTCATATGGTCAAAAAAGCCTGTACCAGATCAATCCTCCACAGACAAACTATAAACTCTAGCCAAAACAATAACTGCCCAAAGATACCAGAGAGAGGCCAAAAGTACAGATTCTAGAGAGGGAGTCAGTGCCTGAAGAAGGGAATGGAGTGGGGTGACTCCCATTTTCATGACTTACAGCTTGCCTGCAGGCCCCAGTCTGGGCTAAACACCCACAGAAAATTCAGTCCTTTGGACCTGAAGAGCTAGAGAACAGCTTTGGGGATTATCACAGCTGCTGGAGAATGAGGGAGAGAAAGGAGAGAGGCAGTGAGGGACAGTCTCAATGTCTAACTGCCCAAATCTCTGGCTGATTCCATAACCACACATAACAAAAGACAGACTCCAAGGATAGTAGCTAGGATAAAAGAATTAAGGTGAGATTTAAGCTGCCATCAATTAACTGCCTGCTAGAACAAATTAACCCTCTTTGGAGGAACATAACAAAATCCAGTCTTTACAACCTAACATTCATAAATGACTACGATATAATTCAGAATTGCTCAACATACTAAAAAAGAAAACAAAACAAAGAAAACCTAGTTAAATGTGACCTACTTAAAGGAGGCCAACCCTGAGGTGATCCAGATGTTGTATTAGCAGGCAAAGTTATTAAAACTATGTTCAGTGACATAATAAAAATATTCAAGATGAAGTAAGAAATTTCAGTAAAGTACAAAAAGAACCAAGTAGAAATTACAAAACTAAAAAATACAATTTAAAATTTAAAAATTCACCAAATGGACTTAACTGCAGAATGGAGATAACATAGCAAAGAGTATGAAAAATGAATCAAAGTATACTTTTTGTTTTCTGTCTTGCTACATGACATGTGGGGTCCAGTTCCTGGACTAGGGATAGAATCCGTGCCCCTGCAGTGGAAGCACAGAGTCCTAACCAGTGGTCCACCAGGGAATTCGCTACCCAATTTTAAACAAGAGAAAACAGGCTTAAAAAAACAAGTCTGCAGATTAATATCAACAGGTATAACTGTGTTTAACTGGAGAGGAAAGAATGAGACCCAAAACAGAAACAAACAAAAATTTGAGAAATAATGGTTAAAATGTTCCAAATTTGGCAGAAGACATAAAATTCCATACTGAAGATCCAGCAAACTCCAAGCAGGATAAATAAAAAGAAACCTGACTCATTACAGTCAAATTCCTGAAAATCAAAAGCAGAGAAAACTTTGAGGACAGAGAAAAAGAACAAATTATATACAAGAGAACAATGATTTAAATTCCATGGATTTCACCTGAAGATAGTGGAACGTCCTTAAATTGTGGAAAGAAAAACCATCAATTCAGAATTCTATTTTCAACAAAAACATCCTTCAAGAATGAAAGTAAACCAGACACTTTCAGATCTGCAACAAAAATGCTAAAAGAAGTTCTCTGGGCTGAAGGAAAATGGTACCAAAAGAAAACTCCAATCTTTAGAAATGAGAAACATCAAAAAGTGGTAAATATCTGGATAAATATAAAAGACTTATTTTATTCTCTTTAATTCTTTAAAAATACATAACAAAAATTATAACATTTATGGAGTTTGTAAAATATGGAGATGTATTACTTATAGAAGGAAAGGAAGTAAGCTGACTTACAATGTTTTAAGGCTTGTATATTTTTTGTGAAATGATAAACATTAACTCTAAGAAAGATGGGAAGAAGTTAAGCGTATATATTATAATCCTTAAAACAAGACTAAAAAATGCTAAGATGTAGCCAAAAGGCTACTAGATTAAAATAAATAAAATGGTAAGTTAAAATCTAACCATGTCAAAAAAAGAAATCTAACCATGTTAACAATTGCATTAAATGTTAATAGATGAAATACTCCAATGAAAAGCATAAACTGTCAGAATGGACATATAAGCAAAACTCAAATATATGCTGACAACTGGAGACACACTTTACAAAATGGATGAAAAAAGTTGATTAGCCTAGGATGGAGTGGACACAAAGGGGAAATGGATGGTATTGCAAAGTGATAGAAATCCTATATTTTGGAAAATTTTTAAATTTGGAAATTTAAAACCATACTTCTAAATAATCCATAGGTCAAAGAAGTAATCACAAAGGAAATTTTAAAATATTTTGAACTGAATAGTAATGGTTAAAATGTAACAAAACTTGCAGGATGCAGCTGCAAGTGTTCAGAAGGAATTTTACTGCTATGGTGGACGGATCCTAAGGCGGCCTCCCCTCAACAATACCTGCCTCCTGGTATTCACATCTCTGTGTAATCCCCTCTCCTGAGTATGGGCAAAATTTCTAACTCCCTTTTAACCGAATATGTCAAAGGTGATGGAATGGCGCCATCCTGATTACATTACATAAGACCATCTTGCTAGCAGACTCACTCTAGACCTTCTTCCTGCTGGACTGGGAAGGGGCTCCGTGGCAAGAACCACTGGTGACCTCTGGTGAACAGTCAGTCAGAAAGCGGCGGCTAAGGCCCCCAGCTCTACACTGCAAACTTAAGTTTCTACTTTAAGAAGCTAGAAAAAGGCAAAATAAAACCAAATTAGAAAAAAGAAATAATAAAGATCAGAAATCAATGAAACAGACATAAAAGAGGACATGAGCAAAGTCAAAAATTGATTGTTTGAAAAATAAACCAACAAAATTATAAACCCTTTGGTACACTGAAAAACAGTCCCCAAATGATATCCATGTACTAATACCTAGAACCTGCAAACATTACCATGTATAGCTTCTTTCCCCGCAAAAAACTCTCTACATATGTGATTAAGTTCATCTTGAGATGGGGAGATTATTCTGATGGTCCCTAAATGCATTCCTATGTATCCTTATTAAGAGAGACAGATGGAAATTTTACACACAGAGAGAAGGGGCTATGAAGGAGGAGCAGAGAGATTTGCAAAGGCCGGTCTTGAAGATTTGAGGGATGGAGGAGCCACAAGCCAAGAAACGCTGGTAGCCTCTTGAAGTGGACAAGACGAGGGAAGCATTCTTCCCTAGAGCCTCCAGAGACAGAATGGCCCTGCTTGACACTCTCATCTTGGTCCAATGATACAGATTTTAGATTTCTGGCTTCCACAACTGTGAGAGAATAAGTTTCTGTTGTTTTAAGCAACCAGGTTTGTAGTAATTTGTTATAGCAGCCACAGGAAACTAATAAAAACCTCTAGCCTTACTAATCTAGAAAATGAGAGAATACAAATGACAAGTTATCAGTAAGAAAATGATTATCACTATAGATATTACAGAGATAAATATTAGGAACAAGCTTTTCTATACAGATGTATATCTGGGTCACTATCCTTGATCTCACTTAATTTCAGTACATTTTTAATTGCCAGCTGTTACTACATGATTGTTCAGAACACAAGTTTGGCCTAAAAAATATTCCATCTATGGGTGTTATTGTTTAGTTACTAAGTCGTGTCTGATTCTTTTGCAGCCCCATGGACTGTAGCCTGCCAGACACCTCTGTTCATGACATTTCCCAGGCAAGAATACTGGAATGGGTTGCCATTTCCTTCTCCAGGGGATCGTCCCAACCCAGGGATTGAACCAGCATCTCCGGTAGTGGGAGGCAGATTCTTTATCACTGAGTCACGTGGGAAACCTGTCCATGGATATAGAGGGTTATTAGTTTGCAATTTTTACCATCTCTCCTCTTACAATGTACTTTTTGCTTTTTTAAGTCCTCTCTGGACTGCCCCATCATTCTTATTTTCACCTAGCTAAAGCCTGTCCTTCCCCTCAAGTGTGCTCTATTTCCCATGGATACTTTCTCTGATTGTCCTAGAAGGGATTCTTCAATCCCTTCTCTGAATTCCCATAGCATTTCCTATTTCACTAGTAATTTTAGCATTTTCAACTGTGTTATCTCTCCCTTCACCACCAGACTGGATAGTCAAAGAAAGTAGGAACCAAAGAGCTTTAAAATTACATTTGCAACCAGTAGACACTAGTCAAAGGGTGGCCATGGATCCAATCCAGCTTACTCAAATTGGTTTAGAATACACAGTTTTCTAGGATAATTATCATTAACTAAAAGTCTGATAAAATAAAAGCAGGATTATTTTTTCTTAGAAAAAAATTCTGGTATCATTTGACCCTCATAGCAACTGTCCAGCAGAGCAAATATCATTTAGGGCTGACATGTGTTCTGCAGTTTTTCAGTTCCCATCATTACTCCTCCTGCCTCACCAGCTGGTTTCACTGATGTGCATTACTTACCTGTTCTGCTTAAATAATGCAAAAGATAAAACGCCACAAAGGAAAAGAGTTATAGCTCTCACCACATAATAAAATTTGATCCCACAAAATATAAAATTTTTTTTTACATATAAAAAATGTTTTTCAACAGAGAATGTGCCTATGAATTAGCAAAGATCCATTAAAGGGGTCCTAGTCCTCTCTCCCTCTCTATATAGACTACTGCTGTCCAACAGAACTTTCTGTAATGAAGGCACTGATGCATATTTGCACGACCCAATATAATAGGCAACAGCCACGTGTGGCTACTGAGCATCTGAAATATGGCTAGTGCAACTGAGAAACTGAATTTTTAAAGTTCTTAGTTAAGAATATCTCCTAAACTTGCCTGGTGGTCTAGCAGTTGAGACTCCACACTTTCACAATAGGGGGCTCAGGTTCGATGCCTGGTTAGGAAACTAGGATGCCATGAGATGCGGGGCCTCTCAAAACAATTCCTGCTACTCATCACCAACTTTTCAGTCTCCTTCACTGCTTCCATCTCTTTAGCTGGCTCCTTAAATACTGGTATCCCTAAGGATTCTATCACTTCTCCCTATCACTGGGTGATTTATCCTATATAATCATTACTAACTGACATCTTTAGCTCTGAACTTATATTTGTAAATGCCCATTTCTCCCACAGTCATGGCTGAAATTAAACACCTCTTGGGCTTCCCAGGTGGTGCAGTGGTGAAGAATTTGCCCTGCCGATGCAGGAGACTCGGGTATGATCTCTGGGTCAGAAAGATCCCCTGGTGAAGGAAATGGCAACCCACTTCAGTGTTCTTGCCTGGGAAATGCCATGGTCAGAGGAGCCTGGTGGCTGCAGTCCATAGGGTCACAAAGAGTCAGACTGAGCATGCACGCAGTTATCTCTGCAAACCTGTTTCTTATAGTTATCTCAGATTACTAACTACTCAGGTTTTCAAGCTACAAACCTGGGTACCATTCCTGACTCTTCACTTTCCTCTTATCAGAGAAATGTCTACTCTTGTATCTAGGATTTGCTTTAAAATACTCCAGCAGAAAAAAATAAAATACTCCAGCAGAGAGGGATAAGTGTTTGAGAAAACGAGACTGACAAATACGGACAGCCATTAAAGCTGGGTTATGAATACACATGTCATTGTATTATTCCACCTATTTTTGTTTGTATCGATCACTGGGACAACCCTCTCCAAAATGGCCTTCCTGTCATCTGTCCCTTCTACTCTTAATTCTAATTCTATACCCAACTCTTCTGCTATCTTCCTTAATAATCTTGTTGCTCTTAAGGATTTCTACCGGCTATGTCCAAAATCCATGGGACAAAGTCCAAACTGTAGCACGACATCCAAATCTTTTCAACATTTTGCTACAATCTTTTTCCAGTTGTCACTGTCTGCTCCAGCTACACCTGACTGACCAATACACAGGTCTCCCTAAGCTTCCTTCTAACCTAACCTTCATGTAGATCAATGGATCTCCTCTGAGGAAACATTCCTGGCTCTCTGTCAGTGTCACTTCCTTAAGTGCCCTTCTCGGCACCAATATTTTGTTACTTACCATGCGGCGGCTGCTGCTGCTAAGTCGCTTTAGTCATGTCCAACTCTGTGCGACCCCATAGACGGCAGCCCACCAGGCTCCCCCATCCCTGGGATTCTCCAGGCAAGAACACTGGAATGCGTTTCCATTTCCTTCTCCAATGCAGGAAAGTGAAAGTGAAGTCGCTCAGTCGAGTCCGACTCTCAGCAACCCCATGGACTGCAGCCTACCAGGCTCCTCCGTCCATGGGATTTTCCAGGCAAGAGTACTAGAGTGGGGTGCCACTGCCTTCTCCCATATTACAGTGTAATTTTCAGTAAGATTTTGTGTAAGTGAATCCCCATTATAACACTACCACCAGCATAAAATAAGCTACAAAGACACACGCTGTACAGCACAGGGAATGTAGCCAATATTTGATAATAACTATAAATGGGTGTAACCTGTAAAAGTTGTGAATCACTATGTTGCATGCTTAAAACTTATATAATATTGTACATCAACTATACTACAATTTAAATTAAAAAAAAAATAACACCACCATAAAATATAGTAATTTCTATAAAAATGGAAACTGTCAAGTTAAGAATCTAGAGACAGTAATTAAAAAGAAACACTGGGAGGGTAAAAGTAATATCACAGTTTACAGCAAAGGGGAGCATGAAAGCCAATTAAAAAACAGAAGTTTATAGGCAGTATTTAAAAGGCATATTTAGTTTTGAGTCAGAATTCAAATGTCAGAAACAGTAATTAAACACTTTATTTCCATCACTAAAAATTTTGCTTTTTGGATAAATTTCAGAAACTAACAAAATGAGCAAAAACTGTTATGTTAATCTAAGTAATCCACTTCTGAATGTCCAAGATTATGCAAGAAAAGAACTGATAGCCCATTTCAGTCCATTTCTTATTTTTTAAATAGGAAAAATTATAATGGATTATAGTTCATCTCAAGTCCTCAATTTCTTAATTTTTATTTAAATACATAAGTTACCAATATATATGTGTGTGTATATATATAATATGTATTAGGTTTTATATACATATACATACATATATATGTATGTATGTGTGTATATATATATATATATATATCTTAGGCTGAACCACATGAAAGAGCTAGTTTTACAGGTAAAAAGCAGTCAAACACCAGCAGTTTCAGAGGGCTCAATCTAACAACAAACCATTTGGTTAGAATGAAAACTGCATCCTTGATTATAAGTAGAATAGTTAATAAACAGTTGTCTGTGTATAGAGACCTCTTTCCACAGAAATCTTTTATACATTTTGCTTCCTCCCCTACAATTTTTCCCAACACTTTCCAACTTTTCCAGGACTCATTTGTATAACACTAGGAAAAAACAAGGGCTAAATATAAAAGGTACTGTGACAAAATGTTCAGGACAAACACACAATGCCCGACAGTGGCTCACAATAGGAGCTGCTCGTGCATTGCTAGCAACAGCAGAGATGCATGTCCCATTTATGGGCACTCATTGCGAAGCATCTACAGGTGATTCTAAAATTCTGATAAATAAAGGAATGTTAAGTCAAGATTTTTTCACCCATAATTTTGTCTACAATGCTGTACTGAGATGGAAACTAAATTTTTGGTGGTGATCATGATGTAGTATGTTGTACACACAAACTTATTATAATGTTATAAGCCAATGTTACCTCAGTAAAAGACAAATCTAAACTTAAATTTAAAAAAAGAATGCAGCCTCCTTGTGATTTTCAGCCTGTGTGACCCTAAGCCTACCAGACTGCTAACTTACAAAATTGGGAGAAAATAAATAGATGTTGTTTAAAAACAAACAAAAACCTGTGCTGAATTCTGGAAAATATTTTTCCCCATATAAACACTGGCTGGAAAAATATGGCTCCTACATTCTTTGAAGTTTGGTTATCAAAAAAAGTAAGAGGTGTTCTACTAGGACAAGGCAGGTATTCTGCATGATATGTCAACATCCAATTTGAATGCTGTACTACTAGAATCTTACTGTGAGATCTTTTTGAAACTGCCATTCTGTCTTTCCCTAACCTTTAAACTTAAGCAGGAAGTGCATCTCATTTCACAGTGCCTCCTAATATTACATTCCTCAAAATGGTGATTTTTCAAGCAGGTGGGATCATTAAAAATATTGGTGGTATGTGTGTGGGGAGAAGTGTGTGTGGGGGGGGGCAGATATGAGGTTGAAAACATAGCAGAGTTTGATCTCATGACTTTTTTGTATACTTTTAATATTTATGTATTTACAAATATATATATACACATATATATGAATGTATGTATATTTGGTACACATTCAATTTCAAATCAGATCCAAGGAGGGCATGAGAAGTCTGGGTTGAGAAACACTACTTTAAAACAAGAATTCTTATGATTACTGTTATTTTTTGGGTGTGCTGAGTCTGGGTTGTGGCACCTGGGATGCGGTGCCACATCTATCTTCGTTGCGGTACACAGGCTCTTTTAGTTGAGGCAGGTAGACTCTTAGTAGTGGCATGTGGGATGTAGTTCCTTGACCAGGGATTGAACCCAGACCCCCAGCATTGGGAGCACGGAGTCTAAGCTACTGAATCACCAGGGAAGTCCCCAAAACAAGAATTTTTTTTTTTTTTAAATAGCAAAAGAGGTAAACAGTAAGTCTCAGTGCATTTACTTGTGAAACTCCTGAGATGAAAAAACGTCCATTTTTATCAATCATGTTTCTGTGAGGGATTTTAACAGCATTCCTCACAGAAACATTTACTGACTGCTTATTAATACTATGTGACAGACACTAAGTACTTTACATCTATGAACTCATTAAATCCTTAGAAACCTATAAGGTAAATGGGATTATATTTTACATATGTAGTATATGTAAAATTCTATACTTCCTCTAGTTGGTGTGGAGTTAAGACTCCCTAGGAATCCCGGCTTCAATACATACTATCACTTTCTAGATTAGAAAACCATCCTCTCCAGTCAGTCTCTACCAGTCCATTTCTTTCTTGTTTCTTATCAGCATGCTCCCTTCTCAGGAACAACCAGGCAGCGCTCACTTCACCTGGGAGGCAAATTCAAGGGACTGATCCCATCTCCCTCACCAGACATATCCAGCAAAAAGGCAGAAGACAGGGGCTCTAAAGTAGCCAGGCTTATGGACCTATTTCCCATTGATAACATATGAAATTACTGAAGTTGGATTTCAAAGCCAAATACTCTATATAGCTCTACAGTTTACACACACACACACCCCCTCTTGAACACATAAGAGAAAATTTTCAACAATTATTAAAGTGTACAGGTAAAAATTAAAAATTCCCCTACTCCTTGAGAACAAATACCATCAACAGTTTGTCTATAATTATAATTAATATTATAACTTTAAAATTATACCTGTATTTTTTTAAACTTAGCAACTTCAGACCACATATTTCTTTTGAATCCCAACTATAGAAGATGAGGAACATCCTTAATGCTTTCCATTCCTTTGTCATCTCCCCATTTTTCTTCTACTAGTTTTCCACTGTCACTGTTAACAATTCACACTCTGTCTTACATGCTTTGTCTTTGGCAGATTCTAAAGTTTAGAAACTAACCAACAATATCATAACATTGTGACAATATACGTATATTTCATTAGAGAATCAAGCATGGATGGACCATAAAAGAAACAGTCCATGTCTACAGAGCTACTAATCTAACAGATCAAAAAAAAAAAAAAAAAAGCCAAAGAATCCAACAAAAAATAACATTTACTGAGAACTTAATACTGTGCTAAGCACTATACATACATTACTTTATTTAATCCTCAAAACCGCCACAAAAGGGATGAATTATTAGGCCAACTCTGAAAACAGAAACTAAGGCTAAAGTTGTATCACTTGCCCAGGTGAGCACTATCTATGAAGCAGAGCAGGAATTTGAATCCAGTTAGGGCTCCAGGGCCTGAACTCTTCACCACTATACTGCTTAATCATACTATTCTTTCACTTTCCCTTTCCTAGCAATGTCTAATCAGTGCCCAGAGTAGCAGAGGGAGTGTGTTATTAAACCAGACAAACCTTAAAGTTATTCTGTCTAGATATTTAACCTGTTCTGAACTGCATGCTCTATTCCAAGTCTTTTTAAACTATTAAAATGACACTATATTCAGACTTTCAACTCACCAAATCTGGGAAGCATTAGAGCCTATTGCTGGACTATACAATATAGTTTACAAAAGTCTAGGTTTAAGTGACTTTCCCTGTTCGCATATTAAAAACCATGAAATAGAACATTCAAAGCACAGCCAATACAGGAGTCTTTAAAACTCAGGAATGAAACTTTTAAAATGAAACTTCCTTGTAGATACAGTTATCATCTGTTTCATCTTAGATCATATTTTTCAACTGGGGATGAGTTAAAAGGGTTCACGAATTACCCTATATGATGTTGTTTCTTGCTACATTATATCCAGTATGTAGCCATACAGTAGTTTGGTTTCATTCCAAGTTATCTTCATTTCTAACATTTACACTTACAAGAGAACCTCATTTACAGGCCAACTCCCTCCTTATGATTTCCAAGCACAGACGATCACTGACCTCACCAAGGCACTGAGGTGCTAAATTCACTCAAAAAGAAAACCATCACCGGCCAGTTGTAAACCAGGTTCTCCTAATACTGACTCCTCCAGTCACAGACTAAACCCTGACACCTTTTTGATCCACCAAAATGTACTGCTATACTGAATAACTCTAACCACTTTAGGGTTTATTTCCAGTGAAGCTGTCCTTCAGGAAACAGCTATTTCACTATACCTCACCTACAATTCAGAACCAACTTTTAAATTACAGTAGCACCCAATCAGACGTGGGTTAAGACAGGATGTTAAGTTTCAAAAGCAGCTCTAGAGCTGACGGCCACTCATCCCGTCTACCAGCTTTCCACGAATGTCCTGAACTCCAGTTATTTGGCACTTTTTATCCATTTGTTTACGTATGTCACTCCCTTTAAGCCGCGAGTTTCAGTGTAAGTGAAGGTGTGACATCTTTGCATCCCCTAGGACCAGCACAACGTCTGGCACACAGAGGTTCTTAAAGTCTACGTGTAATTAACCACAGGATCAGGAAGTCTATACTGCAAACAAAGGAAAACGAACAGGAAACGTTTTCACTGGAAGGTTAAGGAACCAATTACCCTTTAGATGGCTACAGACGTTGGGCCCATTCAGGCTTAACAGCCCTACCTTCCTGTAACTCTTTATAGTGTCCAGGCAATGAGGACGCATGCCCCGGACAGCCCGAGACCTTCCGCCTTCAGGCTCCCATCCCAGCCAAAGGATAGCGGTGGGAACATCAAGGGACTTTCACATGGACTCGGCCCTCTTCCAGTCCCAGCTCCGGCCACGCTTCAGCCCGGGACTAAACTCCGGCCGCGTCTTCCTGCTGCAGGCCGTACCATGACAGAGCAATTCGAGTGGACCAAACGCAAACGCGATTCACTCACCTACTTGGTAGAGCCGTCCCTCAGGAGAAAAAATGGTAATGTGTCGGTCAAAACCAGCGCTGGAACCCCGGGACATGGTGCACCACTATAGAAGCACAATCTCGGGCCTCCTAGCTCCTGCACCAGGCGTACAAGCCCCTGCGGAAGTTGGTACGACTGCTTCCGGGGCATCGGCGGGCTCTTCCGCTCTTGCGCACCGAGGTTAAGACCCCAGCGCGGGGAGAGCTCCAAGGCCCCGCCTCTGGTGGGGGTGGGGCAGAGCGGGTTCTTCGACTTGAGCTTGCGCCAGCCCCACGTGTGGGCGGCTTGAAGATAGCAGGTGAAGTTTGGCTTGTGGCGGTTTAGAGCTTTCATCTGGAGAATGAATTGATTATAGCAAGAGCAAAAAAACTTTTCCGGGGCCTCGAGTAGTGATTTGCCTCTCTGAGTGATCGCGTATTGAAGTGTCTCGTTAGTTTGAGCACCTGTATATCTAGCCTGGATCTGGCTTGCTGGCGTTCTTAATCTGTTTACCCACCGGCTTGCTTGCTTTCTTCCTTCCTTCTTTCAATTGGAGTATCATTGCTTTACGTTGCTGTGTCAGTTTCTGCTGTACTGCAGAGTCAGTTAGCCATACCTATAGGTATATCCCCTCCTTGGATTTCCTTCCCATTTAGGTCACCACAGAGCACCAGGTAGACCTTGCCTGTGCCGTTCTCATTAGTTATCTACTTTATACACAGTGAAAAAAGTGAAAGTGAAGTTGCTCAGTTGTGTCCGACTCTTTGCAACCCCATTGACTAGCCTACCAGGCTCCTCAGTCCATGGGATTTTCCAGGCAAGAGTAGTGGAGTGGATTGCCACTTCCTTCTCCAGGGGATCTTCCCAACCCAGGGATTGAACCCAGGTCTCCCACATTCCAGGCAGACGCTTTACCGTCTGAGCCACCAGGGAAGCAATATACACAGTAGTAGTGTATATATGTCAATGCCACTCTCTCAATTCACCCACTCCCCTCCCTCTTTGGTATCCATACCTTAGTTCTCTACGTCTGTGTCTCAGTTTCTGCTTAACAAATAAGATTATCTTTACCATTTTCTTATATTCCACATATATGCGTTAATATACAATATTCGTTTTTCTCTTTCTGACTTCATTCTGACAGTCTCTAGGTTCATCCACGTTTCTGCAAATGACAGTTTCTATCCAGCCACTTTCTTTCCTGCTATGAGAGGGAGAAATAAATGGATTGCAGCTGCTCTGGCAGTAGCCAGTTAATTTTAGGTACAGAAGGGAGCGGGTGTTGCTAGCCACTCCAGAGCAGAATTTTATTCTGGCCAGGTAAGATTTTCCTTGGGCCAAGAGCTCTGGACAGTTTTGTCTTAAAAGTGGAACTGAGGTTGAAATAGAGGTGCAATGGGGCTTCCGTGATGGCTCAGATGGTAAAGAACCTGCCTGCAATGCAGGAGACCTAGGTACAGATCCCTGGGTCTGGAAGATCCCGAAGAAGGGAATGGCTACCCACTCCAATATTCTTGCCTGGAGAATTCCATGGACAGAGGAGCCTGGTGGGCTACAGTCCACAGAATTACAAAGAATCAGACACGACTGAGCAGTTAACAATAGGCAATATAGGTGCAGTAAAGGAATCAGTAACCTTGATTGATAATGAACAAGAACGGAAGGGACAGGCTCAAAGCAGTCTGGTGGTAGATGAAGTAATGAGAATAATTTCCAAACAGGCAAGGTAGCTCTGGGAGAACAGCAAGTGACTTTTGAAACTGTAAAATGTACCTGTTTTGACCTACCTCAAGACACACACTTCTGTTTAGTGACTATAAAATGCAAACCAGATGTTAAACTAGTGTAGCTGGCCCAACAACTTGTGTACCAGGAAAGCCAGTTTTAACAAGATTCTGGCACTTCAATACCAGTTGTAAGTAATACTGAAGAAGGAATTCTTACCTCTTTAATGTATTTTCTCTTAAACTCACTTTCCATTTAAAAGAAAAAAATTTTAAGAGCCTCCTAAGGAGTTTCTTAAGGAAGTTCTATAGAGTATTTTTAAAAAAATAAACTTCTATTTCATTACTGAAAAAGAAAATCCAAAACTGAAACTCAATTAAGAAAATACTAAGTGAAGACATCATTTCTGGCACACAGGGTACTTTCTGGCTGCCTCTGATTCCCAAGTGATGAAAGGTGTTCCTAGGTTTAGGTCCCTATCCTCAGGACCAACTCCTCTTGACACTGAGTACTTTTTTTTTTCTTAGACTCTGAGCAAGCCCCTTAGACTGTAGCTCCGAAAGTTTACCTGAACAGTCATAGATAAAACAACTTCTCTGTAAGTTTGCTCAGAGGGTGAACTCACTCAACAACCCCCTCTATGGTGGTACTTCTTCAAAACTAGGTCTCTGGCTGTACCAGTCTCTAGTGCTGAGTCTTCTCTAATCGCCCATGAGGTATTTTTCACGTTGAGACACACCGTACCTCCAAACCTAACATCTTTAAAACAGAACACACCTCATTCCATCTCTTTCTCCCAAGCCAGTTCCCTTCCCTCATACTACACTTTCCAAGTCCTCAGAGTCAAAACCTTGCAATAGTTGTCAGTTCCCTCAAACCTCCCCAGGTAATTCTGATCCTTCTGATTCTGCTCTCCTCTTTTCCATCATATAATTCATAATTTTGCTCAGTTTATTGTCTCTTCTCACCCAACCCAAGGGCCAAGAGGGCAAGAATCTTTGTTTTGTTCACTGTAAAGCTCCAGCAGGTTGAACGATACCTAGCATATATCAAAGTGCTCAGTAAGTATTAATTGAATGAATGAATTCCCTTACAGCACAGGGGCTAGGAGTGCATCCCTTTCTATTTAAACTTGAATTTAAATCCCATTTGGGACAGCTACCAGATATCTGACCTTATGCAACCTCCTTAAGGCTGGATTCTCTTTATGGGGACTGTTTAGGAGATTAGATGAGAGAAGGCAAGAAAGTGAGGTACTAGACAAGATACCTAGCACATAATAAGCACTCATTAAATGATGACTGTGATTGCTGCCTTCCAGTCACCAAATCCTGTTGATTCTCCCTATGGGATAACTCTTTCTGCTTCTCACTCCCACTGCCACTGCCTGGATTAAGACTAGTCGGCCTGGTCTGGCACAGTAGTCTCTTCCTGTTGATCACACTCCTGGGATCATTTTCCTGAGCAACATCTCACTGAGTCGCTTCTCCGCCCAGACTTCTTTGAGCTACTCAATAAAATTTAGTCTTGAACTTAGCTGACCTGTGCCTTTCTTTTCAGCCTTGTCTTGCAATTCATCTTCCTATTTCCACTGCAGGGCTACATTCCATGGCACAGCTCTGAGATACACTGCCTGACCCCTCCTCAAGCTCCCCTGTTCCCTCGGACCCCTATTCTTCCTCTAAGGACACTCATTCCCATCTCCTCATCTAAGCAGCTCAGATTCACCAACCTGCCTCTTTCCCCCTATATGCCCAGTGCATATAATTTGAATTTTTATTAGCCTGAACCAAATAAAATGGCCATTTTTGTAGGTCAGAAACATCACATATTGGTAATCATATGGTTTAACTTAAAAGAGCTGTAACAGGTTTCACTGAAGATTGGCAAAGCAGGACTTCCCCTGGTGGTCCAGTAGTTAAGAATCTGCCTGCTAATGCAGGAGATATGAGCTCGATTCCTGGTCTGGGAAGATTCCACATGCTGTGGAGCAACTAAGCCTGTGTATTAGAGCTACTGAGCCAGCACGCTAGAGCCTGCGCTCCACAACAAGAGAAGCCACCACAATGAGAAGCCCTCACACTGCAACTGGAGTAAGCCCGTGCACAGCAGCAAAGACCCAGTGTAGCACAGAAAGAAAGGAAGATGAACGGAGCCTGAATACTTTTTATCTCTGTATTCTCTACCACCCTTGCAATGGGGCTTGGCTCATAAAAGTTCAGTAAATGAACTGAAAAGTTGAACTGAAAACTGTAGAAAGACAAGGGAACAACTGAGAAATGTTTTCATAACTGCCTTTCCTT
The DNA here is from genome assembly GCF_023699985.2 of Odocoileus virginianus. Lineage (NCBI taxonomy): Eukaryota > Metazoa > Chordata > Mammalia > Artiodactyla > Cervidae > Odocoileus > Odocoileus virginianus. The sequence goes on from NC_069689.1 coordinate 29,979,431, forward strand.
TCCACATAGACATAACTCTCAGTGAAGCACTCTGGGTGTACCCTGCCATGCAATGATGGAGTATTTAAAATCACACACACACTGGGCTATGAGAATTATTTCACAGGTTCAAATAAATTCTGATCCTCTGTTGAGGCTGAATTTAAACTGGGCCCTAAAAGAGGCCTAGGATTTTGGGTGGCATATACTTATTAATCGGATAATGCAATGGCACCCCACTGCAGTACTCTTGCCTGGAAAATCCCATGGATGGAAGAGCCTGGTAGGCTGCAGTCCATGGGGTCGCTAGGAGTCGGACACGACTGAGCAACTTCACTTTCACTTTTCACTTTCATGCATTGGAGAAGGAAATGGCAACCCACTCCAGGATTCTTGCCTGGAGAATCCCAGGGACAGAGGAGCCTAGTGGGCTCCCGTCTATGGGGTCGCACAGAGTCAGACATGACTGACGTGACTTAGCAGGAGCAGCAGCAGCAGCATACTTATTAATGGTGAGGGACAGAGAGGCCTGGCCTGCTGCAGACCATGGGGGTCACAGAGTCAGACAAGACTTGGTGACTGAACAACAACAACAAAATACATTATTGTTACCCTACAGGATACTTCCTGCAAGGAGTCAACTTCATTTTCAATACAACGCAAACTGAAAGCTAGAATTAGAACATCAGGCTCCGTGAGGGCAGTGGCCTCTCTGCTCCTGAGTGTATCATCAGTGCTTGGCATGAAGTAAGCACTGATCATTCACTGAATATGCATTCTCACTACTTGGGTTTTGTACTATAACTGTTTTTCTTCGAAGAGATTTGTGAATAAATGAGAAATCCAAACTCAAAAACCTAAAAGGCCAGAGATTTTATATTAGAATTTGAGTTTTTTTCCACAGGCAAATAGATTTCCTCTGGGAAATCTTTCAGAAAGACAAACCTCTTGCTGATTCCATTGGTAAGGGAAATCCCCAGGAAGCAGAGACTTCAAGAATATGTGCCTTGGGTGCCAAGCAGCAGCTACACTACTCACCCAGGTGGACTTTCCCCTGGGCTGGGGAGCTTTCATGAAAGTCTGGGTACGAATGCTCCTGCAGCTCTAGCACAAGCCTGTGGGGGCAGACTTGCTGTGTCTGTGTGGAAAATTTGATCTTCCTCTCTGTGGGGCCACCAAGTTAGACATTCTGAAATGACTTTCTGGTTTTTTGAAAAATTTTAGAGATGACTTGACATCTCGTGAGTCTTGGAAAATCTCCTGGGGGCCTCCGTTTGGCAAGGCCCACATTCTCCCCTGGGGGTGGAGGTAGGTGGAAGGTAGGGGTTACCCAGAAGACAAAGGTAAAGTGCAGCGTAGATTCCCAGTGACTGCAGACAGGCTGAATCACATGGCGTTTAAAGGCAATGTAAGAATTTAGCCCTTGGGTTGGGATGCTCTGCTGGTGGTTTCAGTGAGCCAGGGATATAAAAATGAAGCTTATCTGTGTTTCCATGTGGTATGAGCAGGTGTTGAGACACTGGTAGGTAGAGTATCTTAGGAGAGTTAGGATGCCCTGATATTAAGGGGCCCCAGAAGTCAACTGTGGCCATGAAAGAGCTGGAAATGTAGCAGCTCTGGCTGATCAGCTGAAGGGAGGTAGCTCCCTGGCCAAGTCAGGTGCCTCAGTAGAGGACTGAGGGCAAGAACCTGGTTCTATTTGTACCTTTCTCATACCAGTCGAAGTCCTTGAGTTCTTTCTGTACCCCAGGAGCTATGGTAGGGTACCTAGGAGCTGTCATTCTGGCTGAGTCCTGGGGAAAGAAAACGGTGATTTCTCTGTACTCCAGTTCTACTATACAATTTATGGGCAAAGGAGAGGCACAAATGGAGCCTCAAATGTGGTGTGGGATGCGCATGATTTACATGAGGCACTTAATTATGTTTCTGCTCAAAATCTCTTCAAACCACATTCCAATAAGGCAAAACTCCTCAGCGCTCTCGGCCGTAACACCTAGTGTGTGGTTCTCTTACAGTACCAGTGGTGGGTACGATATGGTGTCTGTCGACACAGCAGTCACAAGTTATCATTGCCCTGCTACTCCACGCTTTCCTTACCAGTCTATATCATTCTATGCCTGGAATTTGGTCAGTCATCTCCAAAAATGGTTAACACTGTCCTTTGATTTGAAAGGGAATAAACTTGTATCGGCTCAACCCAAAGGACATTTTACTTAACTATATGTATCCAGGAACTCCTTCTAGAGAGCCAAAACCTTTAGCTTTCAGGTCACCCTTGATTTTTAGCTCTAACTTTAGAATTACCCTCTTACAACTTTTGATGCTTCTCTTGTTTTTCCAAACTCCCCCTTTAAATGAAGACCCAATGCTTGATGGATGACTGAGCTCATTTCTAAAAGCCAAGAACTTAGAGAAACACTAAGAATTCTCATGGGTCTCCCCAGAATACTGGAAGCAGCAATGGGAGACCCCAGCTGGTTTGGGCTTAACCGTTGGTGGTTTTTTAACATACAACTTCCCCTTTGGCATGATAACACAGGAAGCCCTTCATAGCTTGAGAGAACAGCAAATGTTCCAGTGAAAAATACAACTGGGGAAGGGAGGGGCCTGAGTCCTGAACAGGGTTGGGCTTTGCTCCAAGTGTCAGAAGCACTGGACTTGGATCTGACGCTGGCCAGAGATTACCTGGTGACCACTACCTCGATTTCTTCTCTCAAACAGGTGAGCACGCTGTACCTACCCTTAAAGGCATGGAGGAAAAAAATATTAAGCACTACAAAGAAAATAAGTCACCTACTAAAGACTTGCTTCTGCCTTTGTGAAAGGAGGCAACACCGGTGAATAAAGCCCGGATCGGTGGTGGTTCTGCTCTTTCTCTAGCAAGAAGGAAGCCAAGTACTGCACCAGGCTACACTGTATGCTGCGACTGTTCAGAAGTGAAACTCAGTCTGTTTTCTTAACTTTGAAAGCAGCCAGTTCTTACCCACCCTGTCCTGCACACACGTAGCCTCACCCATGACTGTGGACAGAGGACGGGAATTGCAAGCATCAGCCAGTTCACCGAGATTTTCACACCCATGGTGCGTCCCTATATCCTGGGGTCTTTGTGAATGTTATTTGATTTCCTTCACTCTGCTCATTAACTCCAATCTCACCTCACACCCATTCCAGCCCCCTGATCAGGTGGGGCCTGCTGGTCAGGCATTGAGAGGATGAGTCAAGAACAGAGAGGAAATAAGACTCAACAGCCTTCCCTTCAGTCTGGAGATACTTCCTCTTCCTTGAGGTTTCCTAATTGGCTTCCTCTCATTCCTATTTTCTCACCGCAAAATTAAGTCATCTCTGGTACTCAGAATAAGCCCAAGTTCTCTTGAGATAACTGGGGGAGAGAGAGCAAATGAAAGAGGTGTCTAATCATTATAACCAATATTTTCAGTCACTAATTTAGGAACTAGTTCTTGAGAACCCAGGTACTGACGGGAAAGCAAGAGTGCTCCAGTTTTATTTTCTACTTGCTTTGAAAGTACCTGATAAACCTCAGCTGAGATCTGCAAACTTCTAGTGTGAAATTCATCCATCATGGTGAGAAAAAGGCAACTTTCAAGAATCAACCATAGACAACAGATTAAACATTCTTCCAGACTAAAGACTCTGAAATGATGTCTTACAGGTGCACAGCAAATTTTATTCCAGTTTTCATAGTCTATGTAGATGCCTAATAAATATTTAATTTGTTTAGGACATGGAGGGGGTTAAATAGTATGATCAAAGAGGGTGGCATTGAGAGGTTATCATTATTTCTTGAGGATCAGTCAAAGCACCAGACACCAAAGACTATGCTCCTGAGCTAGCCAGCACACACACACACAAAATAAATACCAAGGAGCAAGAGGGGGAATTCACTCAAAGGAGAAGTGGGAATCAGAGGTAAAAATCAGGAAGACATTTTCAAACAACTTCTCCAAAATAATTCAGCCAGCATTTATTGAGCCTCTTCTATGAGTAAGCAGCTGGACCAGCTGCTCTGGAGACACACAAATGAGACAGATGGGGCCCCGCTGGAGTTCAGTGGGCAAGAAAGATGAAACACAAATGAGAGCAATGCTGACACGGGGCAGCTCATGATACTAAGGTCGTGTCCAACAGAGCATGGCAGATGGGAAATGACCTTGGCCGCAGGGAACGCAAGCTGCCGGTGGAAAGAAGCATGTCTGAGCTCAGCCTGGGGGGACAGGAACTCTGACAGATGTGTTGGCTGTTAGGGGCAGTTTGAGTGGGCACCATGATGCAACATGGACTGGGAGTGGCCAAGAACAGGGAGGCAGAGAAAGAAAAAAAGAGTCTGTGTTTAGGTCATGGCAATGGCTTAGCCTGACTGGGACACAAAAATGTTCTGTAGTACAAATGCAGGGAGGAGGCCTTGAATGCCAAGCAAAGGAACTGCTGTGGCTGGAAGGTAATGGGGAGACATTTAATGTTTCTGAGTAAGGAAAACGGCATGATGCGCATTATGCTCCCAGAAGATAAACTTGGCATATTTATGAACTGTAAATGGGGATATCAATCAGGAGGCTACTGCTATTAGTCCAAGTGAAAGTTTGAGATGGTGTGAACTGGGGTGGTAGTTAGGGAAATGGGAAGGAAATAAGATGCCAGAGATTTTTAAATAGCTCTCTGGCCATTATTAAACATGACAGACTATTCATAGCACTATTTCTAATAGGTAAAACCTAGAAGCTATCCAAATGCCCATCAAAGCAGAATGGATAAACTGTGGTATATTCACACTGGTGTTAGTCGCTCAGTTGTGTCCAACTCTTTGGGTCCCGTGGGCTGCAGCCCCCCAGGCTCCTCTGTCCATGGGATTCTCCAGGCAAGAATACTGGATTGGGTAGCGGTTCCCTTCTCCAGGGGATCTTTGCGACCCAGGGATCAAACCTGGGTCTTCTGCATTGCAGGCAGTTTCTTTACTGTCTGAGCCACCAGGAAGTCCATATTCACACTATAGAACATTACAGAATAATGAAAATGAATGAGATACAATTACAAGTGACAATACAGATGAACCTCCCACAATACTGAATGAAAGAAACCCGGCACAAAAGAACACATCCTGAATGAGTCCATTTACATAAAACACAGAAACAGGCAAAAAAAAAAATCTATACTGTTAGAAGACTACACAGTGGCTACCTTTATGAGGGTAAGACATGATGGAAGCGAGCACAAGGGGGCACCTGGGTTCTGGTGACAAGCATGATGAACAGGCTGATAAAACTACAATCTGACTTTCGTTCTCCCATTCCTCCTTTCATTTTTCCTGCCTTTAGATAAAAACTCTGGAAGTCCCCCTTACTTTTCTGTTCCTCTTAGATAATATGCAGTGCTATGGCCACTTTCCGGAGAAGGCAATGGCACCCCACTCCAGTGTCCTTGCCTGGAGAATCCCAGGGACAGCGGAGCCTGGTGGGCTGCCGTCTATGGGGTCGCACAGAGTTGGACACGACTGAAGTGACTTAGCATAGCATAGCATAGTATGGTCACTTTAAGTCACCAGTGCAGTATCAGTTCAGAAATTAGACTACACAGTTCTACACCAACAGATTCTAAGCAGTACTGTATCATTTATTTCCTGCTGGCTTAGGTCAATTTCACACTAAAGCTTCCAGTGGAAAGGGGTGGGAGCATGGTTGACTTTTCCTTCCTGACCACTCCTGGCTCAGTTTCACCCCTACCTCCCTCATACGCCCACCCCCACCAGCCAAGGTGGAGGACAGATAAGGGTGGGTGTCTTAATGCTTTCTAGGCCTAGCAGCTGTTTATAGCTGGTGTCTCTGGTGAGCCTGACAGATGGCTGAAGTGGATGCTTCCTGCTTGGCCACTTTTCTAGGCTCTTCGGTGGTTCTCTGCTGAGTCCTTTTTTTATATGTAGGTGGCCATTTGCACTCTTTCCTCAACCCCTGGCCATCCAGAAGTTCCCCTTCAGGCTTAGACAAAGTAAGGCGACTCTCACCCAACCAGCTGGCCCCCACCTGGCCCCTGGGGCAGCTTCAGGGCAGCAGCCCCCTCTGGCTCATTTCCAGCATCCCTCGTCAGTTCTGCTGTCATCTTCTAGCTTTGCCGGCAGAGTCAGGCCCGTCCACAGAGGCTTCAGCTTTCACTGAGGTTGGTGGGTCCCCCAGACTGCTGAAGGAGCCCCAAATCCTCCTATTGAGGCGATTTCCCAGGGTCCTGAGGTCAGAGGGCACCCAGGGAACCGGGAACCTGGCCACAGCTCTCTATATGGAAAGATCTTTATCTTTTTTCTTCCTCTAACTCTCTTACATCTTTGGCTGGTTGAGGGGATTTCAAATCCTAAAAAATGATGCTGTGAAAGTGCTGCACTCAATATGCCAGCAAATCTGGAAAACTCAGCAGTGGCCACAGGACTGGAAAAGGTCAGTTTTTATTCCAATTCCAAAGAAAGGCAATGCCAAAGAATGTTCAAACTACCGCACAATTGTACTCATCTCACACGCTAGCAAAGTAATGCTCAAAATTCTCCAAGCCAGGCTTCAGCAATACGTGAACTGTGAACTTCCAGATGTTCAAGTTGGAATTTAGAAAAGGCAGAGGAACCACAGATCAAATTGCCAACATCCGCTGGATCATTGAAAAAGAGAGTTCCAGAAAAACATCTACTTTTGCTTTATTGACTACACCAAAGCCTTTGACTGTGTGGATCACAACAAACTGTGGAAAATCCTTAAAGAGGTGGGAATCCCAGACTACCTGACCTGCCTCCTGAGAAATATGCATGCAGGTCAAGAAGCAGTTAGAACTGGACATGGAACAAAAGACTGATTCCAAATCAGGAAAGAAGTACATCAAGGCTGTATACTGTAACCCTGCTTATTTAACTTATATGCAGAGTATATCATGCGAAATGCTGGGCTGGATGAAGCACAAGCTGGAATCAAGATTGCTAGGAGAAATATCAATAACCTCAGATACGCAGATGACACCACCCTTATGGCAGAAAGCAAAGAACTAAAAAGCTTCTTGATAAAAGTGAAAGAGGAGAGTGAAAAAGTTGGCTTAAAACTCAACATTCAGAAAATGAAGATCATGGCATCTGGTTCTATCACTTCACGGCAAATAGATGGGGAAACAATGGAAACAGTGAGATATTTTATTTTTGGGGGCTCCAAAATCACTACAGATGCTAACTGCAGCCATGAAATTAAAAGATGCTCCTTGGAAGCAAAGCTATGACCAGCCTAGACAGCAGAGACATTACTTTACCAACAAAGGTCTGTCTAGTCAAAGCTATGGTTTTTCCAATAGTCATGTATGGATGTGAGAGTTGGACTATAGGGAAGCTGAGTGCCAAAGAATTGATGCTTTTGAACTGTGGTGTTGGAGAAGACTCTTGAGAGTCCCTTGGACTGCAAGGAGATCCAATCAGTCAATCCTAAAAGAAATCAGTCCTGAATATTCATTGGAAGGACTGATGATGAAGTTGAAACTCCAATACTTTGGCCACTTGATGCGAAGAACCGACTCACTGGAAAAGACCCTGATGCTGGGAAAAACTGAAGGCAGGAGGAGAAGGGGATGACAGAGGATGAGATGATTGAATGGCATCACTGACATGATGGATGAGTTTGAGTAGGCTCTGAGAGTTGGTGATGGACAGAGAAGCCTGGCGTGCTGCAGTCCATGGGGTCACAAGGAGTTGGACGTGACTGAGCGACTGAACTGAACTGAGGGGCCAGGAGTTGTGAGGCAGAGTCTCCTTTATTCCTTTTGTAAATTCTGCATATGCAGTGTCTCACACACATGCCTCACACTCACCTGGAAATCTTGGTATGTACTGACATTTGTGCCTCAGTGGAAATGGAAACAGAGAGAGTCCTAATGGTCTGTTACACAAGTATCAGTTTCATATTGTGCAGAAGACAAAGAGAACTAAAAATCAACCACAATCCCAGAACCCAGAGATTGTGGAATCAACAAAATATAATACTGTGGAATCAACAAAATCTTACATTGTGGAATCAACAAAATCTTAACCCATGCCAAGACACAGAGTATCATTTATTCACTGTAACATTTAAAATTAATTTGTTTCTTTTTTCCCTTGTTTTGAACATTTCATTATTCCCAATTTTGTTATTCTTCTCAATAACATTATTATGCAGAATATCTTCATGTACAAAACTTTTTCAAAAAGAATTATTTCCTTTGCAGAGGTAGTTAAGAGTTGAATAAAAAAAAAAGTTGAATAACTAGCCTGTGACAGATATTTTGAAGGTAAAATCAACATGATTTGCTAATTGAGTAAATAAGTAAGTAAGTAAGTAAGTAAGCAAGAGGTAAGGAGCAGGAAAAATAAAGTAAGGCAGGAGATCACTTTGTGGGGGTGAAGAGGAGTTGTCTTCATAGTGGTTGAGGGACCACAGGCTACCAAGGTAGAAATGCTCAGCTGCAAATGAAGAACTGGAAAGAAAGCAAGGGTAGAGATGGCTCCTCCCTCTGAGAAGTCTGGCTGTTACACTATGCCTAGGGAAGTACATGTCAGGCTAGAAGCCCAGAGGAATTTGTAGTTAGATGAGGGAAAAGTGAAAGTGTTAGTTGCTCAGTCGTGTCTGACTCTGTGACCCCGTGAAGTGTAGCCTACCAGGCTCCTCTGTCCATGGAATTATTCCAGGCAAGAATAATGGAATAGGTAGCCACTCTCTTCTCCATGGCATCTTCCAGACCCAGGGATTGAACCTGGGTCTCCTGTATAGCAGGCAGATTCTTTACCATCTGAGCCACCAGGCAAGCCCAAAGATGAGGGAAAGAGCCCATGGAAAGAGATTACCTGAGAGGACAAGTTCTGAAGTTAGCAAGCAAGGAGAGTATGGATGCAGGTAGAAAAACTAACCTAGAAAAGTGAGAAAAAGGTGAGGGCAGAAAGTTGTTGGAAAGAGCAAAAACTGCTGATGATGCTCTTAACAGATGGTTCTTAGTTCCTGCTAAGTTCATCTGCCGAGAGTGAGAGTGGTGAGGTTATGACTCAGGACACAGAATCCTGAGTGTTGTATTATAATTATTTTTAAATAACCTTGGAGCTCATTTGAGACTACTCAAAACATGGTCTGTAGCACTGGCATCACCAGGTACATGAGACCTGAACCAACCTTTTAAACAAGGTCCTACATCTATCATAGTGTGAGAAGTATGCTATCTTCTCCACTGAACAGAAAGGAAATGAAGGCTGCAGGAGAAGAGCTATTTTTGAAGTTAGGATGACAAAGATTGGGAGAGCTCCTTCAGGAAATTAATGGGAATTCACTGAAAGATGAAACAAAGAACCTTCAAATGGGAGTGAAGTTCCAGCAGCGTAATTTCATGACTTTTGTAGCAACACTGTGGTGTGTAGGAGCAGAGGAAGTGGACAGATCTGGGGTTACCCAAAGTTAGGTTTAGAATTGGTAAGATGGACACCACAGGAGGTAGAATGAGTAAATGAATCTGAAGTGTTACCGAAGCATTCATGAAATGAATAGTTTAAGGGTAGGGTGGGATAAGAAAGAAGGCAAGCAAAGCCAGATGGGGATGGATGAGAGAGGCCTCTAGCTGAGGAAGGAAGAGGCTTAAGAACAGGTCTAGGAATTGAAGGTAGGGATGAAGCAGTGGGACAGATAAGGAGGTTGTGCTCAAAATGAAGAGCTCGAAAGTGTGATATCCTGAAAGTGGAGCACTTTTACATAGTTTAAAAGATCCAGGTTTGCATCTCCCAGGGGGCATCATCAGAGCTTAAGTGGTTAAGAAACCATGAAAACAAGGACTTCCCTGATGGTCCGGATGGCTGAGACTCCACACTCCCAAAGCAGACAGCCTGGGTTTGATCCCTGGTCAGGGACCTAGATCCACATGCCACAACTAAAGGTCCCATGGCTTGCAATTAAGACCTGGCACAGCCAAATGAATAAATAAAAATATTGAGGAAAAAAACAAAAGAGAAAGAAATGATGAGACCAGAATATGGAAACTGTTGAAATCTCTGGGGGTAATAGCAGTGGAAATGGGAGAGAGAAAAGCTGTCACTTATAAAGCACAAACTGTTCAATACTGATTTCCTCACAGAAACCTATCAAAGAACAAAAAGAGCCACATGATTTACTTTAAAAAATAAAAAGCTCTCTTAGTTGTGTAAAGCAGGAAAACTTCCTCAGGCTTTGCCTTCAAATAATTGGTCTGACCAGAGTTTATTTCTTTAGGAGTTGGAGATTAGAGGGCCTAACTTGGAAAAGACCCATTTCTTTAAGGATTTGATTATTCCTGCCAGAACAGGGCTAAGGGCCAAAGGACATGATCTTTAATTTGACCCAGTAGCTATCATCAGGGTGACAGTTTCCTGGAATACAAATTTCCTTCTGAACACAAGGAAACCTTGATTAGTGTTTTGTGAGTACACCATCACATGAGTAGGGTTTTATGGTGTACAGCAATGCCCTAGCTTAACTTGACTGCCTCGTTTTATGAATTTATGTTATGATGTTTGAAATACATGAGGAAGAAGTGCTAGAAGACTATGAGAACAAGGGAAAGTTTGTTTTTTGTCTGGTGGGAAAAAACCGTATTACAAAAGAGTTTACAGAGAATGAATGATCTTTTAAAAATTATGTAGATAAATGTGTAATATATGGGACTTCCCAGGTGGCTCAGTGGTAAAGAATTTGCCTGCCAAGAAGGAGACTCGGGTTCAATCCCTGGGTTGAGAAGATCCCTGGAGAAGGAAATTGTAACCTACTCCAATATTCTTGCCTGGGAAATCCCATAGACAGAAGACCCTTGGGGGGCTATAGTTTGTGGGGTCCCAAAGAGTCAGACACAACTAAGTGACTAAACCACCAACATATATATATGTGTATAAATATATATATATATATATATAAAACAGGCATAGATATGTACAAAAACTTAATAGCATCAGACTACTAAGCTTTGCAGCGGAGGACAGAAAACAATGAAACTTTGGATTCTATGGTATGGTCACTGGGAAGAGGAGGAAAATACAACAATTTATTTTTAAAGAATTAATAATACAGTACATCTTAAGTAGTAAGTCTGGGTGAGGAACTTACCTTTTGTTTGACCTGCCATAACTACTTCCAGAGGAACCTGTTTCAGGAAGGTGGAGGCCCCATAATACCCTGCCTGGCTGAGATGTCACTCTGCCCGAGAGCCGAATGAGCAGCGGAACTGTCAGGGAATTCCGGGCACTGACATTCTTGGTTCTGATGCAGTCACAGAAGACACAAGAGAGCTGTTTTGTTGATGGACTTTCATAAACAACAAAGATCTACTGTATAGTACAGGGAACCATATTCAGTATCTTGTGATAAACTATAATGGAAAAGAACCTGAAACAAATACACACACACACACATATATATTTGAATCACTTTGCTGTACACCTGAATTAATGTAATTCAACTATACGTCAGCTAAAAAAAAAAAAAAGTGGACTTTCAATATTCAGATGTGAACTAAACTTGATATGTAGTAATGTTTTAGCCCAGCTGAGGGTGATAGGATGATCTCAACTGGTCTCCTTAAAATGAATTTATGTATCCATCATATAAGAAATTATGATTTCTCAAGCCTTTGCTTCTTGGGTTGTACTTTAACTAACACTGGAAACATTAATGTTGTGATCATTTAAATGCGGCTGAAATTAATCCTACATTAACTTTGCCAGAAGCTACCAAAACCCTGTCACATAACACTACTTATAATAAATTATCATTATTTGAATAACTTAATCCATTTGATAAGAGTGTACTTTTTCTAGTACTCTGGTAGCAAAACAGATTATTTTCAGCTGTTATCTGTGACTAGATAATTGGTTTCTTGTTTACTTCAATTCCTGGTTGAGAGCAAGTTGTATATACGTAGTCTCTGGAAGTATCCATCAGATCCTGCCAAAAGAGACAAAATGTGGGGACAAAAGTCTTCAGGAAATCTTGAAACACCATAACAGAGACATGACAAGAGAAAATTGAAGATTATTTCTCAAGATTTACTGCATTTATTCATTGGTGGTCCCATCTCTTTTGTTTTGTGGCATTTATTTTCATTAAATACTATGTGGATCACAATGAACTGTGGAAAATTCTGAAAGAGATGGGAATACCAGACCACCTGACCTGCCTCTTGAGAAACTTGTATGCAGGTCAGGAAGCAACAGTTAGAACTGGACATGGAACAACAGACTGGTTCCAAATCAGGAAAGGAATACGTCAAGGTTGTATATTGTCACCCTGCTTATTTAACTTATATGCAGAGTACATCATGAGAAACGCTGGGCTGGATGAAGCACAAGCTGGAATCAAGATTGCTGGGAGAAATATCAATAACCTCAGATATGCAGATGACACCACCCTTATGGCAGGAAGTGTAAGAAGAACTAAAGAGCCTCTAGATGAAAGTGAAAGAGGAGAGTGAAAAAGTTGGCTTCAAGCTCAACATTCAGAAAACTAAGATCATGGCATTTGGTTGCATCACTTCATGGCAGATAGATGGGGAAACAATGGAAACAGTGAGAGACTATTTTTTTGGGCTCCAAAATCACTGCAGATGCTCACTGCAGCCATGAAATTAAAAGACACTTACTCCTTGGAAGGAAAGTTATGACCAACCCAGAGAGCATATTAAAAAGCAGAGACATTACTTTGCCAACAAAGGTCCGTCTGGTCGAGGCTATGGTTTTTCCAGTAGTCATGTATGGAGGTGAGAGTTGGACTATAAAGAAAGCTGAGCGCCGAAGAATTGATGCTTTTGAACTGTGGTGTTGGAGAAGACTCTTGAGAGTCCCTGGGACTGCAAGGAGATCCAATCAGTCAATCCTAAAAGAAATCAGTCCTGAATATTCATTGGAAGGACTGATGCTGAAGCTGAAACTCCAATACTTTGGCCACCTGATGCGAAGAACTGACTCACTGGAAAAGACCCTGATGCTGGGAAAGATTGAGGGCAGGAGGAGAAGGGGACAACAGAGGATGAGATGGTTGGATGGCATCACCGACTCAGTGGACATGAGTTTGTGTAGGCTCTGGGAGTTGGTGATGGACAGGGAGACCCAGCGTGCTGCAGTTCATTGGGTCGCAAAGAGTCGGACACGACTGAGCGACTGAACTGAAGTGAACTGAATACTGAGAGAATATTCTGTCTCCTATATTTTCTTTCATCCCACTGGACTGTATGGCTTCCTCTAAGTAGATCTGTGAATGGAACTTCCTTCATTTGTATCGTGTAGACTCAAGATTGTCATTGGCTGGGATAAAGCAGAAAAAAGCTAGTCTTCTCACCTCTGCCCTTAGCCCCACCTCCTGCCCAGGCTGCCTTTTACTTACATCTTTTCTTATCCTTGCCCCTCTCCAGTCTCCTGTAGTGCTATGGGCTTTATAGATGCCTCATTCCCCACTACCCCTCATCTTCCCATCTAATTCCCACCTAGAGTTTCCAGATGGAGCAAATAAAAATGTAGGATGCCCTGCTAATTGTGAATTTCAGATAGGCAGTAAGTAATTTTAGGGTAAATAAGTCCCTGCAATACTTGTGACCTATTTATACAGAAGAACTGTCATTTATCTGAAATTCAAATTTAACTGGGAGACTGTATTTTATTTGGCAACCCTACTCTCATCCTGTGGGTTATTGGAGGCTCGAGCAGCTGCTTTGTTCCACTTACTGAGAACTCTGTCTGCCTAGGTCCCAGCCCTGAAAGAACTCAAACCTAAATCCCACAATGTCATCACACTGGTCTATGTTCCTCTACTCCCAGTCATTTCCACAAGGGTTCCCTAGATGTTTCTCACTCTAGAAGTTCGAAGTTGCTGAAAGATGGGCAAAAGTACCAGATCCAGGACTCCGTTTAGCTTTGCCCTCAACTATCGTGGTAATTTTGATTTTTAGCAAAGACTCACTATGATGGGCCAGAATTCAGGTCCCTACATAACATATCCTTCCTTTCTATGCCTCCTTTAGAATGAAGTTATCAGAGAAAAAGAAATCTATTAATAATATGAACACATATGCATTTTATAATATCTTAGGACAGTTTGTTTAAAAAAGCAAGAAACCTGCTAGAGGACCAGGGAAGCAGTAATTATATTTAAGTACAAACTTGAAGAAAAAGATTCATTTAATGTGAAGAACAAGGCATCTGAGGTGAGACAGTCCCAGTGGAACCCTAAGAGGATGAACTCAGGCTTCTCCTTTGAGATGTTCTCTTTATTGGGTCTGAGAATGGCAGGAGGAAAGGAGAATATAAATTCAGGAGCATGCCAGGGGGAAGTACAAAGCACTTTAGAAATACTTTTCAGTGGCAGAGTTTCAAAGCCTTCATTTTTCATGGCTGGCTGACTCTAAAGATACTCTCAATCCAGGGCGCAGGTTTTAAAGAATTCCTTCTTCCCACTGTGTCTGGGACTTTGAATTAGACAGGTAGCTTCTGTTTCACTTAGGTGATCAGAATACAAAGGTAAGCACAGAGTACCAGCTGTCTCCATTCAGAGAAAAATCTGCACTCCCCAGGGTTCCACGTCAGTGCAATTGACTCTGAGCAACCTACAATTCCCCTCCTTCTAGACAAATGACAGATGCACCTTAATTTACCTCCAGCAGAGATTAGGGATTTTGTTTTGGAATGGCATCAAAGAGTTCAAAAATAATATAATTTCCCTACCACAATCTTCTACCCTGATGAGCCATTATGGAAATGTGGGCCCTTTAAGAGGTTGTCCTCCCCATCCCCTTTCTCCTGTTTCCTACTTTCTCTTATGTAGCTAACAAAGTTTCTAAATCTACACACCGGATGCTCTATCATTCAGGTTGAGTATGAACTACTCTAGCCTAAATCACGGTGTACAGTACAAGAAAGACTATTTGGCTGAGAATCAGAAGAGCTGGATTATGGCTTAAATGTCTCCACTAACTGGCTGTGGGATCCAGGGGAGCCATCGCATCTTCCTCCTCTATAAAATGCAACTGTTTGGCCTTACGTTCTTCAAGGTTCACTCCTGCTCCAAAGTCCTACATTCTTTCTGCATCCTACCCCATCCCTAGGAGCAACTTGTGAGGAATCTGCATTAAGCTTTTAGACAGGTTTAACAAATGCATTTCCCCTAATTTTCTTAAAACTAGGATAGTTTCTTTAAAAAAAAAGTTTAGCTCACTGAAAGCCCAGTGTTCTAAGTATGTAGTTCATGAAATTTAGAAAAAAAGGTTGGATTTGAGAGCGTTCTGACTCTCAACTTCTTTTGATGCCTCAGTTTATCAGACCCTTGTCTGGAGAGTTCCTTCCTCTGGGGGCGGCAGTGCTGAATCCAATAATGGGTAAGGAGGTCAAACATCCGTGCCTCCGGTTTTCCTGGACTGTCTCCCTGTGCATAATATGCGAGAAGGCATATAGACCCTACTTATATCCGTGTATGTGGTCTTATGTAAATTAGGTCGCTGTTCATGTCACGTCAATAACTTGATTCATGCTAATACACTTTTTTCAGTTATGTTGTTGTAAATGCATCAATTTTAAGTGTTTAGTGTAATGAATTTTGACTAACATTACATACACTACGTTAGCACCACCCAGAACCTTCCATCACCCCCACAAAGTCAGCTCTCTTGTGCCCTTATTCTGATTTTTTCCAGCATAGATTGGTTTTGCCTATTCTTGAATATGAAATCATATAGTATGTATAAGGAAAAATCTGTTACAAAGTGTTACAGACCTGAATTTTTTCAGTTAAAATCAAGAAATACATTGCCAAAAAAGGGAAAAAAAAATACACTGCCGAGCAAGCCAGTAAAACAGAAACGCAATTATGAAAACTTACTCACTTTGGTAAAGTAAGCCAAACTTGGTGAAATGAAACAAATCTATATGATTTAGAAAACCCTCATCCCAAGTGATGGAATTAATGAAAGTGAAAGTCGCTCAGTTGTGTCCAACTCTTTGCAACACAATGGACTATACAGTCCATGTAATTTGCCAGGCCAGAATACTGGAGTGGGTAGCCTTTCTCTTCTCCAGAGGATCTTCCCAACCCAGGAATCGAACCCACATCTCCCGAATTGCAGGCAGATTCTCTACCAGCTGAGCCACAAGGGAAGCCCAAGAATACTGGAGTGAGTAGCCTACCCCTTCTCCAGTGGATCTTCCCAACCCAGGAATTGAACTGGGGTCTCCTGCATTGCAGGTGGATTCTTTACTAACTGAACTATCCGGGAAGCCCAGTGGAATTCACAAAATGCTGAATCAATCCTGAAAAGCATTACAGGATGAAGAAAAATGATCATAGTCGAAAAAGAAGGAAGTGCCCCCTTTCCTCCAACCCAAATCACTGGATAATAAGTAAAAGTTGCTAATAAGCCTTTGACATCTGAGGCAGCTCATCAGAGGATCATAAGTGATTCAGTGTGGGTAGGAGATAGCATGTAGAGGATGAGACAATAGCAGAAATGGAGAAGGGATTTACAAACAACCTGGAGCCCAACAGCAGATGGACTGGTTCTGCTATGAGGGACCTGGAAGGGCAGCAAAAAGGATGCCAGAAGGCCCTGTTGCCCATGTCCGTGGAATGGCTGGCCCAGCAAGAGAAAGGCAGGTGTCACTCTGTCTTCCCTGGTAGCTCAGCAGGAAATAATCTGCCCGCAACTCAGGAGCTGCAGGAGACTCAGGTCCCATCTCTCGGCTGCGAAGATCCCCTGGAAGAGAGCATGGCAACCCACTTCAGTATTCTTGCCTGGAGAATCCCATGGACAGAGGAGTCTGGTGGGCTACAGTCAACAAGGTCACAAAGAGTCGGACATTACTGAAGCGACTTAGCACACATCAACGCAGGCATCACTTCGTATTGAGTTCCCCAACTTCAGATAAGCCTCAAATCCTAACAAATGATAGGGCGAAAAATGCAACTGGTTATGAAAAGATATTATATCTCATTTAATTAAAAAGTCAACTTATTGATATATAAACCAACTGGACCAAACAGGAAAAACTGAATCAAACAGAACAGAAGCAATGCTCTAAACAAGCATCAACTTAAGAGCTCTGATGCCAACCAGGAGGACACCCAGACACAAGTTTAGCATGGGGCAAGAGTCTTTACGTCTTCCGGTGAAGGCAAAGCCATTTGGTTGGCACTTCATAGGAATATCTTTCCACCAGGTCGTCATCATAAGGTATGTGCCACGAGTCTCCAGTTGTTTGCACCACGGTGTCATAGCTGAGAATATGCTGTTGAATTAAAAAGGGAACCACACAATGAGAAAAACATTAAAGGAATATCTGGCCATTTCCCTTTCTTTTCTGACGATTTCTTAGTTTGCTTCAGAGATGTATTCTTTGTCTTACTTAACAATGGATTTTCAAAGAGCAGCTAACTCTGTGAAGATGAATCCTGGCGGTAGGAACGGTGGGGGTTGGAGGATAAAATAGGAGCTAGGATTAACAGATACACATTACTACATATAAAAGAGAAGACTTCCTTGGTAGTGCAGTAGATAAAGAATCTGCTTGCCAGTACAGAGGACGTGGGTTTGATCCCTCATCTGGGAAGATTCCACATGCCAAGGAACAACTAAGCCCACGCACAACAACTGCTGAGCCCGTGCTCTAGAGCCCTCGAGCCACAACTACCGAAGCCTGCCCGCTCTTGGGCCCAAGAGCCAAGCTAATGAGCCCCTGGGCCCCAAGCACTGAAGCCTGTGCACCTAGAGTCTGTGCTCCACAAGCGTAGCTCCCACTCGCCACAATTAAGGAAAAACCCGTGTGCAGCAATGAGGACCCAGTGCAGCCAAAAATAAAGAAAAAAGAAGGAAAAAAAAAAGACTTCCTCACTTAAAAAAAAAAAATAGGTAAACAATAAGAACCTACTGTATAGCACAGAGAAAGATAATCAGTATAATAACCTATAATGGAAAAGAAAAGTATATATATACATATACACACACCCCCATATATATATATATCTACCATTGTATTACTGCTGCATACTTGAAGTTGACACATTGTAAATTAACTATACTTCAATTAAAAAAAAGATGAACCCTATTGTTAGGAGTTCCTTTTTGGGGAGGTTTCATTTTTAAGGTTAAGGACTCTCTATAAGAAAAAAAAAATGTATACTCCTTTTTTGTCTTTAATGATTTTGTATGCAACAGAGAAAACTTTCAAATATACAAAAATAAAGAAACAGCACAATGAACTCATATATACCCATTACCCGGAGGTTTCATTTTTAAGGTTAAGGACTCTCTATAAGAAAAAAAAAATGTATACTCATTTTTTGTCTTTAATGATTTTGTATGCAACAGAGAAAACTTTCAAATATACAAAAATAAAGAAACAGCACAATGAACTCATATATACCCATTACCCGGCCTCAAAAATCATCAAAATTCATGGCTAATCTTACTTCATCCAAATGGATGAATCCCTCAAATTATTTTGAAATAAATCTCAGATATTATACCATATCTTCTATAATTCAGTATGTATCTCTGAAAGAACTTATTTTGTAAATATAAAAGGAATATTATTATTATACTTAACAACTCCTTAACATTGTCAAATTTCTACTGTTTACATTTTTCCAATTATTATATGTGTGCAATTATATTTTACAGTTTGTCTGAATAGGAATTGAAATAAGGTTGTTACATTGTGACTGGCTAAACTCTCTCTCAATTCTTACAATCTAGAGCTTCTCTTTTCAACTCTATTTTTCTTGCAGTTTTTTGTTGTTGAGGAAACCAGGTCCTATACTGTTTCCCACAGTTATTTTGCAGATTGCATTTCTGTGGTATCATTTGATACCATATTTCCTACAAATGTTGTTTTTGTCTGTTTGTTGAGCCCTGGACTGTATTTACCATTGGCTAGTGTATTTTTCTGTAGTAAATTGCCTTTAGATTTTCTCTCAGCTTTTACACAAGAGACATTCTTGTACTTACAGGTGTTTCAACTAGAATAAAAAAAGAACTCAATTGACACTGTGCCACAAAAGTGGATTAAACAGGAAAAAGGAGTTATTCAGCAGAAACAGAAGTATGATGAGTCATAAGACATACAGAATTTTGAGCTACGGCAAATAAATAGGAAAATAAAAAACACGTATAGGGATTTGTAACTGATAACATAACTGAAGTCACAGCTGACGACACTTCAGGGGTCTTCAATACGTCAGTTAACATGGGGTTGGCCTAGGAAAACACTGCTCTGGCAGACTCTGTGTTTTTAGGATCTGGCTAATTCCAAATACCAAATTGCTGCTGCTGCTGCTGCTGCTAAGTTGCTTCAATAGTGTCCGACTCTGTGCGACCCTATAGACGGCAGCCCATCAGGCTTCGCCATCCCTGGGATTCTCCAGGCAAGAACACTGGAGTGGGCTGCCATTTCCTTCTCCAACGCACGAAAGTGAAAAGTGAAGGTGAAGTCGCTCAGTCGTGTCCGACTCTTCACGACCCCATGGACTGCAGCCTACCAGGCTCCATGGGATTTTCCAGGCAAGAGTACTGGAGTGGGTTGTCATTGCCTTCTCTGAAATATCAAACTAAAGCTAAGAAAAACAAAACATCGAGAACTAGTTGCGCTGTTTTTGACCTTGTCACATTCTTACTATATAGTTGGCTCTGCTGATGTTATGGAGAAGATGGATAACATACCTGAAAGGTTATTTTTGCTCCTGGATGCTTACTAACAATTGCCAGCTGATGTCCCTGCTGCCACTTAAAGAACAGGCGCTGGGTCTTGGCATCAGGCAGACAGGCCTTGTGGTCTCGCATCAGGTCTTTTGTGATAAACTTGCAGTGGTTTCCCGAGTGCAGTGTGGCATACAGAAGGAACGGATCATCCTCAGAGCTGAGCCAGACATAAGAATGGACACAATCAAACACACATCCAAAGAGGCAGAGAACAGCGTTCCAACCATGCTGTTTACTTCTTTCTCTACTTTCCTCAGAAGTATTCTTTGTTCTTAACTGATATGATCAATCAAGGATACTTATGAACAACCTTCAATTCTTCAGCTGGTAGACAACATGGTCGAGAACACAGATGGACAGCTACAGGGAAAGGAATGCTAACACTTAGGATTCTTAGCAGTTCAACTGGGCTCTACCTCTAGAATGGAGAATTCTAACAGTAATTCTCTCTTCATACTTAAAAGCTGGTTCTCTGTGTCCCCATGGAGTTTTCCTCATCTGCCTCATCCACTACAGAGCACATCTTTCCCCTACCTCTTTCCTCACTCGAATTCAAGAAATACTCATAATATTAACAGGGCAAGAGGACACTTTTCTTGCAAAAGTAAGGGGATAACCTCAAAGCTGAAACTGGTATCTCCAAGTAGCTTCTGGGTAGCCATCCTGATCAGCACCCAAAGGCACCTCCAGTCTGAGAAGAGCCAGGAGCTCAAAGTCTCCAATGAGCCCTCAATATCAGCGGTGAGTGCTTGAATACATGTGCTGTAAAAACAGCAGTAGTTACCCTGACGCAGGAGATTCTGATGGCAACATGTGATTAAGCCATATATCTTGATCCAAATGACCCAAAGTGGATCCTTTACAGGATACCTTATACTAAAGTATTTCAATTTCAAGTGAAATGATAAAATAACTGGAATCTGTCTTTAAAATAATCTTCAGGAAAAAGAAAACAACATGGGGGTTATATGGAACAACATTAACAAATGACAGTAGCTATGGGAGCTGAGTGACAGTGCCGGGGGCATTCACTATACTATTCGCCCTAGTTTAGGTTTGAACACGCTTCTCTGGCACATTAGTGGCAAACAGAGTTAATGTTAAAAATTTAAATACTCAAATCCAAAGCCACAGAAGGTGGCTGAATCAATCTTTACCACTGGGTTTGGAATTTCAGCATATACAATAAATACAGGCTCCAAACCAAGCACGAGACCAATTTCCAACAGGCTTCTTGGTTATAACACTACCGTTACTGAGTTCTTCTACCTATGAAAAATAATGATGATGGTGACAGCAATGAATACAGATGCTTTCCACGTACTTGGTGCTGTGCCAAGAGCCTCACATGTATTGTTTGCAAGTATTTTCTCACTGAATCCCCATGAGGGAACCTATGAAGAAAAGAAGACAGACAAGGGAAACACTTCCCAGATAGGAAGTGACAGGGCCATGATCTGAACCAGGGTGGATTGATTCTCAAGCCTGCGGTCCTCACGTTTAGCCAATGCTGTCTAATGTAACTAAATGAAGGGCATTACTATTATCTTATAGTCTTGGAAAGATGGAAGTACCCACTCCATGAATAAATAAAAGGACTTAGCTACAGAAAAATGAGATTTGGTTTGGGATCTGAAGGAGGGGTTAGCTTCCAGCTTTATGCATTGATTGTCATTTGACATTTTTTTTTTTTTTGGCTGCACTGTCAGGCCTGTGGGATCCTTAGTTCCTTGACCAGGGATTGGACCTGTGCCACAGCAGTGAGATTGCCATCCTAACCACTGTACTGTCAGAGAATTCCTCCATTTGACCTTTTTAAGAAAAAACGGTTTGGACAATACTGACACATCTTGAAGTTATCACATTCAACCCAACAAAACCCAGACTCAGGTTCGCTCATGATCCATGCTAAATTGTAAATAAACCTTTGTCAGCATAAACAGTATGAGAACCTAAATGCATGCTAACAGGGTGTTGTAGATCTGTGCTCCTCCTGATTAGCTACTTTCTGCATACTCTATGGACACTGTATTTTGTTGTTGATCATGTTTTCCACGTTCCTTTGGTTTCCTGGGAAGCTGTAGCTCATAGCAACATTCCCTTTATATTTAGAATAAAATACAGAGCCCACAAGGTCCTCTGTAACGCGGTCCCTGCCTTCTCTGTGACCTCAGAACTGACCATCCACACTGGCCTGCCAGCTCCCCTCATTCCTGACTGACAGCCCTCTTTCCCTCCCTCCCCATTTGCAGTGGGTCTTAGTTGTGGCACGCAGGATTTTTAGTTGTGGCATGTGAACTCTTAGTTGCAGCACACGGGATCTAGTTTCCTGAGCAGGGATCAAACTTGGCCTCTGTGCATTGGGAGTGCAGAGTCTTAGCCACTGGACCACTGGGAAGGCCCTTTGTCGTTGTTGTTCAGGGCCTTTTGAACACTTTCTGTTCCTTCTGCCTGGTAGTTTCTTCCCACTACCTCTCCTCCTTTCTCCAACGACTCACTCATTCCCTGTCTTCATAGCTTTGATCACTGCTCGGAAGGACATTACCTGTTTATTTGTTTACCTCTTTACTGCTAAGTTCCAAGAGGACAGGGACTTGGTTTTGTTCACTGGTATTTCTCCAGGAACACAGATGGTGCTCATATTTGTTAAATATTTATTAAATGATCTGTTCAGGAATTTATGGCATGCATTCTGTGTACTAATCTCATTTGGGGCTTTAACTTATTTCTCCTTTAAACTGATTTCTCATCCACTTAAGTTTATCCTGCTATAAAAACTATATTTTTATAAGCTGCCTCACATCTTTTTTTTTTTTTTTTTTGGAATGAGGCTGAGTACACATATATACCCACACACATATGCACTTTAAAAATAAAAAAACAGATAACAAGCAGATGACTGTAGCCTAGTGTAATTCACTTAATAACTTCAATACCTACATGTTGTCAGCAAAAAAAAAGCTGGCTTGCTTTTGCATCTTTTCCATCTCAACTCTTCTCCACCGGGAATTTTGTGTTAACATATGCTTCCGGCCCAGGACCAGCACTTGAAGATTCTGCTTGGCGAGGTGAGAGACCACATTCAAGAGCTGAAAAACACAAAGCCAGTCCCCAAGAAAGTCAAGGGAAGAATCTCAAGTAAGGGGAGTGATTCTTCCAGACGGTAATCTCAATGGGTCAAACAGTCTTTTCTGGTAAGAGGTGAGAAAATATTCCTAAACAGTCTTTTCTGGTAAGACATAACTGCCCGTCTTTGTAAACAAGCCTGAGGAAAATGCTCCCTTATTACAAATGATTATCTAACACCTACCCACTGGCCAGGCTACATGGGATACCTGGGGAGGTTTCTAAGCATAGACAAGATGAGCTATTTTTAAACTGTGCTCCATAGGGCCCACTGGGAAAGAGGTAGGGGGCTAAGAAGGACGGGGTTTGGTTCCTATACACTCCCAACCCTGTTTCAACCCAAAGAGCTCAGTTTTTGTCTACTTATATATTGGTACTATGCATAGATTTTTATTTAAATAAAGGATGGCTCAGATGGTAAAGAACCTGCCTCCAATGCAGGAGACCTGGGTTCAATCCCTGGGTCAGGAAGACCCCCTGGAGAAGGGAATGGCAACAGAGGAGCCTGGCAGGCTACAGTCCATGGGATTGCAAAGAGTCAGACAGGACTGAGACTAACTCTTCTTTTATTAAAAGTTTGTAAATGGCTGGAATAGATATTTCTTTTTTTTTACTTAAATTTTTTTAACTTTTAACTTTGTATTGGGATATAGCCAATTAACAATGCTGTGATAGTTTCAGGAGAACAATGAAGGGATTCAGTCATATGTAACCATGAAGATACTGAATTTTCAGTCAACTTTTCCACATCATAATTCTGCTAAGAATGCTACTTTTCACTGAAATCCCTCTTTCCTCCAAAAGGTCTGTCAATTTTCATCCTCCAGCTTATTTTCCATTCAGTGAATTTACCCCCATTCTTTCCACTTCCCACATGTCTTGTGTGCACATGAATTCCTCTTAAAAGTTTGAAGTGGGATTTTTAGTAAATCCTGCACTTTGGTGAGCTTGCTTACATTCAATCTTTCGTAAGGAAAAGTCTATAGACTGTTTTCATGTACAACCTATTAAACTAAGCTATAAATGAATATTACTAAGTATAATATATAAAAGCTAATAAAATATTTTAACTTAAGTTACACAACAGTGTACTAGAAATATAAAAGTTCTATAATTTATAAAAACTCCAGGCCCTATGAAAATCACAAGCTGAAAGTCACTGAAGAAATCCTTAATTTTCTTGGGTCTTGTTTGGAAAGGCATTTATTTTAGCCTAGCTTTCCTTAACTCAAAAATTTCTTCCCATGTAGACTTTCAGGATATTAGTTAAAATTGTTTACTTAATAATTTTTCATTCATTTATTTCATCAGTTGTCAAATATTGCTTGATTACCTGTTAGTCTAACACACATGGATTCTCTCTGTTAGTCTAATAATTAATTAGTGAGAGCTGAACTTTTAAGTACTGTTTAATGCTTTGGATTTATATGTATTTTTGGCCCATTCTATCCATTCTACTCCATTACTAATCTTATTATTTTAGGAAACAGTAGTTAGTTACGTGATCTCTAATTCTTAGTTCTAGAATGAATGGACGGAATGGACACAAGTTGGCCACTGGATGTGAGCAGAGAAGTGTACCAATACCACTGTGATGACTCTGACCCAAAGCTTTACAACCAGAAAAAGTTATGAGTAATGGCTTCTCTGTTCATTCAACAGTTATTTCCCAGAACTCTCCATGTATAAGGCATATGGTAGGTATCATAGCTTACAAAGTTTTGAAAGATATGGCCCCTGACTTCAGTGAGGGAGTGCCTAATAATTTTCTTACCCAACTCTTAAGCCTGGAAAGATGTATATGCTGGTTCCACATATATTGGATGGTTAATAGACATTTTTTGATTAGCTAAAGAAAATGCCTACCTCTGTTTTGAAATAAAAAATGCTTACCTCTATTACTGAAAACTTGAAAAATATAGGCAAGAATAAAAGTGAAAGAGGAAATCAGTCATAACCTCACTACCCAAAATCTAACTCTATTTGCCAATCTATTTATCCTAAGCATTTTTATATAATCTTATAAGGTACTATTTTAAAAGCTGGATTGATAATCAAACATCTTCACTATGGAAGTTTAGTTCAGGGATTCAAACAAATCAAAAAACATTGAGAGTGAATCTCTTTCAAAATGCACTTATAAATTTCCTTTCTTAAAAGCTATCCTGAGATTACAGATTATTTTCAATGAGCCCAGATATAAAATGGCAACTGAATTCATTAAAAGGAATGACAACTGCTTTCTAAAAATTCCTGTATGAATTCCCACAAAGTTACTCTCGATACCAAAAAAATATATATATATATATATATATCAAACAAAACCAATTTTTGATATTGATTCCATATATATGAGAAGACATGGCTTAAAGAAAAACACAGTTGGGTCTTCACATCTCTGTGTGTGTGTGCTTAGTCACTCATATCTATACCTCGGTTTAAATAAATAGCCTTGAATTTACTAATATTAAGTCAAAGACAGGGGCCCAAAGAAGAGCAGAAAGGGCTTAGGTTAGCTTGAACAACTCTGGGGCACCATCATGTGGCCGAAAGGTCTCTGCTAGTAGCAGCTCTCTGGTAATGATGCAAACAAGGGAGAATAAAGACACAGGAAAGAGAGATGAGTGTACTGGATGGAACAGAGGTATTTGCCTGAAATTCTGTAACAATCTAGCTATGAGCCTACTTCCTGTGAGGTAAATTCCAGGACTGGATCCAATGGGCTGGCCCAGAGTCATAGATATACTTAGAATAGTAAAGAAAAAGAAAATTGACCTTAATTCTATGTTAGATCAAAAATAAAACTGGGAGAAATCTCCACTTCTGGGAAGATGGAGTGGATGTACTTTTCCCTATTTCTTCCACTATGTACAACTAAAACCCTCAGATGTTTTATATATAAAACAAATGCAAGACTTTGTAGAGATAAAAAGGCAGACTGGCTAGGGACCTTGGAATTTTCTTTTCGCCTCATATATCCTGTATTTGGAGGTCAAGAAGCCAGCAACCTGGAAATGCCAATGGATGCAGACAAAAAAAGACCAACAAAGGCCGGTTCTCTCTAGCCAAAGGACTAGAAAAGATGCAGTCTAGCAAGACGGAAGACCTGTTAAAAGTGATAACACCAGCAGACTGTGATGTTACATGTGTGTGTACATATGTGATGCTTTCAGCAACCATTAAAAATGCTATACAAAGATATATATTCAAAAAGACTATGATTTTTAAAAAATGCCCACTATAGACACACAAAAATGGAATTCTAAGAAAAGTTCAAGCAACCCACAGGAAGGCAGGAAAAATAAAATAGAGAATAATGGTGATAGAAAACAAAAAATAAAATGGCAGACATAACGCCTAACATATTAATAACAACATAAAATATAAAGGATTTTAATACATCAGTGAAAAGACAGGGCACATATCAGAATTTTATTCCTTTTTAAGGCTGAATAATATTCCATTGTATCTATATACAACATTTTATCTATTCATGTCCATGGATATTTGGGTTGTTTCTAAAACTTTCCTTCCTGAACTTATCCTATAATGAGGAATATTGATCATAGCTATCTTGCTTGGGAAACTAGCATAGGACTTCTATAATGTCTGTAGATGTCGGATCCTAAAGGCTTTAGAGTTCTGAAGATCTACAGTCCATAAAACCCAGGAAGTGCCAGAACCTTCAGAGGGGGAGGTAAAAAGTTAAAAGACTAGGGAAAGGAAGTTACACTTGCTATTTAGGGTTACTTAGAATAGCTCTTGCTTTCATGACCCTCTCCCACCTCTCAGGCAGCTTTTCTACTTCCTGAGCATCCCTACCCACTTATTTCCAACACATGTAGCTCAGCCAATTGTATTTTTACCCTAAGCTCAGGAACTACTTTCCAGGTTTACACCAAAAGTAAGTCATGCATGAGTAATGTTACTTATGAATTAAAAAAAAAACAACACACAAAAAAACCTTCTTATCTATTCCTACTGGAGACAAGCCAAATTAGAATAGAAGCCAAACCAGAAATTGTACCAAATATTAAGCTGCAATCTGTGTTTACTCTTCTGGTTTTTGGAGAATTATCCTTTAGACATCATAAAGAGCAATGTGGGAGGGAGCATGGTGAGAATGGATCTCAGCTTAACCTTGAGGTGCCAAGTACCCAGAGTTCTGGAAGCAATTTGGAATTTGAGATATTCTCCAGAATCAGCTGTATTATGTATTTTGCTCTGCTGTGTGGTTCAGACTTCAGACCCCCTGGGCAGGTCCAGAACTGTCCTCACCATCTCTGGATTCTCCAGGTTGAGAACATCCCACAGTGGATCTCAGCTTCTCTTGTCAGAACTGCCCTGAGCTCAAGGAAACTCTTCCACAGCTCTCTCATTTAAACCTAATCCCTGTTCAGAGTCTCAAGGGGAGAACTGCCTCATCTAATATACTGACCATTCTGTACACATGGATATTTGTCACATACTTCTTGATCCTTCCTATGAAGGCCTAGTTTGGTCTTGGATGAACCTTGAAGATAAGTCAAACACAAAAGGACAAATATTATATGATTTCATTTATATGAGTCACCTAGAGGAGTCAAATTCAGAGACAGAAAACAGAAATGTATTTGCCAGGGGCCAGAAGAGAGGTAATAAGGAGATACTGTTTAATGGTACAGAGTTTCAGTTCAGGTGATGTTCTGGTGATGGGGATGGTTGCCCAACAATGTAGTGCTTAATGCCACTGAACGGTACACTTGAAAATGGTTAAAATGATATATTGTATGTTATGTACATTTTACTATAATAAAAGTTTTATTATCAAAAATTTTAAATGTAAACAAAAGTAAGCTGAATAGCATAATGTGCCCATCACCCAGCTTCAATAATTATCAGCTCATGGCCAATCCAATTTCATCTATATCCCTACCAACTTCTGCTTCAGATTATTCTGAAACAAATCCTAGATATCACATCATCCATGAATATGTCAATGTATTAAGTATAAGGACTCTTAAAAAAATAAGCATAATACCATTATCACATCTAAAAATATTAACAATTCCTTAATATCAAATATACAATCAGCATTTATATTTCTCTAGGTTATATTGCTTTTTAGTTAAAAAAAAAATCAAGATCTAAAAGAACTCCATACACTGTGAGAGCCTGACTACCATTAAAGAAATGTGGCTACTATTCTGATGGAAGTTCCCACATTTAGACTGTGCCAACAGCATCCTTGTGGTATCATGTAACATATTCTCTAGTCTTCCTTGCTTCCTATAAATTGGCAGCTGGATCTAGAGACTTGATCAGATTCAAGGGTTTCCGGGTATGTATGAGTGGCACGTGCATGTGTATATTTAAAATTGTGGCCCTGATAAAGTGAAAAGGGTAGTTTATTCATTAAAAATGAATGACAACCTTCTCTGTCAGTCATTAGGCAGAGGGTACTGGAGATGTGAATACCAATATGAAGACACATTTTTCCCAGCTCCGGGAGTTTGCCGTCAAATGATTGTAATGTGATGTAAAAAATGCTAAGAGAGGATAAAGGACGGGCACCTAAATCAGACTGGGGGTGGGGACGATGGTCAGGGAAGTCACCACTAAGGAAGCGACGACTGAGCTGAGTTTTCAGATGAATTATTCAGGCAAGGAACGGGAGTTTCCAAGGACAAGCAGCAGCATGTAGTTGGTTTTTTTTTTTAAAGCAGCAGCATATTGGTTGAAGGTGAGGGCTCTTCATTAATGCGCTGAATTCAGGGGAACTGCAAGCTGTCAAATGTGGGAGGATGACACAGGGAGTCCCAGGAAGAAGGCTGGAAATGACTACAGGGGTCAGATCACGAAGATCCTTGTAAACCGTGATAAGGAATCTTTTACCAGCTGAAAGCAGTGGAGAACAAAGCACTTAAATAGGAGCATGACATGACTAGCAGTTTAAAGAGATCAACACTGGATTGCAAGGAGGCTGGCCTAGAATAAGGAGATCAAGTAAGGGGGCTTCTGCAGTATTTCAGGTAACAGATGACGAGAACTGAGATGCTTGGTGGTAAGGATGGAGAGAAGAGAGCCTTCTGGAGTAGAGCAGAACTGAGCAGACTGAGGTACTGACTGAATGTGGGAAACAAGGAGAGAGACAAACCAGAGAAGAGCTGGACACCTGGATGGATGATGGTAGCAAGCCAGGGTCTGTGAGAGGAGGAGCTCATGATAGCTACCAGGGGGTAAATAAGCCAGTGGGCAGCCAGTTAGGAGACTCCATCCAGGAGAGGGCTTTGGGATGAAATAAAGATTTGGAGTCATCAGGAAACACACATTGGCGGGAGCCATCAGCAAGTGGAAGAGGTCTTCAGTTCAGTCGCTCAGTCGTGTCCGACTCTGCAACCCCACGAACCACAGCACGCCAGGCCTCCCTGTCCATCAACAACTCCCAGAGGTTACCCAAACTCATGTCCATTGAGTCGGTAATGCCATCCAGCCATCTCATCCTCTGTCATCCCCTTCTACTCCTGCCCTCAATCTTTCCCAGCATCAGGGTCTTTTCCAGTGAGTCAGCTCTTTGCATGAGGTGGCCAAAGTATTAGAATTTCAGCTTCAACATCAGTCCTTCCAATCAACACCCAGGAATGATCTCCTTTAGGATGGACTGGTTGGATCTCCTTGCAGTCCAAGGGACTCTCAAGAGTCTTCTCCAACACCACAGTTCAAAAGCATCAATTCTTCGGCGCTCAGCTTTCTTTATAGTCCAACTCTCACATCCAAACATGACCACTGGAAAAACCATAGCCTCGACCAGACGGACCTTTGTCAGCAAAGTAATGTCTCTGCTTTTTAATATGCTCTCTAGGTTGGTCATAACTTTCCTTCCAAAGAGTTAGTGTCTTTTAATTTCATGGCTGCAGTCAGCATCTGCAGTGATTTTTGAAGCCCCAAAAAATAGTCTCTCACTGTTTCCATTGTTTCCCCATCTATCTGCCATGAGGTGATGGGACCGGATGCCATGATCTTAGTTTTCTGAATGTTGAGCTTTAAGCCAACTTTTTCACTCTCCTCTTTCACTTTCATCAAGAGGCTCTTTAGTTCTTCTTCACTTTCTGCCATAGGGTGGTGTCATCTGCACATCTGAGATTATTGATATTTCTCGCAGCAATCTTGATTCCAGCTTGTGTTTCTTCCAGCCCAGCATTTCTTACGATGTACTCTGCGTATACGTTAAATAAGCAGGGTAACAATATACAGCCTTGACGTACTCCTTTAACAAATCCAAAAGAAGCAAAGGATGAAAACTGAGGAATCCTATTCTTTAAAAGATATAGAGCTATAAGAAAAGCCATTAATGGAAGCTGAGGAATGGCCTGAGAGATAGAAAGAAAACCAGGAGACAGTTGATGTCTCAGAAAGACTCAGAAAGAAGGAAGGAAAGCCTAGTAACAGCACTACAGAAACACCAAAATGCGGCCTGCACCCTGGAGGAGACATCCTGATGATGCCATGGTGGCAGGAGGGAGATTTCACTTGCCTTTCTTAACTCTCTTCAGCTAGTTAGAGCCCAGCACTCTTGGACACTGTACCCAGTGTCATTCCCTGACAGCTTCTAATGCTGTTATTAGATGTGTGAAATGAATGTCAGTTGCTCTTCAAAACCAAGGGAAGTTTCAAGATAGTTTTCTTTAATGGATCTGATGTAGAAGGGGAGCTTGATAAAGTAGAAATTATTCTTCCTGGAATTGTAAGACACTGTTATAGGTGCAAATTGCAACCAGGTAGGGTGTTTGAGAAGCAAGGCCTTATGTATTTGATGAGTCTAAGCTTTTGGAGGCTTCACTTTTCTCAGATAAAACCATGCAAGTGTTCACACCAAGGAGGCTGTGAAGTGATTTCATCTTTGACCTCCCCTTCTTTACACACACACACACCCCTGCAGTTCAGCACCTGAGCTGAGAAAGGAGATCAAATTAATTTTAAATAGAATGTTGATATTAAAGAAACTATTTTTAGTTATAGGTGGAAAAACTTAAAGTTCCATTGAAAAAAAGAAGAGAAATTCTTAAAACAACCACAAACAGCCTGCATACTGTTCCAACATGAAAAGATACCAATTTCTCATAGCAGTTACACAGTGGTTGTCTGGAACACTAAAGCCAGGAAACACGCCCACTTTTTATGCTATTGCTTCACTAAAGACAACCTCATGGTAATGTGGTACTTGATCTAGGATGGAAGTAGGGGGCTTCCTATGTGAGTCTGAGTGGATTTCAGGATATGATGAGATTAAGTCAAAGACAGACAAGAGAAAGCAAGAAAAGAAAAGAGACTCTGGATCCTTTAAAACCACTTCAGGGCACAATGACTGATGAACTCTATGGAAGGCAGTGTTCTCAGATTCAGAAGACCACAAACACAGTGTTTATAACTGATACCCTGTGCTCTCCACCAAGTTTACAGCAGAAGAAACACAGGAAGTTGTAACTTACACTATAACCCTGGAGTTTTTTTACTTGTTTCTGTGTTCCTTTTTTTTTTTTTTTTTTTGTTTCTGTGTTCCTATAGTCTGCAGGTAAGCTAATATTCAGTTTCAATCTCTTCTTTGTCTTTGCTCCTACCACTTTTCTCTTGAACTACGTTTTTGGAAGAGAATCCCTGTTTTAGAAATAGTCCTTGAGTGACTGCTATGGTCAGCATTTTTCTGTGCAGTTCTGGAAATGCCAAATAGGAGGAGAGTGCAGGTAACCCACCACTGTTGTGGCTCAAGGCTTCTCATCATGTTTTCATCTGCCAGCTACCCAATGGTACTGTTTCAGCCTCAGTTCTACGCTTGAGAGTTATTGCTGCTTGCTAGACAGAATGGAAGGAGTAATATCACTTTCTATTTAAAGAAGGTTAATGATACTTTTTAAATAAAAAAAATAACTTTATGTATTTATTTATTTGGCTGTGCTGGGCCTTTGTTGCAGCACGGGGTTTTCTCTAGTTGCAGCAAGTGGGGGCTACCCTCTAGTCATGGTGTGCAGACTTCTCACTGTGGTGCCTTCTCGTGTTGTGAAGCACGGGCACTAGGCACGTGGGCTTCAGTAGGTGCAGCTCTGAGGTGCTAGAGCGTAGGCTCAGGAATTGTGCTGCATGGGCTTAGTTGCTCCAAGGCATGTGGGATCTTCCGGGATCAGCGATCGAACCCGTGTCTTCTGCATTGGCAGGAAGATTCTTTACCACTGAGCCACCAGGGAAGCCTAGTGATACTTCTTTGCTGGACTTGTTTAAGTGTTGTATACCATGTAAGATCCAGATTAACATTTGTTGAGGATGACAGTATTGGAAGAAGGTAAGAAAAGGAAGTGTTTCTAAAACAGAAACAACAGAAGCTAGGGTAAGGAGGGAGATGGAAGCTTCCACTGGGTGGTATTCAAGGAGTGGAAACCTCGTAAGCCTGATGGCGTAGTTTCAGAGAGGCGAGACTGACACTGCGCTGGAGTCCTGCTCTCACCTCTGGGACCATGTGCTTTACAGCTTTAAAACTCTGATTACTGACCAAATATATAAAGCTCTTTGAATCTGTTGGAAGAAATTACATACACAAAATACTACCACTTATTATGATGTCATAAATGATCCCATTGGTTTACATGAGACTCACCATGTCCTGTATCCTGCTTTCGTCAGTCATTGGTATTTTAGGGAGATTTCAGTGATCTCATGTTGTCTTTAGTCAATGAAACAATTCTACCGAGGAAGAGAAATGCCCTTCCTGCCTTGGGAATATCCTGCCAAGTGTGGGATGTGTTTCCTGCCTGCCATGTCTTCTCTGATGCCATTAGCACCCACACAATTATCCAGCCTTTTAGAAAATGATTAAATTATTGGTGTGGATGGATTTCCCCACTCAGCTGAGAGTCAGAGCTGTCTAGAAGAGAGAAGATTTGGCTCCTGACTCATAGTGTGACTTTTCTGCAAACATTTACATGCATTCTCTGGTCTTTCTAGTTTTTCTGTAAAATATCTGTCTTTCCTTTATCATTGTGAGGCAGGAAAGCATAGTGTTTTGAAGTCTGAAAACTACCTTCAAGACAATTAAATTAACTTATTCTGATACATATTAATTTCCACTTTTTTTTTTTTTTTAACTGCTCTGCACGTTTTGTGGGATCTTAGTTACTCAATCATGGATTAAGCCCAAGCCCCTGGCATTGGAAGCTTGGAGTCCTAACCATTGAACCACCAGGGAATTAATTTCCACTTTTAAAAGTTGATTAAAAACTCCTCCCAGGGTTCTAGATCCATTCTATGTACACAGGGAACAATTTGCTCCTATTGGGAAAGTATATAACCACTTTCAGGCTCATAAGCCACCATTCAATGACTAAAAGAGAAAGAATATGGTGAGCAGGGCTCTGGAGGATTGAAAACTTATATTGTCTCTCCATGGCTGCACAGCTTCACACAGCTTTTGTCTTGGCAGATAGTTACACAACTGTACACTCTGGCTGTGCTTAATCGCTGTCATGTCCGACTTTTTGCGACCTCGTGGACTGTAGACCTCCTGGCTCCTCTGTCCATGGGGATTCTCCAGGTAAGGATACTGGAGTGGGTTGCCATGCCCTCCTCCAGGGGATCTTCCTAACCCCGGGATCGAACCCAGGTCTCCCGCACTGCAGGCAAATTCTTTACCGTCTGAGCCACCAGGGCTACTGGTTTTGTTTTCTGGAAAAACCTTGTCAGTTCAAAATATATAAAAGACCTATGTATATAAAAAGACACCTTGGACATGCCCAAGCCATCTATCTGTGCAGCAGAAGGGCTTACATAGTATGAATCTAACAGACATAAAAAAGACTTTTCCAATTTATACCTACTATTTAATAGCATAGTAATTAAGTAATAAAATAGTAATAACAGTAATGAACAGCACAAGCTTTAGCATCAGGCTGCCAGGGTTCAAATTCTAGTTCTTCTAGGACAGAGCTGTGTGACCTCTGATACATTTCCTCTTTGAGCCTCTATTTCATTGTTGGTAAAATGGTGATGTGATTCCGTGGTGGCTCAGAAGGTAAAGAATCTGCCTGCAATGCGGGAGACCTGGGTTCAATCCCTGGGTCGGGAAGAACCCCCGGAGAAGGGAATGGTTACCCACTCCAGTATTCTTGCCTGGAGAATTCCATTGACAGAGGAGCCTGGTGGGCTACAGTCCTTGGGGTCGCACAGAATAGGACACAACTGAAGCAACTTAGCACATGCACACAAAATGAACATACAAATTGGGTTATTGTGAGGATTAATTCAGATGCATGTAGATACAAAGCACAAGAAAAAGTATTCAATAAATATTAGCTATTACTAGACAGTATAGCCTGGATTAGTAAATTTAGACCTCAGAAGCCTGGCTGTTCCAACACCCTCCCTCCCCATAAAAATAAATAAATAAAAGGAAAATGGAAGAAAAGAGAATAAAATTTAAGAAGAGAAAGAAAAGAAAGATTCTTTCGGTATTATCACAGACTTGGATGATTTTTGTGTTAATGTCTCAACATGTTAACAGTAGAACATAAACTTTCAGGATCAGATGGCAAAAAGAACACGAGCATCTAATCTTAATTCCACTTGAAACTCCTATTAAAACTATCATACAGAGTCTTTCTAAAATGACAAACACACAGAAACCTGAAGAATAAGAAGGGAGGCAATAGCAATAAAATCTGGAAGCTGGCAAGCATACACACAGGTGGCCACTACCTCGCAGATCCGACAGTCCATCTGAAGAGGGGTCAGTTAAGACCCAACCTAGCCTCTCAAGACCCCAGAACTGGAAACAAAGGGGTGAGGCTGAACGGGGGCACGAGGTTGACTAAGGAGAAGCAGGGAGACACTGCTGAAGAAGCATTCGATTCCTAGACTTGTGTGCCTTCCGTCTCCATCCAGCTTCCTTGATGGCTCAGCGGTAAAGAATCTGCTCGCGATGCAGGAGATGTGGGTTCAATCCCTGCGTCAGGAAAATCCCCTGGAGAAGGAAATGGCAACTGACTCCAGTATTCTTGCCTGGGAAATCCCATAGACAGAGGAGCCTGGTGGGCTACAGCCACGGGGTCACAAAGAGTAGGACATGACTGAGTGAGCATGCAGGCACCATGCACCCAACCATGTTGCCTCTGCTGGGTGGGGAGGGAAGTCTGAAGATTCATTACTTGGATGTGGTAAATCAGAGGAAATCTAGACTGAAGCACCAAGCACATGTGACAGTGTGGTCACCACACTGAAAGTAGAGATTGCATGAATGCATGAATACTGAATACAGAATGCAGAGAGACTCGGATTTTTCCCCCCTGTACTTGGCTCTCAGAACACTGGCAGGAAGGCCTTTACCTTGCAGTCAAGAGACTGAAAACTCTCCTATGGGGAGTCTGACCAGTGAAAGAGGAAAAAAAACCCTAAAGATTCTGATTACTGGGAATTCCGCAACAAATGACCCACCCAGTTCACCTGGCTGGTAAAGTCAACCGCAACAAGCCCCATCTACATACACACTCACAGCTTCCAATGAGCTCCTGAGATCATATTTAATCATAAGTAGACAGTAAGAGAGTTATCAGAAAGCTGTAAAGAGAACTCTGAAAGGGAAGAGTCTACAACAAAGAAAACAAAACAAAACAAAAAACTGAAATAGCAAGGACTGTAAAGGGAGAAGGCAAACCCCCTGCAAATACCTCGTGTAAAAATCCTATGAGGGGCTTCTCTGGTGACTCAGTGACGCAGTAAAGAATCTGCCTTCCAATGCAGGAGACATGGGCTCAGTCCCTGATCTCGGAAGATCCCACATGCGTGGAGTAACTAAGCTTTGTGACACAACTCCTGAGCCTGCGCGCTAGGGCCTGGGAGCCACAAGTGCTGAGCCCATGTGCTGCAACTACTGAAGCCTCGTGTTCCTAGAATCCATGCTCCACCACAAGAGAGGTCACTGCAATGAGAAGCCCGTGCACAACTAGAGAGCAGCCAACACAGCAAGGAAGACCCAGCACAGCCAAAAATAAATAAATTTTTAAAAATCCTATGAGGTAACAGGGTACATTCACGAAACAGACATTTTTTAAAGGAAGAGAAGAAAGAAAAGTCCTTGGGAATTAAAATATGACTGCCATCCTTACTATTATAATGAAAGTAATACACAGAAGACCCTGAGGAAGTCTGCCATGAAAGGAGCAAAGAGACAAAGAATAAGAAATTCAGAACTAGTCTGGGAGGTCTGACATCTGAGTAACAGAGAGGAAGGAGTCATCAAAGAAATAGCCAAAGAACACTTCCCCAAACAGAAAGATGTCAGTTTCTAGAATGAAACAGTCCACTGCATATCCAACTTCATGGATGGCAAACAGACAATAATACCAAGTTGTTCTACTGTCAAATTTCAGAATACCAGAGAAAAAAAAATTTCTAAAGCTTCCAGAGAAGGAATAAAAAGAAAAGCAAATCATACAAAAAAAGATAAGGAATCAGAACAAACTTCAAGGATAATTCTGGAAACACGATAACACTGTCTTCACAATTCTGAAAGAATGTATCTCCAGGGAACTGTCATCTAATTGTGACAATAGAGCCCTTTCCTCACACAGCTGGGGTTGAGTCTGCTATTCAGGTTTTCAAACCTAAACAAAGAAAAGCAAGAAAACTGTTTACACTGTAGTCGAGGTGGTGTTACCTGGCTGGGTTTGGGGGTGGGTAGGGGAAAGGAGAGGTTTAGAAGAAAGGAAAGATTAGTCAGGATAGAGGGGCTTCTCAGGTGGCCAAGTGGTAAAGAATCCGTTTGCCAATGCAGGAGATGGAAGAGATGTGGGTTCAATCCCTGGGTCAGGAAGATCTCCTGGCGTAGAAAATGGCAACCCACTCCGGTATTCTTGCCTGGAGAATTCCACGGACAGATGAGCCTGGTGGCCCTTGGGGACACAGAGTCAGACATGACTGAGCACACAGGGCACATAGAGAGCTTCTTAACTCGGTGGGTACAGGGGTGTTAAGTTTTATTGTCAGTCTTTACACTATACATTTCCATTTAAAGTCTTCTTTATGTGTGATATGTTTTACACACACACACACACACACAGATATGTTTTACACACACACACACACACACACACACACACACGCTTTGTACTATGAACCAATATTCTACCATTTTTGAAGTACAAAAAATAAGCCCAGAGGTTTAAACTAAACAGCTCAGGCTCAGCAATGTAACTTGTGCCCTTGAGGCAAATAAGAGTCTAAGTTTCCCCACAGGCAATATGCAAAGTGAAAAAAAACCCAGAGGATTTCTTAAGCGTCATGAGCTCTCATAACTGTATAACTCTCCTATTGTGTATGTGCAATACAATAATTCCTGTCCTCTAAAAAGTTAAAATGTAAGACTTGAATGGGGAAATTCCTTTGTGTTTCCCAGAGAAAAGATCTGGCAAGTACTATATTCGCATAACTATACTTTAATATAATAACAACAATGAGGACTTAGGAACAGCTTTTAGAAATCCCCAAGCCCTCACATTTCCTTCACTTCTGCTTTTCTTAGCAGAAATGTGGACACAGAAACTGGAAATGACAGGAAGCAATAAAGGGGATGTGATGTGAGGAACAGATGTGAGAGGAGGAATTAGATATAAAAGGAGACAAGGGTACTTGCTATTCTCTAATCAAAGTGGAGACACGGATGGACCGAGTGGGCTTGGGGAGAAGAGCTGTTTTGAGGCTCTTTATTTCAGGCATATTGATTAAAAATTAACATAAACCAAAAAGTAGAATCTTTGTCTCCCTTAAGCTCTGATTTATCTGGCAATTATGATGCATCAGAAGCACCTTACAAATCTTTGTATATACATTATCACTTCATCCTCATAGGTGCCCTATGAATTTGAATCACTGTTACCACCCTGCTTCAGATACCCTTTTAATATGAGGTAACTGAGGCCCAGTAAGGTTAAGGAAGTAGCGCAAGGTCACAGGCCAGTAAACAGCAGAGGTAGGTTTCAATCCAAGGTAATTCTACCCTGAAACCCACTTTAGTAATCCGTAACCTTATGGTGGTTCAGATGGTAAAGAATCTGCCTGCAATGCAGGAGACCTAGGTTTGATCCCGGGGTCGGGAAGATCCCCTGGAGAAGGGAATGGCAACCCACTCCAACATTCTTGCCTGGGAAATCCCATGGGCAGAGCAGCCTGGCAGGTAGAGTCCAGCAAGTCACAGAGTCATACACAACTGAGCGACCAATGCTTTCACTTCTCACAACCTTATGCAATAGACTCTCGATCCTAACTCCTTTCTTTGCAAAATGTTCCCTTCTTAATCCTGCTCCTTATTCTTCAGCTATCTGTAACTATGATTTTTCCAGCAGCATCTTCTGCCTCATCCTTCCTAAGTGAGTTGTGGGAAATGCCTAGGTACTTTTGTTTGAAAGTCTAACACTGTATTTCTCACACTGGGCTATACATGAGCAGCACTTGATAATATCCTCCTGAAATGACAATTTACTGCAGGTTTTATTTTGTGGGAGAATCTTGGTTATAACAAACACAGAGAGGCTGTGTTATCTTTAAATGCAAGATGTGCACTAACTTTTAGGATAAAACAAGTAAGGCTGCAAGATACTTTGTATTACTTCTATATGACTTGAGTCATGGGAGGTCAAATCTTCCTTTATGTTCATTCAGTATGAAATACCTTCACACAGACATGTGTCAAAAAATAAACCAAAATAAATAAATAAAACCCCCCAAGTATGTGAGGTTGTGCATTCCATTTCCAAGGTAACAGTTTCTTGCATTAATAGCGCAGCCATAATCTTCAATATTTTTGAAGATAATAAGATTTTTTGAAATGATCCTAATTTAAAAACTGATGTAAAAAATACGGTCTCCAAGGCATTTTACCCAATTTTGTAAATACATACCTAAAGTGGGATTTTTAAATTTCATCCAAATTATGTCCAAACTGTAAGTGAAGATATTAATTTCTAAGAATAATCTAATAGAAAATTCCCAAAACCTTCTGATATGCTAAAGATTCAAAAAGTGAAAGGATCCAGTCTGATTAATCTGATTCTATAAACTAATTCCAGAATATTTACTTGAACTTAATTTTGGTTTCCCCTCTAGCAGCATAGGAAAAATGATACCCTTAAAGGGTAAGTGACACCACAGCTGTCCCTTAGATTATCTACCATCTCAAAACACAATCAGTTGCCTTAGAAATGGCTGTGATTACACATACACACACAAACACACATGCATGCATGCAGGCATGCAATAAAGGTATCCATGTACAAATGGGAATAAACAAGCAAACACAAAAACCAAAAAACCCCAAATCTGTTTTTAAAGGAATGATCTTCCACAATAGAAACAGGTAAACTGAAAAAAAAAACCCCAGCTGAGTAAATGTTAAAACAGAGGAAATGGTTGAAAAGTTGACCACTATCTAGGAAGTAGGAGTCACAATATTTTTAAAGGATGCTAAAATTAGAATGTATATATACAGAATGCAAGGAAATAGTTTTCAGTAGTCACTTCAGTGGTAGTGAAATGATTTATGAACCATCAATTCTATGCCAGTTCATATAACATTCCTGGTTAAACATTTTGTTTCAAAAACTTTTTTTTTAAAAACAGAGGCCAGAGCAGAAGATCCTTGGTTTTCCTCAGACAAGGCATGACAATTCATGTGAGTAGGAAACTTGCTTCAAAGTGACATGCCACAGAGTTAATGTGACACTGATATACCTTCATTTACATACTGCTAATAGGCAATGTATGAAATGCAGAAGAAATAATGTGTCATGCATATCTGTCACCTGTCAAAGGGAATGAGTATCTTGTTTATAAGACATAAACCAGGCATCTGGATAAGGAATGCCAGAAGAGAACTCCAGTTCTCTTGCCTGGAAAATCCCATGGCCGGAGGAGCCTGGTAGGCTGCAGTCCAGGGGGTCGCTGAGAGTCGGACATGACCGAGCGACTTCACTTTCACTTTTCACGTTCATGCACTGGAGAAGGAAATGGCAACCCACTCCAGTATTCTTGCCTGGAGAATCCTAGGGACGGGGGAGCCCAGTGGGCTGCCGTCTACGGGGTCGCACAGAGTCGGACATGACTGACGCGACTTAGCAGCAGCCGCAGACCAGGCATCTAATTCTTGACTATACTGCACTTGGGAGTTATCACGAGTAAATAATCTTATGAACTATCTTATTAGCTCAGGCTGCTGTAGCAAAATACCATGGACTAGGCGGCTTAAACAACCTGGATGAGGTTCAGGTGAGGGCTCCCTTCCTGGCTTGCAGATGGCTGCCCTTTGCTGTGTCCTCACATGGCAGAGAGAGAGCGCTCTGTGTCTCCTCCTCTTCTTATAAGAACACTAATCTCACCAGAGGGCTTCCCTGGTGTCTCAGATGGTAAAGAATCCACCTGCAATGAGGGAGACCTGAGTTTGATCCCTAGGTTGGGAAGATCTCCTGGAGGAGGGCATGGCAACCCCACTCCAATATTCTTGCCTGGAGAATCCCTATGGACAAAGGAGCCTGGCGGGCTACAGTCTATGGGGTTGCAAAAAATTGGACCCTATTGCGAGACTAAGCACACACAATCTCACCAGAAGAGCCCCATGCTCATGTCCTTATCTAAACCCAATCATTGGGGGTTAGGGTTTCAACACACAGATTTGGTGGAGGTGCACAATTCAGTCCATAGCATGAATCACCTGTCCTCACCTATTCATTAGGTGATCTAACCAACTCATAACATGCTGCCAAGCTGGCATTCAAACGCTGAGAAGAAGCTTCAATCTGATCATGTGCTTTAAAAAATACTTTTGTTTTCAGCAAAGCAGAACATCTCTGACAGAAGCCCAGGATGTGGATTCAGTGCAGTACTAGAGAGCTGTTACCACCCTGCAAATACTTTTTGCTTCTAAGCCAGTTTCCTCATACATAAAATGACAAAACTACAGAGATATGTGAGGGTAAAAATCAGATAATACCTATGGAAGGGCTTATAAAAGACTACACCGTTATTGTTAGGCCATGAAAGCACAAGTGTGGTACACTTATATATAGTTTTGATATGCCCTAAAAGATTAAGATTTTAGGAGACTTAAGTTTTCATGAAAACAAAGTTGACACATATTTTCAGAGATCCTTTCCTTTAATTCCTTGACTTAAGCACATTCATCTTTTTTAGATCCACTGTCATTACTTTGGTTCGAGGTTCCATAAAGTCTCCAGATTGGTCTCCCAACCAGGTTCTTTCCCCCAACCATGCTTCCCTACAACACTGCTTTCTTTGCATTATTTTCCTATTCACTCCAGCTTCTGGGATTGGTAGGCTGTCTAACCTGCAAGTGGGAACAAATCCAGAGAACTACCTGGTGAGGGGAGGGCTAGATATGTGGGTTTGGAAATTACAACTGCATACTACAAGTCATCATAATGTGACAGAGTGGGAAGACCATGGACTTTAAATCAAATTGGCTTTGAATTCTGGATCTAGCTTTTTTTGTAGTTTTGATCTCTGGGAAGTAAGTTAATTGCACCTCAGTTTTCTTATTTGTAAAGCATAAATGTAATCACTTACTTCATAGAGTTGCTTAAGCACAGTATCCAACTTTAATAATGTGTATAATATATTTTAGTTTCTGACTCTTAACATAAAACAGACAGAAAAATAAGGTGTGTTTGGTGGGAATGTAAACTGATACAGCCACTATGAAAGACAGTATGGAGATTCCATAAAAAACTAGGACTACAACTAAAAAAAAAAAAAAAGAGAACCTAAGAATAAAACCACCATATGACCCAGCAATCCCACTCCTAGGCATATACCCTGAATAAACCAAAACTGAAAAAGACACATGTAGCCCAAAGTTCATTTCAGCACTGTTTACAACAGCTAGAACATGGAAGCATCCTAGATGTCCACTGACAGATGAATGGATAAAGAAGCTGTAGTACATATAGATAATCGAATATTACTCAGCCATAAAAAGGAATGCATTTCAGTCAGTTCTAATGAGGTGCATGAACCTAGAGCCTATTACACAGAGTGAAAGATAAACATTGTATACTAACACATATACATGGAATATAGAAAGATGGTACTGATGAAATTATTTGTAGGGCAGCAATGGAGAGACAGACATAGAGAACAGACGTATGGACACGAGGAATGGGGGAGGAGAGGGTGAGATGTATGGAGAAAATGACATGGAAACTGACATTACCATATGTAAAACAGCCAATGAGAATTTGCTGTATGACTCAGGAAACTCAAGCAGGGGCTCTGTATCAGCCTAGGGGGTGGGATGGAGAAGCAGGTGGGAGGGAGGGGACATATGGATACCTGTGGCTGATTCATGCTGGTGTCTGACAGAAAACATCAAAACTCTGTAAGGCAACTATCATTCAATTAAAAAACAAATGAAAAAAAACCAAAATGGTTATATGCATTATATGTGTAGAATTTTCTTTGCGCCGCTTAACGGGCAGATATTATTATATCTAGTTTAATAAGATAAAAAGGCTAAATTGGAAAAGGGAACTATTTAACAAAAAACTCATACCAGTGACCAAAATAAATCTTTTAATATATTCAGCTATCTCCATGATCAAAACGTAAAATGTAAATCTATAGTCAAACTATAAATCCATTTCAGTTTCAGAGTCAGATGGGTCATTTTGGCCTAAGGAAAAGAATGGATTTGAAAGACAAAAACTGGAGATGAGAAACCAGTTAGGAGGGTATGGAGCTAATAAAGATCTAATGAGAGGGCTACAGAATAGAGGGAGAAAAGAGAACTGATTTAAGAAATAATTAGAAGGAAAAACTAGCAAGACTTGGTAAATGACTGGATAGAGGGAAGAGTCAGAGATCATTCCCAGGTTTCTAGGGTGGATGGCTGGAAGCATGGTGGTACCATCTGTAGGTGGAGAGGGCTGGAAGAAAGACTCTGGGTTCAGCTTCAGATATAATTAGCTTTAAGTACTTTAGAGCAGAGATGAAGATCTGGGCCTTGACAGCATACAAAGTGGATGAGATCCACCACAGTGGAGCCTGAGACAGAGCCTCTGGTAATACCAACATTCAGAGGAAAGAGGAACTAACAGATAAGCCAGAAATGACAAGGAATGGTCAGAGTATAATGAGAAGGATAACATGGACTTACAGAATTCAAAGACAATTAGTTTCAAGAAGAAGAGAATATATAACAAACACTGAGAATGGGTCTGAATGTTATGTTTACTCCTAAATTTACATGTTGAAACTTATTTCCAATATGATGGTACCGAGAGGTGCAGGTTTTGGGGAGGTGGTTAGGCATGAGGGCAGAACCCTCATGAAAGGTACTGGCGCCCTCTACAAAGAGAGGCCCGAGAGAGCTCTCTTGCCCCTTCTGCCATGGAAGATGAAAAGATGACTATCTATGAACAAGGAATCAGGCCCTCACCAGACACCAAATCTGCAATGACATGATCTTGGACTTCCTCAGCCTCTAGAACTGTGAGAAATAAATGTTTTAATATAAATGTTTTATAAGTCACCCAATTTATGATCTTTTTCTAATAGCAACCCAGACAAATTAATACAAGAACTAAAATTTGTCCACTGGAAGTGGTGATTAGGAAATTATTGATGGCTTCAGTGAAAACAATTATGGAGTGATGGAGGCTAAGCTATCCCTTAGGGGTTAAGAACAAATGGGTAGCAAGAAAGAAATTGTGTACCAGTCTTCTGAGAAGTTTAGGTGAGGAGAGAGACTAGAGCAAGCCAGCTGTTCAGTGATTAAAGCTGTTTAGTGATTAAGCTAGAGTTAGTGATTAAAGCAGTGGTGATCCAAGAGACCAGAGAATCAGAAAAGCATGTCACCAATAGCCCAGAGTGGTATTTCAAGAAAGAAGGGAT
Organism: Odocoileus virginianus; assembly: GCF_023699985.2. Lineage (NCBI taxonomy): Eukaryota > Metazoa > Chordata > Mammalia > Artiodactyla > Cervidae > Odocoileus > Odocoileus virginianus. Next base: position 30,023,195 of record NC_069689.1, read on the forward strand.
AAACAGATCTGCTACAGAAGAAAGAACATGGATTTTGGAAAGAGGTATGTCTAATCCTGTGACTCTGCCACTTATTGGCTATGAGACAAGTTACTTAACCCTTTTTGAGCCTTAGTTTTCTCATCCTTAAGAAGGAAACACCACTATCTACGGGACTGCTGCGAGAACTAAAATGAGACTCTGCATATCAAACCGCCCAGCTACCTTCTGCTTGATCCACAGAAGGTCCTCAACAATATGAGCTCCCATTTTCCCACAGAAGTCACTGGTTATCACTGAAGAGTGTTATGTCAATGTAAGCAGTAAAGATACATGCTGAGTTGCCCAGGATTAAGGCATTCAGTTATGAAATATTAAAAACAGGAACAAGAATCGAAAGAGGAAAGGATTTGAGAGCATTAACCATGTTTGAAGTCTAAAAAGGATGCAGCAAGTGAAGTACCAAGAGGGAAGTGAGGCGAGGGGAACAGCAGCCTTCGTGTTTTATATGTGATTCATATACATCCAAAAATTATTTGAAACAGAGGTCCCTCATAGGCCTATAAAGGATGAGATCTGCAACAGAAGTGAAGTTTTAGAAGGCTGGACATGGAAAAGATCAAAGGACAAACTTTCTTAGGGAAGAAAGTTGGTGGAGGTGATGTCTGATGTTCATCATTTCAGTACAAGCTCTAGGAAACAAAATATTTGGGAAAACTAGTTTCCAAAGCAGATTTGAATCCCAGCATCCTTGAGCCTAGTTATTAATGGATGTACAGTACCCAGCTAGCGAATCTGTGGATAGAAAACATTCCCTAATTGCACAATCTCTAAACCTTTCCATCTGACCATGGAAAGGTTTATTATTAAAGGGGTATTATTAACAGGCATTTTAACTCCATATTTTGATCACAAGGAAAACCTGAGCTTTAAAGAATTCAGAACTGAGCTGTTACAAGGAAGGATAATGGTATAACAAAATTCAATGCTGTTCTTTTCTCAGATCTCTCTTCCTAATACATACATGAAATGCAACTTTGTCTTCAAAATACAGTGTACAGATTCCTTACCAACTGCACATTAACTGGCCACAAATCAAGGTGGAAAAACCACTACACAGCTCAGGAAAAAAAATGCTGTAATCATTGTGATGGAAAAGAAGTTAGAAAAAGCACTTCATGTTTCATGATACAAAGAAAAAAAAAAAGAACTGCTCAAGGCAAAAGAAAAAAGTCCTTCAATTACTAATGAAGGTAAAGAAAGAAGTAGCAAGTATATGTTAGAATGGCTCAACACAGGTAGTGTGAGGAAAAGACAAGGGCTGGTTTCCCCACAAAATCCTCTTCCACCCCACAGGAGAGGAATGTGTGCTTTCCTTTAGGAAGGCGTTGCATTCCAGGCACTGTTGGAAGATGGCAACTGACTGACTTTACTATAAGAAATGAATTTTGACTGGTAGACAGTCAATTTAGCAGGGTAGACAGGATCACTGTGTGGAGCTGAGTTGGCCACGCACCACCCAACTCTGGGGGCAATATCCACACAGACGAAAATGTGAGAGGAACCTGGGAGGTTATCCACAGCAGCAAGTCTGATGGTAAGCATGTAGTAAAAACAAGGTGGGCTTCATGAGGACAGGGAGTTCTATTTCGTTCACTGCTGTATCCCTGGCACAAAGAACAGGGCCTGGTGCTCAAGATGATCAATCAATATCTGACCGGGTGAATGAATTACTGAATCAAAGAAAAGGGAAAACAAGTTTGAGAGCAGAGAAGAGAGACGAAGTCTATGTCAGAACAGGATTCCTTACGATTGAAAGATGTCAAGTGGGTCAAAAAAATTCCACCACTTTAGAAATGAATCCTACCTGCTATGAAGGAGCAGGAGGAAGAGGTGGCAGAACCAGTTTGGAGAGTCTTGCCACATGTTACAGTGCTCCGGCATGGACTTACGAAGGGCAGAGCTAAAAGTAGATAAAAAAGGGGTGGAAAGATGGGATGTTACCGTAGATGTGAGATTTTTCTTCTCAGTTAACAGGATGAGTATGTCAAGAAAAGTCCACTCAACTGCTTTTTTTTTTTCTGTCAAAAGCATCTGCATGGTCATAACCATATAGAGAGATGGCAGTCAGATGAAAAAATATGATTTTCATTATAATATGAACTACTACAAATAAATTCCTGAAAATGATCAAGTGAGATAAACACAGCAGAAGTGATCTGCAACCTGTTATATGCAATCATAATGTTAGCTGTTTTATTATTCAATTAGTAGTAACACAGTTCATAAAGAGTAACCAGTTAATGTCCACCAGCCATATCTTGAGCTTTAGCATATATGCATTTATATAAAATACATAACTTGTACTATTTCTTGTATATACTTTTCATTGTTTTATTTATCAGGTTTCAACTAGACCTAAAGTTCTGTTTCTTTACAACCCCCATCATCATCTTTACATGACCCATAAACATACACTGAATTTCTAAGGACAAGGGCTATGGCTTCTTCAATGAGATTTCTTTTAAAATACTCAGTATTTGAAAAATATTTCAACTACAGAAATTTATTTCAAGAAAGCTGATGCCGCTACACATCCTATTATGAGTCCTCCAATGGCGTACCACAAACAATTCATCTCAAGAAGAAAATCTGGTAAGCTGCTCCAAATTCTAAGCAATGCATGGGGACTTAACCACATTTTTCTGTTCACAATCTGTTTTGTGCCAGGGTTTCTGGGCACACACCATCTGTAATCTCCTTTAAAACACAACCAAACAAAAACACACAGCTCTTTCAAAAAACAAAACAAAACTGTAGTTGGCTTCTCTGGGAGGAACCACTCCCACTCAGCCACTTGATGTTTATCAGGATATACTTACTAGTTGAGCTCTATGAAAAGTAAGAGTGGGAAGTTCCCTGTAACCAAAACAAAAAATGTTACAGATGCCTAAGTGATCCTTAGCACAACTTTTTTCTCCTGTCCACTACATGTTTAGGAGTTTTAGCAGGTTACACAACCCACCAAATAAAAGACAACTAGTATATATTCTCCTCAAATATGGTAATGTGATGTACCAAAGAAGTAAAGCATTAACTTTATTTTTGTCTGGGTAATAAATTCACATGGTTCAAACTCTAAAAGAAATCAAAGGTATTCAATTAAAAGTTTCTCTCCCATGCTATGCCCCAGCCACCTAGCTCCTCACCCCAGATGCAACCAACATTGGCCATTTCTTGGGCAACCTTCTAGAAAGTTAAGAACAAGAAAGTGTGTGTGATTCCCTTATCCTCCTTTACACACCTGGTGGCCTAACTTATGGGCTTCCCAGGTGGTGCGGTGGTAAAGAATCTGCCTGCAAAGCAAGAGATTCAAGTTCAATCCCTGGGTTGAGAAGATTCTCTGGAGTAGGAAATGGCAACTCACTCCAGTATTCTTGCCTGGAGAATCCCATGGACAGAGAAGCCTGGTGGGTTCTAGTCCACAGGGTCGCAAAGAGTTGAACACAACTGAGCACACACACATGGCCTAACTCATACCACTTCTAGTTAGACTCTTAGGCACTTCTCCCTCTGTGCTATGGACAGGAAATAGGCTTCTTCTTGTGTCTTTTTTGATAGAACAATAGCAGCTTCCTCAAGTGTTGTGCTTTGAAGGAGTCTGACGCCAGTAAACTTGGAAGGAAAGTATTTTGTGATTATTTTTATGTCTGTTACACCCATCTATTTCTCTTCTATGTCTTATTGTATTTTCTACATGCCTCTAATGTAGGAATTATCACACTTTATACTTGGGAAGGGTGTCTGAGGGTAGGTACCCTGTCCTTTCATGTACATAATGCACGATATGCCTACCCAGCACAATGCACAGCATATAATTAGCATTCAATAAATATTTACTGAAAGAACCCTGTAGCAAAATTCCCAATGCTTAGGGAGAACAAGATAACTTTTCATATTCCCGAGTGAGCTTCTTCCCTCCATGCAAAGACAGACTTCACTGACCCTGGAACTGTAGATTTGTAATGAACGTGTATTTGAAACACATGTGACAGTGTTTCCCTGTCCCTGTTAGAATTTACAGCAATGCCATCTGGTACTCGACCTGCTTGAGGAAAAATACTCATACAGAACTACACAGGACCCTATCATGGGCCTGATCAACTAGTTTCCAATCACTGCTATCTAAAGAGAAAATGGTTGTATAAACATGTGATTTCTGAAACCAAAGTGGGGTGAAGAGAGAGGTCAGGTAATGGTGGAAGAAAACTTGAACGGAAACAGCATGAGTGAAAAAGAAAGTTTATGATTGTTTAAAAAAAATTCAGTGAGTGAGAAAAATTAACAAAGAAAGAACATTTCAATTGAACTTTACTCATTAAGACACCACCTGCTAATCATTCTCAAATCTCTTGTATTGCTTATATTTTCCACCCAAGTACTGCCATCTACAGTACATGCAGGAATCATGGTTTTCTTAAAGGGGCCAAATAACTGAAATGAAAGCCTGGCATACTATATAGGCTTACATTTTCATAACCTTTAAACATATGCATTTATCAAAGTTACATGGCATATTTTCTCTTTATCACATGTAAATAAAGGCAATAATACTCAATGGGCTGGTTATTAACTTTTAAAAATTAATGTTGTAAAGCTACAGCTTATGAACTAAGTCTTAAATAACATGTAATGTAACTAGGACAACAAAGAAAAAATAATTTATAATTTGAACTATAATTTTAAGAAATCTTTTAAATATGCCCCAATTTCCATTTATTTCATTTTGCTGTGAGATACAAATTGGGACTCTCCAAGAAGTAAAAAGAATCTCTTATTTTTGGTGGGATTCCTCTTTTCTGACCAGTAGGTTAGCCTAGGGATAGACAGGACAGAAGAGGAAGAATATAAAAAGCAAACAGACTCAGATTTACAGACAAAAGCAGAGAAACCTAAATGAAGGTATCCCAGACCACAGATGGCTTTCATGCTCCCAAGAGGACCTTATATCAATGTGTTATGTTATTATAACATAATTTTTACAGTAAATAAGTGGACTCCATTAAAACTACTTTTTAGAATTTAAAAAAAAAAAAGAGAATTTGATTTTGGAGATAGATAAACAATACTACTGGGCTTCCCTGGTGGCTCAGTGGTAAAGAATCCACCTGCTAGTGCAGCAGACACAGGTTCTATCCCTGGGTCAGGAAGATTCCCTACAGCAGGAAATGGCAATTCACTCCAGTATTCTTGCCTGGAGAATTCCATGGACAGAAGAGCCTGGTGGGCTGCAGTCCATGGCATGGTGCTGCAAAGAGTCAAGACACGACTTAGCAACTAAAACAACAAGCCAAAAGTATTAAGAAGACAATTAGAAATTTTCTGCTTTGTTTAACCAACTATTCTCAACTGGGTATAAAATTTCATATTTCCTCTCAAATTATATCACATTAAGGTTGTCATGTGTTGATAAAAGAAAAAGAAATTAGGTGATATTTATTACTTTCCCTCGACTCTTTACCCTGTATCTCCTAAGTACTACTTGGCTACATGGTGCTATTTGAATAGTGTGCAAGTGGAATCAGCCTGTCTTCTTTTCCATCTCCTAACTCTAGCTCCTCCTAATTGTCTTGACTCAAATTAAATGCCTATGTCTCCATAAAGCATTCTTTGATTCCTCCTTAGCTAGAAGCAGTTTTCCTTGGCCTATGCATTTTTTTAAGCTCTTTCCTTAAACATTTCTTAAGGTCCTTATAAATATTCTACATATTAAGAATTTAAATATTTACAGGATTATAAACTGCTTGACAAAGAAAGAACTGCATTTTGTTCATCTTTGCATGTCACAATACCTAACAGTGCCTGGCACAGAACAGGAAGTCAATCTAATAGATAATAAATGTTTACATTTGAAAGTTAATATGGCTCATAATAAAACAAACAGTTCTTTTGAGAAACATCATGGCACAAAAATCAACAATAGAGGGTCTTCAGTAAATATTTCTTGCACAAGTAAAGCTAAAACTATGGCAACTAATGTAAAATATACATATTTAAATTCACAGGTATTATGAGCGTAATAATTAAGTCATAATAATTGTCATTAAGTCACCAGCACTCTAGTGACAATGCTGCAGCTTGTTAGAATTTTGGTCAGGCTAAGGTATATGATTCACCAGGAGCTAAATTTCTTAAGCTCTTTTCTAATCATACTTCAATTTATAGATTAGGCAGGTTGTACTGTTGCCAGAGAGATGTCACAACTACCAAAAAGGAAAGCATAAATTTTAAAATTTGTGAAATGTTGAGAAAAAAGGCAAGTATTAAAAAGAATCCTTAGCTTAATGTTTACTAACTTTGTTTCTTGGGGCTCCCTTTACTGAAATAGAAAAATGGCCTATCAAAGTAGCCAACCCTTTGTAGATTTATTCAGAATACCTGCTAAGTTTATGTATATGGCATGTTATACTCTATGAAAATAACTGTAAGAGTTTCCGTTAAAACAATTGAGATTAACATACTTAGAAAAGAGGAACAGAAAACAGATGCAGAGACATATAAAAGGATTAATTTCTGATACTAGCAAAATCTACATGAAAAAGTAAATTAGATGTGAACACAGATAGATACAAAAATCAGCAGACAAGAATTACAATTAAGCTAAAAGAGAAACAGATGAAAGGACATCATTAGTCTAACCCTGAACATAATTAATTTCGCACAATCCCATAATACACCACAACCTAGAAAAAGGAGCTTGTGGTCAAGAACACACAGAAAAGAGCTAGATAAACCATGTCATTTGAAAGTTGGGATACACGTGGGAGAAACAAGCAGACAACAGGGAGGGAACATTACTGTAATTAGCAGCTTTGGGAGAAGTTACAACTACAAAGATCAACGCACTACACAGAGGACAAAGTCCTTAATTGGTTTGTTTTAAATAATGTTTCATGCTCATCAGGTATTTTCTGACATAGGCTGTAACATTTTTCTCCATTGGAATTTTAGGAAGAAAATAAATTGGAAAAGTTGCATTATGCAGTGTTTAGGGCACTAGACTCAAAGTAAGATTTCTTGAATTCTAATTTCAGCTTGTTTACTTACTAGCTGTGTGACCTTAGAGATGTTACCTAACCTAAGTCTCAGTTTTCTCAGCTATAAAATGGAAACTAGTACTAGCTCTTCTTTGACAGGAGGATTTGTTATGAGGATTAAATAACCAATATACTGAAATATCATTTATAATGTACCTTTGGTATATGTCTCACAATGTTAAATGTTTGCAAAATAAAATCTGTTGTAAATAGTTGAGATTTCATCTGATTTAAGAAAAAGTTTGGCCCCCATGAGTGAGAAGGTCCCCAGATATCATGATAACACTAGGCAGAACTTTCAAAGTTCTCTATTTTAGAAGAAGCTCTGCTTTGACTTTATTTTCTGCCCTTCTTTTTCTTTTCCCCTGTATGATTTCTAACTCTGCCTCTATAATGCAAGTTAAAAGACAGTTATCCAGGAAATAGCACAACTCTTGATCAAGTTTCCTAAGTGTTCATTTCCTCCAAATCTGCCACGCCCCACAGGAAATGAGAGGGAAAAGAGGATATATATCATTTCATATTAGGTATATGACAGGAAGCATTAATGCGGATGATTGGGTGGTGTTTGAAGTCTCAATGTGCTCAGCCATTCAGTCCTGTCCAACTCTGCGATCCCATGGACTGTAGCCTGCCAGGCTCCCCCATCCACGGAATTTTCCAGGCAAGCATAATGGAGTGGATTGCCATGCCCTCCTCCAGGGGATCTTTCTGGCCCAGGGATTGAACCTACATCTCCTGCACTGGCAGGTAGATTCTTTACCACTGCACCACCTGAGAAGCCCCCAAGACGTCTCAATAAAATAACGTAAAATCAAGAAGAGCTCCCACATAGAGCTGCTGATATGACACCTAAAGAATACTATAGTAGAGCCTTTAAATAAGTTATCAACAAAAATATCAAGTAGAGAGCAGGCTATGGCCTCGTTCCTAATTAACAATCTCTAGAACATGAATAATAAGAAAAGTAAACTTGAAAGTTTAACACAAGGAGGCAAGTGTCACCGAGACCCACGACACTGGAAAGGTATGTTCTATTCTAATGATGCTATTGTGGTCGACACACAATGATGCTTTCCTAATACAGATTACAAAACAGATACAATGTACAGCAGTAACGGGAAATGTCACCTCTCCCGGCACTGGGGAGAGGTTTCATTCTGGTAAAAGTAGAACACCTGATAAATTGATACCATATTGACAATTTCTCAGAAAGCAGAGGAAATGACAGAGAAAACTGCTATTCAGGACTGACAGGGAGGAAACTGTAGGTGATGAAGGAGTGACAAGTGCTTGCTTGCCTGGACTTTGTAACAGCAAAGGAAGGAAATCTTTCACATGTGAGGACCTCAGAATCGGAGAGAGTAAATGTCAAAGTGTTCACAGATTAGATGGAGATGTGGGTTGGAGGTGCAGCAATGGAGACCCAGGACAACCTAGAAATAATACTAATAAATTTAAAAAAATAGTAAATAATAGGGTCATGCTAAGTTGGACTGAGGGTGCCAATTGCTCTATAGAAGTCAGGAAGTCAGGACAGGCCTCATCAGTGAATCTAGTGAGGAGTATCGATATTTCTCTTGACCTCTCCCTCAGGTAATTATTATTGTTAAGCTTCTTGTTGCTTTTACCAAATATGTTTGAATTTTTATTTTCTGAGTTTTGCTGTGAAGTTCTTGAACCAGACTTGTAGTTACCGCTGGATATATGACAGCTTGGGGACCATTCTTTCCCAAGGCTGGAGTTTGGACATAAGTTCTTACTGAATAATGTCTCTAAATCTTCCAGCTGTTTCTTGGTAAACATTGTTGTTTCCTCCATGGATGCCTCTGGCACTTGTGAAATCCTCTGAGTCTGGAACTCATTAATCTCTGCTGTTCACATATTCAGGGCCAATGACTAGCTGTTATTATTATTTTTAAGTTATAGACAGCAAAAAAAGTCATTTTATTTATGTTTCGACAGCTAGTATAGTATTATGAAATGATGACTAAAAATAATAAATGTTCAAAACTATATTCAAACTGGAAATTCTGGTCAAAGGCTGAATGAGAAAAGAAGTACAAGGCAAGGGGAAGTGACTGAAAAAAGTTCTCTCCAGTGAGTTCGTTTCTCCAGCCCTGGCTGAATTTCATCCTAAGGTACCAAGAAAACATACACATACAATCATGCAACCATTATTGGTTTTCTCCAAAGCAGGGAGGATAGAAGTCTGGAGATAAACAAAGATGATTGTGATTTTCAAAAAGGAAGGGAATATGGATTCTGAACACACCACCACCAGCTCAGAAAAGGAGCAAGACCAAGAGGGGGCCACAGTAGTACATGACCAAGATCATGGCACAGGAGGGGTGTTACACAAGGCCTCTGGGACAGCCTCCAGAGGTGTGCCTGAGCACGCACATCACACAGTCACAATGGAGTAGAATACAGATGTCCACTGCCATTGCTATGAGATATTTCTAACCACATCTCTGTCTTTACACCCTCTAGAGTCAAGCCCCAGGAGAGACTGCCCAACAGGCTAAGCATGGTGTGTATGTGTGTGTCTTAAGTTACATGGCTGGGACCCGGGTGAAGTGACTGAGGAAATGATTAGCCTTGAACACACAATATAAAGGGGCACCAAAAAACTCATTAATCAAGATTAGTAGTATGTTAACGCAGTATTTTTATTTTTATTTTTTTTACGCAGTATTTTTAAAAGTCAAAATTGATGCAAAAATCTATAATGAATAAGATATTAAAATTTAAAGAAAGTCACAAAACAGTGCCATGCTGAAGAACTGATGCTTTTGAACTGTAGTGCTGGAGAAAACTCTTGAGAGTCCCTTAGACAGCAAGGAGATCAAATCAGTTATTCCTAAAGGAAATCAACCCTGAATATTCATTGGAAGGACTGATGCTGAAGGTGAAGCTCCAACACTTTGGCCAACTGATGTGAAGAGCCAACTCATTGGAAAAGACCCTGATGCTGGGAAAGATTGAGTACGAGATAAAGGAACAATAGAGGATGAGATGGTTAAACAGCATCATCGACTCAATGGACATGAGTTTTGAGTAAACTCTGGGAGACAGTGAAGGACAGGGAAGCCCGGCATGCTGCAGTCCATGGGGTCACATAGAGTCTGACACAACTTAGCAAATGAACAACAAAGAACAATAACAATGCCAAACTCTATTGGTGCCTGAGGCAAAAGAAAAAAATCACTACTACTGATCCTTCTTTCTTTAGATTTTTGTTATTTTCTTCATGGATTTTTTACATTAATTGCAATTCTTAAAAATACTGCACTAAAATAGTCCTTAATTGCTGAGGTTTTCTGGCATTCCCTGAAATTCTGTAGCTGGGATGAGAGACTCATTCTCTTCACCCCAGGCTCACACCTGCCCCTACTTGCTAGGGAGCAACAAAAGGAACTCTCAGGTGCCATTTCTGATTTCTCCTGTAGGAGGTGTGGCTCTAAAACAGGAAGTGAGTATGGATGCTCCTTTCTGCCTGGAACACTAATCTAGCCACCTCCTTCCTCTCTCCTTCCTTTTGCTCTTTCTTTAGATATCACTTCTTCACTACTGATCTAGGTGTTCCTTCTCTGCCTTAGCATTTAATACATAGAGTTCAGTTCAGTACTCAGCCATGTCTGACTCTGTGCGACCCCATGGACTATAGCATGCCAGGCTTCCCTTTCCATCACCAACACCTGGAACTTGCTCAAACTCATGTCCATCGAGTTGGTGATGCCATCCAACCATCTCATCCTCTGTCAACCCCTTCTCCTCCTGCCTTCCATCTTTCCCAGCATCAGGGTCTTTTCCAATGAGTCAGTTCTTCACATCAGGAGGCCAAAGTATTGGAGTTTCAGCTTCGGCATTAGTCCTTCCAATGAATATTCAGGACTGATTTCCTTTAGGATGGACTGGTTTGATCCTCTTGCAGTCCAAGGAACTCTCAAGACTCTTCTCCATCACCACAGTTCAAAAGCATTATTCTTTAGCACTCAGCTTTCTTTATATATAGTCCAACTCTCAAATCCATACATGACTACTGGAAAAACCATAGCTTTGACTAGATTGACCTTTGTTGGCAAAGTAATGTCTCTGCTTTTTAATATGCTCTCTAGGTTGGTCATAGCTTTTCTTCTAAGGAATAAGCGTCTTTTAATTTCATGGCTGTAGTCACCATCTGCAGTGATTTTTGACCCCCCCCCCAAAATAAAGTCTCTGTTTCTATTGTTTCCCCATTTATTTGCCATGAAGTGATGGGACCAGATGCCACAATCTTAGTTTTCTGAATGTTGAATTTTAAGCCAACTTTTCCACTCTCCTCTTTCACTTGCATCAAGAAGCTCTTAGTTCTTCACTTTCTGCCATAAGGGGGGTGTCATCTGCATATCTGAGGTTATTGATATTTCTCCTGGCTATACTGATTTCAGCTTGTGCTTCATCCAGTCCGGCATTTCGCATGATGCACTCTGCATATAAGTTAAATAAGCAGGGTGACAATATACAGCCTTGATGTACTCCTTTCCCGATTTGGAACCAGTGTGTTGTTCCATGTCCAGTTCTAACTGTTGCTTCTTGACCTGCATACAGATTTCTCAGGAGGCAGGTCTGGTGGTCTGGTAGTCCCATCTCTTTATAAGAATTTTCCACAGTTTGTTGTGAGCCACATAGTCAAAGGCTTTGGTGTAGTCAATAAAGCACAAGTAGATGTTTTTCTGGAACTCTCTTGCTTTTTAACACATCAGCATATCAAAATACTTATCAATGTTTCACAATTTGTTAGCATGCTGTAAAGTGAACCTGGCAGAATGTGGAGCAAGACTGGGGGTGCAGTACTGAACAGTGAGCCTCAGAAAGACATATCCATGGCCTTAATCAGTGAATGAGATCTTATTTGGGAATAAATTTCAAGTGTAATCAAGTTAAGGATCTCTGAGATGACATCATTCTGAATTATTCAGGTGAGTCCTGCATCCAATAACCTTGTAAGAGACAGAAGGAAAGAAGCCAGGAGACAGATAAGGCAGTCACAGGAAGACAGAGGCAGGGGGAACTCAGACAAGTAGACTTGTAAGATCTTCTAAATCTAAGAATCTTTGTTCTAGTCACTTCCTGCCTAGTGGAAAAAAGTAATAACAACAGGGTCCATGTGGAAAGCCACCACTTAAGAGTTTTTCTGCAGTGTTTCTAGAAACTGATACCTCTACTTTCTAGGCAATAGACAAAAGAAGATACATTTTGATACAAGCAAGCAAGCATACATAAATTCACCAGTAAATTCACTGTGGTATTATAAAATTCATAGTACCAGCCTGTCTCTAGAAAATACATGAGGCTGTGTCTAACATGTAGGGTGCTGTTAGATGTGGACTCCATTCGTAATGTCATGGTCACATAGGAAATGGTAGCTGAGCCAAATTATGCAGGTAGGATCCAAACTATCTTCTGAGTGGCCACAAAACACTTTTCAAATGTAGAAAACACTTTCAAATGTTAGAATCTGTTTACACCCAGAGTCTAAACACTTTCAAATGTAGGCCCTAGCTTTCATGTATGCTTTATGTCAGTTTGTAGAAAAAAGTCACTATAGGTCCATCTCACTCTATCCTTAACTTGCTGTTAATTTACAAAAGGGGCTTAGAAAAGTCTATGAGTAGTACTTCACAAGTTCTTGAAGAAAATATAAGTATTCCAAAATAATGAAGTTCCAATTTCATACCTATTTCCTAGCGGTTAATTAAAAAGGGGGACAGTACAACTAAAACATAGGGATACATCTTGATTGTATGGCACCAAAGAGTGTTATTTACATCTCTAAATTACTTTTATAAGACAAAATACTTTGGATAAAAAGAAATTTTTTTTCCACTAAAGTTTTATTTGCTGATCACAAAACTATTTTATTGAACAGTCCAGTATATGGTAAGAGTTGGGTTGCATACAGATAATAAATGGTAGATCCAAACCCCATTAACTATGCTGTAAGCTCTTAACCAGTCTGTCATCCTGTCTCCCACGTTACTATTCTGCTGTGTTAGAATAAGCTACCCTTGTAACAGGGAAGAACAAATCTAAATCCTTATTGTATTTGTTTCTTTTACATTAACCTCTGTATTCTATTGCTTTTGCTGCCATCCCTAAAAGGATGTTGCCTGTAGCTTAAAGTATATATAATGGTCCATTTCTGGGAACCCTGCCTCCCGCACCTATGTTAAACTAAAATCTTTGTTTAAGTTCACAGGAAACATCCTGGCCAGGCCCACCTGTGAATGGCTGCAAGAAAGAAAAAATTAGCACATCCCCTCTAAAGTCTGGCCAGAACCAGGAAATATTTGCAACAACTTACTGTTTTTTTTGTTTTTGCTTTACTTCTTTACCCTTCTCTCTGTTCTGAAAAAGAACTAGCACTCACACTTGGGCAAATGGTTTTGGGGCCACCAGTCCACTATCTTCGCAATCTGCTGGCTTTCCCAATAAAGTTGCTATTCCTGGCCCCAAAACCTTGTCTCTTGATTTATTGGCCTGTAGAATTTGAACTCAATAACACCCTGAGCTTGTTCACCAGTTCAGCTTCTAAATTTATTTACTTATTCAAAATATTTAATACTACTGTACTATGTGAGAATGTGTTGGATGGACTACGAGGGTGAAAGACACATTGAAAACTGTAAGGAGTAGAATGACAAGTGGTAAAGAAAAGACATGTACATTAATAACTATAACATAAGGTAAAGAGTGCCAAGTGCTACAAGAAAATTAGAAAATACTTTTCCAAGGAATTCCAAGGAGGGAGGGACTAGTTTTAGCTTGAAAGAATAGCGTGGTAGAATCAGGGACAATTTTTGAGATATGCCTATGTGCCATCTCAAAGTAAGCTCAATAGAGGATGTAAACAATGGAGTTTTCAATGATGGTGATACAACATCTACTCTTAATTGATTCTTTACCACTGAGCCACCAGGGAAGCCCATTCTTTTATTTAATTCTCATTAAAATTCTGAGTAGGCAGCCACTGAAAAGAATGAAATAAGACCATTTGCAGCAACATGGATTGACCTAGAGAGTGTCATACTAAGTGAAGTAAGTCAGACAGAGAAGAAATATCATAGGACATCCCTTAAATGTGGAACCTAAAAAGAAATGACATAATGAACTTACTTACAGACAGAAAGAGACTCACAGACTTAGAAAATGAACTCATGGTTGCCAGGGGGGAAGGGATAGTTAAGGACTTTGGAAAGGTTATATACACACTACTATATTTAAAGTGGACAATGAGCAAAAACTGATTGTATAGCACATGGAATTCTGCTCAATGTTAATGTGCCAACCTAGATGGGAGAGGGGATTTGGTGGAGAATGGATGCATGTATATGTATGGCTGAGTCCCTTCACTGTCCACCTCAAACTATCACAACACTTTTAATTGGCTATACTCCAATACAAAATGCTTTTGGTGCTAAAAAAAAATTAAATTTAAAAAAATCCAATGAGTAGGCATTTATCCTCCTTTTATAGATGAAGTTATCAGAGAGATGTAAGGTCACTCAATTAATAAATGATCGCTCATGGGTCAAGTACATAATGCCAAAATGTATGCTATGGCTAATATAAGGGATGCTTCTGATAGAGCATCAAGTTATAGATCTAACGGGTAGAAAGGAAGAATTTTATTTGGTTCTAGTTTGGGGAATAGGTAAGAAAAGGTAGTGAAGAAAATATGGTTGAGATAGGAATTCACATTTTGAAAACAGAATAATTGGTTTGCTTTGTCAATTACAGAATTCTTAACTGAGGGATGGTTTTGCCCCATGATATCTGGCAATGTCTACAGACACTGGTATTCACAACTGAGAAGGGTGGGGAGGGAATGCTACTGGCATTTAACTGGGGAGAGGCCAGGGATCCTGATAAACATCCTACAATGAATAACATAACCCCACAACAAAGAATTATCTGGCCTAAAATGTCAGTAGTACCAACATTCGTTGTTAAGGTAGAACCAGGAATGATATATTTTAGAAAGTGAGTCAGAATGAAGATGAAAGGTCAACAGATGATGGACCTAGAAATTATCATACTAAGTGAAGTTAAGTCAGACAAAAAAAAAGACAAGTATCACATGATATCATTTATATGGGGAATCTAAAATATGACACAAATGAACTTGAAAATAGAAACAGACTCACAGACATAGAAAACGAACTTATGGTTACCAAAGGGTAAAGAGGAGTGAGGGATAAATTAGGAATTTGGCATTAACAGATACACATTACTATATATAAAATACACAAACAACAAGCACCTACTATACAGAACAGGGAATGATATTCAGTATCTTCTATAAAGGAAAATAATCTGAAAAAGAATATACATACATATAAATGAATCACTTTGCTATATACCTGAAACATTATAAATCAACTATAAGTCAATAAAAGTTAATTTTTTTAAAAAAAGAATGAAGATGAAAGGAGTAGTGGGTAATTCAGTACACAAAAAAGAAGAAAACTCTGTAGCTCAGAGCTGGCCAATTAAAATGAGAAGCAAAAGGAAAGAACAAGAGAAATAGAGAAAAAAGAGAGAATGAGAAAGAAAAGGCTGCAGCGGGGTGGGGGGTGGGTAGAGAGAAGAATAATTACTCTTCTTTTTACAGTTTTTGATGCATGGAAAGAAGAACAGAGAGCATAAGAAAAGAAAGCCAAATGAAAGTCTTTATTTCAGAATTAAAAATAGAAACAGGAAAAAAAACAAAAACAAACAAAAAAAATAAAAGTAGAAACAGGAGAATCAAGAATACACTCTTCCCAAAGGAGGCTAGATGTAAGAACTTGAAGTTACACTGTTGTGCTGAATGCACAATGACAGGAATGTGCATAGAATACTCTTTTATCATAGTAAATATTGCAAATAATGGCAAGATATTTTGATGAGGTTTGTGGGAAAACAAAAATAACACCAAAAAACCCAAAGGATTAAGATAGATGGATGTATTATAAATTATTTAAAAAAATTTTTTAATACTAACAAAACAGGTCTATTAAACATATTTTAAGAATAAGTGAGTTTCAAAATGTAACAATCTAACTTTAAATTGTTTAACTAACCTGGCTTTCTGGACCAAGGTGGCCAAGGTTCATCTGCTTGACTAAGAATAAATTCAGGAAGAAGCAAGATTTTCTAAATTAAAAAAAAAAAAAAAAGGAAAAAAAATGACCTGACTTTTTAAAAAACTCAAAATTTCCATTTCTATATACCAAAGTTCATGAAAAAAAGTGAAGTGTTAGTTGCTCGCTCATGTACAGCTCTTTGCATCCCCATGGGCTGTAGTCCGCCAGGCTCTTCTGTCCATGGAATTCTCTGGGCAAGAAGACTAGCCATTCCCTTCTCCAAGGGATCTTCCTGACCCAAGGTTTGAACACAGGTCTCCTGCATTGCAGGTGGATTCTTTACTATCTGAGCCACCAGGGAAGCCCTAAGCAACATTAAAAGGCAAATCGGGAAAATATCTACAATAAATATCATAAGGGCCAATAAGTTAATTTACAAAGAGTGCATACAAAGTTCAGTTCAGTTCAGTTCAGTCGCTCACTTGTGTCCGACTCTTTGTGACCCCCATGAATCTCAGCACGCCAGGCCTCTCTGTCCATCACCAACTCCTGGATGGTGATGCCATCCAGCCATCTCATCCTCTGTCGTCCCCTTCTCCTCCTGCCCCTAATCCCTCCCAGCATCAGGGTCTTTTCCAATGAGCCAGTTCTTCAGATCAGGTGGCCAAAGTACTGGAGTTTCAGCTTCAGCATCAGTCCTACCAATGAACACCCAGGACTGAGCTCCTTTAGGATGGACTGGTTGGATCTCCTTGCAGTCCAAGGGACTCTCAAGAGTCTTCTCCAACACCACAGTTCAAAAGCATGAATTTTTTGGCGCTCAGCTTTCTTCACAGTCCAACTCTCACATCCATACATGACCACTGGAAAAACCATAGCCTTGACTAGATGGACCTTTGTTGGCAAAGTAATGTTTCTGCTTTTTAATATGCTATCTAGGTTGGTCATAACTTTCCTTCCAAGGAGTAAGCGTCTTTTAATTTCATGGCTGCAATCACCATCTGCAGTGATTTTGGAGCCCAGAAAAATAAAGTCTGACACTGTTTCCACTGTCTCCCCATCTACTTCCCATGAGGTGATGGGACCAGATGCCATGATCTTAGTTTTCTGAATGTTGAGCTTTAAGCCAACTTTTTCACTCTCCTCTTTCACTTTCATCAAGAGGCTTTTTAGTTCCTCTTCACTTTCTGCCATAAGGGTGGTGTCATCTGCGTATCTGAGGTTATTGATATTTCTCCCGGCAATCTTGATTTCAGCTTGTGCTTCTTCCAGCCCAGCATTTCTCATGATGTACTCTGCATATAAGTTAAATAAGCAGGGTGACAATATACAGCCTTGACGTACTCCTTTTCCTATTTGGAATCAGTCTGTTGTTCCATGTCTAGCTTTAACTGTTGCTTCCTGACCTGCATACAGGTTTCTCAAGAGGCAGGTCGGGTAGTCTGGTATTCCCATCTCCTTCAGAATTTTCCCACAGTTTATTGTCATCCACACAGTCGAAGGCTTTGGCATAGTCAATAAAGCAGAAATAGATGTTTTTCTGGAACTCTCTTGCTTTTTCGATGATTCAGCGGATATTGGCAATGTGATATCTGGTTCCTCTGCCTTTTCTAAAACCAGCTTGAACATCTGGAAGTTCACAGTTCACGTATTGCTGAAGCCTGGCTTGGAGAATTTTGAGCATTACTTTACTAGCATGTGAGATGAGTGCAATTGTCCAGTAGTTTGAGCATTCTTTGGGATTGCCTTTCTTAGGGATTGGAATGAAAACTGACCTTTTCCAGTCCTATGGCCACTGCTGAGTTTTCCAAATTTGCTGGCATATTGCGTGCAGCACTTTCACAGCATCATCTTTCAGGATCTGAAATAGCTCAACTGGAATTCCATCACCTCCACTAGCTTTGTTCGTAGTGATGCTTTCTAAGGCCCACTTGACTTTACCTTCCAGGATGTTTGGCTCTAGGTGAGTGATCACACCATTGTGATTATCTGGGTCGTAAAGATCTTTTTTGTATAGTTCTTCTGTGTATTATTGCCACCTCTTCTTAATATCTTCTGCTTCTGTTAGGTCCATACCATTTCTGTCCTTTATCGAACTCATCTTTGCATGAAATGGTCCCTTGGTATCTCTAATTTTCTTGAAGAGATCTCTAGTCTTTCCCATTCTGTTGTTTTCCTCTATTTCTTTGCATTGATTGCTGAGGAAGGCTTTCTTATCTCTCCTGGCTATTCTTTGGAACTCTGCATTCAAATGGGAATCTTTCCTTTCTCCTTTGCTTTTCACTTCACATACAAAGTAAATAAATATTAATAAGCCCAATAGAAAAAAGCATAAACATATGAACTTACAGAAATGATAGGAATTCAAAAAACTGTTAACAAACATATAAAAATGTCAGCCTCATCATTTATTTTTTAAAACACCTAAAAATATCTAGATTTAATACAATCCCTACCAAAATCTCAGATGGCTTCTTTGTAGAAACTGACAAGCTGATTCTAAAAATTCACATGCACTCAGAATAGGCAAAACAATCTTGAAAAAGAAAAAGCTGGAGGACTTACACTTGACAATTTCAAAATCTACTACAAAGCTACAGTAATCGAGACTGTATGGTACTGGCCTCAGAATAAACATAAAAATCAATTAAACAGAACTGAAGGTCCAGATCCAAGCCTTCACTTTTGTGGCCAATTGATTTGGGGAGGGCGGGGGTGAGGGGGAGGGTGTGGTCAACTGTTTTTTATTTTTTTTTTTAAGGTTTAAAAAAAAATTTTTTTTTTTTTTAAAGAGTTCTAAGGTAATTAAATTGGGAAAAGAATTGCTTTATCAACAAATTATGCCAGACAACAAGATATCTATAAACTAAAGAATGAAGTTAGGTCCATACTTTATGCCATATATAAAAATCAGTTCAAACTGATCAAAGATCTAAATGTAAGAGCTGAAACTATAAAACTGTAGAAAACAAGCCACAAATTTTATGATCTTAGATTAGGCAACGGTTTCTTAAGATACGAAAACAAGAGAAAAAAATTAGATAAATTGGACATTATCAACATTCAAAATTTTTGTAGTCTCAAGGACACATTAAGAAAGTAAAAAGAACCATAGAATGCGAGAGAAGTTTTACAAATTCTATATCTGATAAAGGTTCAGTATCCAAAATATATGTAAAATATTCTTACAACTCAATAATAAAATTAACCAAATTTAAACATGGGCAAAAGATCTGAATAGCCATTTCTTCAAAGAAGATAAGCAAATAGATAAGCCTATTAAGAGATGATCAACATCATTAGCCAACAGGGCAAATCAAAACCACAATGAGATACCACTTTACACCCATTAAGATGACTAAGACAGTAACTGTGAGTGAGAATATGGAGAAATTAGAATCCTTATATATTTACTAGTGGGAATGTAAAATGGTGTGGTCACTTTGGAAAACAGTCTGATAGTTCCTCAAATGATTAAACAAAGAGTTACCATATGACTTGGCAATTCAATTTCTAGATACACAGCCAAGAGAAACAAAAATACATATCCACACAGAAGTCTGTACACAAATATTCATACAATTGTTATTCATAATAACCCCAAAGTGAAAATAATATAATTGATAAATGTATAAACAAAATGTGGTATATCTATACAATGGCATATTATTTGATGATAAAAAAAATGAAGTACTGATACATGCTACAACATGGATAAACCCTGAAAACATGCTAATTAAAAGAAGCCAATTGCGGTGATCATTTCACAGTGTATACAAGTATCCAATCATTTCATTGTACATCTTAAACTATGGTGTTATATGTCAATTATACTTGAATTTAAAAAAAGAGAAAGAAGCCAGAGACAAGAAGTCACATGTTGCATGATTCCATATATGATTTGATCAAAATGGCTATATTTCAGGAAAGCAATTTGACAAATGTATCAAGAACCTTAAAATGTTTATAGCTTTTGATTCAGAAATCTGAACCTATTATATCATAGAATCACATCCAAGATATTCTTCACATCACTATTTTTAATATTAAAATATGGAAACAACCTAAATATTGAATAAGAATGTGGCTAAATAAACAATAGTTCCCGAAACAAATTCTATAAAAAGTCTCACCAGGTGGGAAAAGCCAAAAACAAAATAAAGTCTCTACTCCCTCTCCCATTCTCTCTAGCTATAGATGTGGGAAAAATTGAACAATACAAAGAAAACCCAGAAATACACCAAAATGTTAATACTGAATGGTGAGATTGTGTATTTTTTATTTTTTCTTAGAAATTTTATTTGCCAGATTTTTCTGAATCAACATATTAAAAAAAGCTTTTAAAGGTATCAATAACATCAAAATATCAGAATTAGTTTATATCACCTCAACTAAACAACTAAATAAATTTAAGGAATCAGTATTTCTCAAAAGCAGAAAATCTAAAGACAGGAAATTAAGCTGAGATTGCACCTCTCTTCAGTTCCTCTCAAGAAAATGCTAGAGCACTCAGAAAAACCACAGCACCCTCTTTTGGAAGAAAGGCATTGCTGTTCATGGGGAGCCTGATGGAATCATTAAGTTTTCAGAGCTGAGAGTCTTTAAAGATTATTAAGCCTGGTCTTCTCATTTTATAAACAAGGAAACTGGGGACCCAAGATCACAAAGGGAGGTAGCAGCAGAGTTGGGAACAGAGCCCCACATCAGATCCTAACCAGAGTTTATTTTTTCTGATCTTTCCATCTTTTATTCAACAAATTTTTTTAAAGACAAAAAATAATAACTCTTCTAATCTTTAGTAAGTATGAAGGCCTACACTCATTAGGCAATCTAGGCACCCAGCCATTTAAAGTATTGTTTTAGAAAGACATGTCCATTCTTGCCTATTGCTTGACACAAATCAGAATAAGAATTTATAAAACTTCACAATTTCTGCATTTGTCTATTGATAATAGACATTTGTCTCTTGATAATACGTTCTTCTTCTAAAACAGTACATAACTCTTTCCTGAAATATAAAATACTACAGGTACTGCTATTTTGGCTTTTCCCAAAGTAATAGAGGTATTGTTATTTTGGCTTTTATCATTTTCCTACTCCTAGGTCTGAAATAGTACCCTGCTTCACTGACAGACAGTATTCCTTGAAATACCCCGTGTTTTCCTCATCATCGAAAGATGACTGATGAAAGAAAACAAATGAATATTTTGATAAGTGAAAAGGATAAGGTGTAGCTTTTATCATGAACAGCACTGACAGTCTTTAAAGTATACAGAGCAGATGCCCTGGCGATTTTTTCTCTTGGCTGATAGTTGTCTACTGATGAATCTATAAAGATAATCACTCATTATTTTGACAATATTTACTGAGCAGTCATTATGTGCAAGTCATGGTTTTAAGTGCTCAGAATACAGCAGTGAACAAAAGGGGTAAGGTCCCTATTCTCATGGAACTTACATTCTTGGTAGGTGGGAAACTGTTAGTAAACAAAAACAAGTAAATGAATAAGGTGATTGCAAAGCATGAATAAAGTGATTATCTAAGAAAAACATTAAAAAATAATTTTGTCAGTGTTATACACCCACTAAAAATGCTGATCAGTTTCATGGTGGCATCTGAGCCAGTCCTATTAAGATGTAATGTGAGTGTTCACTTTGGCAGTACATATACTAAAATTGGAATGATACAGAGAAGATTTGCATAGTCCCTGTGCAATGATGACACACACATTCGTGAAGCGTTCCATATTTTTACCAAAAAAAAAAAAAAAGATGCAATGTGGTCGTGAAGCCTACAGTGTGTGACTTGCTCTGCTGAAGAAAACTGGAGGAGGGGAACTGTTTTGCTCCTTTTATCAAAAACTCAGTAGGCATGTCTTAGTCTTCCAGGGATTCAAATCAGTCTATTTATCCAATACCTGAATTAGGCAACACTTAAGGTATTTCTAGTCAGTCACATATGTAGATTTTTCAAGACAATTAATACTTATTAACATGAGCCTCCTCCTTCAAAATTGTGTCACTGTCGGAATTACTAGTTATTTCTGCTACCCCTGCCAAATTCCCAATCTAAGTTTTTGCTATGTGCTGGTCAACACATAACTAGAAGCTAAAAGTTAAAAATAAAAACCACCCAGATGTATCTGAAATCAGATATATTTTGTATGACCTGTGGCTTTTCCTCATCCACTTTCTGGATAAAATACATTAACTGAAATCAAAGAATGAGATGAACCATCTTCATGATCCAAAATTAAAACATTTTGTGAGTGGTGAAAGAAAGCATACTGCTGTCTTCTGACAAATAAATAAGAGACCCTTTACTCTTCATAAATAGGAACATCTTTCCAGTTACTCAGACAAAAGTCTTTCTTCTAGCTAATAAAGTTAAAACTTCAATTCATAACAACTAGTCAATTTCTTCATTTGTGCATGTGTGTGTGTGCATGCATACAGGTGCACATACACAATTTTACAACTTTTAATTAATACTGCAATCAGGATACACAACGATTCCACCATAGATCAACTTTTAGTTTTTATAACCGGACTCATTAATATTTTAATACTAGCATGTAGTTTTAATTTTTACAAGTGAAACTTAAAGATCTTACCTGTTCTAGAAAAAGTGTTCTAGCAAAAAATGAGAGAAGACAAACTGGTAAAGCCTGAAATTAGAAGGGCAGAAAAAAAAAAAAAGAAGAAGAAGGGCAGCAGAAAAGTAATAAAATACACTCGATATTGGCATAGGGAATATAACCCAACTCTGAGTGTAGATGAGAAGTGATTGAAAGAGAAAAAATGGGAAGTTTCTGACAAGGAAATGAAGAATAAAAATGGCCTCAACACGAAAGGGTATAATTAGGGTTTGCTGTGATGAATATCACTACTTCTTTCACATTCATTAGGAAATTTGACTGTTATGTCAGCACTTTCAGACATTGGAAATTTATGAGGAAGAACGGTATACCCACTAAGCTTGAAGGTCTAGAACTATGCTGTCCAATATATTGGCTACAAATTACTACTGAGCACTTGAAATAGAACTAATCAGAATTGAGATGTACTGGATTTCCATGAAAATTACTATATAAATAGAATATAAAATATTTCATGAGTAATTACTAAAGTATTAATTACATGTTGAAATGATATTTTAGATTACAGTGGGTTAAAAAAAAGCTAAAGTTACTTTACCAAACAGGTGAACTTTTCACTTTTAACATTTTTAATGTGGCTACTAGAAGATTTTAAATAACATTATATTTCTATTGGACAGTGCTGATTAGAATGTCCCTCTAGAATGTCACTGGTCTACTCTGTGAAAACCACTTCATACAGGCCAACAGCACTGTAGGAAAAGGCTTGTGATATGGGTAAAGCCTTGCATGAGTCAGTCAGAAGTGGTTATGCCTACACACTAGAGTTCAGTCAGTTTTGGCAGAAACGAAAATACTGATCAAGAGACAGTAGGTATAAATATAGATATCTGTAATCTATTTTGAAATGCAGAAAAAGTCCACATAAACTTATGAATGGACATAAGACAGAACAACAGACACCTAATGAAAAAAATATAGTAAAATGGTAATAGTGGAATCAAAGAGTTGAATATGTAGATATCCACTATAAAATTCTTTAAACTTTGATGAATTTTTAAAATTTTCATAATAAAATGTTAAAAAAAAAAAACTAACAGGAAGGTTGCAGTTGTACGGAACAGTAGACTAAGGATAGAGTTGGGGGGGTTAGGAGTCCATTAAGAGATACTCTCACTGTTAAAATGTTGTATGTTTTGCATTTCTTTCTTGGTGGAGAACGGGACAATGATCTATTTATTTACGGTAATACTGAAGGAGATACTTTTTTCTGATGACTAAAGTTCTTAACTCTTAAAATCTGATTTCTGTTTTCAGGGAGTAAGGCTTCTGGTAAAGTAAAATTATAAGGGCTTTTATATAATGCTCAAGAACTTTTTTTGAGAGAGAGTTGAAGGGTCTACACAAAAACATTTCAGCCTTTATCTCATGTGTTGATTGATGTAACATGCCCCAAAGGTGCTAGGTGTCCTTAGGTAAATAGTCTGGCAGTATATTCTTGCTTAGCCTATTAGGTCCTTATCCCTAAAGAAAAAAATAAAAGAAAAACAATCACCATAAGAGGCCTCCGTGTGATATTAATAATCCTAATATCAGGAAACCTTAGGGGTTAAAAATCAACACACTAAATGCAATACATTCACGTGTTAGAATTTGAGCACTGCTAAATGGCAAACAAATGGCAAATATATAATCTCTGAAGGGAAAAATCTTCTGATCAACCCTCTCAGTGAACAACGGCACACTGATAAGTAATTCATATAAATTATGTATCTTAAAATGGATAGGGAATGGACCTTGAGAAATAATTCAGTTTAGTTCCATAGTCTCAGAACACAAAAAACTCAGGACTCTCACTTTCAAAAAGAGAGGATTGAGGCCCAAAGAAGGTCCACTGTCTTACTTACAGTCATCTAATCAATAAATGGTGGGGGAAGGGGCACAGTTTTCCTGCCATCTGATAGATGATGGTGCTGCTAGTCTACAAACTTATGATAAAGAAGAGAGGGATTTCAAGTTAGGGGTAAACACTCAGGAATGATCCTCACAATGAGCTACAAAGGTTCAAACCTGACACTGATTGGTGGGGATATAAAGTTGCATTAAAAAACTATGGGCCCGAACAGTGTAGACCTGGCCAGTACCTGTCAGAGATCCCAATCAGTCAACAGTGAGCTAATGACAGACTCTGAGGATGCATGTTTGACACTATCTTACCCCTAACTCTAGAGCATGGCCCTGTTCTCACTAGGGAGGGAAGGAAGCAGAACACCAGGGTCCTCCGACCCACTAAGAGAATTCACTAGCAGCATTCCCTCCCTCCTCTGCCATCTATGACCTCAAGGCTTCAGGGATATGAAAAGCTTTTGTTATTCACCAGAAACCCTGGAGAACCAAAAGGTACTGTCCCCCATAAGCACCACTATCAAAGTGATGTGAGGTGGCTTCCAGAGTGTTTTGCACAAGCTTCAAAACACTTGAGTCAAACATCCATTCAACAGTTTTCGCATACTCACCACAGGCCAGACACTGTGTTGGACACTGAGATTTCTAAAATGAAGAACAGTCCCTTCTATTAAAAAACTTAGACAATTCAATCATATGACTGATGCTATGACAGGGATGAAAGCAGGCTGCTTGGAAAGCACACAGACGAGGACGATGTAGGGGGAGAAAGAGGACCTTCTGAGGGGTGGGACAGGCAGAGAGATGGGGGAACTGCCTAGAGAGGATTCCAAAGGTGAGCTATGGAGAGTGAGAAGAAAGAGCCACATTAAAGAAGCTGTGCGTACAAGGACACACAACCACGGTGATAATAAGTTTGAACTCAACGGCAGACTATTTTCTGTTTTAAGATCATGTCAACAGCTAATTAAAATAAATGAACAGACACTGCTGATGGCTTTCCTTTCAATTCTGAAGCTGTTTTCCTCTGTTAAAAGAGATGTATTGGTAAGGTCCCTAGAGAGAGAATGTAATAGAGTCATTAAGATCAGTCTCTGGCATTAGAGAGCCTAGGGCTGCAGCTCAAATCTGACATTTACTGGTTGTAAATTTATCAAAGGCAAGTTTCTTGAATTCTCTAACCCTCAGTTTCTCCATCTGCAAGGTAAAAATAATTAAGACTCTTATGAGGATTAAATGAGATAATGTATGTACGGTACTCAGAGAAGTTTCTGGCATGTGTGAAATTCTTAATAAGTGTTAGCTAAAACTAAGAAAAACAATATTAACAATATTGTAAATAAACTAGAAACACCATAAATGTTTATTACTTCTGAGTAACTGGACAGAGAGAGTAGTTTGAACAATTAGGAAAATCTAAGAAATGTTACTTGCAGTTTCTATGCAGAGTTACTGGTACAATTAACACACTGATTGTATTCTGTCTGCAGACATTTATCTTTTTCTCTTATTTCCCCTAGGAGACTATAAAATCGTTCAGGAAAGAGACTACACCTCTTTCACCTTTGTACTTTGGATACACTCTGTACAGGGCCTTAAAACAAGGAAACTCTGATGAATATTTGAAGAATAAAATGATTACAACATTCTGATTAATATAATTGGAATCAGTGGAGATAGAGTAAATGAGTTTGGTATCACTACTCCATGCTCTAAAACATATACTAAAGTCATAAAGTGATTAGAATGTGATTTATTAAAGAAAAGAACAGTATTCTTAAGAAGTAACTTGGTGACTAAGAAGGCAGGAGTCTTGACATATGCCTTTAGTGTGTGCACAGAATTCAACATTAGATCTTGCGGTCTATTGACCCATTTCTTTTTCAGTAGAAAACATTTTTTTTTCTCCTTTCTTTCACAAATCTCCCAACGTTACTTTCCAGTAACATGATCATGTGGCATGAGCATCACCTTTAACAAAGGTTTAGGGTGGAAGAAAAAAATTAAAAAGGAGAAAGGTAAGCAAGCAAAATGCTACAATGTAAGTTGTTTCTCTGCAGGAAGTTTTTTGTGGTTGCCAGATTAAAGGAGATAACAGATACTATTTATGAACTACAAAGCTCAAGATTTAGTGGTTCAGAATTTAATGAACCAATTTAATTAGAAAAAAAACTTTAGGATGTTCTAACTTTATTTTCAAGGTAAAAATTTTTTTAACCTCAATACAAAATAAATTCTATCAAAAGAACATCTTTACACTAAAATCTATGTTATTAATGACAAGAATCAAGCAAAACTGGATAAAATGTAAATCTATATTAATATAATTTCTTTGCTCTTGTAGACTAATCTTAAGAAAGTACAAACAGCATTTCACTATTTAAAATTACTCTTAATTTACTCTAAAAAGAATTCAGGATTAAAAGACACTAAGAATAAAAAGGAAACAATTTTCAGTATCTGTTACGGCTTCTTGTGTAACAAGTGAACAGTAACTGAGGCCTTAGAAAGTTCAAAAGACAGTTATGTTTTAGGGTAGTATCTCCCCAAGTATAGTATGAAGTATATACTCCCCAAGTATTAGCATGAAGGACATACTAGTCCTTCAAAATACTCTGTGAATAAAAGTTCCATAGTCACACAATAGATCTTCTTTTGGGAAATATCTGCTGCATACACTGTGTTCTCCTTCCCTCCAGACCTCCTGTTTTGGCTAATTCCTCCATTTATGTGTTGAACCCTATCGCTTTCTACTCTCTCAAGTACGCTACACTGCCACTCACTCCTTTTCTCTTACACCGTCAGCTTCAACCCTTCATCTGGATCCTCTCCTACCTGACCACACACCTCATTCCCCCTTCAGATACCATCCTGTTCCTATACTCCTTGTCTTACTGTCCTGCCTCAATTTCCTCTACTCTTTGTAAAATAAGAAATTATATATTGCTCTCTGCCCTTGGTTCCTGTCACAGAGCTCCAAAAACCCTTATAATTTCCTAAGTGATAAAGGTACTAAGGTCATCTTTTGTTCTAATCTTTGGTTTCTGATCCCAGTTCCTGAAACAGAGCTTCTAAATCCCTTGGAATTTCCAGGGTGTTAGATGCATCTTTTATTCTCATGAGGTAGGTTCCTAGAGTGCTTCAGGATGGGGGCTGGTCACCAGAAAGACCAAGCCGTGTTTAGAAGCTTGAAATTTTCAGCCCCATCCCACTTTCATCCTCTAGGAGGGCAAGAGGAGCCAGAAATTGATTCTATGATGATGGATCATGCTGGTGTGATGAAGCCTGCACAACAATCCTAAAAGGATGGGGTTTAAGAAAACTTTTGAGCTGGTGAACATATCCAGGTGCAGGGAGGGTGCTCTATTTAAAATTTATCAAACAAATGTTATAGTAAAACAAACTTCTTTGGTTTTGAGTTATATAAATGTTTGGTTGTTCTGTGTGTGCAGTACTGACATAAAAATAAGAACACATGTAGAGGACAAAAGGACACATTTTATGGTTTCCAAAGTGACACAAATAAATGTAAATAAAGTTCTATCAATACTTTACTTATTCTTTCTACTATTAAATCTTGGAATACCTTAATTTTTAAATGGGGTGGCAACAGCTTAAACTTTCAGATTTTTTTTTTTGGCAGGGGGCAGCGGGGGGAGTTGGAGAAATAAAGAGAGGGGAGTTGTTTCCTTCTGGAGCCTGAAAGCACTTAGGTAAGTGGCCACGGAGCACTTTCATTTTGAGACCAAGCCATATCCCATGAAAATCTGGAAAACATTTTCCTTGAGTTGGCAAGTAAATGTTGGAGAGTTAAAGAAGAGAGGAAGGACACAAAGGGTAAGTAATCTCAGGGTGTTAAGGTTCAGCAGGTGTGGAACAGAAAAACCAGTGGCTATAAATAAAAAAGAAAACAAATCTCAGGACAGCATAGAAAAGCAGCAAAACAAAGAACCAGTGGGAAAGATTCCTACCTATTCCCTTACAGCAACACACCAAAATCACTGTCTTTTTATGAGAAATACATGAAGAAAGGTCTCTACATATAAAGTGTTTATAACCTTGCTAAAGAGAAGCCTTACATACTTGAGACAATCATCGCAGAATTTCAAGTAATCTTTAAATCTAAATATAATCTTGCAGTTACATAAAGTGTGCAGATGTAATACAGCTAAACTAGTGAAAAAACACAGATAGAGCCAAACAAAACTCACGCAAAATAACCAACTGTGTTCAGTATATCAAGTGTGGAAAAAAGTTAAGTTCTAAAGCATTTCAAACCACAGAAAGGGTAAGTTCTTTTCTTTGCATTTCCACTGACTCTAAAAATAAACCTCTATTATTTTCCAGATTATAAAAGAAATATAAGCTCGTTATTTTAAAAAATTCTAACACTACACAAATGCATCATAATGAAAACCAACATTCTATATAACTATTCCCTTTGGAAGTAACTAGTGTTATCAGTTGGGAAATAGCTCCTGTTGGAACACTTGAGACACAGGAAAAGGAGAGCCACTCTGAACAAGAGAATACTATTACTTCAGTTTCTCCTTTGACTTGGACCCTTCATACTCCACTGCTAAGAAGAGAGAAAAGGAAAAAAGAACATCCAAAACACATGCTGATCCTCCAAAACAGGCAAACCACAAACAGATTAACCCCTGGGGAAAAAAAAAATCAAAGGTGACTGGGTAAAATCATTACACTACATGGCAGAAATAAATATTACTTGATTTTGAGAAATGAAGTACAAAAAATACTACCCTTTCCTTTTCATTGTCCTCAATAATCAAAAAAGCAGATAGCACATTTTTCCTTCAAAGAAAATTGAAGCAGCCTACCTAATCAGCTATGTTTTTAGTTTTTTAAAAAAATAATGTTGTACCAGCAATGAATTTTGCAGTGCCAGAAGTAAGGAAGAACTTGAAAAAACACACAATTGGGGGTTTTGTCAAAGAAACATGGGAGCAAACAAAAAGCTTGAAGTTGACAAAGCTAAAATAAGTGAACAACAAAATAAAGTAATATTAGATTATAAACCAAGTATACAATAAATATCCATGAGTTCATAATACTATAAATAAATTATTAAAGAAATAAGTAAGTAGGGGAGAACAGACAAATTTCTAGATCAGAAGAATTCCAAACAATTTGTGTAAATATTCTGCCCCCAAAGAGGTGGAGTATGACCACTCGCTCTTTAAGTGTGGGCTGCACACTGACTTCTTTCCAAAGTTACAGTATGAAAAGGGGGAAAAAGAATAACTTCACAGTGGAGAAACCTGACAAACACTTGC
The DNA here is from genome assembly GCF_023699985.2 of Odocoileus virginianus. Classification (NCBI taxonomy): domain Eukaryota; kingdom Metazoa; phylum Chordata; class Mammalia; order Artiodactyla; family Cervidae; genus Odocoileus; species Odocoileus virginianus. The sequence continues at coordinate 30,053,184 of NC_069689.1, forward strand.
ACAGCAGGTGATCAAAGTTAACATCAACAGTAGTTAAGTTATGTTGATAGTGTCTACTTTTACAACAATGCTGTGGCAATGGCATTTTATCTCTGTAACCTTCTTCCCTCAAACCGATCAGTTCAGTTCAGTCGCTCAGTCGTGTCCGACTCTTTGCGACCCCATGAACCGCAGCACGCCAGGCTTCCCTGTCTATCACCAACTCCTGGAGTCCACCCAAACTCATGTCCATTAATCACCAAAGCCATCCAACCATCTCATCCTCTGTCGTTCCCTTCTCCTCCTGCCCCTAATCCCTCCCAGCATCAGGGTCTTTTCAAATGAGTCAGCTCTTCACATCTGGTGGCCAAAGTACTGGAGTTTCAGCTTCAACATCAGTCCTACCAATGAACACCCAGGACTGATCTCCTTTAGGAAGGACAGGTTGGATCTCCTTGCAGTCCTAGGGACTCTCAAGAGTTTTCTCCAACGCCACAATTCAAAAGCATCAATTCTTCGGTGCTCAGCCTTCTTTATAGTCCAACTCTCACATCCATACATGACCACTGGAAAAACCATAGCCTTGACTAGATGGACCTTTGTTGACAAAGTAATATCCCTGATTTTTAATATGCTGTCTAGGTTGGTCATAACTTTCCTTCCAAGGAGCAAGCATCTTTTAATTTCATGGTTGCAATCACCATCTGCAGTGATTTTGGAGCCCCCAAAAATAAAGTCAGCCACTGTTTCCACTGTTTCCCCATCTATTTGCCATGAAGTGATAGGACCAGATGCCATGGTCTTAGTTTTCTGAATGTTGAGCTTTAAGCCAACTTTTTCACTCTTCTCTTTCACTTTCATCAAGAGGCTCTTTAATTCTTCTTCACTTTCTGCCATAAGGGTGGTGTCATCTGCATATCAAACCCACAACCCTAGGCTAATCATGAGAAAAACATATAAATCCCAACTGAGGGACAGTCTACATAATACCTGACCAGTACTTCTCAAGACTGTGAAGATCATCAAGATCAAGTAAAGTCTGAGAAACTGTCACAACCAAGAAGAGCCTAATGAGACACAACAATTAAATGTAATCTGGTTGCCTGAAAGGGACACTTATGACATAAAAAGGACAGCAAGTGAGTCCTAAGGGAATCTGAGAAAGTATGACCTTTGGGTAAAGAAAATGTATCCACACTGGTTCATTAATTGTAACAAACATACCACACTAAGGGAGGATGTTAATGGCAGAGAAAACTAGATATAGGCATATGGGAATTTCCTAAATTCTTTTTAACTTTTCTCTAAATCTAAAAATACTCTAAAATAAAACTTTATTTGCGGGGAGCCAGCCTGACTGCTCAGGCTCCTTCTTGGCTCTGAGAGAGATCAAGAGGTCCCTCTCTGTCCCGCCACCCCTGATTTATTAAAGCACAGGTTGGCCTTTCTCACCTCCCTCAAGGAAATTGCTGTAGCGATCTTTCACCTGGTGCTGATAAACTCGTCATGATTGAAGCCTGTTTTCTATCCAGTTAATGTTCTATTGATTTCAGTTGGGTGCTAGGGTGATGCTTTACTGATCTTAAGTGGAGAAATTTAAAACACCTGTGCCTGTAGCTCTGCACATATGCAAACCTTTGATCTATTAGCAACTCCTGTTAGCATATATATAGGTGTGGTATTCTTCAATAAAGTTGGCAGAGTCAGACGCAAGCTGACTCTGTCCCTCTCAACCCCATTCTTTTCTAGTCTTTTCTTTCCTAGTCCTTTCTTTTATTTCTCAGGTATTTCGGCGATTGCGCCCGTGACCGGTTCGTTTGCCGGCAGGCTCCGGCATTTATTCATAAAAAGCTTTAAAAATCTAAAAAAGAGGGGAAGTATATAAATTTTTTGTATAAAGAGAATAAATGTCCTATCAATTTTTTCTGAATAAAAATAATGCCAATAAAAAGAATACTATTTACATGAGATATAAGATGATGCTATACTTCTGAGATGAATGAATAGCTAATCTTTACTTTTTCTATCTCTGTAACTTAATCCTCCTTTTTGTTACCCAATAAGCTTAAGCTTCCCATAGACTGTGTAACCAATTTCTCCATTTTCAAAATATATTTAACAGAATTATATAGCAGCTTGAGATCCAAGCTGGATGTCAAGTCATGACGGCAGTACAGGAGAATCAGGATATGAGCAGACTGTGGAATCGACTGACCACTTTGAATACTGACCATCTCGTTATTAGCAATGTGACAAGCTAACTAATCTTAGTTTCTTCACTGTAAAACAGAAATAATAATATTACCTGCCTTATGGATTTGTACAGATTACATGAGATAATGCATTCAATTTTTAACACAGAGAGAGAAATCAAAGCATGTTAGCTACCCCCTGTTGTGGTTCTCACCTCCAGGGTCAATGTTTACAATGAACTGGTTAAAATCACGAATAGAACCTGTAATTAGACCCTACCCGGTGAGCAAGAGTGACTATGTGTGTGGGTGTGTGCATGGGGATGGGGAAGGACTTGACTAAGGTCTGCAGCCTGACATCCTAGCACAAAGTGACTCCTTAAAGCTAGGACTTAATTAGAAATCAAAGTGTAAGGAACAAAATATTATAATGTCTATATGTCATTCTTTCTCTTTGATGACATGTCAAAGTGTTAACCAACAGGTGATGGATACTGAAATGTAACTGATAAAACAAAACACTGGAAAGAAGAATTTGGTATACTTAAAATGTTTTCACACCCACGGAACTACACAGCTTTGGGATTTTCCCTTTCAAGTTCTTATTTTGGTAAAAGATAGATATTGATAAAACATTTTATGTATATTTTTGTGGGGTTATTTTGGTCCATTTGAAGAGGAACTGCTGTTTCCATTTATCTTCCAAGCTTAAATCCAGTAAGATTTGCCTATCTATTACCTCTTCCCTAAACAGATGAAAAATTTTTCAAGAAGTTTTCCTGCCATTCTTACCATAATGTGTATATATCTTTTTCTGGAGAGGGAGACCTATTACATATAACTGCAAAGCTTCAATTAAGACTAATTCTATAACTTTATACACACAAGAAAGTTCTTGGTATTTATAGTTCAGACAAGACTGAGAAAAATGCTCTACTGATTGAATGATGTCATGTTGAGTTTATTAGTTTCTTTTTTCACATTAAAGAAATGGTACTTGCTATAATCACTTAACAAAATCCAAAGGCAATTCTGATACTCAAACTCACCTATATCTTCAAACCTTATTTATTACAAATGAGATATATTAAGGTTATCTGCTTTCCAACCAGATTTTTTAAACTGCAATGAAATTATAACTATAAAAATTTAAAACAAGATTTAGTACTGCTGTGAATACTTCACAAAAATACCCAGGGAAAAAAGCCACATCTAAATGAAACAATACAATAAAACCTAAGATCTGAATCGATCTTAATCGATTGATCTTAATTGTATCTGACTGGGAGAAAAATCAGCCTTTACAATGATGAAAGGTCTGAAATAGAAACTATTTTAAAAAGAATACCATTTTTATCTTAAAATAAGTATCTTAATACAAAATTAATAATGAATAAAGTGGTATCACTGTAACAATAATTAGGTAAGAATAATTTATATAGCTTCAAAAACATATTTAAGTAAATTTACTACTCACTCTGGAATTGCTGCTTACCAGACTTAACAATATTTAACAATTTTTTTTGGTTAAAGCAAGTATTATATCTGCACTCTACCTACCACATTCTTGAGAGGCATGTTTTAAAATACTGTCATAGAAGCAAAGTACACACAATAATGATTCACAAAGACAATCTCACCACACCCTAAATAGTTATCACACAAAAATTATCAGTGACACATCAAGAGGAGAATCAACTTGCCATTAAGATTTCGTCAGAGAGAAAACAGATACGGGAACTTGGCAACGCTGTTTTCCTAACAATGATGTTTTAAGATATGTGATCACTTGACTAATGCAATTGGGGAAATTTCTGTTTCAAACACTATGCAGAGTATATCTTTTGGGGATATTTGGAAAGAAAATGACATGAGGCCAATACATAATAGAAATTTTGCCTGACTTGCTCATCCTTCTACTTACTTCTTTGATCACTTCACTAATAATTTTATCCACTTTTCTGACAATTGATCATTCACTTCATTAGCAAATGGTACATGTAAGAATAATTCTGAGTGGTGCATACCATTCTAGCAGTCACATGACAAGACAGAACTCTTATACATGTCAAGCAGGTGAACTGGGTGGAATGGTACGTGGATAGAAGGAAGCACCTCCTCAGTTTGGCATTATTTGACCTAGGGCAATGTGACTTCTCTGACTTATGTCGTGAAAGATAGATAGTAAGAAAAAAGCCCAAGAACCATTTTTTGTGTTCAGTGAATTCTGGATTGGCGTCATCCACTAATGCCTATTTATTTCCCCAAGTCACTTGGGAGAATCACTCCTGACTAGCTAAAAGTAACTATTGTTAAAATGAGGAGTCAAGATTAGGTCTACCACCCATGCCCACATAATAAATTAGGGAAGAGAGAACTCATCAAACCTTCCTGAAACCCAAAGAAATAGGACTTAAATCCCAAAGAAATAGGATTTAAATGCTACCAGATGAGTTGCCTTAAGAGTTTCAGTCCAAGTTTATGGTTTCCACTGATTAAAAAAAAATCCTCAGGCTTATAAATATATACTAACAGTGACTTACTTGGGTGATTATTTCAGATGCCTTATAAAGAAACATGCAATTCCACTGCTTTGATATTCCATATAATTACTTTCAATCTCAGGTTCTCCCCAATTAACATATTCTCTTTGGATCATTTAACAGAGTTGTTTTTTTTAAGTTATTCTCTAGGCACAGAATGACTTTAATCATCATAATGCTAACATAACTACTTGGTAACATAGCTGTTGGTTATGGAAACTTGACAAACTTCTATTTTGAAAGTGGAAGAAGTATATTATTCTTAGGACCAGGTTTCAGTACTATAATATGAGTTTCATATATTTAATTTAAAAAATAGATTCCTACTCTAAGAATCATTTAGACTTCTAATAATTTTGAGTATGTGACTTCTATAATTGCTTGTTTTTGTAAAGCAGTATGAGTGCATTTCAGAAGAAATGTCTTTATATAACAGTAGTTTTCAAAATGTGGTCCCCAAACCAGTAGCATTAGCATTACTTAGGAACTTTTAAAAAATATAAATTCTCAGCCCTAACCTAGAACTTCTGAATCAAGATCTCTGGGTGTAGGGTCAGAAATCCTGTTTCAGCAAGTCCTCCAGGTGAGACGGATGCACACTAAAGTTTGAGAGTCAATATTCTAAAATATAGTAGAAACATTAGTAGTTAAATTTAAAGATTTTAAATTTTATTTTCTTTAAAAATACATGAATTTTTAAAAGAAATCTAATAAGTACTCATAAATATATATAATTCTAAAAGTAAAAAGTGAAGTCCATTCCTGGATTAGAAATAAATGGATTAATAATTGTTCCTGTAACCCTTCACCTTAAAAACACTGAAAGAATCACTTTTTAAAAATGCACTGGAAAGAAACTATTGTTAAGTAGTCAACTACAACTAAAATGCTTAGATGTAATCTCTAATCACTAGCAATGAGTAAAATTTATGAAAGTAAACTGGAAAAAATGACACGTTCTTGATTCCAGATTTCAATACAGGAAAAAAATTACTCAAACACCTCAGAGCAGACATGGGTCAGTCTTCTTTGAAAGCAATAAAAACAGCATGCCCCCCAAGTTCTGAAACCCCAGGAAAAACACCCTCTACCTCTAAACCCAGAACCTAACAGCTAGTCTTTAAGCAGGAGAAACAATTACACAGAGAAGAATATTAAAAGTTGAGGAGGTGTAATAAAAATTTTACTTCAATACTTAATCTAACATTTGCACTTACAAACATAATAAGGAGTTTCCTTGTCACTGTAACATTACTGAAACATAATTTCAAGCACAGCTGATGTCAAACTCCAAACATTTCTATAATTTGGTAAAAAAAAAAAAAGCCCAGGTTTTATAAACATATACCAAAAAACATTGAGCATAGTTTATTTTATCTTAGGTTCTTTATGGTATTGAAACATTTACAAGGGGTTATGTAAATCAACAGAAAGAAATAAAATAACTTGGGTGGCAGGAAAAAAATGAAAACTCACTGCCAAGTAAATGCTACTGCCGAATGACTTTTAATGGCTAATACCCTTTCTTCCATTTTTCTCTCACTGTAGTAAAACCAAAATGAGATGGCAATCAAAACAAATTCTGCAGTGCTTCTATCAAACTACTTTCTATTCAATGCCCTAAGCATGCTGTAAGAATGAAAGCATTCGGTGCTGATGCCTGAACATAATTCTTTTAAATTACATTATAAATTTTCTTTCTGTGGAAGCTATTTTAAATCAATTCTCTGTTATCTACAAAAATAGGGAACAGAGTTTGGAACAGCTAGCAAGAATAACTAAAATGATGTACTTTTCCCCCTATATACCGTCCACTAGAGGAGCTTATGAAAAACTGAAAACCCTAAATGCAACCTGCAAAAGGAGCAAGAAACACAAACATTAGGACTAAATCCTGAGTAGGTATGTTTATGATGGGATGGGGAAAGTGGTTAACAAGAGCAGAAAATGCAGGGGGAAAAAAAGGAAGTTTTCTACTTTATATCCTTTTGTTTTCTGGGTGAAAGTTCAGTATTTCTCTGTCCCCCCAAGCAAACTTACATCACCAATTATGAATGATGACTTGGTGGCTCAAAAGAAAAATCCATCTAAAAATTAAAGTTATGAAAGTATGTGTAAAGCATGCGTTACAGAGACTTTAGAATTCCTACTTGATCATTCTAGGGAAAAGGATCAATAAAAGCATCAGTTCTTCTCACATAAAACCGCAGTAAAGGAATCTGATACTGAAAAAAGAACGAGGCACAGACAGGTTGCACTGACAAGATAAACCTCATTTCTGGTTCCTGGACTTGACCATGGTAACAGGCGAGACATCACTAACTTCAGTGTGGTAGTCATCAGAGCTGTTAAAAAATACTAATCCTCTTTCTCCTTCTAGATACGTGGTGGGACTGTCTTTCCTATCATGCTGAACTCAGGTTAGCTATGCAGCTTGTCTTTGCTGGAATCACAACTGAGCAGAAGCTCTGAGTCACTGTGTACTTCACGACTTTCCCTTTTCCCTCTGCCACAGTGACTGGCGATATTCCAGAAAGTTATTCTGGGTCCTGGAATCAGAATGGTGATAACAAAGATGACCTAAAATGGACATACAGCATGAACAAAAAATGGTTCATTTTAAGCCACTGAAAATTTGAGCTTATTACTGCAGCATTACCTAGCCTATCCTGACTAATATAGTCAGTCTTTTATTTTCTCTGTACTGTTGGTATACTTCTTCTTTACTTACTCTATAGAGAAGTTAGCCAGTTACAGACTAAGTTTAGGTTCTAAGCATCAGTTCAAAAAGAATTAAGACCTCAAACTGAAAAAAACTAAAAGATTAGATAGTCAGTTATTTAAATTAGGAGACTAAACACATCATAAAAGAAAACTATGCTTTTATTTTTATAAAGTTAAGACCATGAACAACTAAATACACTCACAGGGTTATAGTGGCTTTCTCCCTTTTTCATTTATTGGAGTAAGTGCCAGGTACTGCAATACTGCTTTCCAAGAGTTAGCTCATTTAATCATTACAAAGGAACCAGGAGGTTACATAACTTAGCCTAGGTCCTACAGCTACTGCGTGAAGTAAGCAGTCAAGAGTAAAACTCAAGAAGTCTTTCAGTTAATCCTGAAAAGCAGGTAAGTCATTTCTAACAGGTTATATGAATTACTTTACATTCATTTGTTCATTCTTTCATTCATTCACTAAGTACCTACTGAGTACTTATTATGTTCAAGGTCCCTTTCTCAGTGCTGAGGATATGACTGCAAGCAAAGTACGTAAGACATTGAATCTCAGGGCATTTGCATTGTAATGGAGGACACTAATAAAGTAAATAGAGAAATGTATAGATAACTATAGATACTAAGTGCTATGAAGGAATTAAATGAATTATCTACTGCTGTGTGATAAACCACTCAAAAACTTGGGTTAAAATAATCACTACCTTTCTCACAACACTATGGGTTGGCTCAGCTGGATATTATTCTGTTCCACATATTAGGTTGGGCTAATTCATGTGCTCACAATCAGCTGGCAGGTTGCCTGGACGTTGTCTGGTCCTAGATGACTTTACTCACATCATCCACCACAGAAACAAATAAGTGTATATCTGAAAATACAGGGAGGGGTTGGGTGCGGAGCGTCAAGTTACTTCAGAACAATCAGGGAAGACCTCTGGTATGTTTGAGAAACAGGAAAAGTTATACTGTATCTATAATTCAGTGAAAGGCAAAGAAAAAAAACCAGAGATGAGGTTGAAAACAGAGGTAAAGATAAAATGATGAAAAGTACTACAATCCATGAAAAGGAACATGGCTTTTACTCTAAGTATCCTACAAAATCAGTGAGGCAAGGATGAAGAAGCAAGGAGGACAGCTGGGAGTTCAGGTGAGAGATGATGTTAATGAAGACAAAAAGAAATGGTTAGATTACAGGATATACTTGGGAATTACCATCATTAAAATTTGTCAGTCAACTGGATGTTGGGTTACTGAAAAAAGTAGCTGAGGCTACAATCCTTGGAGGATAGTGGTGAAAATCATTCATTCACTTAAGTTTTTAAAAAATGGCTACAACTTAATTTCTACATAATTTCTAACTTAATTAAATTTAATTACTTAAATTTAACTAATTAAACTTAATCTCTAAGCATCATTTATGCAGTGCTTTTCCTCAAAAGTATCTGTAAGAGCCAAAATAACATGTTGTTGGGAAATGACTGTTCATAAAATAATCCATGCTGCTCCATAAACGTAGTTTATTAAATTAAAAGAAATTGAAATCAAGAAAATCCAAAACACTGCATCTTGCAGCAGGTAACAAAAAAGAGATGTTAGTCTAAGTGCTACATAAAGGTTGGCTCAAGTGTTACACAAGGGTTCATACCTAACATTTTCTAATCTAGTCACTGTTTCTCCAATGTTACAACATGTTCTGGAGAAAATGTTACAAAACCATTCTGTAATACTTAGAATTTTTTTTTTTTTAATTCTTATCCCATGTATTTTGGGTAAACGTTATTCTCCATTCTGACATTCCAAGTAAATTTTTAAGAAAAGAATCATATATAAACACAAGAATCACTGTCATAGACAAAAGGATGCAAAGTATACTATGACTTTCTTGTTTACATAACATAAGCATTAACCTAGTCATGTTCCAGCATTCATAGCATTTATCAGCCTGCAGACACATCCTCACACTTCAAAACCTTTTACCTGGCACTGAACAGTGCTCAGTAAACAGTAACTGATTCTACACTGGAATTCCCTGCTAAGATGCTCTGTTCTTAAAATGAAAGCTATATAATTAATCTACCAGTTACTCAGAACCCTTCCTTCTTCTCAAAAGTAAAAATGCAAACCAAAACCTTTCTTCTGAAAAAGTGCAACAAAAAAAGTACTGTTTAAAAGCAGAATACACTTAACTCTTTTTTTTTAGAATACACTTAACTCTTGAAAAACATCTAAAAGGTGAGTAGCAAGTTTTATTAAACAAATGAATTGGGCTTCCCTCATAGTTCAGTTGGTAAAGAATCTGCCTGCAATGCAGGAGACTTGAGTTTGATTCTTGGGTCGGAAAAGATCCCCTGGGGAAGGAAATGGTAAACCCACTCCAGTATTCCTACCTGGAGAATTCCATGGACAGAGGAGCCTGGCAAGCTACAGTCCATGGGGTCGCAAGAGTTGGACACAACTTAGCAACTAAAGAAACAAATGAATTAGAAAGGGTCAAGGCTAGTCCTGTCTAAATCTCACTGTACTCTAAATTATGTTGGTTTATCATCTATTTAAGATTGTTTCTCTAAAAGGGAACCCTCCTACACTGTTGGTGGGAATATAAATTGGTATAGTCACTATGGAAAACAGTATGGAGGTTCCTTAAAAAACTGAAAACAGAGTTACTATATGATCCGGCAATCCCACTCCTGGGAAGATACCTGAAGAAAACTCTAATTTGAAAAGATAAATGCACCCCAATGTTCACAGCAGCACTATTTACAATAGCCAAGACATGGAAGTAACCTAAGTGTCCAGTGACAGATGAACAGATAAAGAAGATGTGATGTACATATACAACGGAATACTACTCAGCCACAAAAGCAATGAAATAATGCCATTTGGAGCAACAGGGATGGATCTAGAGATTATCACATTAAGTCAAACAGAGACAAATATCATACATATCACTTACATGAAGAATCTAAAAAAAGATACAAATGAACTCATTTACAAAACAGAAACAGACTCACAACCATAGAAAGCAATCTTATGTTACAAGAGAGGAAGAAGGGGGTAATATATTAGGAGTTTGGGATTAGCAGAAACAAGCTATTATATATAAAACAGATAACTAATAAGTCCTACTGTGTAACCCAAAAGAACTCTGATCAATGTTATATGGCAGTCTAGATGGGAGGAGAGTTTAGGGGAGAATGGATACATGTATATGTATGGCTGAGTCCCTCTGCTGTCCACCTGAAACTATCACAACATTGTTAACTGGCTAATACTCCAATATAAAGTAAAGTTTAAAAAAAAAAATTAAAACTTCCAAGAAAAGAAAACACATGCTGTGTACAGCTAAACCTGCACATTCTCAGGCAATGGCAACCACCAGTTAAGTCTCAACTCTGCATGGTAACTGGCAAGTTTCTACTGACATCAATTATAAGATATAATCTGACTTCCAAGAAATTCCAAATATAAAAAGATATGTTTGAAAATTGAGAAAATAAATTCACAACCAGAACTATTTTTAGTTCCTTAAATCTCAATCACGCCTAAGTTGTAGGTTCTGAGTTCAAGGTATGTGATCAAGGTGCTACTCCCCAAGTAATGAATTTTAAATGGTCTCTTCTTATTTATGAACTTACAGAGAACAATGCTGGCTATATAATTAACCATTAATGCAAAAGGACAAAGTAGAATTTGTAACATATAATGCAGAGAGTTCATGAGAAGAACATAAATGAGCTGTACATTATTCCACAGAAAAAGGCTGGAAGATTCCACACACAAAGATGAAAAATTCAAGAATTAGGATTCCTAATCTTTTCCTTTGTGCACACTTAAAGGCAACCATATTAAGAGAGAGAGAGAGAGAAAGGACAAATAAAATGGTCAAGAATATTTCCTTTCTGGGCTATTTTATTAAAGTTTGTTTACAAATTTTAAAAATGTTTCAGCTAAGGAATCTGGGTTAAAAACTGTCCAGCTCTATTCACTTGGCAGATTCATAGCACAAATGCAACTAAATAGTTGAAGCAATCATGTAATGAGCAACTTTGAATAAATGTATTCTATTTGGGAACTTTTATAGCTGTTGGTGGGAATATAAATTGCTTCAATCATTTTGGAAAGCAATTTGGTAATATATAGTGAGACCTTTAAAATTATCCATACCCATTGACTCAAGAGTCCTATTTCTGGGAATCTATTTTCAAGAAATCATCTGAAACATCCTGAGATCTTCTTCCAAGCATTATTTACCATAGTGAAAAAGGAGAAACAATCTAACATGCCCACCAACAGACAAACGATTAAAAAATTGTGGTACATCCATAAGATACAGTTATTTTAGAATATTTACCAAGAATGCCTTTTTACTTTTCCTGATGATGAGTTTTAAATTTTATATATATACTCATTGTGAAAGAAAATTTTAAAAATAAAAATAAAAAATTGAAATTCTCTTGTTGTCTTATACTATATCCTCAATTCCTAAAGTTAACTATTCTAAAGTTTTTATGTGTAACTTCTGGAATTTTCCAGTCATATACAAATTTACCTAACAAACATTTATACATGGGTAACCCTTTGGTTTGCTTTTAACACAAGTGGGGCCATACAGTTGCTGTACAACTAGTTTCTTACACTTACTTTGGCTATCATTCCCTATCAGTACATATAGATCTACCTCATTCATTTAAAATAGATGTTTCAATATATATTAGGTCCTAGACTGATAGATATTTAAGTTGATTAGACTTCTCTGCTTACAAGCAATGCTGTAACTAACACACTGGGACATAAAATTTTATATACTAGTGTGAATATAACAGTTCCTAAGTGAAGAATTTCAGCATTTTAGGCATTCAAAGTTATTGCCAAATTACCCACCAAAAAACACTGTACCTAACAGCATCTAAAAATGCTCAAACATTTTTAAAATTTGTAAACAAAGTTTAATAAAATAGCCCAGAAAAGAAATATTCTTAACCTACTCATTTGTCCTTTTTCTCTCTCTTAAATATAGTTGTCTTAAAGTGTGCACAAAGGAAAAGATTAGGAATCCTAATTCTTGGTTTTTGGTTTGAATCCTAACCCTCCTCTCTACCTCTCTAAACCAATCAAAATATTGGATACTACTAACTTTTCAATTTCTGCCAGTCTAGAAGACAAACATTTTCATTTGCATAACTATAATTATGAATAAGGTTAAACCACTTTTCTACTGCTTGGTTCTTCTTTTTCTTACACTTACTTATAAGAAACCTTGGTACAGTCAGGAAATTAGCCCTTTGTCATTTGTGTTACAATTTTTTTTTCAGTTTGTTTTTATGTTTAAACAATGCTATAGTATTTTTTTTACTGTCTAGCAAATTTCTCTATTCTTCCCATTAGGGTTTCTGAATTTTATATATGCTTCAAAGGTCCTTTCATCTCAAATATTTTAAAACATTCCTCATTTCTCTTACTCCTTTTATAGTTTCACTTTTATTCAGAGTTTTCAACAACTATAAATTAAAACATAGATATATAAGCTCACTTAGGTTAAAAAAAATAGAAAAATACTGCAAGGAAATAAAACATTGACCGTGATTATAGTTGAATGTTAGGATTATATATAATTTTCTTTTCTGTAACTTCCAAATTTTCTATAATGAACATGTATTACTTTTATAATCACAAGAAAATAACATTTCTTAAAATTATATTTTAAATTTTTCTTAAGTTTTTGATGGAACTAGCTTCAATTCTCAACCAAGTATTATTTGAGTACCTCACCTAGAGTCTAACACTAATACTAAATCTAACACTAAGGCAGAGATTTGTTATTTCCTTTTAACTCCATTGACATGGATGACATAACAGGAGAAAATCTTAAACTGCTCAACAGGGGATAACTGAAAGCAAGAATTACTGTTCCATTTGGGAAGTTACTTTGAATAGTAATCAATAATAGTCACACCTATTAGGTACTTAGTATGTACCAAGTATTCTTCACAACATCTTTAAGAGACAGGTACTATTATTAGGTCTGTTTTACAAATTGGGAAAGTAAGGCACAGAGAGGTTAAATAAATCACTCAAACTAAGAAAGCAATTTAAAGTGGTAGGTTGAATATAAAGAGCTTGGTTCCAGAATCCCCGTTCTTAACTTCTAATCTAAAATGCTACTTTAAAGTTATTTAAAATGTTATTAAATGCTACTCAGGTGGTGTCTCTTAAAGCTGAGTCTCCAAGCTGAAATTTCCCAAATACAATGCCAGTGCACTGCCACAAGTTCTCTGAAAAGTTGGGTAATAACAACTACTTGTCACATAAGCTGTTGCTTACATTAAATTATTTAAAGAGTAAAAGCTAAAAGTAGTGAAAGACGTCATGATTTCCCTGGCCCATCATTTGTTCTCTGCCTCTGTACTTGTTAAAATCTGCTAAAATCTTCAAAAATGTGCACAGTTTTCTCCCACAAAGCTCGATGATGTGTCCACTACAACATCTTCAACATGGTACTGGCAAAAGTGAGACCATTTGGGCTACATATTTCTGGCAAGCTAACCTTTTGCTTTGTCTGAAGCTGAAAGTCAAACAAAAAGTACACAAACAAGAAACTTTTTATTCTCACGGATTAGATGGGAATGAACCCTTCTGATTCTGAGCTCTACCAGGCCTTAGTGATAATAGTTTCATGTTTCCTATTCTGACTTTGTCTTTGTCAATGTTACTGCTTCAAAAGCCCCTTCAAATACCTTATAGACAAAAATTTTTTCAACTTACTTTTGTGCTTTTTAAAAATAAAGGAGTAAAAAGTAGATGACCATAAAAATAAGGAAAGGCATATAAAGAAATTTCTATAAATCAACCTTGTCCTTTGTGAGTACCTGTAAGCTTTTCTGAGTATAAATGGTCAAACTGGACCAGTATTGATAGCATCTCTGAGAAAAATCTTTTAAGTTGGCAGCAATTTTTACAAAATAGTTTGTATTATTGCAAACCCAGGAAACCCAGGAGCTCTCTACAATCAAATTTTTATGTTATGACTTCTTTCTAAGGATGTACTATACAAAATTGGCCTTAACTTTCTAATCTGTAAAAATGAGAATTAAAATAATTGCTCACTATGCTATAAAAAAAATCCTAATATTCCTATTAGAAACTACTAGGACACTTAGAAATTGATAGAACAAATGATTACCTTACCAAAAAAAGAAATGCTTAGTTTAACTGATGAACATAGTATGTCTGGAAGAATACAAATGTGAGTAATGGGTAGCCTATCCCTTCTCCAGTGGATCTTCCCAACCCAGGAGTCAAACTGGGGTCTCCTGTACTGCAGGTGGATTCTTTACCAGCTGAGCTTTCAGGGAAGCCCCAGTGAGTGATTAATACCTCTTAATACTATACATTGATAAATTTCAAGTAGAGGGATGTGATCCACAGGGACAAGATAGAATAACCCAAAGAGTAGAGACCTAGAAGATTACCTAAAGGTTACACAAAAAAGGCTGAACTGGCCCTTTATTACATAGACTTTTGAATCTCTCACTCTGGCCCAGCCAGTAGGAGCCACTTACTTGTCAGAAACAAAAACAGTGAATCTTAGATGAATGGTTGGTTACTCTGGCACTTTTGAGAACTTATTTTTAGAGGAAGGGAAAATGGGCAACTAAGAGAACCAAGGAAGATCACATAATGGGTCCAGTATATATTTCTAGAGATGTGGAATAACAAAACTTGTACTTACAACTTGAGATTCACGAGCTTTAGGAAACATCTTGGCAACATTGAGCCCATCAATGACAACATCGAAAGGAGGACGGTATTTTACAAAGTTCTGAAATCTCTTAAGTTCCTAAAAAAAAGAAAGTCAGACAAAATAATAAGAACCTAGTAAGGTCTTTATCATAAACATACAGCTATAACTTTCATTATTGTTCTGGAAAGTCAAAATACTCATTCCTTAAAAATGTATACACACACACACATACAAAAATATGCTTTCAAAACGAAATCTGTAAAGACCTGGCCTACCAGGTGCAACTGCATGTAATTACCTGATATATCTTACAATCTCACAGTGCTTTACACTTCACAAAGTACGTAACATGGTACTTCCACTGAGCTGTAATCAGTTACCTAGCCTGCTAAACTGACACATACAGCAGGAATGAGGAGAATAAACTGTCAAAATCTCTATGCTCTATTCGGTAAATCAAGGAAAAGTTAATCTGAGATATGCCAGTCTACCAGTGTAACCATGTTGAAGGAACAAGGCTCCATAATCTGTATTCCTCTTTTATCAAGAGGATTTGGTTACTCATGGCTATTTTGAAGAGTTGAAAATTCATTCATCATTCATTCAACAAAAATTTGTGCAGCACCTACTATGCACCTAGCAGTTACCAAAGAGAGAAAATCCCAACTTAATGGAGCTTGCATTTTAATGGGAAGAGACACACTATAAACAAGTTAATACAGGAATGGCAAAGGTGATGAGTGCTATGGGTGGAAGAAAAGTAGGAGAGGAAGTTCTACTCCTGGTAATGACGAAGCAGTCTATAAGGGACTACCAGATAACATGACATTATCTACATAAAAAGTAATTATTTGAAAGTACTAGAGAATGACCAAAAGCAAGGAGAAATTGAAGGGAACACAACATTTAAAAGAAGGTTTGATAGTTTTGAAACATGTCTGAAATATTCTTTGACACTCCTCACCGTCAAAAGTGTAGTTGCTCACTTGTGTGCGACTCTTTGCAATCCCATGGATGGTAGCTTAGCAAACTCTTCCATCCATGGAATTTTCCAGGCAAGAGTATGGGAGTAGCCTGCCATTTCCTTCTCCAGGGGAGCTTCCCGATCTGAGATATGAACCCGATCTGAGATTCGAATCTGGGTCTCCCACACTGCAGGCAGACGCTTTACCCTCTGAGCCACCAGGGTGGAGTCTAATTCCCTCCACTTGGATAGAAGCTTTTCTGTGTGACTGTGTTGAGCATGAGTGTGGCAAAAAGTGACACTATGTGACTTCCAAGGCCAGTTAATAAAAGAAAATACAGCTTCCATCTGGTTCTCTCTTGGGATGCTTGCTCTTAGAAGCCAACTATTATTAAAAAGCCCAGGCAGAGGTCATGCACAGGTATTCTACTTGAAAGTCGAACTTAGTCCCAGCCAAAAGACAATATCAACTGTCAAATCAATGAGAGTGAGGGAGATTTCAAGATGACTTTAGCCTCCATTTGATTACAACAGGCTAGAAGAGCCAAGCAAAAACCACACAACTGAGTTCAGTCAAACCCTAGAACCATAGTAATAATAGGTGATTGATTCTGTTTAATGCCACTATATTTGGGGTGATTTGTTATGCATCTATGGATAACAGAAAAGAAGTGAACTGCAGCAGGACAAATTTGTCTGTATACAGCTTTTTGCCAGAGGGCACTCTAGTCAGCATAGCAGGGAGGGGCAATTGAAAATCAGAGAACTGTAGACTTATTGGTTTGAGAAATCATAATTGGTTTAAGAAGATAAGAGTTTCAGGCTGTCAGAGAGGCTGGAAACTTATAAAAAGAATATTTAAAAAGAGGGAACTGCAAAAATCTGTGTATAAATCTGCTAAATCCTTAGCTCTTGATCTATTCATGTATAGAAGAGACTCCAAGGAGCCCGGCGGGGAGGGGGTGGGGTGGGAACAGGTGAAAGACTTGAAAGATTTAAACAAAAATTTCAATTACTATCCACTGCAAAAACAGCTTCCCTGGTTGCTCAGATGGTAAAGAATCTGCCTGCAATGTGGGAGACCGGGATTTGACCCCTGGGTCAGAAGATTCCCTGGAGAACAGAACAGCAACTAACTCCAGTATTCTTGCCTGGGAAATTCCATGGACAGAAAGAGTCAAACAGGACTGAGCGACTACACTTTCACTTTCAGCAAAAGCATCAGAGTTTAGAGTTTGAGTATAATCAAGTTTAACGGTCTGGCAAAGCAAAAAATCAATAACCTCTAGAGGAAGATAACAGAATCCAGAATCTTTGAATTTTACAACATGCCCCTCACAGTGGCCAATACATAATTTAAAAATTAATAAACAAGAGAGGAAATAGGAAAATGTCAAGAAAGAAGAAAGTCAAAAGAAATCGACCCAAGGTCCAGATGCTGGAGTTAGCAGGCAAGAAATTTAAAGCAGCTATTATAAATAGATTTAAGAATTTAAAGGAAAATATAGTTATAAATGAATGCAAAGAAAGGACCTAACAGAAGCGGAAGAGATTAAGAAGTAACAAAAAAATACAGAAGAACTATACACACAAAAGGTCTGAATAACCACAATGGTGTGGTCACTCACCTAGAATCAGACATCCTGAAGTGTGAAGTCAAGTGGGCCTTAGGAAGCATTACTACGAACAAAGCTAATGAAGGTGATGGAATTCTAGCTGAGCTATTTCAAATCCTAAAAGATGATGCTGTTACAGTGCTGCACTCAATATGCCAGCAAATCTGGAACACTCAGTAGTGGCCGTAGAACTGGAAAAGGTCGGTATTCACTCCAATCCCAAAGAAGGATAATGCCAAAGAATGTTCAAACTATAATACAATTGCACTCACTACACATGCTAGCAGGATAATGCTCAAAATCCTTCAAGCTAGACTTCAGCAGTACATGAACAGAGAACTTCCAGATGTACAAGCTAGATTTAGAAAAGGCAGAGGAACAACTAGACATCAATTTGCCAACATCCACTGGATCATAGAAAAAGCAAGAGAATTCCAGAAAAACATCTACTTCTGCTTCATTGACTACGCTAAAGACTTTGTGCAGATCACAACAAACTGTGGAAAATTCTTAACGAAATGGTTTAATTCTTAAAACCACCTTACCTATCTCCTGAGAAACCTGTATGCAGGTCAAGAAGCAACAGTCAGAACTGGACATGGAATAAAAAAAGGACTGGTTCAAAATTGAGAAGTGAGTTTGTCAAGGCTATATATTGTCCCCCTGCTTATTTAACTAATAGGCAGAGTACATCAGGAAAAATGCCAGGCTGGATGAATCCCAAGCTGGAATCAAGACTGCCTAGAGAAATATCAACAAGTTCAGATACGCAGATGGTTAACACTCTAATGGCAGAAAGTGAAGAGGAACTAAAGAGCCTCTTGATGAAGGGTGAAAAAGAAGAGTGAAAAGGCATGCTTAAAACAACATTCAAACAACTAAGATCACAGAATCTGGTCCCATCACTTCATGGCAAACAGATGGGGAAAAAGTGGAAACAGTGACAAATTTTATTTTCTTGGGCTCCAAAATTACTACAGATGGTGACTGCAGCCATGAATTAAAAGATTCTTACTCCTTGGAAGTAAAGCTAGGACAAACCTAGACAGCGTATTAAAAAGAAGAGAGATCGCTTTGCCAACAAAGTTCCGTATTGCCAAGGCTATGGTTTTTCCTGTAGTCATGTACAGATGTGCAAATTGGACTATAAAGAAAGCTGAGTGCCAAAGAATTGATGCTTTTGAACTGTGGTGCTACAAAAGACTCTTGAGAGTCCCTTTGACAGCAAGGAGATCAAAGCAGTCAATCCTAAAGGAAATCAATCCTAAATATTCATTGGAAGGACTGATGCTGAAGCTGAAATACTTTGGCCACCCATGCGAAGAGCTGACTCATTTGAAAAGACTCTGATTCTGGGAAAGATTGAAGGTGAAAGGAGAAGGGGGAAGCAGAGGATGAGATGGTTAGAGAACATCACTGACTCAATGGATGTGAGTATGAGCAAACTCTGGGAGATAGTGAAGGTAGGGAAGTCTAGCGTGCTGCAGTCATGGGGCTGCAGAGACTCGGATATGACTTAGCAACTGAACAAATAATTTAAACTCTAAGTGGACTAGGTTAAGAATTCATATTATAACCCCAATTCATATATTTAAAAATATAGAAAAAGTATAAATAATAAGCCAACAGAAGAATTCAATGATATTTTTTAAAAAAACATTTGATTGACCCAAAAGAAAATAAAAGTAGGAATAGAGGAACCAAAAATTTTTTGGATAAATATAAAACAATAGCAAAATAAAATATTTAAATTTAACACTATCAAAAATGTTGTATATAAGACATGTACTTTGTTTTTTCTTCCAATTTCATTGCAATATAACTGAAATACAACACTGTATATATAAGTTTAAGGTATATGGCATGATGATTTGACTTAGATATATTATGAAATGATTACCACAGTAAGTTTAATGAACATTCATCAATGAGAATCCTTAGGGCTTACTCTCTTTTAACAACTTTTATGTATGACACACAGTAGTGTGAACTTGATAAACAGAAAATAGAAAATAAAATAGATAATAAAATAATTATATTTATAAAGTTTTACATTATATCCCTAGTACTTATCTAAGTAATTGGAATTTTGTGTCTTTAGACTAACTTCATCCAATTTGTCCTCCTTCCATTTCCTGCCTTTGAAACTGCAAATCAGATCTTTTTCTTAAATTTGCTTGTTTTTGAAACATAGTTGACCACAGTAAGTGTAGACAGGTTGCAACCTGTCTACTCAGGTTACTATCTGTCACCATAGAAAGATTACACTGTTACTGATTACATTTCCTACACTGGGAAGTGTGTACCTCTTAATCTCCCTCAACCTATTCCTCTCATCCCCCACCTTCATCCCCTCTGGCAACCACCTGTTTGTTCTCTGTATCTAGGACTCTGTTTCTGTTTTGTTATGTTGGTTAATTTGTTTTTTAGATTCCACATATAAGTGAAATCATACAATATTTGTCTTTCTCTGTCTGACTTAATCAGCATAATACCTTCTAGATACATTCATGTTGTTGCCAATGGAAAAATTTCATTCTTTTTTAAGACTGAGTTAGTATTCTGTTGTGATACATACATACATATATATATACATATATATATACACCACATCTTCTTTATCCATTCATCTACGGATAGGCACTTAGGTTGCTTCCATATCTTGGCAATGTAAATAATGCTGCGGTAAACATGCATGGCATTTATCTTTTCAAATTAGTGTTTTCAATTTCTTTCAATAAATAGCTAGAAGTGGAACTGCTAGATCATATGGTAGTTCTAGTTTTAGCTTTTTGAGGAACTTCCATACTGTCTTCTATAGTGGCTGCACTAGTTTACATTCCCACAAACAGTGCACAAGGGTTCACTTTTCTCCACATCCTGCCAAACTTATTGTTTGTTGTCTTTTTAATAATAACCATTCCAACAGTTGTGAGGTGATATTTCACTGTGGTTTTTATTTTCATTTCCCTGGTGATTAGTGATGTTCAGCATCTTTTCATGTGCCTGTTGATATATGCACATCTTCTTTGGCAAAATGTCTATTCAGGTCCTCTGCCCACTTTTTAATTGGGTTGTTTTTTTAACGTTAAGGTGTATGAGTTCTTTGAATATTTTGGATGGAATTCTCTAGGTAAAAATACTGGAGTGGGTAGCCTTTCACTTCTCCAGAGGATGTTCCCAACCCAGGGATCGAACCCAGGTCTCCCGCATTGCAGGCGGATTCTTTACCAGCTGAGCCAGGAGGGAATCCTAGGAACAATGGAGTGGCTAGCCTATCACTTCTCTAGCAGATCTTCCCGACCCAGGAATCAAACCAGGGTCTCCTACATTGCAGGCAGATTCTTTACCAACTGAACTATCAGGGAACCCCCGTATAGTTTGGATATTAACCCTTTATCCAATATATGCTTTGCAAGTATCTTCTCTCATTCAATAAGTGGCATTTTCATGGTGTCAACAGTTTCCTTCACTGTGCAAAAGCTTTTCAGTTTGATTAGTCCCACTAGCTTTAAATCTGAATTCAATCCTATTTAAAAATACTGTTCTAAGAGATGTACTTTAAATACAGCGATATGGATAAGCTGAAAGTGAAAAGTAGGAAGAAAACATAGCATGCATGCATCAGCACGCGTGAGAAAGTTGAAGTACCAATACTAATTTGAGACAAGATAGATTTTTTAAAAAGGGGTATTACCAAAAAAACAGGGACACTCTGTAATGACAACAAAATCAATATATAAGGAAGTCATAGTCATAAATAAGAAAAGAGTTTGGAAATACAAGAAGCAAAACTTGACAAAACTGAAAGGAGGAATATAAATGTCTATAATCATAGATGGAGACTTCAATACTTCTCTCTCCATAATTGATAGAAAAGGTAGACAAAAATCAGTAGGGATACAGAAGAGCTAAACTATAGTAATAATCACTTTGACTTGATCAATATCTAAGAGAATACATCCAATAATGGCAGAATATTTCTTCCTTTCAGGAATACATGGAACATCAAGACAAACTACAGCTTCAGGTCATAAAATAAGTTTCAACACATTTCTAGATATTAAAATCTAAAAGAGTATGTTTGCTGATTACTCACACATACACACACAAAAGTGAACCCCTGTATACTGTTGGTGGGAATGTTAATTGATGCAGTCACTATAGAGTGTCAACAGCAGCAAGATACCTAAAAAAGTTTCAAATATTTTTGAATAATACTTCTAAATAACCCATGGGTTAAAAGAAAATTACAAAAGAAATTAGGAAATATTTTGAACTAAGTGATAGTAAAATATTCAGTTCAGTTGCTTAGTCGTGTCTGACTCTTTGCAAGCCCAAGAACTGCAGCATGCCAGGCTTCCCTGTTCATTACCAACTCCCGGAGCTTGCTCAAACTCACATCCATCAAGTTGGTGATACCATCCATCCAACTCATCCTCTGTTGGTCCCCTTCTCCTCCTGCCTTCAATCTTTCCCAGCATCAGGGTCTTTTCTAATAAGTCAGTTCTTCACATCAGGTGGCCAAAGTATTAGAGTTTCAGGTTCAGCATCAGTCCTTCCAATGAATATTCAGGACTGATTTCCTTTAGGACTGATTATTTAAGACTGGGTGGAACTCCTTGCAGTCCAAGGGACTCTCAAGTCTTCTCCAACACCACAGTTCAAAAGCATCAATTCTTCAGCGCTCAGCTTTCTTTATAGTCCAACTCTCACATCCATACATGACTACTGGGAAAACCATACCTTTGACTAGATGGACCTTTGTTGGCAAAGTAATGTCTCTGCTTTTTAATGTGCTATCTAGGTTAGTCATAACTTTTCTTCCAAGAAGCAAGCGTCTTTTAATTTCATGGCTGCAGTCACCATCTGCAGTGATTTTGGAGTCCAAGAAAAGAAAGTCTCTTACTGTTTCCATTGTTTCCCCATCTATTTGCCATGAAGTGATGGGACCAGATGCCATGATCTTAGTTTTCTGAATGTTGAGTTTTAAGCCAACTTTTTCATCAATATTTGTGGGCTGCTACCCTTATCTTGTCCCTTCCCTGCTGCCCTCTCCCCATTGGTAAACACCAGTTTGGACTCTATATCTGTGAGTCCATTTTTGCTTTGTTATATTTATTTCATTTTTTAGATTGTATATATCTAATTGTATATATAAGTAATAACACACACAAATATTTGTGGGCTGCACTAGACTAATACTTAGCTTTAACTAATTACATGAAAAGAAGAAAGGTCTAAAATCACAGATCCTTGATAGGGATTGCACTGAATCTATAGATTGCTTTCGGTAGTATAGCCATTTTGACAATATTGATTCTTCCAATCCATGAACACAGTATATTTTTCCATCTGTTTGTGTCCTCTTTGATTTCTTTCATCAGTGTTTTATAGTTTTCTATGTATAGGTCTTTTGTTTCTTTAGGTAGATATACTCCTAAGTATTTTATTCTTTTTGTTGCAATGGTGAATGGTATTGTTTCCTTAATTTCTCTTTCTGTTTTCTCATTGTTAGTGTATAGGAATGCAAGGGATTTCTGTGTGTTAATTTTATATCCTGCAACTTTACTATATTTGTTGATTAGCTCCAGTAATTTTCTGGTAGTCTTTAGGGTTTTCCATGTAGAGGATCATGTCATCTGCAAACAGTGCCCCTACCAATGCTATTTTTCACAGAACTAGAACAAATAATTTCACAATTGTATGGAAATACAAAAAAACCTCGAATAGCCAAAGTAATCTTGAGAAAGAAGAATGGAACTGGAGGAATCAACCTGCCTGACTTCAGACTATACTACAAAGCCACAGTCATCAAGACAGTATGGTACTGGCACAAAGACAGAAATATAGATCAATGGAACAGAATAGAAAGCCCAGAGATAAATCCACAAACCTATGGACACCTTATCTTCAACAAAGGAGGCAAGGATATACAATGGAAAAAAGACAACCTCTTTAACAAGTGGTGCTGGGAAAACTGGTCAACCATTTGTAAAAGAATGAAACTAGAACACTTTCTAACACCATACACAAAAATAAACTCAAAATGTGATTAAAGATCTAAATGTAAGACCAGAAACTATAAAACTCCTAGAGGAGAACACAGGCAAAACACTCTCCGACATAAATCACAGCAGGATCCTCTATGACTCACCTCCCAGAATATTGGAAATAAAAGCAAAAATAAACAAATGGGACCTAATGAAACTTAAAAGCTTTTGCACAACAAAGGAAACTATAAGCAAGGTGAAAAGACAGCCCTCAGATTGGGAGAAAATAATACCAAATGAAGCAACAGACAAAGGATTAATCTCAAAAATATACAAGCAACTCCTCCAGCTCAACTCCAGAAAAATAAATGACCCAATCAAAAAAATGGGCCAAAGAACTAAACAGACATTTCTCCAAAGAAGACATACAGATGGCTAACAAACACACGAAAAGATGCTCAACATCACTCATTATCAGAGAAATGCAAATCAAAACCACAATGAGGTACCATGACACGCCAGTCAGGATGGCTGCTATCCAAAAGTCTACAAGCAATAAATGCTAGAGAGGGTGTGGAGAAAAGGGAACCCTCTTACACTGTTGGTGAGAATGCAAACTAGTACAGTCACTATGGAGAACAGTGTGGAGATTTCTTAAAAAACTGGAAATAGAACTGCCATATGACCCAGCAATACCACTTCTGGGCATACACAGTGAGGAAACCAGATCTGAAAGAGACACGTGCACCCCAATGTTCATCGCAGCACTGTTTATAATAGCCAGGACATGGAAGCAACCTAGATGCCCATCAGCAGACGAATGGAGAAGGAAGCTGTGGTACATATACACCATGGAATATTACTCAGCCATTAAAAAGAATTCATTTGAATCAGTTCTAATGAGATGGATGAAACTGGAGCCCATTATACAGAGTGAAGTAAGCCAGAAAGATAAAGACCATTACAGTATACTAACACATATATATGGAATTTAGAAAGATGGTAACGATAACCCTATATGCAAAACAGAAAAAGAGACACAGATGTACAGAACAGACTTTTGGACTCTGTGGGAGAAGGCGAGGGTGGGATGTTTTGAGAGGACAGCATCAAAACATGTATATTATCTAGGGTGAAACAGATCACCAGCCCAGGTTGGGTGCATGAGACAAGTGCTCGGGCCTGGTGCACTGGGAAGACCCAGAGGGATAGGGTAGAGAGGGAGGTGGGAGGGGGGATCGGGATGGGGAATACATGTAAATCCATGGCTGATTCATGTCAATGTATGGCAAAAACCACTACAATATTGTAAAGTAATTAGCCTTCAACTAATAAAAATAAATGAAAAAAAATTTTTTTAATAAAATAAAAAAAAATCACAGATCCAAGTTTTCACCTTAAGCTAGAAAAAGAAGAGCAAATACATTTCAGAGAAAATAGAATAATGAAGAACAGAATCAGAGAAACAGAAAAGAGAAAATTAAAAAAACGGTGAAGAAAAAAATGCACCTCAATCTCTAGCTCACATCACAGTAAAAAATTAGTTACAGATCATAAAGGGTTAAAAAGTGAAAGTCTAAACCCAAAAGTCAAAACTATGAAATCTAAATGTAAGAGCCAAACCTAGAAGAAAATAGAATACCACAGAACATCAGGATAGACAAAAATTTCCTGGGTAACACAGTCATTGCCAATATTTACATAGTATGCCTCTTGATATGATACCTCTGACAAGGAGTACTGCTGTTGTTTAGTTGATAAGCTGTGTCCAACTCTTTTGCAACCCATGGACTATAGCCCGTCAGTCTCCTCTGTCTATGGGATTTCCCAGGCAAGAATACCGGAGTGGGTTTCCATTTCCTTCTCCGGAGGACCTTCCCAACCCAGGGATGGAATCTGAGACTCCTGCATTGGCAGGTGCATTCTTTACCAGTGAGCCACCAGGGGAAGACCCTGACAAATATACAACAGCACTTTTGTGATGTCTTGCCAAAAATGCATAGCTTGAATCTAATCATAATGAAATATTAGGTAAACCCAAACTGAAAGACATTCTACAAAACACTAGGTCTATAGTTTTCAGGGAAAAAAAAAGGTCAAAGTTCAAGACAGACAAAGAAAACAGAATTTTGCTACAGATGAAAAGAGACCAAAGAAACAAGACAACTAAACTTAATGTGTGATCCTGGACTGGATCTGGGCAAAGGAGAAACTTACAAAGGACATTATTGTGACAAGTGACAAAACCTGAGTAATCAACTGTGGATCAGATAATATTACTGTGTTAAAATTACAAAGAGGAAGTTTCCCTTTTAGGCCAATAAGCACATGATCAGATACTCAACACTGTTAGTCATTAGGGAAATACAAATTTAAAACCACCGTGAGAAATCATTAACCACCCCCCAGCATGGCTAAAATTTAAGAGACTGACCATAATAAGTACATGGAGCAGCTGGAACTTCCAAATATTGCAAAATGGCACAACTATAGTCGGGAAGACAACTGGGCGATTTCTTAGAAGATTAAGGGCTTCCCTGGTGGCTCAGATGGTAAAGAATCTGCCTGCAACACAGGAGATCTGGGTTTGAACCCCTGGTCAGGAAGATTCCCCTGGAGAAGGGAATGACAACCCACTCCAGTATTCTTGCCTGGAGAATTCCATGGACAGAGGAGCCTAGTGAATTATGGTCCACAGGGTCGCAAAGAGTTGGACACAACTGAGCAACTAAGACTTTATAAGGTTAAGCATATATTTATCCTACATCTCAACAAATCTACCTCTGGTATTCAAAGAAGAGAAATGAAAACGTGCATCCACATGAAGACTTACATGTGACTGTTAATAATGGCTTTATTTGTAATTACCCCAAAGTGGAAACAACTCAAATATCCATTAACTAGTGAATGAACAGAAAAATTGTGGTATATCCAGATAACAGTTTAACTATTCATTAATAAAAAGAAACTACAGATACACAAAAACATATGAATGGATCTCAAAAGAACTATGCTAAATGAAAAAAAAAAAGGCAGACATAAAGGGCTAATCCATACTGTATAATGTCACTTATATGAAATTTAAGGCGAAACTATACCAACAGAAAGCAGATTAATGGTTCCAGAAAGGAAGGAGAGGGAACTGACTGCAATGAATGCAAGGGAACTATTGGGGGGTGATTTATACCATATCTTGTTTTTATGGGTTTTTTTTTTTTTTTTTTTTTTTGGCTGTGCAGCATGGCATGCAGGATCATGGTTCCCTGATCAGGGATTGAACCCACGCCCCCTGCACTGGAAGTGGGGAGTCTTAATCACTGGACCACCAGAGAAGTCCCTAAACATCCCATATCTTAATTGTAGAGGTTATGAGACAACTGCATAAATTTGTCAAAACTCATTGAATTCTACACTGGCAAGTTTTATTATATGTAAAGCTGGTGAAAAAACAAAAGGAAGAAAATCCTAATAGTAACATGTATCTCATCATTAAAATAACCATTGATCCATAAACATGCTTTCATATGTCATTTGGCTGTTTTAGCTTTTCTATCTCTGCCAACTCCAATTGTGTGGGATCATCCTCTTTCCTTTCAACTCAGCACTTTGTTTAAAATTTCTCTGCTCAAATATATTTCCTATACAATGTATAAAGTTTCAATTCATATCAAAACTAACTAACTATTGGTCGGAATAAGAATACTATTTTTTATAAATGGAAATAAAACTACAAGGAAATTAAAAGTTTACATACAATGTGACCATTTGCTGTTTAAGTCTGAATAAGCCAAGGAAAATAAGTGCATTAAATTTCTAAAATTCAGGTTTCAACTAGTAATTCACATGAAAAATATTTCCCATTATATTTCCAATATATCATCTTGGTGCTATACTTGGTACTCATTATATTCACTTCAGGAGTAATGATAAACAAAGGTAGTTCAGTATTACTGGAAAAATGGACATCTGTAAAAATCAAGAGTTAAACTAGACAATGTATAAAATCCCCTTCCAGTTCTGATATTCTATGTTAACAACTTTTGGAAATCCCTTTAAACCACAGAATGGAAGAGGGTATACTTGAGAAGCTTTGTTTGAAAGGCGAGTCTCTGGAACCTCTGGGCAATCACAGAATGTATAATATCATCTCATCCAAAGATTATCCTCCCAATCCACATCTTCTAACAGAAAAACAGAGAAATCTAAGATGTTGGGTTGTTTTTTCTCCCATTACTAAAGCTCTGCTTAGTAAATAAATTACTAGTCAGAGAGTAATACTTTCAATTACTTTGTAATACTTTTGGTGGGTCCCCAAGATGCTCCCTTTCCAAACTAAACAAATTTATATCATTGCACACAAAAGCCCTTGAACAGAACATGCTGAGAAGGCATGAAAAAGAAAGAGTTAACCTACCGAGATAACACACTTGCTATGGCATGTGCTGCGCTATGCTACATCACTTCAGTCAAGTCTGACTCTTTGCGACCTTGTGGACTGTAGCCCCCAGAGTTCTCTGCCCATGGGATTCTCCAGGCAAGAATGCTGGAGCTGGTTGTCGTGCCCTCCTCCAGGGGATCTTCCCTACTCCAGGACTGAACCAAGTCTCTTATATCTCCTGCATTGACAGGTAGGTTCTTTACCACTAGCACCACTTGGGAAGTTTACTATGGCATAAGGCAATACAAATATGCAAGCTTAGCTGTTTTAATGGGTGGTACATTGAAGCGAGAAACAATTATTTCTTTCTAGGGCTACTGCCAAAATTGTAATTGATAGATGACTGGCTCATGATCTGGGGTATAAAAATTCACTAATCCTTTGACCATTTGTTTCTTGGCTATTAATAAAAGAAGTTCTAACTAAAAAAATAATTTTACAGAGACATAATTCATACACCGCACAATTCACTAGTTTGAAATGTACCATTCACAGGTTGTACCACATCACCAGTCTACTTTTAAAACAGTCTGTCCCTCCTAGAGAAACTCTAGGAATTCCCTGGAAGTCCAGGGATTAGTACTCTGCCCTTTCATTGCCAAGGGAGTGGGGTTCAACCCCTGGTTGAGGAGCTAAGATCCTGCAAGCTGCAGTGCCACTCCCTCAAAATGAAAGAAGAAAGAAACTCCATACTCATTAGTGATCAATCCTCATCTCCAGTCCCTGCCCCCCAATCACTCAGCAACCACTAATCAATCTACTTTGTTTCTATAGATTTAACTATTCTGGACATTTCAGATAACCAAATCACACATTTATGTGACATTCTATGATTGGTGGTGGTTTAGTCACTCAGTTATGTCCAGCTCTTTGCGACCCTATGGACTATAGCCTGCAACACTCCTCTGTCCAAGGAATTTTCCAGACGAGAATACTGGAGGGGGTTGCCATTTCCTTCTTCAGGGAAACTTCCTGATCCAAGGATTGAACCCAGCTCTCCTGTATTGCAGGCAGTCTCATACACTGCAGGTGAATTCTTCACCAACTGAGCCACCAGGGAAGCCCAATTTTATGATTAACTTCTTTCATTCAGCATAAATCTTTTCAAGGTCTATGTTGCAGCACGTATCAGTACTTCATTCTTTTTTATTGCCAAGTAATATTTCATTGTATGGATATTGTGCTGTGCTGTGTCAGTCACTCAGTTGTGTCCAACTCCCTATAGCCCCATGACTGTTACCTACCAGGCTCCTCTGTCCATGGAATTTTCCAAGCAAGAATACCAGAGCAGGTTGCCATTTCCTACTCCAGGGGATATTCCCTATCCAGAGATCTAATCTGCATCTTCTTAAAGAAGATGGTACAAGAACCTGCATCTTCCAGTATCATCTTCTGATACAAGAAGAACCCTGTATCTTCTGCATTGACAGGAGAGTTCTTTACTACTTAGCACCACCTGGGAAGCCCCTGTATGAATATATCATATTTTATTTACTTATTCATTAATGGATGAACTTCTGGGTTATTTCCACCTTTGGGCTATTATGCAAAATGCTGCTATGAACATCTGTGTACAAGTTCTGCATGGATATATGTGTGTATATATGTATACATGTATGTATGTATGTATGTGAGTGTATGTATCTAGGGAATGAAACTGTCAAGCTACAATATGTGGTAATTCTGTTTAACTCACTGAGGAACTGCCAGACTGTATTCCAAAGTGGCTGCACCATTTTATTAATATATTCCTGACTGCAAAGTATGAAGCTTCCAATTTCTCCACATCCTCAACCAAAACTTGTTATTGCATGTCTTTTTTTTATTACAGTCATGCTTGTGAGTGTGAAGTGGTACCTCCCTGCAGTTTGAGGTACATTTTCTTCATGACAAATGATGTTAAGCATCTTTTCATGTGCTCATTGGTCCAAAGGGAGTTCTTCATTTTTGTAACAGGTTTTATAAATTCAATATATATCTCCTTCAATAATAGGCACAACTTCTACCATCTTTACTCATTTTATATTTTTAAGTTTAAACCTGAGAAGTTTAACTGCATAGGAATTGTAAAAACTATAATTTACAAGTGTTAGTCACTCAATCGTGTCCTATTCTTTGCAACACCATGGACTGTATGGACTGTAGCCTGCCAGGCTCCTCTTGTCCAGGCAAGAATACTGGAGTAGGTTGCCATTTCTTTCTCCAGGGGATCTTACCGACCCAGGGATCAAACCTGGGTCTCCTGCATTAGAGGCAGATTCTTTACCATCTGAGCCACCAAGAGTTGTAAACTCAGATGCCTACAGGGACTAGACAGGTGATATAAACAGGTAAAGTGGACAAAGGAAGAAAACAGAGCTAGCAAAATCATAATTAGCAAATAACATAGATCTCATTGTCCAAGATTGTACAGAAAGAGGTGACAACTGTGATAAAATGGGAGAAAGTAGGTCCATTAAAATAGAGGAAACAGCCCAGTGCTCAGTCCAGATAATTGTTGCCACATAAAAATACAGATGCAGAGTTAGCAGGTTTGATTTTTTTAAGGAAAATTTAAAAATTGGCATTTTTAAATATGTGAAATAACTTTTTTAAAGAGTAAAACACAAAAATGCTCAAACAAAAAAAGAAACTTATAAGGGCTCGATCTCACCCTTAGGCCATAAGTTTATAATATATTCACTTGGTCAGTGAGTCAACAGATTTTCATTGAGCACCAACTGTATCTGTAAAATAATGCTCTTATTCCTAGGAACAGAAAAGTGAAAACATTCCTGCCCTCAGGAACTTACAGTATATTAGCTAAGGAAACAAGGAACACCAAGGTCACAAATACTTAATTCCAGGTAGAGAAAAGTACCTTGAAAAAAATTAAGACAGGCAGGGTATTAGCATCATTGTGTGCGTGTGCGTGTGTGTGTGTGTGCACGTGCACACATGCATGTGTGCACACACCTGACTCTTTGCGA
Organism: Odocoileus virginianus; assembly: GCF_023699985.2. Lineage (NCBI taxonomy): Eukaryota > Metazoa > Chordata > Mammalia > Artiodactyla > Cervidae > Odocoileus > Odocoileus virginianus. Next base: position 30,084,352 of record NC_069689.1, read on the forward strand.
CCCCATGGACTGTAGCCCATCGGGCTCTTCTGTCCATGGGATTTCCCAGGCAAGAATACTGGAGCAGGTTTCCATTTCCTACTCCACAGGATCTTCCCAACTGCCTAGCCTCTATTTTAGATTTGGTGAAAGGGCCTTTCTAATGAGGTGACATTTGAACAAAGACATGAACAAAGTGAGACAGTAAACCATGCTCCCTCTGGGGGAAGAGTCTTCTAGGCAGAGGAAAGAACCGCCAAGACCCTTAAGAAACACCAAAGAGCTTGGCGTGTTTGTGCATTAACAACTAGGCAATCTGGAAACTCCAAAAATAAGTATAAAATCTTCCTGTAATTAAAGTTTGATCTTAAATTAAAAAAAAAAACACTGCTTAGTACTACAATATGGAAAAGAGTAAATAAATGTAAAACAGTTCTAAAACAGTTCTAAAACAGCCCTTACACACTAGCTTTCTACTCAGAAGACGTTAAGATTTTCAAATTTGGGGGATGATGATCCATATGTTTATAACAATTTACTTCTCTTCTAAGACTTTCACACAGGTTTCACAAGGAAATTTATTTAATTTCCTACTTTAAAACAGCAACTAAGGGAAAACAGGAGACCTATAATAATATATACTCAAATTTTTATATCCTAAAAGAAGTAGTTATCTTAACACGTCAATTATATCCAATGTGCTGCAAACATCAGACAATATTTTCCAAAGAGCAGAAGAAAGGGAGTATTAAAATAACTGGTTTTAGTCACAGTGGGTACGGAAAAATAGGGGAATACCAGTTATTTTGGTTGGAAGCACTGTTCTAAACATGGGAACAACAGTAAAAAACAAATTTCTTCATGTGTCTTCTTTAAACCATGGGATCCAAGTAAGTCTTCAATAAAAGGAATACTAGTATGACCGCCTTAATTTAGCCAGGGAAAAGTGAAGTCACATGTCTGGAAAATGCCACTCTAGTAACTAATAATTTTAGAAAGTTTATACTCATTTAATAGCAAGTTATATTTTAGATGTTTTTTCATTCAGTAATTATAGTTATAATTACTATTGTATAGAATCCTATTTAAGAACAGTTATAATTTTCTGATTGCACTAAGATGAAAATACAAACCAAAAACCTGCTAAAAATATGTAAAAAGGCTGAATAAAATATGACAAAAATATTTAATACATGGTGAACTTTTAAGAAAATAAGTGAAATAAATCTCTAAATGCCAGAGATGAAGCCAGATCTGAAAATCAGAATGGTATAGATAAGAGTTGATGCTAATGTTGTCCAGGAAGGAAGGTAAAAAGCAGAAATGTACTGGGTATCAGCAAACAGGGGTGAGATCTATCAAACCTTGGGCTCAAGTGAAGGAGGGAATCTGGAAGTCAACTCTACAATAAAAGAAGAATCTTTACAAATGAGCACATTGATGTTCAAACACAACATATCAGCTTCTCTACCTTTACCAGGGGTCTGTGTGCGTGACTGGTCGTTTAGTCATGTCCAGCTCTTTGCAACCCTATGGACTGTAGCCCACCAGGCTGCTGTGTCCATGGGAATCTCCAGGCAAGAACACTGGAGTGCGTTGCCATTTCCTTCTCCATTACCCGGGGTCTAAGTAGGAAAAAAAAAATCTCTTCAGAAAAAGAAATTCCAAGAATTCCCTGGTGGTACAGTTGATTAGGACTCCATGCTTCCAATGCAGGAGACACAGGGTCGATCCTTGGTCAGGGGACTAAGATCTTGAATGCCATGTAGCATGGCCAAAAATACAATAAAATTTAAAAAAATAAACAGAAACTTCAGGCTTACATCTTTCTTTTTTTTATTAGTTGGAAGCTAATTACTTTACAATATTGTAGTGGTTTTTGCCATACATTGACATGAATCAGCCATGGATTTACATGTATTCCCCATCCCGATCCCCCCTCCCACCTCCCTCTCCACCCGATCCCTCTGGGTCTTCCCAGTGCACCAGGCCTGAGCACTTGTCTCATGCATCCAACCTGGGCTGGTGATCTGTTTCACCCTAGATAATATACATGTTTTGATGCTGTTCTCTCGAAACATCCCACCCTCGCCTTCTCCCACAGAGTCCAAAAGTCTGTTCTGTACATCTGTGTCTCTTTTTCTGTTTTGCATATAGGGTTATCGTTACCATCTTTCTAAATTCCATATATATATGTGTTAGTATACTGTAATGGTCTTTATCTTTCTGGCTTACTTCACTCTGTATAATGGGCTCCAGTTTCATCCATCTCATTAGAACTGATTCAAATGAATTCTTTTTAATGGCTGAGTAATATTCCATGGTGTATATGTACCACAGCTTCCTTATCCATTCGTCTGCTGATGGGCATTTAGGTTGCTTCCATGTCCTGGCTATTATAAACAGTGCTGCGATGAACATTGGGGTGCACGTGTCTCTTTCAGATCTGGTTTCCTCACTGTGTATGCCCAGAAGTGGTATTGCTGGGTCATATGGCAGTTCTATTTCCAGTTTTTTAAGAAATCTCCACACTGTTTTCCATAGCGGCTGTACTAGTTTGCATTCCCACCAACAGTGTAAGAGGGTTCCCTTTTCTCCACACCCTCTCCAGCATTTATTGCCTGTAGACTTTTGGATAGCAGCCATCCTGACTGGCGTGTCCTGGTACCTCATTGTGGTTTTGATTTGCATTTCTCTGATAATGAGTGATGTTGAGCATCTTTTCATGTGTTTTTTACAGGCTTACATCTTAAGTAAGTTTGAAGTACAAATTTAAACAAACTGTACGATACAAGTTATCATGCTCCATTAAAAAATTACATAACAACAGGTTCTGGCCCAGTAATATCTCTTGGGCACTTGGCAAAAGTAAACAAAAAACTTCCCTGGAGAGACAGCATCAACAATCCAAACAATAATGGTAATCTCATAGAAAACGCAAGCTCACCAATTAAGAATTGTAAAACACAAGAGAAAATAATCCACCCTGTGTGAGAGTCCTCTAACACAACAGAAGGATTAGAGCCCAAAGAACTCAGGATAAAGGACAACAGAAAAATCTAAGAGACAATATAAAATAAGTACATAAAAATAACTAAAACATAAAAGAATCTGAACTTAAGACAGAGACCATGAAAAAACAAAGAAAAAAACTGCAAAGAGAAGTTCTAAAATTAAAATTTCAAAGTAAGTGGAATTGAATGGACATAAACTCCAATGTCCATGAGCTGGTAAATAAGCAAATTGTGGTATATTCATCCACTGGAATACTATTCAGCCATGAATAGGAACTATGGATACATGTAACAACATGAACTCAAAAACATTGTGTTTAAAACTAAATCTAATATACTGCAAAAGAATTATGTTAAGTGAAAGATGATAAACCAAAAATTACAGATTATATGATTCTGTTTATATTAAATTTTTAATAAAGGCAAAACTAGAGAGACAGAAAGCAGGTCACTGGAGCTGGGAGGAAGAGTAGGGACTGACCTCAAAAGGACATGATGAAACTTTCTGGGGTGACAAATATCCTAAAACTGAATTGTGTGATGGTCAGATAAGGGACAGATTTACTCAAAATCACTGAACTGTATACTTTAAATGGGTCAATTTTATGGTCTGTAAATTATTGAAACATTAAGGGGAAACCCTCAACAAATGGGTAAAAAGAAGAACAGACACATCTCAGATGAGGAATGGTGAACTTGAAGATAGATCTGAAGATGTTACCCAGAATGCAATTCAGAGAGATAAAGAGATGAAATATATGAAAAAGAGAATAAGTGACATGAAGGAGAGTAAAAGGGTCCAACAAAAGTCTATCAGGAATTTCAGAAGTAACATTTGAACATACAAGGTCTGAAAATTATTCAGAATTGATTCAAGACATGAAACTTCACATTCAGGAAGCTCAGTGACTCCCAAGAAGAAAAAAATACATTCATACATACCCATCACAGTGAAACAACAGAAGTGAAAAAAAAAAAAATCTTGAGAGCAACAAGATGAATGGAGATGGAACAAAGACTGGACCAAAAGCCAACTTTTCAACAGTGACTAAAATAGAGGCCAGAAGACAATGGAATACTCTCTTCACAGGGTTGAGGGAAAATACATAGTTAAGCTGCCATTCAAGTAAATACTTTCAAACCAAGAATAAAATAGTTTACCAGCCTTATCCTATTACTGAAAGAATGTTATTCAGGAAGATGCCCAACAGGAACTTTGGGGTTCACTGAGCATGCAAGGGCTGAAGCTACATAGATCTGTGAATCACCAGCACACAGGTGCTAAGAGAGGCGTACAGAGAAGAGGGGGGACATGAACAGGAGAGCGGGCTGAGTAGGAAAAGAGGAAGGAAGCTGTGGGAAACCAGAGGCTTGGGAATTACCAAAAACTCAGAGTCGGACACGACTGACATGACTTAGCAGCAGCAGCAAAGGGTAGGCATAGGACCAATGGTACTATTGTCCTTTTAACATATGGGAAAACTCAGTTGCATCTATAAAGAAAGAGCAACGAACTTTAGGAGAGAATGGCAACAGATGGAAACGGATCTGACAAAAACGAAGTAGAAGGGCAAGAAAAAACAAAATGCGACAGAATTAAAATCTTCATTGAAAGCATTAAAGACAAGTTATACACTAAGATATGGATTCTGTGAAATCCAGCACAAACTTAGAAAAATTCCATTAGAATGAAGAGGAAGAGAACAAAAAAGAGAAAAAAAATTAGAGATATGAAGGAGAATAGAAATCCAACTTAAGCCTCATAAGGGTGTTATGGAATAAATCAGAACAAAAAGATGAGAACAAACCATTTTTTAGAATTTTTCTAAGATAAAAATATGTCTTTAAGAACTCACAAGTTTCAGGGAAACTTAATGAGAAAATTCATCTAGTCCTCTTCTCACAAAATTTTTAATACTGAAACTGAAGAAAAATTTCTTTAAATATCCAGGCCAAATAATAATAATAACACAAAGACATTTATAGTGCTTTCTACATGCTATCTAAATCACAAAAATATAGAAAAATAAGAATTTTAAGTGCTTTCCATGGATTTCCACAGAAATCCATGTTCTCACCAGAGGTACAGTGGAATAGAGCAACAAGAATCAAGCTGGGAGCCCTAAAAGCCAGAAGACAACAAAACAACTCTGTTTAAAGATGGTAGAATCATCCTCACATGGGCCTGAACCTCCTAGCACCTGCAGTCTAACAGTTTTTCTTTTTCCTGAACAGTACATATGAATAATCTGTGGCCTATGTTTTTAAGAAGGCATGCCAATCCAGACTACTGTCCTTCCTTACAAGGTACTTGCAAGACGGGAGAGAAATGCCAAGTGCCCTTCATGAGTTCTTCTGCTGAGAAGTCCTACTTGCTCTGATGTGGTCTTCCTAGTTTACGTAGGAAGAGATAACCCTTTTTCTCTTGCTCCCTACTCCAAAAAAGACTGATAAGGACTACTGGGATTTCACTGAAATAGAAGTCCAATGAGTTATTTTTCAACTGCAGGTCACAACCAGTGACTGGGTCATGAAATCAACTTAATAGGTTACAACCAGCATTTTTGAGGTTTACAATGAAATAAGTTAACAGTTAAAATACAGTCCAACACACGTAGCAAGAGCAGGTAAATGTTTTCATTGGTTATCAAATGAGTTGTTACACAGAGTGTATTTTATACTTGAGTTGTGGTCAAAAAGTTTAAAAGACCTAGGACTGTCATATTTACAAAACACGATTTTGCCCCAGGGAACATTATTAGTACATTTTATCACAGGACTATAATATTTAAAAAAAGGGCCAGAATCCCAGTTCTAAGGATTAGCTTCACCACATATTAAGACATGTTATAAAACTACAATAGTCAATACAGTATGGTCATGTAAACAGATTAAAGGATGAGAATAGGTAAGTTCAGAAGCAGACCCAAATATACTGGAAATATGATATTTGATGAAAAGTGGCAATCCAAATTCATAGAAAAAAAGATGGGTTGTTAAATAAATGGTGTTGACACGACTGGGTAATTAACTGAAGAGAAAAAAAAAATCAAATTGGAACCCTATCACATTTACTTCAGAAAAAGTTGCAAATGGATGAAAAATGTAAAGAAAAAACAACAAATGTAATAGGGGGCAAAAGGAAGCTTGTATTTGTATTTATTCATTCTTAAATAATCTTATAAAGGAAAAGGTCTTTCTAAGTATGAAACCCAGGAGTCATTAAAGTTTAATAAATTTGACTATTTTAAAATGTGCAGAAGGAAAAAAAAATTATAATTCAAATCACAATTTTTCAAATAAAGAGCTTCTACAAATCAACTAGGATTTCTCTAGGGGTTCAGATGGTAAAGAGTCTGTCTGCAATGCTGGAGACACAGGTTATATCCCTGGGTTGGGAAGATCCCCTGGAAAAAGAAATGGCAACCCACTCCAGTGTTCTTGCCTGGAAAATCCAATGGACAGAGGAGCTTGGCAGGCTACGGTCCATAGGGTTGCAAGGAGTCAGATACAACTGAGCAATTTTCACACAATTCAACTAAAAAAACCTCAATAACTCAAGTGAAAAGTGGGCAAAACAGAAGCAAGCACTCTGAAGAAAGGAAATGCAAATGAGTTTTAAACCTAAAGATGCTTGACTTACCCATTAAGAAAATGGTAAATTAACCCTATACTGAGGTCTCACTTAAGACAGGCAAAGATCAAAATGTTTGATGACGCACTGGAACACAAAGACGTGGAGAAACAAGACTTCTCATACTTTGCTGATCAGGACGTGTGAATCCTGATAAAATCCCCACAAAGGCCAACCAAACTGACACAGCTCCACCGCCCTAGCAATTCAATCTGCAGGAATCTTACAGCTGTGTCAGAATATGTGAGAAATTACAAATGTGTAAGGTGAGTCACTCTTGCATTTTTTTAATAGTGAAAGACTAAAACAACCTAAATATCTATTAACCAAAGACTGAATAAGTAATTTAATTATGACAAATTCCACCTGACAAAATGGAAAACTATACAGTTTGAAACAGAAAAAAGAGGAAAAAGAGAGAGGAGCAGGGGGTAAGAAGCAAGAAGATAATCTAACTTTGGTCTTGAAATACAAAATGATAGCCCAGTATCAATTACACAAAAGACTGAAAAATTTTCACTAAAGAATCCTCAGCCATTCAGAATCACAAGTTAGAGACAAGTTCTCTAGCAGCCAGTTATATTTCCAAGTAGATTTTTCTACTCAATACCCCAGGCAGAATATAATTTACTCAAAGGATAAAGTTATTTCTTAAATTCTGCTTGTGTTTTATGGAAATAGATGTTATTCAGGTAAAGATAGTTTAGAAATTAGATTAAGAGGTAGAACAAAAAGCTATATTCTTTTTAATCTCACTCTCCTTCCCTGTTGTATCATATCCTGAAAGACAGAGAACAGTTAAAAGAAAGGCAAAAAGACAACATGTTTTTCATCATAGAATCTTGCTCCCAAATTAGAAAAGAACAAATCAGGCAAGGAAAGGCAGTAATGTGGCTTGGATCCTGGAAACCCAGAAATCCTGTTAACCACTTTTTTAAAAAAATTCTGCTTTCAGTTCAAGGAGTTCATCCACACTTACACACCCTGGAAATCCCCACTGGTTCGCAATCAACCAAGAACCGACTCTAAAACACCAACTCAATGCCTAACTTCCCCCAGTCCTTTGAAGCAAACATGCAAAATATTTAACTCCTTTCACTGGATGATCCTAAAACAAAATAAAAATATCACACCAATAAAACTCACTGGAAAACTTCCCCTCCCCCAAATTTGAAAGTAAATACTTGTTTTTCAAATAAGAGAGAGAATAGTCTTATAGAAAAATTGAGCACTATACATAGATAAAACTTAATTCAGAGTCCTCAAAAAGAATTTCCAAAGAAAAGCAAATATGGTTTCTGTCTTCATATGGTGGCAGGATATTTGAATCCCTAAAGTAGTAATAACCCAACTGCCTCTATATGTGACAGATTCTATTTTCTTGGGCTTCAAAATCATTGAGGACAGTGACTACAGCCACAAAATTAAAACATACTTGCTCCCTGGAAAAAAGCTATGACAAACCTTGCTGACAAAGGTCCAAAGAGTCAAAGCTATGGTTTTTCCAGTAGTCATTTACAGATGTAAGAGCTGGACCATGAAGAAGGCAGAGCACCAAAGAATTGATGCCTCTGAACTGTGGTGCCAGAGAAGACTCTTGAGAGTCCTGCAAGGCGATCAAACCAGTCAATCCTAAAGGAAATCAACCCTGAACATTCACTGGAAAGACTGATGCTGAAGCTTAAGCTTCAATATTTTGGCCACCTGATGCAAAGAGCCAACTCACTGGAAAAGACACTGATGCTGGGAAAAATTGAAGGCGGGAGGAGACAAGGGTAGCAGAGCATGACATGCTTAGACAGCATCATGGACTCAATGGACATGAATCTCAGCAAATTCTGGGAGATAATGAAGGTCAGGGAAGTCTGGCATGCTGCAGTTCATGGGGTTGCAAAGAGTGGGACATGACTTAGCTACTAAATAACAACAACTCTATATATGTAAGAAAGTATGTTTACATGTCATTTGTTTCCATGTATTCTGATTCAAAGGCCAAAGAGACAATTCAGCCCACCCCCTTCAGAAAGGCTAGATCCACTGCTCTTGCAGTACATATGTATGTACAGATGATTCATAAATCAAGTGTTCTCTGCTGGGGATTGCTTGAAGAGCACGCTTGCAGATTACTCTACACTTTACAACATGTATATATCTTCAGATATATCCTCAAAACAATCCTGTGAGAAAACTGAGATGCAGAGGGGGAAAAAAAGGCCACATTGATGACTACATAAAAAATATACAACCTCTAGTTCTGACTCCTACTTAATTAATTACTTCATTGAGCTGAATAAGCTATTTATTTCGTTTACAAAGCAGAAAAGAACAATTTATCAGTTGTACCTGCAAAAGTCACCAAAGTTTAAAATTTTCTCATGGCAATGAAGCAGAACTTGTTATCATCCAAACTCAGTTTTACTGCTAATATAAAAAGAAAATGGTTGCTGTTTTTTCGTCTTCTTTTAGTGAAAAAAAGAAAAACAATAGAAGAGAGAATAGAGAAGAAAAAAATTTAAATCCTGGAATTTCTAGTGCTTAAGTTAAACAATACTAAATCTGCCTCATGTTAAATAAGCATATAGTAAGTCTTTGTGCACTGCAGGAGTGAGAAAGTAGCCAATGGAAGCCGTTCACATGGAGGGCAGGGAAAAAATGGGAAGTGATTTTACTCTGAAAGAAACTCAGAAGGCCAAAGAATCAAATAGTCAACGGAAACAGCAAGAAGACAGGTAGAAATCTTGGGGATATCCCGGGAACACTCATGAACTCAGATGACGTGTCCTGTACATCTCATCAGTGGTTTTCCCTTCCATGTCTAACTTATATAAATATTGAATAACTGAGCAGCAAAGTACAACTGGAAGATGAGTCATCCCACCAGTAATAAAGGAGATTAAGAGAAATTCTATCTTCCTGTGAACTTTGACACAGTTTCCATCTGTTTCATTATTCCTGTTAGCAGTTACTGCTAATTCACGTCTGCACACCTTCCCTTCTGCTGCTGCTAAGCAAGTAATACCAAGCTAAATATTTAGCAACATCATGCTCGAAAGTGTACACCAGACTATCAGGGACATAAAAGTATTGGTACAGTGTAAACAGCATGGGTGAATGGAATCCAGAGATCAGGGTTTGAATCCTGGCTCTGTGACTTAACCCATGTGGCTTTAGCAAGTCAATGAACTTCTCTGACCCTCAGTTTCTTCTCTGTAAAGTATATAAAAAACTCTTTCCTTCATTATTAGAAAAAAGAAAAAAAAAACTCTTTCCTTCAAAGTTATTGTAATGATTAAATGGTATAATTAAATAAATGGTAACTATGGCATAGATAATATAAACCTTGGATGACTTAATGTATAAATAATACTTACTGCACATCTACTGATGCCAAACATTGTGGCATCAGTGTCCTGCTCCTCAAAGAGGGACAGCAATGTACTCTTGCACCTTTGAGATGAAGGAGAAAAGCAGACAAAAGAAAAGAGCAGAGTAGTCCAGAGCCAGTGAGTAGCTAGCTCCGCCTGAAGCAGGTGTTTGTAAAGAATAGTAAGAGGAGATGAGGTTTGAAAAGTGGGTTGTAGCACAACTGTGGAGAAAGTGTTACTTCCAGGGTAGGAAGGAAAACTGCAGAATGTTTTTGGGCAATGGAATAATATAATTAAACCAGTGTTTTAACAAGACTGATTTAGGAAGAGTATTTTTTTTTAATGGAAGGAATAGACACAAGAAAACCAGTTAGGAGGTAACACAGACATTGAGGCTCAGATGCAAAAGGCTTACACAAGATAGAAGGAGTAGAAATCAAGTAACAGAAGCAGATACAAGAAGTGCTGCACAATAGGGTTACCAAAGGATTTGACACAAAGGTTAAGGAGAAGAGAGGAGTCAAAAAAGTTAGTTTTAATTGTCTCAGTCTGGGCAGCAAAGAGAAAAGACACAAAAGGAAACTCAGTGGTATGTAATCAGAGACTAGAAAAAGAAGCATTTATGAAGAACCTGACTTTTGACACCTTGAATTTGAGCTCATAACGACATACTCAGAAATACCGCTTTGCCAACAAAGGTTCGTACAGTCAAGGCTATGGTTTTTCCAGCAGTCAAGTTTGGATGTGAGTTGAACCATAAACAAGGCAGAGCGCTAAAGAATGGATGCTTTCGAACTGTGGTGCTGGAGAACGCTTGAGACTCCCCTGGACTGCAAGGAGGTCAAAACAGTCAACCTTAAAAGAAACCAACCCTGAATACTCATTGGAAGAAACTGATGCTGAAGCTCCAATATTTTGGCAAATCTCACGTGAAGAGCCAACTCACTGAAAAAGACCCTGATGCTGGAAAAGACTGAGAGCAAGAAGAGAAGGGGGCGATGGAGGACATTAAGATTGGATGGCATCACTGACTCAATGGACATGAGTTTGAGCAAACTCTGGAAGACAGTGAAGGACAGGGAAGCCTGGTGTGCTGTAGTTCATGGGGTCATAAAGAGTTGTACATGACTTAGCAAGTGAATAACAACAACAATGGCATATTCACACAGAAATGTCTCACAAGCAGTTAGTTGTATTGATCTAGCATTTAAAAGAATAGCCAGGATAAAAAACAAAATAACAATAACAATCTGGGAGTCCCTTGGATAAGAAGGAACTAAAGCTGAGGAAGAAATCCCACCAGGGTCACTGAAAGGCCCTGGGTATTCTTTCTGGAGAAAAATACACCTGCTCATTGCAGGAAAATGGATTTTCTCTGGTGAGGAGAGGACATGGATTCCAGGAAAGTTCAATATTCATAAAAGAGGCACACAGATTGTGGCTTAAATCTCTGTGAATGGTGGTGTCAGTCTAACTATAAAAGGTATGTGATGCAACATGAATTATGATAGAGAGCTTACCTTGAGTGGACACTGTTACTAGCTATTCAGCCCCACTGGGGACCCTGGGGGCCTAGGGAAACACACTGAAATATACTGCACCTGCTTCTTCTCTAACTGCCCCCTTCTGATATATGTCAGCATTTTTACTTTATAAACTAGGAATTAAATCTAATTTTACTCTGGATATAATGTGTGGTGTCTGCCTGCTAGTCCATAACCCAACTGAAACACTGCACACAAATTTGCACAAAATGTTACCAACATTTCTGGGTGTTCAGAATCCCATAGAACAAAATTTGAAAACAACCACAACTTATCATAAGACAAGGAAGGGAAGAAATGCGGTCCTTGCCTCTTTCCAGCAAATCCATTATTGTTCCTTTACTTAAGAGGGGTATTCTACTTTAAAAGTTTTACACAATAACAAGAAATACATTTGGATTGAAATACTAGCTTTATTGTTGTTGAGTCGCCAAGTTGTGTCTGACTCTTCACGACCTCAAGGACTGTACCATGCCAGGCCTCCCTCTTCCTAGCTTAGCTTCACTGATAACACGGCTGACAGTCAGGACCAAGAAAGCTGCGCTTCGGCTGTGTTCTGGAAATGGTCTATCAGGTTATTTTGGTACTTAACAATAATCAGTTTCTTACAGAGAGATATTGTTTATGTCGTTACACCTCAAACTAATACACTTATATGTCAATTATGCTTCAGTGAAACTGGAAAAATAAAATTATAAACATTTACAAATAATAATAATAATCAGTTCTTATTTTCTAATAATCATATGGAGTTTCTCTGAAGGTCCAGAAACCTTGTACCATCAACGCAATAGTGAGCAACCTTGAAAGAAGTCACTTCAATAATTTCTGTCTTAAAAGGTCTGACCCGTGTGTAGATGTAGTCCTGCCTGCCTGCTAGGTTGCTTCAGTTGTGTCCGACTCTGCAACCCCATGGACTGTAGCCCGCCAGGCTCCTCGGTCCATGGGATTCTCTAGGCAAGAACACTGGAGTGGGTTGCCACGCTCTCTTCCAGGGGATCTTCCCGACTGAGGGATCAAACCAGAGTCTCTTACGTCTCCAGGACTGGCTGGCAGGTTCTTTACCACTAGCTGCACCTGGGAAGCCTGATAGATGTAGTATAGGTCCCTGAATGTATTTTGAAAAAACGAATCACAGTTACCAGGCCATGAGACATTGACAACGACTGCAGAAGAAGTATTAACTTATAATAAGTCCTTTCATCTTTCACCTAATGTTGAATAGCTCCTAAGCATTTACTAAGTTCTTTTCATTTCCCAGTGACACTGCATGTGGGCACTGCCTGATAAGGCTGTATGCTATTTCCCTGAAAAAACACCCCCTGTTCACTTTTCTCATGCTGGAGAATTTTACAGGTTAAATAATCAATTCAACCCAAAACATAAGCATTTATATGGTATGAATCTACAAAGAAAATATAGTATTTTTATTAATATAGGAGAATGTAATTTTGCAATTCTTTGTTTTTTAGTCAGCTTGCAAAGAATCACATTTCTAATTACAGCAATGGTCCATCAAGATGGACGTCTGCCTTTGAGAAAGCCTGAGTTTGTCTGCTAATTCAAATCATCTGAGCAGATCTACCACTGGCACATATGCAGAGAGTCAAGTTTTAAAAATCCAGTGTTTAAGTCATCTGTGTAGCTAGCTCAATCCCCACACATTCCACTCTTCCAATTATAAATCTCCAAAAGAAAAGCTAGCACTCCTAAGTGCAGGAAGTCACATTGGACTTCCCTGCAGCTGCTGCACAGCTGAGGAAAATGCAAAAACAAAGAGGAAATGTGCCTGGAGATCTTATTAACAAAGAGTGGAAATCCCCTTCCTCCACATCTCCCAACCAGCACTGCTGAGGATGCATGAGCTCTCAGGTTCAAATTTCCCTTCACAGAAGGCCTCACCACCCAGAATCAAGCTGCAGCTGCCGCCTGCACTAAAGGCAGGGGTGGATGCACACCGGAGCACGCCAGATTGCCACTTTAGCTACAGTTTTCACTACAAATTGGATTCACATGTACAGGATTTTTTTTCAACTGCAGAAAAAAACATTAATAACAAAAGCAATGTGGTTCAGTAGGAAATCTCTCTCCAGCTCCGATCTAAATTTCACCTCTCACGCATTTCGTGAGTGGAAAAAGAAATGTATTACCATGTGCAAATGTTATGACAATTTTCAGTATTTTAAAAATATTTGTTTGACTAAAGAAATGGACTTTCACTTTCTATGATGACATTTCTAAACTATTTTCATCTTTTATAATGATTATGTTTGTTTAGGGAAAATACACTACAGGAGGATTTGCCTCTGCATGAAATTCACTAAGGATGCATTATTTTATAATCTCCCTCTTCATAACTTCTCCTGAAAACATATAAGCATTTCTTTAATATGCCATGGTTTTGAAAAAATTTTTACAATGGAAATTTCGGACATATACTAAAGTATACAGACTAATATAATAAGAAATCTCAGTGAATCCATACTAACTTTATCAACTCATGGCCAATCTAGTTTCATATGTTACCCTACCTACTCCATCCCCCAATTTCCAGTTATTTTTGAAGCATATTTCACCCATCACACCATTTCATCCATAAATATTTCAGTGTGTAGCTCTGAAATACTTCTGGTTTTGGGGGGTGTTTTTGGTCATGCCGTGCGGCTTGTGGGATCTTAGTTCCCTGACCAGGGACTGAATCCAGGCCCTCAGTACTGAAAGTGCCAAATCTTAACCACTGGACTGCCAGGGAATTCCCTAAAATACAGAGTTTGAAAACAACCCACTAGCGTTATAACATCTTAAAAAAAAAAATCAGCAATAATTTCTTATCATCTCCAACAACTGTGTTCAGACTTGATTGTTCAAATGAGGAATATAAGGCACAATACAGCCCATACACTGCAAATGATGGATAAATCATAAATCGCTTTGACCTATAGGGCTTTTCCTTCTCCCTCTCTCTGGTTCTCTTTCTCTCTGTTTGCAATCCATTTATTGGGAAAAACTAGCCTATTTGTCTTAGCTTCCTAGTTTGGATTTGGTGACTGTATTCTTGAGGTATAATATGTCCCATGTATTTCCTGTAATATGGAATTATATGTACAGAATTATATATAAATTAGTGGTTGGGCCCTAGAGGTTGATCAGATTAAAGTTTGATATTTTCACATACCAAATCCTTAATTCTTCTGTTTCCTATTTCTTGAAACCCCAAAGGAGAGAACCACTTGCAGAGCTTCAACCTTTAGATAACAAGTACTGCTGGATTCTAAGGAGGTGTTATGTGCTCTGCTCAAGACTTCACTTAAACTCTGTAATGACCCATATGGGAACAGAACCCAAAAAGAGTGGACATGTGTATGTGTATAACTGATTCACTCGCTGTACAGCAGAAACAACATTGAAAATCAACTATATTCCGATAAAAATTAATTTTAAAAAAATATAAAGGAAAGGCAGTGAGGTAGTCTAAAAAGCTTCACACTATCAAAACATCAGCAATGATTTGATGTCCTTTTCTTCCTTTCCAGACTGACACCATGCTAGACACAGATTCTGTACTTTTATTCACCTAAATCACAACTTCCTCTTCTACCCTGCACTTTCTTCAGGGCTCTACCCTCATCTCTGCCCCCACTAGGAAAAGATGATCTTATCTGACTTAAGACATAATTAGGTTGCCTGGCAACAGTCAGAACAAGAATCATGAAGTAACTTTCTCACGGTTATTATAAAGATGATGTTAAATGAGCTAACAGTTGTAAGGTACTTATAGTAGTGATTAGTGTACAGTAAGCTTTATACAAATGTTTGCTTTAGAAAAAAAGCAGTTAAAACAAATCAAGCAGAATTAATATCTGAAAAGATCTCTCAAGCTTCTTCAAGAATACAAATATACTTCTTTATATCTTGTATTTTGTATTTCTACATACATGTAAAACACATTATTCCGTCAAAATAAGGGCTCCCCTGGTGACTCAGACTGTAAAGAATTCACCTGCAATTCGGGAGACCCGGGGTTCAATCCCTGGGTCCCCTGGAGAAGGGAAAAGGCAAACCACTCCAGTATTCTTGCCTGGGAAATCCCATGGACAGAGGAGCCTGGCAGGCTACAGTCCATGGGGTCACAAAGAGTTGGACACGACTGAATGACTAGCACAACAACATACAAATAAACATTTCAGATAATGAAGGCGTGTTCCTTTAGACATTTAATTTTATTTCATTTTAATCTTTTAAAAGTCTAGATAATGCAAAATGGAAACTATTATTAGAAATGCATTGCATACTTTATCAAACAAATATCAAACAGTATCTTTTAAAACCTCTTAGGGACCCAGTATACCATTATGAATATAAGGAAACTTAACGAAGAACACTCAGATTCTGGAAACAAGAGAGACAAATCTTAACTCTGCTACTAACAAACTTGGCTCAGGAAAGCCACTTAACCTCTCTGAGGCCTAGCAAAAATGAGATGCTGCCTTCCCTGTAGGATTAACTCAAGGATTAGTTAGTTAGGATTAGTTAGGATTAACTCAAGGATAACAAAGACCCTTGGGGAACTCTGGTGGTCCAGTGGTTAGACTCTGTGCTCTCACTGTAAAGGGTGTGGGTTGAATTCCTCGTTGAGGAACTAAGATCCCACAAGCTGCCCAGTGAAGCAAAAGAAAAAAAAAAACAAGAAATAACAAAGATCCTAGCACACTGCCTGACAGTAAGTATACTGCATGGTTCAAACAGACAAAAACTTCTGCTCTCATGGAGCTTCCAATATGGAGAAAAGATTAATAAAACCATATAAAATACATAATAAGTCAGATGGTGGTAAGTTTTATGGAGAAAAATAAAGCAGAGACCCAAAACAGAGTGCTTGGGTGAGGGGATACATGCAATTTTGAATAGGGTAGTCAGGAAGAACCGCTCTAAGGCGGCAATATTTAAGAAAAGAGCTGAAGCAAGTAGATGAATAATCACACAGATATCTGGAGGAAGAGGAAATAGCTAGCACAAAGGTCCTGAGGCAGGAGCATATCTGGCAGGACCAAGAAACACCAAGCAGTCCAGCCGACTGCAATGGAATGCAGTAAGATCCGAGAGGCTAACGGGTTTTAGAGGTCACTGGAAAGATTCTGTGTTTCAGCCTATTGGAGAGTTTTAAGCAAAGGGGTAACATGATCTGACATGGGTTGACAAGAATCATGCCAGCTGATAGCAGGGTGATGGGAAACAAGAATGATTAGATAGATGGCTATTGTAGTTGTCTAGTCTAGAAATGACGTGCCTTAGATCAAAAAGTGGTAGCAGTAAAGGTGATCAAAGTGAAAGTAGCTCAGTCATGTCTGACTCTTTGCGACTCCATGGGCTACAGAGTCCACGGAATTCTCCAGGCCAGAATACTGGAGTGGGTAGCCATTCCCCTCTCCAAGGTATCTTTCCAACTCAGGGATTGAACCCAGGTGTCCCACGCTGCAAGAAGATTCTTTACCAGCTGAGCCACCAGGGAAGCCCAAGAATACTGGAGTGGGGAGCCTCTCCCTTCTCCAGGGGATCTTCCCGGCCCAGGAATCAAACCGGGCTCTCCTGCATTGCAGGCGAATTTTTTACCAGGTGAGCTACCAGGGAAGCCCAAAAGTGATGAGAAGTGGTCATACATGCCCTGAAGAAAACTGATATATTTTCTGGTAGACTGGAGGTGGGGTATAATGCAAAGAGGGAAGTTAAGGTTGACTGAATATTTTATATCTGAATAACTAGAAGAAGAAAGTTCTATTTACTGAGATAAGAAAGACTGCAAGATGCACATCATATAAAGATCAGAAGTCTGGTGCTGGAGAGAAGGGAAGAGGCCTTTGCTGTTATTCTCAACATCTCAGCAGTTGCTCTTTCACATTGGTAGTTTTCTCTTCCCTCAGAAGCAAGCTGTCAGACTTCAGTAACCACGTGTTGTCGTTTTTATTCTTCTATCTTATTCACACTATTCTATTCGCTTGGAAGAACAAATGAAAAGGCAATGAAAATTGATACCTTTAGTCAACAATGAAAGAAAAACTGAACCAGAAATCTGAAGCAGCATTTTCGAAGCAAAACAAAAACTTAGAACTGTGGCCACTCTGGTACTACCTCACTTCCAACACACTACTTCTACAATTCATTTACAAAATGCTCACTTAGAACTCACAATACTTTTCTCAAAAACACAGATTTATAAAAAAAAAATGACTTGGTTTTCAAGCCAAACTATGTCATGGGGCTATATTATAACAATAAAAGTACTAGCCTAGATCTGAGGGAGGAAAGATCACAGGATATAAGAAAAACCAGACCTTCTTGCCCTTGGCTTAAGAAAAAAAAGCTTCTCTTCGCACACTCCTACCTTGTCCAAATCTCCTCAACTAAAGGTGCCCCTGTCCCTCTGCCTGCAGCACTGTCACCTACGTGAGACCTACCACTCTAGCATCCTATTCAGAAGTTGCCCCTCACATGTCCTCCATGTATAAAAATCACCCACCCAACTCTAAAACAGCAGCTACCACTACAGTCACAAGGAATTCTCCTTCCCTTATAGAACAGAACTCAGCTAGCCATCGGAGGAAATGCACCGCTTCAAGCTAATTCTCATAAAAATGACTGGATCCCAATTGGAAGGATTTCAGTAAGTGCTATCTCAGAGCAAATGAAGAAGGATGAAGAAATGGAGATGTTTGATGTTGAGAAGGCCACTGCAAGGAGTCAGCTTCTTTTCTTTTTACATTTTTACCCTTCCTGGGCCTCTGAACTCATTGACTTTTCTAGAAGTTTCACATTTTTAACCATAACTCTTGCACCAAACCACCTGGATGATCCAGAGATCACATGCCTAGTTTTTAACTGTGGAGCTGAAGAAAAGGAAATGGGGAATAATATTAGTGATTAAGTATACACTGGGTAAAATGTTTGTAAGTTGAGGACTATTTGTCCATTAATGAGCTTTTTATAAATAGCACATGATTTTAAAATCACAGCACATGATTTTAAAACTATACCTGGGAAACAATTATATTTCTCAGGTTTTTTTTAAACTACCAAATCCCCAAAGTTTGCCATTTACCACTCGACTTTTTTTAAAAAAAAATTCTGGGGGAAAACCTCCTATGCATCTTAGAGATAATCAAATCTTCAAACCCACAGAAGATGAGAGTGGAAGGTTCTGAACACTGTGATGAAGAGCTCAGTTGGTTCACATCTTTCATGGTTTGCAGCTGCAACTCTCAAATTTAAAAAAAAACTAAAACCTATATTAGATCAGTTTTATACAGACATTTCATTTAGGTCACGTGTGTTGTTTTAAATCTGTAGTTAGAGAAACACCAGAAGGCCTCTCTTTTGTCAATTAACTGAAGAGATATTATCAAGCAGAACACAAATGGTTTGATTTAAACTTAACCCTAAAAATTCAATTAAGTGGACTACAGGCAATTTGCCTTTCTCCAATTTCTTTTCTAGAAAACAGAATCCTAAGTCATTAAGGTTTTAACAAGTTCTAAATCACAGGATTATGGGCGACTGTTATCATGATTAAAGTTTCATTAAAAGTTACAAAAAAACCAGCTTCATTAAAAGTTCAAAATGAGAGGACCATGGTGGGCTACTATTTCTTTACAGTTATCTATTTCAACTGCAAATTTTTTATAATTAACAAATTATTTTTATTTTCCATTTTAGAAAGTGAAAGATGATGAAATAAGAATAAGAATTAAAAGAATAAACTAAATACAAGATGTGCTGAGTAGTAAGGCTGCTGTCTTTGTTTTGTTTTTAACTTTCTTTGTTAATGTTTGCATAATAAAGTTGAGGAAAATAAATATTACTGAGACTTTTAAAGAGAGAGAAAAAGCAAACTACACCTAAAGCAGAGTATTTCTAGAGCAGTGGTTCTTCAACTGTTGTGTGAGGACCCCTGCACATCTTTAAGACTTTTTCAAGTTTAAAAACTATTTTTAAGGCTTCTCTGGTGGCTCAGTGGTAAAGTATCCACCTGCCAATGCAGGAGACACAGGTTCGATCCTTGATAGGGAAAGATCCCACAACCCCGGGAGCAACTAAACCCAAGCGTCACAACAACTGAGCCTGTGCTCTAGAGCCCAGGAGCCCCAACTACCGAGCCCACGTGCCCTAGAGCCCACACTCCACAACAAAAGAAGCCGCTGCAATGAGAAGCCCATACACTGCAACTAGAGAGTGGCCCCGCTCCCCACAACTAGAGAAAAGACTGAGCAACAACGAAGACCCAGCCAAACCAAAAATAAATATTTGTTTAAAAACTGTTTTTATAATAATATTAAGATATTATCTGCCTTTTTCAAACTCATTTCCTCACAGGTGTACAGAAGAGACTGGTATAACATCAGAGAAGAATAACTATCTGAAAATGCCAATAAATACTTTCACCCTTTCAGACTATCTCTATGAGCCTCCATTGTCTTCATATGCTTCAACCAAAATAAACCACAAGGCTGAATACAGAAGCAGATATGAAAATTCAGCTATCTTCTAGTGAACCAGGTAATTAGGAAAATTTACAAATATGTAAGATGGTGCCTCTCTTCTCCATAGTGTTCTTATTTTAGATGATAGAACTATTATTGAGAAAAGATACTAGTTATGCTCAAGTGATAGTTTTTATTTTGTTATTTTGAGTTAATATTACTCTTAAAGGTTCTGGTTTTAATTTCTAGCCCAGTAATTATCAAAAGATACAATACCAGATGAACAAAAGCTCTCAGGAATCCTTAATTTTTAAGAACATAAAAGGGTCATGGGACCAAAAAGTTTGAGAATTGCTGTTCTAAAGGGTTTCCTACTCTGTCAGAAAAATATCACTTTACGAAGGAATATTTCTTAAGAGATACAAAGAAAGTTGCTTAAAATTGAATTTATAATTTATAGGATAAGTGATTAAGCTCAGATTTGCTTTACAATTATCTGAGCAGCAAGGGAGGGATGGTGGGAGTATAAATGAAATAAGAGTGGCCATGAGTTAATAATCATTGAGTAGGAGTTTGTTATTCTAGTCTTTCTACTTTTGCATATGTTTGAAATTTTCCCTAGTAAGAAGATTAAAGGCAAATTCACATCTGGACAACTGAATATGAAAAAAAAGGTGTAATTTAATATTATCATTATTATAAGAATGAAGGAAAATGAGAGGGAAAAAATCTTACTAATACTAAACTAACACTTTCCTCATAGCTCCAAATTCGCCTTTTTTATCTTTATTGATGTCAATGAATTTCACGTAGTTGAATCAGTAGTACAAGATATTATCTGGAGTTCTGCCTCTATTCACTTAAAATTTACATGTACAGCTCCTCTCTTTACTATAACTAACTTGACAAACAAAAATTATACAGCTATCTTTCAGTTTAATATTAAAAGCTCATCAAATCCTTTTAACCTGACTGACCTGGCCATAACCTAGAATAATTTTTTTTATTAAAACATGTTACACTATTGCCATCTGCTGGCTGTGATGTGGAAGCACAGTTTTAAAACATAAAAACTAACGATTTACCTATGACTATGGGATGGTGTTGGAGAAGTCTCTTGAGAGTCCTTTGGACTGCAAGGAGATCTAACCAGTCCATCCTAAAGGAGATCAGTCCTGGGTGTTCATTGGAAGGACTGATGCTGAAGCTGAAACTCCAATACTTTGGCCACCTCAAGCGAAAAGTTGACTCATTGGAAAAGACTCTGATGCTGGGACGGATTGGGGGCAGGAGGAGAAGGAGACGACAGAGGAGGAGATGGTTGGATGGCATCACTGACTTGATGGACATGGGTTTAAGGAAACTCCGGGAGTTGGTGATGGACAGGGAGGCCTGGCGTGCTGCGATTCATGGGGTCACAAAGAATCGGACACGACTGAGCAACTAAACTGAACTCAACTGATGGTTTTCTCCCAAAATTACCCTGTAGAAAAGAAGCTGTCATACACACATTAGAGTTCTTCAAAATCTCACATTAGAAGCAGTGGTTCTAGACCCCACTTGCACTTTAAAATCATGGGAGTTTTTGAGAGTCCTGATGCCTGGACCCCAAACCAGAGCAATTAAATCAGAACCTATATTCTGTGAAAATGAAAGGCAAGCCAGACTGACAGAAAATATTTGCAAAAGGTATATCTAACATAGGACTTATACCTAGAGTCACTTTTCAGTTCAGTTCAGTCGCTCAGCTGTATTGACTCTTTGCGACCCCATGGACTGCAGCATGCCAGGCCTCCCTGTCCATCACCAACTCCCAGAGCTTCCTCAAACTCATATCCGTTGAGTCGGTGATGCCATCCAACCATCTCATCCTCTGGGTCATCCCCTTCTTCTCCTGCCTTCAATCTTTCCCCGCATCAAGGTCTTTTCTAATGAGTCAGCCCTTCGAATCAGGTGGACAAAGTATTGGAGCTTCAGCATCAGTCCTTCCAATGAATATACTGCCTTATCAAAGAAAATAAATGGATGGCAATTCAGTACATGAAAAGATGCTATACATTATCAGTTAATAGGAAAATGTTCATTAAGACCACAAGAGATATCACTTCACATCCATTGTTGTTTAGTCACTAAGCTGTTTCTGACTCTTAAAACCCCACAGACTGTAGTCCCCAGGGGATCTTCCTGACCCAGGGATCAAACTCGTGTCTCCTGCATTGGCAGGCAGATTCTTTACCAATAGCACCACCTTCTCCATGTGTCAAAATTCATCAATTTGAAGAGAAGATGGCAGAGAAAAGTGCACCAGAAATCAGTCTCCCTAGAAAGACTAGACAATAGTGCACTGACAGAATCTCTGTCTGATTCTGTAACCACTTGGCAACTCTGAAGCCTGTTAAAGGCTTGCAACTTTCAGGGGAAGCCTTAAATGATGAATTGTGGTTAATTTCATCAGTTTCAGCTCTCTGAACAGCAATAGCTACCCATCTCTCACCCCAACCCACATGGCAGGCAACTGCATGTATAGTGTTCCTAAAGCAGTCTGCACACAGCTTATTGGAGCCAGGGTGGGCAAAAAGGACCTTGTCCTCCAAATATTGGGGATTTGTGCTCTGATTGCAGACTGCTGCTTCCGGTCACAGAAGTGCAAACAAACAGGTATAATCATCAAGAAAAAGAAAATTTGAACATACACTATAATGAGTAAGTAGAGTGAATCATTAATTTAAAAAATCTCTCAAAAAAAATGTCCTGGACCTGATGATTCACTGATGAATTTCACTAAACGTTTAAAGGAGAACAAATACCAATCTTCTTAAACTTTTCCAAAAAATTAAAGAGGAAGGAATACTTCTCAACTCATTCTACAAGGCCAGCATTACATTGATACTACAGTGTCTTTATGCTAGAAGAAAGGAAAACTCTGAACACTAAGCAAAAACCTTCAACAAAATACTAACAAGCAGAATTCAGCAACATGTTAAAAGGATTTATACACCCTGACTAGGTGGGATTTATTCCTGGAATGCAAGGATGTTTCAGTATATGAACACTGAGCAATACAATATACCTCATAAACAAAATGACAGAATAACACATGATCATCTCAAATAACGAAGAAAAAAGCATTTAACAAAATTTAACACTCTTTAAAAAAACTAGACAAACTAGCAATAGAAGGAAACTAACTCAACATAAAAGCCATATATAAAAACCAACAGTCAACATCATACTCAGTGGTAAAAGACTGAAAGCTTTTCCTCAGGACCAGATCAGGACCAAGTGAAGGACACCCCTGCCCCTTTTACCACTTCTACTTATGGCAAGTTCAAGCTGGAGCAATTAAGCAAGAAAAAGAAATAAAAGTTACCCAAATTGGAAAAGCAGATGTAAAATTATCTTTGTTTGCAGATGATACGATCTTATATACAGAAAACCATAAAGATTACACACGCGCACACACACACACACACACACACACACACACACACAGAAGTAATAAATCAATTCCGCAAAGTAAGAGGCTATAAAGTCAACACACAAAAATCAGTTGCATTTCTATAAATAATGAACAATCTGAAAAGAAAACTACAGAAACAATTCTATTTATAACAGCATAAAAAAGAATACAATTTCTGGGAATAAACATAACCAAGGAGGTGAAAAACTTGTACAATGAAAACTACAAAACACTGCTGAAAGAGTAAAGGCATAAATAAATGGAAACAAATTCCACGTTCATGGATCAGAAGACTTAATATTGTTAAAAGTTAACACTATGAAAGCAATCTACAGATTCAATACAATCCCTATCAATATCCCAATGGCTTTTTTTTTTTTGCAGAAATAAAGAAATCCATCCTAAAATTCATATGGGGGACTTTCCTGGTGGTCCCCCAGGTTGACCCTTAATCTGGTTAATGATTAAGAATATGCCGTGCAATGCAGGGGAAGCAAGTTTCCATGCAAAGGGAAGGAACTAAGATCCCACATGCCGTGGGACAACTAAGCCCATGTGCCACAGCTAGGGAAGCCAAGCACTGCAATTAGAAAGTCTGCAAACTACAAAAAAAGATTCAGAACAGCCCAAAAATAAAAAAATAAAATGCATTTGTTTTAAAATAGCTAAAGTTCATATGGACTTTCAAGGGATCCTGAATAGCTGAAACAATTGAAAAACAAAACCAGAGGATCCATACTTAATGATTTCAAAATTTACTACAAAGCCACAGTAATTAAAAAGTGTAATATTGGCATAAAAATAGACATACAGGCCAATGGAACAGAAATAAATTCAGACCCTCCCATACACGTTAAGAATGACTTTTTTAACAAGAATGTTAAGACCATTCAATTGGGAAAGGACAGCTACAAACAGTGCTGAGAAAACTGGCTACCCACTCACACACACACAAAAAATGAGTTCAACCCTTTCCAAATACCATATTCAAAAATTAACTCAAAATGGATCTAGGACCCTAGATATAAGATCTAAAGTAATTAAACTCTTAGGGATGAAAACAGAACAAAAGCTTTACAACATTGGATTTGGCAATGATTTTCTTAGATATGATGCCAAAGGCACAGGAAATGAAAAAATAACAAACTGGACTTCATGATATGAAAAATTTTGTTCATCAGAAGACACTATCAGAATAAAAAGGCAACCCACAGAATGGGAGAAAATATCTGCAGATAGTATATAGGGATCAATATATGTCAAAATATACAGAAAAACCTAAAACTCAACAACAAAACTCCAACTCCCATTCAAAAATGGGCAAAGGACTTGAATAGACACTTTTCCAAAGAAGACAGGTGAATTGCCAATAAGCACATGAAATGATCACTAATCATTAGATAATGCAAATCCAAACTATGAGATACCACCTCACACTCATTAGGATAGCTATTATCAAAAGGAAAAGAAAAACAACCAGTGTTGGCAAGGATGTGGAGAAACTGGAACGAACCCCTGTGCTCTATTGGTGTGAATGTAAAATATCTATAATACAGCTACTGTGGAACACAGTACGGAGATTCCTCAAAATACTAAAAATACACACAGCATATGATCCAGCAATTCCACTTCCCAGTATATACTCAAAAAATTGCAAGCAAGGTTTCAAACAGATATCTGTACACCCATGTTCATAACAGCATTACTCACAATAGATTAAAATGTGGAAGCAACCCAAGTGTCCATTAGTGGATGAACAGAAATGTGATATAAGCATTATATGGATTATTATTCAGACTTGAAAAGGAAGGGAATTCTGTAATATGCTACAACATGGATGACCCTTGAGGACCTTATACTAAATAAGACAGTACTTAAAGACAAATACTGTATGATTCCACTTATATGAGGTATTTGGAGTAGTCAAAATCATAAAGACAGGAAGTACAATGGTGGCTGGCAGAGGATGGAAGGAGTGGAAAATGAGGAGTTCCTGTTTTATAGAGTTTCAGTTTTATAAGATGAAAAGTTATGGGGATATATGATGGTGATGGCTGCACAGTAATGTGAATGTATTTAATACCACTGAACTGTACACTTAAAACCAAAACTTGTAGGGGGTAGGGCCTGAGCATCAGTAATTTTTTTAAAAAAATAAGCATAACTCAACATGGATTTTTTTTTTTTGTTTTGTTTTTTGGGGGTTTTTTGGCCACACCACACAGCATGCAGGGTCTTAGTTTCCTGACCAGGGATTGAACTTATGCCCCCTGCAATAGAAGCTCAGAGTCTTAACCATTAGACTGCCAGGTAATTTTCCATCAGTTAATTTTTAAACATCCCCTAAACTATTCTAACAAGTAGCCAAGGATGAGAACCATTTCATTAAAAGGTGCCATCTCATTTATTTTGTTTTGAACAAAAGAGTACTTCTTGGTAAAAACATATAGACCTGAAATAATTTTTTTTAAACTTTTTATTTTGTTTTGGGGTATAGCTGATAAACAGACAATGTTGTGATAGTTTCATTAACCTGAAACAATTTTGATAATGCTCCTTTTGGATACTTATGGAGATCAGCCAAAACCATAAATTTTTAAAGCAAGCAAACTCAACATGGATTAGGACTTACTCCATGGTTTATACTTCACATTTCCAAATTATAAACAAGCTTTTAAAAGTAATATTGAAAGAAGTTCCAGCTGTTTACTCCTAGTACAAAATAATTTAAAATGCTGAATGCAATACAGTTTTAACACATATTTGCAATGAATGGTATTTACAGACTGAACTGTGGTCTCCTCAGAATTTTCAAATTGAAATCCTAATCCTTAGCACCTCTTAAGGTGACTGCATTTGAATATATGGCCTTTAAAGAAGAGATTAAGACGAAATGAGATCTTAAGGATAAGCCCCAATCCAACCTGACTGATGTTCTCAAGTGAAAAAGAAATTCGGCCACATAAAGACACACCTGGGATGCCCTGGCACAGAGGAGGTCTTTATGAGAACAAGCCAAGGAGAGAAAAAAAACTTCAGGAGAAACCAAACCTGCCTATACCTTGATCTTGAAACTGTGCAAAAATAAATTTCTGTTGTTTAAACCACTCCGTCTGCTGTATTTTGTTATGGCACCTCTCGCAGACTAACACACATAGTAAGCAAAAAAAAAAAAAAAACACAAGATGAAGAACCTTTGGGCAATGACACCCTGCAGCTGAACTTTATCCTGGAGTACAAGCCACACTCTTGGAGAGCCCTGGATCAGGACAGGGCTCAGGATGGCTTGTCCTCTGAAATTTTAACCTCAAATTTTTATTCGCCTGCTCTCTGATTTCAGCCTTCTAGCTTTCATTCCCTTACTGTCACAGTATCTTCTCTTTTACTCCATGTGAGACTGCGAGGCCCTGGAGCCCTCCCAGACAAATGCTCTCTGGCCTGCCTTCCTTCTCTATCGAGTCTGGGTCCCACGATGATGGTGTTCACTATTCTATCAGAACTACCTTCCCTTGCTCCCTGTTACGTTGCCACAACTAACCAACAAAACCCAAAATCTGAAGCAATGGTGCATTCTGTCTTCACTAAATCACTCTAGATGAGTCAAGCTCTGTTGGAAAAGCACTAAACCACACATTCATGCACAGTAATCTCTACAAATTCACTGATTCAAATCTCAGCACCCACCCCTTGCCTCATCCTTCTGCTTGAGTTGGCATCTCTCAAGGATCACTCCTCTCAGGAACCACCCCAAGCCTCTTCACTCTCTTTAGTCCTGCATGGATGCCTGTCTCTCACCATGCACCCCATTTAACACAGCAGATGTCATTTCCTTCAGTCGTCTCACTTCCTATTATACATTTACCTGTATCCACATGCATCCTCACTTTCTTTTCTAGTTTCAAAGGAGTTTCTTCCATTTCTAACTTCCCTATCTGTGCTCTTTTTAGCACCCCTTCCTACTTTTGAACCTTTTCATCCATTCTCTCTCCTCCTTGCCCTGCTTATTCAACACTTTTATCTTTACTAAGAACTCTTACTTCATTCTATGAGTATGCACATCTCTCTCATCTCCCTAAACCCTTCCTTGACCTCTATCAAACTCGAGCCACCACTATCCCATCTGTCTTCTTTTCATCCAAGCTTCTCAAAAGAAGAGTTCACCCTCAATGTGTATTCACTGAGTTACAATAACCTGGATGGCTATGGCCCCCAGTGTAGTTCTGATATCCCTCTTCTTATGGTCATCAATGACTCCTTACTTATTCTTAAGTGACATCTAATCATTCTCTCAAAGCATGCTATAAGAGACTTCCCTGATGGTTCAGTGGTTAAGACTATGCACTCCCAAGGGGGCAGGGGTTTGAGTCCCTGGTTGGTGAACCAAGTTCCCACATTTAAAAAAACAAAAAGCATGCTATAGAATTGAGGGGAAAAGAGAGGCCCTCTCCTAGTCCCTGCCAAACCTTCAAAGTTGCTACTTTTCCACCTCAACTGAGGTTCATGAGGTTCATCTATACCAGGGGTCAGTAAATTGTTTTCTGTAAAAGGCCAGATGGTAAATAGGTTCTGGGAGCTGGTCTCTTTTGTACCTTCCCAACTCTGCAGGGCACAGGAAGCCACAGAAGAGACCAGCATACCTGTCTGATTTGGTCCCAGATCCCCACAATAAAGCAAATATCACAATGAAGTGAGTCATACAAATTTTCTGGTTTCCCAGTATGTATTGAAAAGTTATATTTACATTATACTTTAGTTTATTCAGTGTGAAATAGCATATCTTTAAAAAATGATGTGTATACCTCAGTTTAAAAATACTTCATTGCTAAAAAATGCTAACCATCATCTGAGCCTTCAGTGAGTCATCTTTTTGCAAAAGTAACATCAATGGATCACCCTAACACAATAAAAATGAAAAAGTCTGAAATACTGCATGGCGTATCAAAATGTGTCACAAAGACATAAAGTAAGCAAATATTGTTGGAAAATGGCACCAATAGACTTGCTCAATGCACTGCTGCCACAAACTTCCAATTTGTAAAAAAAAAAAAACAAAACACAATAAAGCAAAGAGCAATATACTGATCTACACCTGAACCTAAGTGAATGAGTGTGGCTATGCTCCAATAATACTTAATCTCCAAAAACAAGCAGTAGGCTAGTCTTTGTCTGTGGGCCATGGTTTGCTGGCTCCTCTTTGCTGTGACCTGTGCTGTTCCCGGAACCTGTACATTTATCAAGAATTTGGCCTCCGACTCACAGTCTTCATTGCCAGCCTAAGGAACAAAGTGCAGTGCCAGGCACCTGATAAGCATTCTATAATATGGCTGCAATTATTATCTTTGAAAATGACCCCATGGACACTGTAATTAGCTTTGCGGTTGACCACCCAGCACTTTAAAGCCTCTCAGTTTCTTCACCTGCTTAACTCTCATACCGTGGACTTTGTCATCTAGAGCCCTCTGTCTCTCAGATCAAATACCTAACAGACACTGATCACTCTCACTCCTTTTATACTTGCTCTCCAACCTTAGGGAGCCTCCAGTCCACTTGTCCCTCTTGTCTCCTAAACCCTGAATACTCACTGGAAGGGCTGAAACTGAAGCTCCAATACTTTGGCCACCTGATGCAAAGAGCCAATTCACTGGAAAAGACCCCGATGCTGGGAAAGACTGAAGGCAGAAGAGGACAACAAAGGATAAGATGGCTGGATGGCATCACTGACTCAATGGACATGAACTTAGGCAGACTCTGGGGGATGGTGAGGGACAGGGAAGCCTAGCATGCTGCAGTCCACGGGGTCACAAAGAGTCAGACACACAACTTGTCGACTGAATGACAACAATAGCAAAGAGTCGGGCGTGACTGAGCGACTAACACTTACTTACTTACTTAGTCTCAGAAAGAGTTGGTACTACTTCAATCTACCAGAAATGATCTGGATCTCTGTCTGTCCCTTCTGCTTCACCAATACTATTGTACAAAAGCTAAATCCACAACCAATCCAGCCATATGTCTTCCTTCACTGCCTGTTAACCATGGATATGGTTCTCATCCTGAGGTTCCCCATCTTCAAATGGGTGATATCCTTTCAAGACTGTTGCATGCTATGAGTTTAACAGGCCTAAAAGTGCTCGACATAAGGTAATCATTCCATAAATGGTAGCAATGTTCTTATGCTAAATCAATAGCTTAAGAAGAAAGGTGGATGACAAAAAAAAAAAATGCGATACAGATTTGGGGAGCTGCAGGAGCGAAAGGGGAGAACATCTGGAAAGAAAAAAGGAGAAAATTTCCCTTGTCATAAAATGTCCCAATCCTTCTGTGAATATATTCAGTTGCTTTGTGAATTACTGGTAACCAAATGTATGGTTATTCTTTACTAACCTCACTGGTCTGGAGCCTAAAGTTTCTGTGGTAGAACACTCTCCAAGGGCAAGATTTGCTCCAGAGTCTAAGTCTCTGTCAGGAGAGAAAACTAACAAATCTTCTTCCTTCTATTAATCTAGACTTACAGTGATATTGTTAAAAAGGAATTATGATGGGGGACTTCCCTTCTGGTCCAGCCAAGTCCGAGCTCCCAATGCAGGGGGCCCAGATTTGATCCCTGATCAGGGAACTAGATTCCACATGTGAAACTAAGAGTTTAGCCATTGAGAGTGTTAAACAAAAGTATTCAACTAGTGATTCCATGACTGAGGCAGAAGCTATTCAAGGTGAAAGCCTAGGACATCTTGTGCCAGAAAGCATAGAAGTGCCCCCAAATTAACATGAATATTGGGGGGGAGTGCATGAAAGAGTGTCAAAGAGACAGAGAGGCTGGACTGCAAGCGGTTCCCACAGGCCAAATTTGGGAAAATTTGAGCAACAAAAAGAACAATGATGGTGATGGAATCTAACCCCATTCACTTTTTTTTAATGAGATAATTAGAAAATCATCACTTTGCATCCTTCCAAAGGCAGAGTTCATTTTCATGTTGCAAAAAACACTGGGTGAAGTGTTAATGGGTTACAGAATATCTGCATAGTTTCAAACTATTACTTCACAGATTGCTTAACTTTTAATTACAAAAATTACAAAGGGAAATTATAAAAGGAAAAAAATGAGCCTTTACAATGGAGATATCTGGCAGTCACCTCCTTAATCAAGTGCTCAAACAGCATCAGCAATAAAGAGCAACCTGATATTATGTGGCTGCTGATGCAGTAAGAAGCACATAGCATCGTCTGTGTAGTATACCCAAAAGCTTATAAACTGAATTAACGGAGAGAAAGCAATCAGACAATTAGTCCACAGTCTTATTACTCAAAAGTGGTCCAAAGACCAGAATGCCATCACCTGGGAGCTTGTTCAGAAGACAGAATCGCAGATTCCACTTGGGACAAGTGAATCATAATTTGCATTTTCAACAGATCCTCAAGTGACTCTGAGATACAAAGTATGAGAAGCCCTGAACAAGACAAACCACCTAGACTTTATAAAAAATCAATGTCATAAAAACAAAAAAAGGCAGAGAGGCCTGCTCTGGATTTAGAGACATGAACAGCCAAAAGCAGTGAGTGAATCTTGACTGAATCCTGGGTAAGAGAAAAATGTTTTAAAATACATATTGAGGGAACTGGGAAAATTTGAATATGTGGTCTTTACTAAAATGACACTGAATTAATGTTAAGGTTCTTAAATGTGATAACAGCGTTTAGTTACACAGAATGTTCTTATTCTTAGAAGATACAAGGAGTTCCCTGGTGGTCCAGTGGTTAGGACTCTGTGCTTTCACTGCCATGGCTCGAGTTCAATCCCTGGTTGGGGAACCGAGGTGCAGCAAAAACCAAACAAACAAAAAAAGATACATACTGATATATATGTCTACAACTTACTTTTAAATAGTTCATAAAAACACATAGAAAACATATGTGGAATAATAACTGGTTATTCTAGATGAAGAGTATGTAACTGTCCATTGTGGGTTTTTGTGGGTTTTTTTTTACTTTTTTTTTAGGTAGAAAATTTTATCAAATAAAAAATTGGAGGATGGGAAGAATATTCAACTAACCCACAACAGAAATGGTTAAGTCTTTACGAGCAAACAGCATGATTTACACAATCCTGCATCTATCTTAACACTTACTTCAGAAGATACACTTAAGTGTTCAGCAGATGTTGGATGAGAGAAAGAAATTTGTTTAAATCAGTTTAGTTGGCAGAAATTCCCAAGGCATTAATAGCTGCTACAGCCAGTCAGCTGTCAAGTACATACAGAACTACAAACTAAATTTTCATTCAATGAGAGGCAGCAGAGTGTAAAGCAAAAATGTGGGGGTTACTCTGACCTAGATTTTATTAGTGGAGCATTCTGGGGCAGATTTAACCTTGCAAAGTCTCAATCACTCTATCTGTAATACAGAAATAAACCAACATCTTACAGGGTAGTGTAAAGATGAAATAAGATATAAGATAATGAATATAAAGTTCTAAGCATCATTTAATAAATGTTAACTATAATTTTATCAATAAAGTCAGCTAAAAGATATTCCATAAAATGAACATAATGTTTTCAAGGACCCAATTTTGACTTTATTCTGAGGATCAAAGGTCTTCATATTAGCATTTTCTGACAATTTTTAGTCAAAGTGAGAAGGCAGAACACTTTACACTTCTCCTTGTTATTTGGTATTTGGAGAAAGAGCATTCAGTAAGATGACAGGCAGCCTCCCTCCAAGATAAAAGCATTTTACTTCAACTTAATCTTAGTAAACCAGCATAAAATACTGAAGATTAGCAAAATACATCTATTAAGAATGACTTCAAGAATAAACAAATTCAATATGAAGAAGACTTGGAAATAATTTTGTCAAGTTATCTTACTCTCTTGACTAGAAAACTTATGAGAAACCTATGTTTTCATGGAATTTTATTAAAAACATCTTTTGAAAGCACTTACACAAAGAGTAACCATCTATCTTTTTGGCTTAAGAGCACTTGTGCCCAGATGAAATAGAATTGAGCTCAACAGATGGATGATAGTCTAACCCAATTATTCTATGAAAGTCTAAAGCAATCTCTCCTAAGGTTTGGCAACTATGGCCAGCCGAAAAAATCCAGCCCATGACTTATTTTCATGAATACAGTTCTACTGTATTCATTTATGTATTGTCTATGGCTGTTTTCACTACAACAGCAGAGTAGAAAAGTTGCATCAGAGACATTACGGCCCACAAAATCTAAAACATTTACTATCTAGTCTTTTAAAGAAAAAAACTGTCAACCTCTGCTCCAGACAAGCAATCCAAGAATGAAGTTAAGACCTGTCCCAGACTCACCTGAGGTGTCGTCTTTTTGTATTGGTCACCTCCATCTATCACATCCCTCATTATTTTTTCCTTGAGAAATTCATACTCTTCTGAACTCAGGTGAATAGACTCTACAGTTTTTCCACAGCCCAAACATTGACCACTGTAATTACAATTGAATATGTTAAAGAATGTCCCGAGAAAGAACTTTTTCTAAAATGAATATTCTAGGACATGAGAAAATTGGAAGGTAATTTAGAAAAAGAACGCCATAACCTTTGCGATTATCATACACATCTCATTTTTTGTAACCCAGACAATATAACAAATTAGTGTCCCAGAAAAACCCAAAAGAGTAGACTGCTGACCTCCAGATAAAGTTTTTAAGGTCGTTCTTAAAACACAATGGGGCCCAAAAACATAGGGAAAACACATCAGAGGAATCACATCAGGCTCACAGCACCTACCAAGAAAACTATTTTGGATACTGCAAATTCTCCAAATGTGAAATATGACCTTTTTGGCAATCCAAGTAACTTAATCTATCCTATTATTAAGATGTTCTTAAATTCTTTTTAACCAGTAGCAACACAACCTATTAACCTGAACTGAACAGATTAAAAATAAAACATTGGTCTTTACCTTTGCTGGATTGTGATGAATTGTCCTTTCCATTGTTCTCCAGGAACACTACAAAAAAAATTGCAAAACCAAATCACCAAAGAGTCAAATCCCTACTGAACAGATATTAACTGTAGGAAAGAGCTCTGAAAGGTTTGGGATATTTTCTTAGAACAGTTCAATTAGAAGAGTGGATGCTTAGACAGTGATGGTACACTACTCTGGATCTCCTCTTTGCTTCTTCTCATCATCTGACCCTCATCTTTAAGTCTAAATTTATCTTCACAGGACCTACCCAGAAAGAAGCTGTAACTTCTACACAAAACTCAACTCTAGGGACTTCCTTGGTGGTCAAGTGGCTAAGACTGCACTCCCAATGCAGGAGGCCCAGGTTCTATCCCTGGTCAGGGAACTAGTTCCCACACGCTGCAACTAAGACCCAGCACAGCCAAATTAAAAGAAAAAACTCAACTCTAACCTTCTCCATAAAGCTGCCAGAGATCGTTCGTGACCCAGAGTCATTCTCTCTCTTACACTATCAAATTTTATATACCACTCTTAGATAACTGTCTACTATTGCAGTCCCAATTAGGTCATGAATGCCATTATAATAGATCTTACATTACAAAACACCCACAGTGCTGAGTCTAAAACTGGAGACATTCAAAACTACTTATTCATTTATTTGCTCAATCAACTTATCCTTTCTTCTTTCCTCTTTCATATACTACCATCAATTCTTTTTGCGGGGGGGGGGGGGGGGGGGGGAGGCTGTGAAGGGTCTTCGATGCTGCATGGGGCTTTTCTCCAGTTGCAGCGAGCACAGGATACTCGCTAGTTGCAGTGGGCAAGGACGTCTCGCTGTGGTGGCGTCTCTTGTTGTGGAGCATGGGCTCTAGAGTGCGCAGCATCAGTAGTTGCGGCGCATAGGCTCTAGTTAGTTGTGGTGCAAGGGCTGAGTCACTCTGCAGCAAGTGGGATCTCCCCAGATCAGGGATCCAAACCGTGTTTCCAGCACTAGCAGGCGGATTCCTTACCACTGAGCTACCAGGAAAGCCTCATGATTCCTATCAATTCTACGGCCTTCTCTCCTTTCTCAGTTCTTAATCCAAGATCTCATCATCCCTTCCTCAAATCTACAACTGCCTCCAAACAGATTTCCCTGTTTCAAATCTTAACCCCTCTCCAATCTTCTTTTCTCACTACTTTGGCATCATCTTTTAAAAACTACTCCAAGACCAGCATTCTTGATAACAGAATAAAATCCAAAATCCTTGGCCTTCAAAGACTGTCACTATCTAGTTCCTCTGCAGATATTCAATAAATGTGGTAAGAAAGATAATTAGGCATGATTGCTACCGCAAAGCTCTGTAAAAATAACATATAGTAGAAAAGCAAGAGAAAAACAGAGATGAAAGGAAAGAACCTGTAGGAAAACGCCTGAAGTAAATTAGCAGTAAAGTAATAAAGAACAAAAGACCATCATCAAGCTGATAACATGAAGGAAAGCAAAGAAGAGAGTTTTGGAGAGAGTAGTCAAATATGGTATGATCAAAACCAGGACGGATGATGATTTTCTTTTTTAACGCATATGAGGTTTAAGCAGGATCCCTCCCTCTGCTCTAACTACTCAACTTGGTGAAATGCAGACAGTAAACAGAATATATATGTGCATTATATACATTATAACAATCACAACTAGGTTTCAGAAGAACTTCTGAAAATAGTAATTTGACCCAAAGACAGCTCCAGTTTTCTTGTTATGAACTCCAGCCACAAGTGCTATTTATAAATACTCCTATACTAGACAATTCAGAAAACAAATGAACCTTCTAAAAGGAAAAAATGCATAAAAACAGCAAGTGTTCTATAATCTCCCTTTTATGTGATGAACAGAGATTATCACAACAGGTTTTTCAAAGAGAAAGAAAACTGTCTTAAAGGGGAAACAATCTTACTAAGAGAAAAAAGTATAATCTGAATAGAACAATCCTCAGCAACTAATTAAAAAAAAAAGAAGCTACTTTTAGGTATCAGTATTAAAATAAAAATACACATATAAACAGAAATCAAAATTACCTCTCAAACCATGTTTTTATACTGTGTGCAAATGACTCCCCAGGATAAAGTTGATTATTTCTTAGATACAAAAGAATGTTGTGCAGTTTGTTTGAATATTGATCATCTTTCATGTCTTTTCCAAAATCAAAGAAGGCTTTTAAAGTTTCCAGCATAGGAACAATATCATGACTTAACAACTCCTGATACAAATTCCAAGCTACATTTACATCTTGATGAAACAGGGCTCCCTGAATACAGTCATCATAGTTCTTTTTTGAAGGAATCATGACTTTTTTGAGGTCCTCTAACAGCAGCAAGGCCTCTCTCCATCTGTCTGTATACATTAACCCCCGCATGAGAAGAGTGTAGGCTCCAGATTCTAAACGCTTGTATCTGGCTTTCATGATTTCATAGACATCAATAATTTCTGATGTCTGCTTATGAAAAACACAGAGATACAAATACTTGACCAGTAAATCATAACCTACAATACCATTGTTTTTTGTAGCTACCCAGGCCAGCACAGATTTGGCCACATCTAGAGAGCTATGGCTTTTAACCATCTGCAAAATAATCCAATTTTCAAAGTTAGCCTTTTCTTTGAACTCTTCCTTAAGTTTATCCCACTCCTCTGAATTCAAAGGTTTTGTCGGGAGCTGAATAATATTCTTCACAGGTGGCAAGACAGGAGCTTTACTAGAAGGATTCATCTGTGATCTCTTCTTAGCCGCTCCAGCTGCAAACATGTGAGAAGAATCAGCAGAAACTTGCTTATTACTACCCTCATCTAGTTTTCTGACACATCTGGCCTTGGCAATCAGCAGGTTCAATGCTTTGGTATTTTGTGCAGACATCGTTTTAACAGAAAACCACTTCTCTTGATTCCTGATGCCGTAACAGTCTTTGAGAAAGAGAGAGAGGTAAAAGTTACTTGAACTTAGCCCAAGATATGAGTTGCTCTTCCAAAGCTTAGGTAAGCTTCGAATACCAGTGAAATAGAAAGTCATTATGCAATTAAGTCAGCACTAGATTGTGAAAAAGATGTTCAAAAAGCTCCAACTTCTGCAGGCTGGTGGCTGGGGGCGGAGAATCGAAGGGCAACTTTCTACAAGGCGATTTTCAGCTTCTCACAAATGCTTTGGGGGCTAGCAGCAACGAAGCTCGGTTGAATTCTCTCCATTAAACAAGGGTATGGGGATATCCAACCTATCTCGCAAGTTCCAGGACTAGGAGACAGAGCAGGAATCCTCTGCCGCCTCTTTCATTCCAGTCAGCGAACCTGAGGGAAAAAGCACAAAGACCCGCCAGCTGACTCACGCGGAACACCACTCTTCTTGAAAAGGGGCAGGAACACATGGGAGATAGGCTGCATAAGGCGCGAGGAGCCGGGAGCCTACCTCAGGCCCACCCGTAGCCAAGGTAAAGGCGGGCCCTGGCCGCCAAACTCTTCATATAGGGGAATGAGAGGGGGCGGTGAAGACAGCCGAGCCAGAGACAAGAGAAAGGAAGAGAAGTCCCCGAGGGCACCGCCTCTGCGTACGGGTCGGTCACAAACGGAGTTCACTAGATTCAATCACCCACCTCATCACTCACGCTGTGTGCAACCATTAGCGGCGAAACTACGGCCCCCACAATGCACCGCGACGGCCCCTGCCGCGGAGGCATGGCTAAGCTGGTCGCAGGCGTTCCGTCCGCCCTGGAGGCGAGAAAAAGGCGACTTGTGAAACTTTTAGTGGCAGGAGAGGGCACGGGCGGCTGCTGAACCCACCTGTTACATTCAGGGAACATTTAAAGCCTCCAGATATCCGCAATAAACAATGAAAAGAAACTGAAATTAGAAAGCTCTTCCATCCAGCCGGAGGAGCCAAAGGAACCCCTGGGTCACGTGGTGCACAAGTGCCAAAGGGCCAAGATGAAATAAAAGCG
This sequence comes from Odocoileus virginianus, assembly GCF_023699985.2. Lineage (NCBI taxonomy): Eukaryota > Metazoa > Chordata > Mammalia > Artiodactyla > Cervidae > Odocoileus > Odocoileus virginianus. The sequence goes on from NC_069689.1 coordinate 30,121,715, forward strand.
CCGGCTCCCTTATCCGGCGCCTTTAGAATCATGCATGGTGAGGCTGGCAAGCTGCTTTAAGGAAGCAGCTTTTCTTCATGTCTGGCCTCCCTGTTGTGACCGCGTCCGTACCGTTAGCCAGATCGTGGTATTCCCCGCAGTGGCCTCTGGGATCGATTTACCCCACTTCCGCCCGCGTCCAAGATGGCAGTTACGCGGCCTTCACGACTTTTTACGGGACTGGTTGGTGTTGACGCCGGAGCTGGCAGGGGGTGGAGCGGTTAGTAAACAGCAAATGCGGGAACTGGTGGGCCGGAATCAGCCATGGACTGGAAAGAAATTCTTCGCCGGCGGTTAGCGACGCCCAGCACCAGTCCAAACAGTGAGTTTGGGAGGAGCCGCCCGCTGAGAGATCCTGGCCCCAAACACCGGGAGCTGGGGGGACGATGGATGGGGAGGAGCAGCACCTTAGGTAAAACCTCTCCTGACTGAAGAGGCTGACTGGGATGTGGTTCAGCGATCCAGAGGGGTTTGACCTACACTTCTCTGGGAAGGGATTTGCAGAAATGAAAAGCTACCTAGACACTCGCTTGGTCCTGATCTAGACTTGTGAGGGATAATTCAAAGTCGCGGCGCCAACAACCCTTAGATCCTACCGGAACCTATACTCCGTTGCTCTTACCGCCTTTTTATTGTCACACTTTTTACTTCCCTCCTTGCCTGTTTTAGACTTCATAATCCGTTTTTCCTTGTCTCTTTCCCTCTACTTCACACTTGTTGGCTAATCAGTCTGGTTAAAACTATCATTCCTATTCCACACCTCCATCCAGGGCAGCTGAATTGTCTCACTTTTGATTCATGTCCACTAGCCTAAAGTACATGTTTCAGTCACTCAGCTACACTTCTTTCGTGTGTCCCTAGACACTGACTCTCCTACAGTCCAAGGCAGTTCCTCCTCTCACCTCCCAAACCTCCAATCCTCCAGTATGTCCTATCTGCTCCTTTTTCTACTCTCCCTCACCTGCTATTCCCTCTGGCTCATTCTGCTGTAGCTTCACTGGCTGCCTGCCCCTTCCCTGCATACACCAGGCATACTCCCCTTTTTGGTGCCTTGGCACTGGCTGTTTCTTTTGCCTGCAATGCTCTTCTGCTTGGATATCTGTATACCTTCTTAAATTTTTTTGTTGTTCAGTTTTATCTTAGTGAGAGTCAGTATCCCTGACTCTGGAAAGATGCACGTGTGCATGCACTCATCCACTCACACATATACTTGTGTATCCCTAGAATAAGTGAATGGTAGAATGAGAGTGACTCTTGGGATCTGGGCTCAGTTGATCGTGGTAGCACTTACTGAGTTGGAAATAAGGGATTAGAAGAAGAGTAGTAAGGAGAAGGAAAGTAGTAAGGTAAGGAAATCAACCCTGAATGTTCAGTTGGAAGGACCAATGCTGACGCTGAAGCTCCAATACTTTGCCCACCTCATGCAAGGAATAGACTCATTGGAAAAGTACTTTTGATTAAATGAATTAGAACATATCAGGTCTATAAGAGAGGCAGTGACTTGAGGAAGAGACAAGTACAGTGATAAGAAGTGGGAGCATCTGAGAACTGGTTGAAGATGTAGAAGAGGCTATTTCAGTGATATCTTGAAATCACTATTTCAAGATAGTGATTCTTGATATTTTGAGAAAGTTAATAGGTGCTCAGTATCTAAACACAATTGTGAAGGCCTTTTTTGTGCTGTAATTAGAGCATAGTGTATAGATGTCTTGAAAAAAAATATTGTCTGATTTTAAAAGTTCTTTCCCTCCTTAATCTGTTTTGTTACCAGAAAAAAAAAGTGAACAAGAATTAAAAGATGAAGAAATGGATTTATTTACCAAGTATTACTCAGAATGGAAAGGAGGTAGAAAAAACACAAATGAATTCTATAAGACCATTCCTCGGTTTTATTACAGGGTAAGTGATATCTAAGCAAATGTCTTGCAGAGTTTATAAATTAAGTATAATTTTTTTAATGGGATAAAAATCTTTTACTTTATAAACAGATAAATTTATTATATTTTAAATTTTGTATATTGTTTTATTATAGTTGACCTTCAAGGCTAAACTGAAAAATAGATGAGAGTGGAAAACTTTAAGAGTTATACTTAATTATATGTTTCTTTGTGCCAAAATGGTAAAGAAGGCTTTGAAGAGGGTTGTAGATAAAACAGTAAGACTTTCAGAAAGCTATTTACAGCTAAAATCGAAGGCTACTGAAAAGAACAAGACCTATTTAGTATTCTGGAAAGTGTAGCTACCATAATAAAGTTAACTTTGGAATTTTAGCTGAATGTTTCTTAAACCTGTTGCCTTCTAAACTCAATTAATTGTAACATTATTTGCAAAGAAAGTAAATACTATGTTTCACTTGCATTAAGGAGTGAGGTATTGATATAAGTGGACTATCCAGATAATTTTAACTTATTACTTCAAGTACAGACTTTTTTTATTTGAATCATTTTACTGGAAACTTTTTTGTAATACTTTGTCTCCCAGCCTTTGAAAAATTATGAGACTGTTCCACATTTGTTGTGGAAAAGAGAAAAAACAGCTAATGCCAGAGAAATAAAGATTTTTATATGTGTGTGTTTAACAAAAATGAGGTCACAGCATACATACTTTTCTTTTTACTTTTTTGCATTTCATACTTTTTTAATCAGAGGCAGTTAGACAACTGAGAATTTTTGTAGTCTGAGGGATTGCGAAGGGAATTGACATTTGTTGAGTGTCCACCTACTCTTTTTTTTGAACATTTTATATTCATTATCTCATGTAATCAGGATTGTGAAATTGTTATCTTACTAACCCAGAAACAGCCTTCAGATGCTGACATCACTCCATTCCCAGGACTCCACTTTCCTGTATTTCCAATACCAGCTGTCCCCTTGTGGTTCCTGAGGGAATCCGCCTTTCCCCCATTTCTGTCTCTTCTCTGACCTCTTCCAGGTCCCAAGTGGCTGCTGGTCTGCAGATGTGGACTCATGGGATGTTCTTTCCCTGGTTTCTTCTTCTCTTTCCGCTCCACTGCTTCAGAGAAACTACCTGTCATCTTTGGTCACCACTTCTCTCCTTGGCTGGTTAGCTGGTTGACTAGCCACGGGCACACAGTTCTTGTCTCAAGCCCAGCCTCACCTCCTAATGCTTATTCCTTCTCCCTCCTCTTTGATGGGAAAGGATGGCATCTTAGTTCTTAGAAATAAAGTAAAATCATAGCCCCAAATTTGGATTATGGATTACACAGCTTTATTTGATGGGGCAAAGATACATAAAAGAAAGAAATTCTCAAAGTGAATTATTTGAAGTTGTTGGGATGAGTCATCTTAAAGCCCAGCTTAGGGAAATCACCACAATAAGCAGAACCTCTGCCTTGGAGGCCAATTCATAGACTTTGGCTTGACCATCTCTGAGAAGTAAGGTGATTCAATCTCACCAGGCATACTTGGCTAAAAGTCAGTCTTCAGCTAGTCCTGATTTAATTCTGTATCAGTCTAAGGTTGCACTAGGAACAGTGTTCTCTGAATATAAAGTGAAACTTGGGCTACATTGAGAAAATAGAAAAAGTGGTGGGTCATAAAGGAAAGTAAGAGCATGACATTCTGATACATTTAGTTTGGGGATGGTTATCTTCCGTTGATTATCTGTCATAGTACTTTACTCCTAGCAGTCACTAGGAAGTAGCATTGAAGTCTACTTAAGGGAGAGATAACCTAACTACCCAGTAATGGAAATGAGATGGAGAAGATAAAATACACTGAATCCCTGATGTCAGAAGACCCAGACGCAAGTTTTATTACGCTAGTTGCACAACTTTGGGCAAGTCATTAACATTGAGAAATGAGGACAGAGGGGAACAAAGAACCAAAGAAAACAACTCATAAAAAATTAAAATAGACTGGAAGTCCGAAGATTTAAATCTTGGGTCTGGGACTGACTAACTGCATATGCCTTCTTGATAGTCATCCATCTCTTGATTTCCTTACCTCTAAATTGAGTGTGATGAAATCCATCTCACAGGGCTAGTAGGATTAAATTAGAATGCGTGTATTGATGTTTGATATATTGTGGACATATACTAAATGTTGTGTTTATTTTTTTTTCATTTATTTTTATTAGTTGGAGGCTAATTACTTTACAGTATTGTAGTGCCACACATTGACATGAATCAGCCATGGATTTACATGTATTCCCCATCCCGATCCCCCCTCCCGCCTCCCTCCCCATCCCATCCCTCTGGGTCTTCCCATCCCTCTGAGCACTTGTCTCATGCATCCAACCTGGGCTGGTGATCTGTTTCACCCTTGATAGTAGACTTGTTTCAATGCTATTCTCTCAGAGCATTCCACCCTCGCCTTCTCCCACAGAGTCCCAGAGTCTGTTCTGTACATCTGTGTCTCTTTTTCTGTTTTGCATATAGGGTTATCGTTACCATCTTTTTAAATTCCATATATATGCATTAGTATACTGTATTGATGTTTATCTTTCTGGCTTACTTCACTCTGTATAGTGGGCTCCAGTTTCATCCATCTCATTAGAGCTGATTCAAATATATTCTTTTTAGTGGCTGAGCAATATTCCATAGTATATATGTACAACAGCTTTCTTATCCATTCGTCTGCATTTAGGTTGCTTCCGTGTCCTGGCAATTATAAACAGTGCTGCGATGAACTAAATGTTGTGTTTATTTTTAAGTAAACTCTGGATCAAAAAAAAAGAAACTTGGGCTAGATGGTTAGCTTTTTCCAGGCAGAACTGGCCTCGCTGATCACTGAATTCTCTGTGGATCTCTTTTTGTTAAATTAACTTTTAAAATAAATGATGACTTGAAGTTAAGCAAAATTGAGATACAAAAAATAGTTCTGAGACAGTAGCATACATAGTTTTTTAGACCGGATCAGTTCAGTTCAGTCACTCAGTTGTGTCCGACTCTTTGCGACCCCATGGACTGTAGCACACCAGGCTTCCCTGTCCATCACCAACTCCTGGACCTTACTGAAACTCATGTCCGTTGAGTTAGCGATGCCATCCAACCATCTCATCCTCTGTCGTCCCCTTCTCTTCCTGCCTTCAATCTCCCAGCATCAGGGTCTTTTCCAATGAGTCAGTTCTTTGCATCAGGTGGCCAAAGTATTGGAGCTTCAGCTTCAGCATCAGTCCTTCCAGTGCATATTCAGGACTGATTTCCTTTAGGATGGACTGGTTTGATCTTGCAGTCCAAGGGACTCTCAAGTCTTCTCCAACACCACAGTTCAAAAGCATCAGTTCTTAGGCGCTCAGCTTTCTTTGTAGTCCAACTCTCACATCCATACATGATTACTGAAAAAATCATAGCTTTGACTAGACAGACCTTTGTTGGCAAAGTGATGTTTCTGCTTTTTAGCCTAGGTTGGTCATAGCTTTTCTTCCAAGGAGCAAGAGTCTTTTAATTTCATGGCTGCAGTCTCCATCTGCAGTGATTTTGAAGCCCCAAAAAATAAAGTCTGTCACTAATTCCATTGTTTCCCCATCGGTTTGCCATGAAGTGATACATTTTACATAATCCAATGGTCTAGAATTTAAGTGTAGAAATTAACTGCAGTGTATTTTTAGCTGCCAGCTGAAGATGAAGTCTTACTACAGAAATTAAGAGAAGAATCCAGAGCTGTCTTTCTGCAAAGGAAAAGCAGGGAACTATTGGATAATGAAGAATTACAGGTAAGAATGGAATAATTCTTGGCCATTTTTTATTTGTACTACATGTGTGATGTGGGACCCCAGGGTGCCTACATGGAGACAGTAGTGCAGAGTGGCTGAAAGCACAGACTCTGAAGTGATGGTTCCCACCAGAATCAACTGCAAAGCTTATGTGTCCCAAGGAGAGTTTTGTCTTGTATTTTAAGTCCATAGGTAATTTTAATGTGAGGCCAAAGTTGAGAACCACTATTGTAGGGACTCATATTAAGAATATCATCTTCTATTATCCTTTGATTACTAATAACATAATTAAGAATAGCATTTATTGAGTGTTTACTAACTTCTAAAATTTTCATATACAGTTCCTCTTTTATCCATATAGCTGTATGATGTAGGGACTATTATCCCTATTTACAAATGAGATTTGAAACACAGGAAGCTTAAGTCCACCATCCAAGACTGTCTGTAGACAGGGCTGGCATTTTAACCCTTGCATTTTGACCCTACAGTGCAAGTGAAAGTCGCTAGGTCGTGTCTGACTCTTTGTGACCCCATGGACTATACAGTCCATGGAATTCTCCAGGCCAGAATACTGGTGTGGGTAGCCTTTACCTTCTTCAGGGGATCTTTCCAACCCAGGGATCAGACCCAGGTCTCCCACATTGCAGGTGGATTCTTTACCAGCTGAACCACAAGGGAAGCCCAAGAATACTGGAGTGGGTAGCCGATCCCTTCTCCAGTGGATCTCCCTGACCCAGGAATTGAACTGGGGTCTCCTGCACTGCAGGCAGATTCTTTGCCAAGTGAGCTATCAGGGAAGCCCCAGTGATAGACAGTAGTCTATCATTTTAATGGAAATAACACATTTTTAAACTATTCTTTTAAATTTTTGTTTTACTGATAATAACATCTTAAATTTCTTAAAATTTCTGCAATTCTCCTAAGAACTTATGGTTTTTGCTGGACAAACACCAGACACCACCCATGATTGGAGAAGAAGCAATGATTAATTATGAAAATTTTTTAAAGGTTGGTGAAAAAGCTGGACCAAAGTGCAAGTAAGAATAATATAATTAAGAGTATGTTACATTAAGCATTTTAAATGCATCAAATAAATGTTAGTGGAATTTTAAGTCAATGATATGATCATTTAAGTCAACTTTTCATTAAACTAATAAAGTTTAATAAAATTATTTATAGTCAAGACTATTACATTGATATAAAGTTGTTAAATAATATAGTTTATTTACAACACTGTAGTCCCTCATTCTTAAGGCAATAGGATTTAAAGATGTATGACTTAATATTTTAAGTTTTGAACTATAGTTCTCACTTTGATTTTTTCCTTCTACTTTGATTTTTAGTTGTTTGAATTTATGCTATTTTCTGCTAAATCATATAGAAGTCATTTTTTTTATTATATTGGCAGATGATTTAACATTTATTTTCTTTTCTTAGGCAATTTTTCACAGCAAAAGTCTTTGCTAAACTCCTTCATACAGATTCTTATGGAAGAATTTCCATCATGCAGTTCTTTAATTATGTCATGAGAAAAGGTGACTCCCATTTTCATTTTGCTTCAACTCCTTCTATCTGAAAATCAAGAATTTGGGTCTTTGCTTTTATAATATCCCTTCCATGTCAAACATCTCTTTTATTAAATTTGAATAGCAGAATTTCTTGTCTTTTGAACAAGATTTGTTTTCCTATTATTATGATTCTCTCCTGGAACTTACTGGAGCTGAAACTTTCTACCATACATTTGGGTTCACTATTACAAAAAAGTTTATAAAAAAACAAAACGAAAACCTCTTCTGAAGATGCTAGCTAACTAGATATATCAAAAGCTGAACCAAGAATTTTAATGGATTGTTATTTGAAATATTTTAATTCACTGGTAATTTCATTTCACCAATATATTACAGGTTGAGTTGCCCGAGAGGATAGTTTCAAACTCAAAACTGTAGCCGCGTACTGAAGGAGTTTTTATTAAACAACATGGAGTTGTTATGATTCCTATAAGTTCCATAATGACTTTTCAAATCCTGTGTGTACCATCTTTAACTGATATTTGGTTGCAGTAATTAACCTCAGTAGAATAAAATCTGCTTCACTGAAGGCATAACGTTACACTCCTGTTTGGTGGAACACTGGAATTCTCAAGGGCATCAACTTTACGTCACTATAGGCACAATAGAATTGTTGATATCTGCAGTTAATTCTATGGTATATTTATTTCAAACAGTTTTTGGATTAATGAATAGTATATGTGAGAAAATATATGTTTATGGAGTTATTAAATTAGGTTGTCCTTCTAATTTTACCTTCTTTTATGAATATATATACCAAAGGATAGATCTTAATAATTACTATATTTCATTTTCTCATTTACTGTCAGTTTGGCTTCATCAAACAAGAATAGGACTCAGTTTATATGATGTTGCTGGACAAGGGTATCTTCGGGAATCTGTAAGTATTAACCTACTTTCATAACTATTTTAGACACCAAAATGCTAAATAATAGTTATCACTGGATGTTGAGATTACAGATAATGTAAGGGCAAGGAGTTTTTCCTTTTTTAAGAAATACAAGAAAAATTATGTGACTATATTCCCACCTGTAGGTTTGGGTTGTAAGGTCAGTTACCAAGAGGATATTTATTACCCATTAGGTGGTTGTGAAGAATTAGAAATGACTGAGCAATTGAGCATGCACAGACACACACACACACACACACACACACACACACACACACACACGTACTAATGTAGTTAGGCCAGGTTATCAGCAAAGAATTATATTACAGCTTCATGATACAAATCATTATTTTTCTTGGAAGTGTAACTATCTTAATTATATGGACATGTTTCTTTTCAGTGCAGGCTTTTTTCCCAAATATATATAAAAGGGGAATGGAGTTATGCATAAATATGAACCAGGATAATTAATCACTTAGATAAATGTTCAAATATAAGATTTAAAGAAATGCAGATTCCCTGTTATAGTTTGTTGCACTCTGTTTTATCCAGATTTATATAGATAGAATCTATTAGCTCATACTGAACATTTATACTTAAAAACTTTTCTAGGGCCACAGTACTGTTCTTGTCCTTTAAGGTTTAGATCAACTTGACAGTAAAAGGTTCTTGGTTCTATCCATCTCTCTATAGCAAGGAAGACATATTAACCATTTGTTGATACTTATTCAGGTCAGATATTGGAATACTTCTATAGCTCTGAGGATTCTTGTCAGCCATTAGTTGGTTTACAAAACTTATCTCTTCTTGCCTCTTGCCATGAATAGAAACAAAAATTAAAGGGATAGGGAGAAAAAAGCAACAGTGTATCTCTATAGTTGTGTTTAAAAGGGAATAATGTTCCCTTCTGCCAATGAAAGGAAATATTTCTCTCAAAGGAAAAAAACCTCTCTCCTAACCTTGGTGCTTTGCCTTTTGAAACCAGACTTGTGTCTCCCTTATTTAAAAGATAAGTGATTTCCAGCGCCAACATCTGTAATTTGAGTAGTATAGGCAAACTTTCATTCAACTATTAAATCTTAAATAAGCAATTACCAAACATTTAATTTATGCTAGGTACATTGTCAAGCCTTACTTTAATGTATAATAAGGTGCTTTTTTCCTAACAGAGTGAGGAGGCAGACACTAAGTTATCTGCAATATGATTTCAAAGACTGACAAGTTCTAAGGAAAAAATAGGGTCCTAGGAAAGAGTATGACTGGGGTTGGAGAACTATTTTAGATAAGATGAAAGGTGCCTCTTTGAACTAGTGACTGAGTTTTAGCCGTGAAGGATGAGCCAGCCTTATGAAAATGTACAAAGGAAATAGCAAGTTCAGTGTCCCTAAGGCACAGTTAAACCTGATCTGTTTTAGAAACAGAAGGAAGCCAGTGTGTCTAGAGCATATGAGCAAGGGTTAGAGTAACAAGGGGCTTCCCTAGTAGCTCAGCTGGTAAAGAATCCACCTGCAGAGCAGGAGACCCCAGTTCGATTCCTGGGTCGGAATATCCCCTGGAGAAGGGATAGGCTGCCCACTCCAGGATTCTCGGGCTTCCCTGGGGGCTCAGATGGTAAAGAATCTGCCTGCAAAGTGGGAGACGTGGGTTCAGTCCCTGGGTTGGGAAGGTCCCCTGAAGGAGGGCATGGCAACATACTCCAGTGTTCTTGCCTAAAGAGTCCCCATGGACAGAGGAGTCTGGTGGGCTACAGTCCATGGGGTCGCAAAGAGTTGGACATGACTGAGCGACTCAGCACAGCACAGCACCAGAGTTGACAGAAGGGGAAGGTGGAGAAGTAGGCAGGGCCACTTGTATTAGGCCATGGTAGGGAGTTTGGATTTTATTTTGAGACTAATAGGAAGCCAGGAGAGCTTTTAAGCTGACTCTGTCAGATATGGTTTACATTGTATTTATTTATTGGCCACAAAGCATGTGAATCTCAGTTCCTCGAGCAGGGATTGAACCCAGGCCACAGTAGTAAAAGTCCAGACTCCTAACTATTAGGCCATCAGTGAACTCCCTAGTTTACATTTTAAATTTTGTTTCTTTTTTTTTTTTCCTGGCCATGCTGCTCAACCTGTGGGATCTTAGTTTCCTTACCAAGAATCAAACCCATGGCCCCTGCAGTGGAAGTGCAGAGTCTTAACCACTAGACCACCAGGGTCCTCCCTGGTTTACATTTTAAAAGATCACTGGATGTGTGGAGAATGAATTGTAAGGAGCCTAGAGTCAATGAATAATTAGGAAACTACTGTGGTTGTCCAGGTGAGAGATGATAGTGGCCCAGACCAGGATGATGTCTGTGAAGAAGCCAGTAATAGTTCGATTTAGTATTTATTTTGGACATACACACCCCAACAACAACAAAAATTTGCTGCTGGATTAGATGTTAGGGGTAAAGCACAGGGGCCTTGGTAAAGAAAAGGTAGGAACCAAGTTTAAATTTTTTACTTTGAATAAATGGTGGAATGGGGGAAATAGGTGAGGACCAGGGTTGGGGATGATAAGAGTCCAGTTTTGAACTCACCATGTATGAGATGCCATTGGCTATACAACTTAGATTATAAAGTATCTCAGAGGAAGTGGAAACACTATATTTCAGGAGGGATAAAGCAAAAGTAACAAAATTGTAAAATATAAGAAACCATGAGAGACATTTAAATATATAATCTTGGAGTAGGGAAAGCTTTTCTGAATATGACAAAGCTGAAAAGTCTAAAAAACAAGTTCAGCTAATTTTTTAAAAAATCTGTAAAGCAAAGACCATCATAAACAAAGTAAAAACAAGAAGTTGGGACTTCCCTGGCAGTCCAGTGGTTAAGACCTTGCCTTCCAGTGCATGGGGTGCAGGTTTGATCTGTGGTTGTTGGGGAAGTGGTCCGGGAGCTAAGATCCTACATGCCTAGCAGTCAAGGAGACAACATAAAGCAGAAACAATATTGTAACAAATTCAATAAAGACTTTTAAAAACAGAAAAGAAAACAGTAAGCCAAGAAAAATATCTGCAACTTATTCACAGACAAATGACCGATTACTCTAGTGGATAAAAAGCTCCTGGAAATCAAGAATAAAATGGCTGTTAACCCAGTAAAAACTGGGCAAAGGATATAAATAGTTTGCAGAAAGTAAATACAAATGCTTCTTAATCATAGGGAAAAAAATGTTAACCTCACTTTATATGAGAGAAATGCCAAATAGATCTACACTAAAATATCATTTTTCACCTGTCAGATTGGCAAAGATCAAAAAGTTTGATAATGACTTTAATGAAGGAATGTAAAATAGACCATGGTTTCCCAAACTTTTCCAGTTCACTGAGGTACCCTTATTGTCTCAGTCATTTTTTCCATAGAAAAATGGCCAAAAGAAATACCTAACAACTCCATTTATGAACCAGTTGTTGTTTTTGTTGTTTAGTCACTAAGTCTTGTCCAACTGTGTTGCGACCCCTACTAGAGCCCACCAGACTTTGCTGTCCATGGGATTTCCCAGGCAAGATTATTGGAGGGGCTTGCCATTTCCTTCTGCATGAGATCTTCCTGACCCAGGGATTGAATTTGAGTCTCCTGCACTGGCAGGCGGATTCTTTACCACCAAGCCCTCAGTGCTGTGTGCTCAGTCACGTCCAACTCTTTGTAAGCCCACAGACCGTAGCCCACCAGATTCCCCTGTCCATCGAATTCTCCAGGCAAGAAGACTGGAGTGGGTTGCCATTTCCTTCTCTAGGAGCCACCAGGGAAGCCCATTAACCATTAGTTTTAGCTGGCACTGTACAGTTACTCAGCCCTGGGTTGGACACAGTCATCCTTGATTCCTTTGCCACACTAATTTTCACATGATACTTGCTTTATCACAGCAACCACCAAAAACCTAGCTTTGCAAGGATGAAATGGAGTCAGGTGAAAATAGCTCTGACATGTCCAACTCTTTGTGACCCTATGGACTCCTTGGCCTATGAGATGTGGCAGGCAAGAATACTGGAGCGGGTTGCCATTCCCTTCTCCAGGGAATCTTCCCCACCCATGGATTAAACCCAGGGGTCCCACATTGCGGGCAGATTATTTACCGTCTGAGCAAGAATAGATGTTATCAAAAGGAATAAATTTCAAACTAATGTGATTGAAATGTGAATGACCTTGAATTCATAGCTCTAGCCCATGGTGACATGTTGTGCAGTATCCAATAGATGTCGCTGTGTTTCCTTTAATTTATAGTATCTTGCTGCACCCCCTTGAGTTTAGTGTATCAGTCCTGGGGCACAATTTGGAAGCTGTTGATAGAGCCTTCACGATGCTGCTGTTAGTGTGAAGTCAATATGTCCTTCCTGGGGAAGTGTGAAGTTTGCTGATGTCTATCAAAATTATAAATGTGCACATGCTTTGACCCAGCAATTCAACTTACAGAAGTTAATGTCCTATATTCTCCCATAGTATCTATGAGTGAAAAATTACCTTGGTCCCTGTAATACATTATTTACTTATTTTTTTGGCCATGCTGAGTGGCATGTGGAGTCATAGTTCTCTGACCAGGGAATCCAACCTGTACCCCTTGCAGTGGAAGCATGGAGCCCTAACCATTGGACTGCCAGTGTATTCTCTATAGTATTTTAGTGTTGCAAAAGATTATAAACAGTGTAGATGTCCATTAGTAGAAGACTGGTTCATTAGATTATGGTACATTCATACAGTGAAATAATACACAGCTATATTTTAAAGAGTAGAAGTTCTTTGAGAGCCAAAATGGAATGACTACAAAGTATATTGCTAAATAATAAAAGGAAGATAGAGAAGAATTTTCATGGTCTGCTGCTACATCCTGTGTAAAAAAGGAAAAGAAATATACATATATATGTATTGGCTTATATGTGTATCGGTTATCTTTGGACAGATATATCAAAAACTGATAATATAGGTTACCTCTGGGGAGAAGAAATAGGTGGGAAGGAAACTTCAATGAATACTTTTTTGTTTCTTTTGTATTTGGAACTATGTAGAATGTGTTACCTATTCAAAAATATATTAAGATATAAATAAATGGCATATATAAAATAACTTCACCACTAATACAGTTATAAATTTATTTCATTATTATAGTTTCAATGCTGAATAATTTTAGGACTGAAATTGTATTTTAGTATCTAATGAAAAATCAAGATCAGACATTTTAACACTGTAAAATTGTATTTTGTTTTGTTCTTTCAGGATTTAGAAAACTACATATTGGAACTTATCCCTACTTTGCCACAGTTAGATGGGCTGGAAAAATCTTTTTACTCCTTTTATGTTTGTACAGCAGTTCGAAAGTTCTTCTTCTTTTTAGACCCTCTAAGAACAGGTAAAAGAAAATCTTATCTAACTTAGATATTTTCTAAATCTCAATAACTAGAGTTAAGTCTTTAAAATGTAATTTATTTTCATAACATGTCATTGCCACTGATATATAAATATTTTGATATCTAGATCTTTTGATTTACTTGCACCAACCACCATCAGCTATATGACAGTGGGCATGTCACATAACCATTTACAATTTCTTTGTCTTTAAAATGAAGTACCAACTAGGTAACCTATGGTTCTTTCCAGTTTAAAGAAGCCAGGTGTTGATATATTTGCTAGCCCTAATGGGTAATATACTGGAGAATTATTCTTTTTGATGAAAAATATGAATTGGGAGATAGGAGGACCGTTTAGCCATAATGTATTTTTCTCATTCTCAAGTTAACCATCCTATACGAGGATCAGATTTGTAAATTTTGCCTCATGTTTTAACAGTACACTCTATCAACTGTTCTAACCTGCTAGACTGGGACAGAGGAAGGGACAGGAGGCCCAAACCAAAGTCCTTGGTTCTTTTAGGTCCTTGAAAGTGCAGCTGTGTGAATCCGTCACAGTATGGGGTAGCTGTCAGTCTTTTTTAAATGCCTTTGTTACAGACATACACATCTTTTCCCTTTGAAATTTACAAAATAATAGCGAACAGTTTTGACTGTTTATTATGTACTGAGTACTGTGCTAAGCAGTTTACAATTCATTTCCTTCTCAACTCCATAAAGAAGGTATTATTATCCACATTTTATATATAAAGCAGCTGAGACTTAGATAGATTGCATGTCTAGAAATGGTACTTAAATCCCATCTCTCTACTCTTAACCACGCTTTATACTGTTTTCTATTCCAGAACCTCCAAAGGAAATTGGAGACAGTCTCTTTATTTGACTACTAATAGTATCATATCTATAACCACCAAAAAAATTAACTCAACTTTTTTTGGAATCTTGTATCAATGTAATTTTGGAATTTATCAATTGGATATATATTTGGTGGTATATAGGTAGACATGTCTATATGAGATTTTATTAACTATACCTTGCAGATTTCCCTTTTAACAACAATATATAGTAAGGACTTTAGAACATGAGAGCTAGGAAGCTTTAAAATACCAATTGTGTGATTGCTTTTCTAAAACAACATTTTTATAAAATTGAGTTGCTCTTATTTTTAAAATTAATTGTGTTTCTGTTCTTTAAAGGGAAGATAAAAATTCAAGATATTTTAGCATGCAGCTTCCTAGATGATTTATTGGAGGTAAGTATATTTTTAAATTACTTAATTCTATCACTTGATAGTTGCTGTCTTCTAATTATGTCTCTTTGTTCATCTAGTTAAGGGATGAGGAACTATCCAAGGAGAGTCAAGAAACAAATTGGTTTTCTGCTCCTTCTGCCCTAAGGGTGTATGGTATGTTTTTATCATAATGCTAAAATTTGAATTATCTGTTCTTCAGTAAATGTTTCATTAACTTCTATTCAAAGGACAGTTTTATACATAGCCTGATTACCTTAGGGCACCCCTGGTGGCTCAGGCAGTAAAGAATCCACCTGCACTGCATGAGACCTGGGTTCGAATCCTGGGTTGGGAAGATTCCCTGGAGGAGGGCATGGCAACCCACTCCAGTATTCTCGCCTGAGAATCCCTGTGGACAGAGGAGCCTGGCGGGCCACGGCCCATGGGGTGGCAGAGTCGGACACGACTGAGTGACTAAGCACAGCACAGCACAGTTTACCTTAAGATCAAAGTATTCTAATTTCCTTAAGAGCGTCTATTCTAGATTACCAAATTTTACTTGTTTAAATACCAGCATTTTATATACATGTATGTGTATGTGTGTATATTTTTAAGAGTTGATTTGTAATGTTGTGCCAAGCTCTGCTGCACAGCAAACTGCCAGTGTTTTATATTTCTGTGACTCTTAATACATTTCGAGCACTTTAACATAAGGAATGTGGTTTGACTATTGTTGACTCAGGAACATTAACATGAACATCACCTATGAACTTGCATTGTGATAAAATGCTGCTCTCAGGGTCCACAGAGGGATGTCTTTGGACCTAGTTTGCTTTTTTCTTGAATTTCATTAGTCTGTTACACTGTTCTAGTGAGTGATCTGACTTGTTTTGACAACCTTGACCTCTGCTTTCAAGTGCCAGCATTCCAGTGCTTTATGTTGGTTGACCCCCTACCTCCATCTAATTTAGAATCCTAGGAAAGTTCTAAAAGGTTGCAAACTGAAAACAAATAATGTAAATGAAATAGCATAAAGGCATGATGAATTTTCTTTGACTGGTTTCTGGCTTAACATTGTTCTGATAGAGATTAAAGGAATAGCAGGTGTCTACTGTGACTGTAACAAAATTAGTTTAAAAATCAAAATATTAATAAAAATAACTTTGTTTCTTTTGGTCATAAGTGTCTTTTTATTGTCTCTCTTCCCAAGGCCAGTATTTGAACCTTGATAAGGACCACAATGGCATGCTCAGTAAAGAAGAACTCTCCCGCTACGGAACAGCAACCATGACCAATGTCTTCTTGGACCGTGTTTTCCAGGAGTGTCTCACTTATGATGGAGAAATGGTAGTAGTCTAAACCTCTGAGTTTAGAAAATTTGGACTCCCACAATTTCCAAAAGCCCTTTTTAAAAATAGAAATATAGTTGAATAACAATGTTATATTAGTTTCATGTATACAACATAGTGACTCAATATTTTTATAGATTACATACCAAAGTTATGGCAAAATATTGACTATATTCCCTGTGTAAAGATTTCATTCTTTTTATGGCTGAGTCATGTTCCATTGTATATATACCATGTCATCTTTATCCACTTATCTGTCGATGGACACTTAGGCTGTTTCCATATCTTGGCTTATGTAAGTATTGCTGCTGTGAACACTGGGGTGCGTATCTTTCCAAACAACTGTTTCCATTTTCTTCACATAAACATCCAGGAATAGATTTGCTGGATCATATAGTTCTATCTTTAATTTTTTGAGGAACCTCCATATTGTTTTCCATCGTGCTGGACCAATTTGCATTCCCACTAACAGCACATGAATGTTCCCTTTTCTCCACATCTTTGAACACTTTAGTTATCTTTTGTTTATTTGATTTTTTGTTTTTGCATGTGGGGTCTTAGTGGGATTGAACCCATGCCCTATGCAGTGGAAGTACCAAGTCTTAACCACTGGACTGCCAGGGAAGTCATTAGTTCTTTTTGATGGTAGCCATTCTGAACAGTGTGAGGTGATCTCATTGATTTTGATTTGTGTTTCCCTAATGACTAGTGATATCAAGCATCTTTCCATGCGCCTGTTGGCCATCTGATATCTTCTTCAGAAAAATGCCTGTTTAGGACCTCTGTCCATATTTAATCACAAAAGCCTTTTTCTTGATGTGATACGGCAGTATTTTCTTGTCAGTGTATAACAGTATCTTAAGAAGTGTGAACTGATCAAATTGTTTGAGATTCAGAGCCTTTGATCTTAAGGTAAATTTGCTTAAAAACATTACTTCCCTTATGGACTCAGGAAAAATAGAAATTTTTACTATTTTGTTCATTTCATTGTTGGTGCACCTATTGTAGAGGAATGTTGCAGGCTAGTAAAAAAAATAAAAATCTGCAAAACAGGTAAATACTATTGACTATTTTCATATAGATGGTTCACTCATTGAATTACCAGGTCAGATATAGTACCATATATGCCATGATTTAAATCTAAGAATCAGCTTCTATTATTCTAAGTGACTACCTTAGTAGCTAAAGATTTGCTAACATGTGCCTGTCCTTTTATCACAACAATGCAAAATATATACTTGAGAAGAAAATTCTAAATAGCATTTTTTTTAATAGCATTTTTAAGTCACCATTCTTGCTATTAAAAATGTGTGTTAAGGCTCTGATAACTTTTTCAAACCAATGATGCTTAAGAAATAGTCATACTGTCAGCAGAGAATCAGGGTTTTAGGTTTTATCATTAGCTTCAATAACAGTTTTCTAAATGACACCATTGTTAACCAACTGCCAAAAGAAAAGAGAGGAAAGGCACAGAAACAGCTTCGTGACTCTCACAGCTGCCTAAACAGTGAGAAGCTTGGAGTATACTAATGACGTGATGAATAAAGAAAATCAGAAGCTACAGTTAGGCGTAGAGTTTAGACCATGATAAGGCTGCATCTCTAGCTCTTATATACATAGTTTATCAGAAAAGAATTCTTAATCTTAGCCTAAAAAAGTCCTTTCCAAGATTATAAACATTTTTTTCCCAAGTGAAAATCTCTGAAGTACTTTACTTCTTTTAACCATGCAAAAAAAGTAATCTGTGACTACACTTTTTTCGTAGAAAAAGCTTTCTGTTCTCTTCATGTCTTTTTAACCTTCATTTGTATCCTTTTGCTCCCTTTTGGATGAGAACAGTGTCAGATCACAGTAGAATATCTGGCATTCTTAAGATGACTTACTGAAAAAAAAAATGACTTATTGGAAATCATCTGAATTAAAATTTCAAAACAGTATTTCAGACAACCACACTGAACTGAAAATATAAATTTAGTGGCAATACACAATACCTGTCACTCTTCTGTCCATTTCAAAAGCCTAATGAATGAAAATTATGATTTAACACAGCAAATCTCGTAAGAAAATCGGCTGTGCCCCCAAAAACTGTCTGTACAGGTTAACTGCAGTGTATAGAATTCCTAGAAACCAACATTAAGTATAGTTAAGTATGAATTTCTCATTTCATATTAAAAAATTGCCATCTTTGATTACAAAATAGCCTCCAATCATCAGACATTCATTTGAAAAGTTAATTACTAATTATAAATAAGGATTCTAATGAACATCATTTTCTTTTCTCTAGGACTATAAGACCTACCTGGATTTTGTTCTTGCATTAGAAAACCGAAAAGAACCTGCAGCTCTGCAGTATATTTTTAAGTTACTTGACATTGAGAACAAAGGGTATCTGAATGTCTTTTCCCTTAATTATTTCTTTAGGGTAAGTCTCATTTGTGTAAGTGTATCTTTGTTATACAGCCTGGTTTAAATTATCTACCAAGTGACAATTTTACCTAACTTGGGGTGGTTAAATTTAGCAGAAGGGTTTATATAACACATTTCAGAAGGAAATGAGTCTGGTTTTAGGTTTCTCTATTTTTTAAAATATAAATGGGCTAAATCAGTGCTGATTTGATTAGTTGTAAGATACTTTAAAAGTGTATAAATACATGTCAGGCTTATTAACCACTGGAGATAAAAACATGCCTGAGAAATTCTGTGCTCTTGGTGATCAAAAACTAGTATGTAAAATTCTATAGAAACCTTAATTACATGTTCAGAAAAGGGAACTCCTTTCCACAGAAGTTTTGCCAACCTGGTAGTTGTAAATTCTTTTAATTGCTATGCTATAACAAATATAAATTTAAAAGTTGGCTAAAATTCACATTTCAGTGTGAAATAGATTTGCTGAAATACTTCTGTGCCATAGGTGGTCTCAGAGAATAGCATGATGAGCTCTGGAGTGGAATTTGATTGTATCTGATAAGTATTCAGCTGTAGCAGGTGTAAATGTAGGAATGTCCACCCTTTTAAGATAAATCATTCCTCAGTTTGAATGGTGGCTTTTCTACTTGATGGAATGGTTTTGTACAGTACTGTTCCACTCCATTGCCACATAGCTAGTTTTCAGAAGACCATCTGGTTTTTATATGGTTAAGATCAATGGTAACAAGACTTTTTCTTTTTGATATTTTTTTTAAAGAGTAAAAATGGAAATTTTCACATTTTTGTCATAAACCATTTTCCCCTGGAAGCTTTTTTCTACCATTTAAAAATTTTATGATACTCCTAAAATAACTTTGTCTGATTTCTGAGTTTCAGAGTATATACTTCATAATTTCATGTTAAATTCCCTGAAAGGCTTTCTTTCTCTTATGATTTTCTAGGTAGTAATGACTACAGATTATTATAAGGATAAAATATATTACATCCAGTATGAGGACGCATTTTTTAAAAATTGAATGCCACATGGACTTATATCCATGACTAATCTGAGAATCTAATACCACCCATCATCGGTATGCCACTGCTTTAAGCAGACCTATTAAATGAAAATTCAGTTTTAGGAAAACACAGTAAATATATCTTTCAAACTACTCAATCCCTTTTCACAACTCTTTCTTTAAAGTATCTTCTACTCTTGTGATATTTTATTTATTAAATACACTGAAAATACTTTATACATGTGTTTTAGACTTTGTTGTACGGGCTAAGGTAAAGTTACTGGCGCCGAGCCTGGCTGTGTGTAAAGCCTCTGTGCATCAGTATCCCGGTGATAAAGCCAGGCCCGCATGTGCACTCTAGGTCACCTGCTCCGGTAGGTGAGCGTGTACTCGGTTCCCGCATGCTGCAGAGGGGCCCCGTGCACACTGCTGTCAGGTGAACCACAGACTGGCACTCAGGACATATTTCACTGATTATTTTCCAAGAATTTTAAGCTTCCACATTTTCCAGTGAATGACTCCCACCTAAAATATTTGTTAGTCCAACTGGATCACCACAGTTTCTTCAGTCTTTTTTTTTGTTAAAGTTCATAAAATAATTTGAGGGAGGTTTACCTCCATTTTCTTCTGTCAAGAATCTGAAGTATAGGGTGGGAGGGGAGGTGGGAAACTGGGTGCCTTAAAGAATGTGAAGGTGTGAACAGCGTTCCTGGAACATGGGAGGAGCAGGTCCTAACAAAATTGCAAGGCCATGTTCTCAGGCCTGTTTGGGGTTGGAGACCGTTCTTACATAGTAGTAATCTGTACTCTTGTATACTTTCCTTATGAAGTTCTCCATAACTAAGGTGTTGGTCTAGAAAAGTTGATGACTACACCCAGTGTTTAGGTTTTGCTCAATAGATATAAAGCAAGGTCAAGGAATTTGAGAAAATTGGCAAGGATGGTTAAAACAGTGAGACTTATGGTCTGATAGGATAGGAAACAGAACTAGAAAGGGGGCCATGGGAACAGGACAGGGAATGTTGTGTATTTTATTTTTTGTCTAAGCATTTATTTCTATTAAATACAGGCCATACAAGAACTAATGAAAATTCATGGACAGGATCCTGTTTCATTTCAAGACGTCAAGGTTACTTTTTTCTTTAATTTACATAATTTACAGCAGATAATCATTTGTATTAAATGAAGTTTTTACCTGAAAGCACCTTATGATATACTGAACCAAGTATTTGCAGTTATTTGTTCTGAAGTAATATTTAAGTTATTAGAGACTGAGACCATAATGGGACTAATGATTTGCACAATTTAACATTTTAACAGTGTCAGTCTTGTGTTCTCCTTAGAAGCGTTCATTCAGATTGAAAATTAAGAGAATCAGTACAGCCTGTATCTTTTGGCAGTCTGTTCCACCATAAACTGAATCTGGGCAAACTGTTTAGGTTCAGGCACTTTTTTAGTCCACTCCAGAGGGCTTGCTTGCTTTGGTATTGTTTAAGGAGACATCAGTCTTACTGTATGAAAACTACTACTATTTGAAACACATGCCACTACTTAACATTTTAGTAATCAGACTTTCATCAGCTGTAAAACACATGGGGATATCCAGTACTGGTTCAGGTGAAGTAATGTAATAAAATAACCCATCCCATTTTAACCAAATATAATAAAAGGCTATGTCAGTTTAATATAAATGAGACAAATTTGAAACTATGCAACTGGCAATTTAAAAACGAGTCATTTTATACTGCCACCAACGGGGAAAAGGAAATTTCACATACACACCAGATTAAAAAGTCATACATTTACCTGAATTGTTCTAGTCTTTAAAAATGTAATTTAAATACTACTAAATACATTGAGTGGTTTTACTATAAGCAGATTAGAAAACATGTACTGATTCCCCATAAGTAATCTTATAGTGCACTCAATAATATAGAAAAGGTTCTTCCATCTAGTTATTTTTATCACCATTTAGTGTCATTGTGGAAGACTAATTCTTTAATAGTCCCCCTATCCATTCCAGGTCCAGAGTAAAACGTTGACATTATTGGAAATGAAGCTTTGTCCCTGTCTTGGCTCGGAAACATTTAAGTTTTTACTTTGAGCCAAATCTGCATTAAATCAAGGCCTTGCTTTATCCATAATTAGAAGACAACAGAAAAATATAAGCAGTTACCACATATTCAAAGAACACTACATTAGATAGTTTTGCTACTAATTAGCTATGTAGCTTTAACTGAGCTTCACTTTCTTTATAAGAAACATACAGGCATACCTTTAAAAAAAATTTTTTTTGATAAATAGAAGGTTTGTGGCAACCTTAGTCAAGCAAGTCTGTTGGTGCCATTTTTTTAACAGCATTTGCTCACTTTGTGTCCCTGTTTCACATTTTGGTAATTCTCACAACATTCATTATTGTTATTATTAGCTATATGTTGATCTCTGATGTTTGACATTACTATTGCAAAAAGATTACAACTTGTTGAAGGCTCAAATGATAGTTTGCATTCTTTTGTATAGCAATATTCTTTAACTAAGGTATGTACGTTTTATTACACATAATGCTGTTGTACACTTAACAGACTGCAGTATAGTGTAAAGATGAACCTTTGTAGTGCACTAGGAAACAAAAAATTCACAAGTTGCTTTATTGCAATATTCACTTTATTGCAGTGGTCTGGACTGAAATCAAAATATCCTCAAGGGTATGCCTCTACCTAAGGAATCTTCCACTAAAATTCTGTGTATATAGAAAGAGATGGATTGCCTGTTAAATGAAAAAGGAAAAACTAGAACAAAAAAATTTTACATAAGCTTAAGTGCTAGCCCTAAATTTTGGATCACTGTGTGATAGAAATTAAATGAATCAGATAGCAAATTTCATTGTATTTTTTCCTTCCTCTCTTGCAGGATGAAATCTTTGACATGGTAAAACCAAAGGATCCTTTGAAAATCTCTCTCCAGGATTTAATCAACAGTAATCAAGGAGACACAGTCACCACTATTCTAATTGATCTGAATGGCTTTTGGACTTACGAGAATAGAGAAGCGCTTGTTGCAAATGATAATGAAAACTCTACAGACCTTGATGATACATGACCTCTCAAAGACTAGACTGTATTCATTCAAGTAATCTTGAATGCTGCATGTAAATCTTTTGACACAGAATCCTTAGAAACAGTCTAAATAAAATACTTCATATGCCTACAGAACACAGCAAATGTTCTGGTTATTGGAATTTTGGCTGCAGTGGTCTGGAAGAAATGGGACCAAATTAGGAGCAGTAAATTCTGGTTACACTTAGCTCAGATATGGCAGGCGTGATCTGGTGAAGGTAGGAGTCCATTTTAAATATACATAATCTTTAGAAATAAAGGAAGTTTCCCTGGAATATTTCTGACATTAGTCATTAAGAATTTGAATACTTAAAATTTAAATTGTATCATTTAACTTTGAATCTTCTTCTAAAGTATTATGTATATCAAAGATTACAGAATTCCTCATTCATCAGAGAAGGGTCATTTCATTTCTGGGAAGTATTTGGACATGTTTATTTTAATAGAGTATTTCAATAAAAAGTATTCTAGTATTTTACTTTAATTAAAATCATTGGTATAAAAAAAATCTGTCTAGCTTGATTAACCAGCACCAGGGTTACATTTCACAAAATTTAACTCCATTTTGTTAAGAATTTTTGTTAGAGAATTTGTTAAGTATAAAGATTCTCAACTGTACTGTTTAGTTTTTAAAAGAAAGAATAGAAGAGGGTAGAATAGCATGAACCATGATTCAGAAGGAACAGTAATTATTCAAAGGGTTGGAAAGGAAGAAAAAGTGAAAGAGGCTTAAAAATAAGACAAAACCGTTTAATGCATTTATGGGAAATTTTATACTCTGCATAAATAAAAGTATAAAAGTTTAAGGCACAGTGAATATCTATATAAACATTATAAACTGGCCACTGTTGGACAAGTAAAAATTCAAGAAATGTAACGCCTTTATAAATCATTATCTTCCTTCTACTACAATCAGAAAAGTTTCTGAGTCAACTCCTTTACATCTGGTGCCTCTAGAGAGAGAAAATTCAGGTCACCTTTAGATACACTTGCCTTTACAGGATACCCAAATAAATATGAGTTTGAATATCTTCTCGAATGAAGGTAAAAACAAGGGGAACACATCAGATTAGCATTCTTTACTGGTAAACTACAATTGATGATGACATTATATAATCTGAAGATTAACCCTTTAAGCACTAAATTATATAGTTTATACCCATGACTAAAAAGATCACTATCACATGCCATGAACCACCATACTATGAATCCATGTAACTGAGGATTCCAAATAAAGAATTATCTTGCCTAAATCCTTCAAATTTCAATTGAAGAACTTAGTGGTCAGATGCTCACTGCTAACAGACTTCCATAATAAACCCACTGCACCTATGTTGTTTGTTTGAAGCTATACGTTAGGCAGATATATTTAAGATTGAACTTAATGCTATTTAGAAGACTATTAACAACCATTAATCTCTAAAGGCTCTTTAAGTTTGCGAATAGGTTTTTAGCAGCCCTGTATCTAAAATATACATTTCTCCTTACATTAAGTTATAAATCAAAGTCATACAGATACCGCATAAGATTCTGAACACATACGGGAATATTTTCAAAATTAGTTTCATATTATACTTTTGTGAAGTCTGCTAATGGCACAGTGGGTACAGAGATGGCCAACTGGGTCAAGCAAACCATCCACTGTTGCTACTTCGAAGTGGTTAATGACAGTTAATTTCATTATGCCACCACTGCACCTTGTACAATATTTAACAGTGAACCCCTAGAGGGTTAAGTCTTCATTTGTCCCCCAATATCACCCTGCAACTACTTGACTCAGAGGAGGCATTCAGGATTGAATGACTGACATAACCAGGATGCCATGTGGATAATCACTAGGTATTACCATTTGAATACAAATACATTGATAAATTTATCCCATAGCTAGTGTTCTTAACATGTTCAAAGTTAGTTATTTAAATCTGAATAACTACTGAAAGAGAAAGTAAGATTAAGTAACCTTCATTAAAAATGGAAACCCATCTTAATATCTAGTGTTATAAACTCAAACACCTTCCCACGAAATAAAGTTAATTCTCAAGGAAAGAAAATTCAAAATGCTTTTATCGTGCTCCTTTTATTACACTCAGTAAACCATCCTTAGTATGAAATGAATGGTTAGCTATATAAATGTAAGACATAACATGAGAAAATCTAGGGGAAAAATCCTCATTTTAATCTGAAACCACAAATATCAGCTCCAGTTAGCCTTAATCAACAACTTACCTACTTTTTTCCTTACACAAAGACAAGCTTGATAATTTAACTCTTCCTAGTTGGTGGTTAAGGCTCTAGAATGTCCTTACTTTTTTTAAAGATCATTTTAAAACCAAAGCATTAATTTGACACAGTAAAAGCACAATACAAAGATCCAAATTTCATATCTGGCCTTTGCTAGATAGAGCTTAAGAATAAAGAAACATTCTTCCCTTTCCTGATAATAATTTAAAATATAAATAATTGTATTAAGTCCCAAGACCCATTGAATAGAGAATGTGAAAGTTCCTGGTATAAAAACTACCTTAGACGTCTGATAGTCATTTCATTCTACAGAGGGACAGAGACTGGATTTTGTTTGCTTTCTGTAATTACTTCACAATCTCCCTCCATTTCAAAATTGAGATTCACAAATGAACTGGATGCCAGTGTTTCTGGTTGATCAGACTGAACAATGGAATCAGCCTGCAGCTTATTTTGTTGGTATTGTCTTTCTGCTTCTTCCGACATTCTATTTTCTTCTTCTTCTTCTTCTTCCTAAAAAGAAGTAACAAGAATAGTTGAAACATAAATGTCCAAATGGAACAGTATTTTTCTCCCACTTTTAGCACCCAGCACAATGAAATATAGCTTAATTGTGCACATCAATCCTAGGAAAATCTAATTACAAAATTCTAAAATATATTCTAATCTGGTAAAGAATGATTAGAACGAAATTGCCTAGTGTAAGGGGGCTATCTCTTGGACAGCTAGAGGATACACGTCTTCATTATGCAACCCATTCAGTCCACAACAAATGAAACTGAATCAAGAAAATGTAAAAAGGAGACATACCTCCTTCTTCATCCGGTAATACTCATCAATTGCATACTGGTATTTTGGGGTGCTGATGCCCAAAACAGATGCAATCTTCTCTCCAAGAAAGTCACAAACTAAAAATATAAAAGTTATTAAAAAAAAATACAAAAGTCAAATGGTTTACATAATTCCATGTACATTTCTTGAGCCCTTTCTATGTGCAAAGCACTTTAGGAATACAAAATTTACAGTCCCTACCCTCAGAGAGATTATCAACATTCAGTACATCTTATCTGTGTATCTTCCTTCATTTCCCCAAGAAACACTAGTGGCTCCTTCTGGGCTCCCAATAACACTGCTGGTAATAAGCAGTCAAACAGAATGAGAACAATGTCAGCGAACCAAATGGCAAAACAGCAAAATAACTGCTAACAGACCTTTTCTGTTCATGTTCACAAACATGAAAACTGTATCTAAATGAGTATAGCTGTTTTTCAGTCCTTTTTTTTCAAAGCACATCCGGAAGCTAAAGAATGAGTTAAGGTGAAGTATAAGTTAGATTAGTGTCTCCAGTGGTAGCTAGCTAGCTGCTGAGAAGGGCGTGACTAAACTCCCCATTGTTTTTCCTTCATTTCTGAAACACGCTATTTGGCCAAGTTCCTGTTCTGGGAATATATGATACTGGTTATACAACATTCAAACAAAAAAGCAGTACCTGAGAGGGTGGATGTGGCAGCTCGAAGCATGTGAAACCATAAGTAGGGGCCCCACGTAAGTTTTGTCTGCAATAAGAGGCTAGGTTAGCAACCTTCATACTTAAATTTATTCTATATATCTAGGCCAGGATGAAGCAGTCAAATACTTGGTGGGTACATAGAATATTCTATAGACAGTATAACAAACAGGCTACAATCCAATAAAAAAAATTAAAATCTTTGTAGACAGAATGTCACAAAGACATTTAACATTCACCCATACAACTACCATCACCTTAAGTCCATGGAATAACTCAAAAAAGTGGCAGTCACTGAAATGGAGTTGGTAAGTCACAACCTTGATTATTTACGAACTGACAATCCAGAGCCTTCCTTTCTCCTGTCTTGCTGCCTTTTTTTTTTCTGTCTTCATTGTTCAGAAACATATCAGAGGGTGTGTGCAGTCAATTAAAAGGGATCTAAGGAATCATACATACAACACACTTCTGGGTTAGTGGTGAACTGAGGTTCAGAGAAATTAAACAGGATAAGTGAGGGCATATCAAATGAACTTTTAATGGTAAGAAAATAAGTAACCAGTAAGTGGCAAGATGAGTTTTTTTGTTAATTTAAGGATTAAAAAGGGACTAGACCATGCAACCCAAGGAAAGTTTAACATAACTGGCAGGCTAGAAACACTGGCAGACTGCAATCCACACTACACACCTCATAGTTAACCTTGGTGCTGTAATTCCATAGAATACTTTTATAAAGCTTGACACATAGATGACAGTTTGCCTCTATGGAGGAAACTGGTCATAGGAGCATGCTTCAATATACCATATTTTTGTTTATGAAAAGAAAACACAGTATAGAGCATAAGCTCTATCAAATACATCAGTCAATGTTTCCATATTGGTTTCTCAGAGAGAAGAAAAAGATAAGCCTTAATCCATAATCTTCTTAGATAAGATATGCTGATGATTATAAGGGCCTTAAAAAATCAAATACAAGGATATCTGTAAGACTGAAAACCACAGACACTAGAAACTGCTTCTTTTCTGTTGGTGAAATGGAAATATCTTCCTTTCCTGATATCTGAAGCTGACAAGGTTGCCAATTTCAGGGTTATTTCCTTTCTTCCTGGTTAAGGAAAAATTTTCACCTGAGGGCTTTCAAAGTCATTTTGGGTGGACACTATCTGTCTAATCAAGTTCTCATGCAAATTACTTTAAAGAATAACATCATATATTTTAAAAACAGATATCTGTAAGCCTGGGCAGACAGGCTAAAGCAGAGGAGGAAACAAAATGAAAAGTAGGTGATAGTATTTTTGAAAGGACGCACAAGTAAGGTAGCTCCTTAGTCTCTCTTTACACAAGAATGGATGTCCAAGCAAACAAACACATTCAAGAAAGTACTGTATATTTCTGGCTCCCTGATAAAATCTGCTATATCTTCTATATTCAGAGCAGAAGGCATTTCTCATGTGGGATAAGGGTTAGTTCAGGGCTCTGTTTAATATGCTCTAACACTAGTGTTTACGTATGTCTTTTACAGCAAGTGGGACAGTGCAGAAATAAAGGGAATGGAACCAATTTCTATAACACATAGTAAGTGATAGGGCCAAGAAATTACTTAGAAAAAGATTCAGCAAGCTTTGGATGAAAGTACGTATTTCTCACTGGACCAATTCTCTTGAGGTTGTTTCTACAGAAAATAATTGCTAACGTCCAGGCTGTAACTACCAATGGGTCAAATCTGTTCCAGAGCTAAGACACTGGATAAGGGTTCCTGAAAACCATCTATCATTAGCACACGAATTTTTTACAGAATGAATGAATGGGGTGTTTTGTTCAGACACTGACCTAGAGTCTGCTGGAACCCTGCCATCACTACCAGCATCACTACTGCCACCACCATCCCAGTAACAGGAGAACTGGGACAAGATCTAGAGTCTTTAAGACTTCCAGTTTATGGGTGCAAACTCTAGTAGATTCATTCTTTTCTTCAAAAATTTAAGTATCTATTTCTTTCTGAATAATGATCCATCTCTTCCTTAATAAGGAACTATTAAGCCTTGCTATCTTGGGACTTTCCTGGTGATCTAGTGGTTAAGAATCTGCCTGCCAGTGCAGGGACACGGCAGGTTCAATCCCTGGACGGGGAAGATCCCACATGCCGCAGAGTAACTAAGTAACTACTGAAGCCTGCATGCCTGAGCCCTTGCTCTGGGCGATGAGAAGCCTGAGCACTGCAATTAGAGAGGAGCCCCCGCTCTTCGCAACTAGAGACAGCCCACTGCAGCGACAAAGACTCAGCACAGTCAAAAATTAATTAAAATTTTTAAGACCTTTTTAAACCTAAGCATACATGTGTTTTACAACATTATTACACTTTTTCTATCCTGCTGGTTTTGCCATTTACTATACTGAAAATATTAAGCATATTTCTTAAATGCTTCGATTTCTACAGGCAGAAAAACTAGGCCCAAAATATAATCATTTGGAAAGCTCTCCCTTCACAATGTAAAACTTCACAACAGAAAAGTTACCAATAAATATTCACCAGTAACATATGAGACTGTCCATTCCCTTATACCCTCATTAAAGTATACTGTCCTTTTCCTTTTTATTTATTTACTTTTATTATTTTGGCCATGCCTTGCATCTTGCAGGATCTTAGTTTCCCAACCAGGGATTGAACCCATACCCTTGCAGTGGAAGCATGACCACTGGACCACGAGGGAAGTCCCACATCCTTTTCCTTTTTTGAAATTTGATAGGCAAAACTGAGCCCAGATAATTTTTAGTTCTGACCATATTATGAAAGGCATCAATCCACTTATATAGGTAGCAATTATGTGCATAATCAAAGTTTTAATGTGTAATAGTTAAATACACATATATATGCATATTTGAGGAACCCTAAGCAAAACTACCACAGGTTAAAGGAATTACTAGAAACACACTTATTCTTAAGACACGTCTAAGTTAAAAATCTGTGGAAATTATAAAAAGACCTGGGTCTCCATTTCTTACTTTCTATCAGGTACCATATGCCAGGAGTATTATTCTTAAATATGTATTTAAAATATCTGGGCTTATCTTTAACTGGGTCAGTTCTACAAATCTTCTATATAAATATAGGCCAATACCTTTCCCAAATTGCTTTGTTCTCAGATTTATGATGCATTAGAAACAAACAGAAAATGGACAGTCTGCTCTTCACATTATGTGAAGCTAGATCTGTCTTCAGTGATTAACACCTGAGAGGATAATTGGTACTTTGCTCAAAAAGATAACAAGTTGGTGAGGATGCAGAGAAACTGGGACCCTTAGTTGCTGTTGGTGGGAAAGCAAAATGGTGCAGCCATTATGGAAAACAGTATGGAGGGTTCCTCAGAAAATTAAAAATAGAAATACCATGTGATCTAGCAATCCCACTTCTGAGTATTACCCAAAAGAACTGAAATTAGAATCTCAAAGAGGTATTTCCACTCTCATGCTCCCTGCAGCATTACTGACAGCAGTCAAGGTATGGGACAACATGAAGCGCAGCGGCAGTCTAGTCCTGGCCACAGCAAGTGACCACTCCACGACTGGGCAGACCTGAAAACCAGCTCAGACTAAGCATGCTGTCTTCCGGTGAAGGAAATACAGACAGGTTTCTTATCACCCAGGTTTCCTGTCTTAGTTTAGGCATAAGAATTCAAACAAATTCCAATGACAACATGTTACATACAGGGTAACTTACAATTTTAAGAATGGATAGGGACTTCCAGCAAAAGAGTAAGAGTAACCCTGAGGACCCACGACCCAGTGAAACTGGTGGAAATTATTTAAAATGAACATTTAAAGCCTTTGGAAATGGCCCTAAGGCTATGTGCCAAAGGAGTAAACTAATCAAGAAAATAAAGGAAAATGAGAGTATGCAGTATGTGAACTAAGATCACAGGCCTTCCCAGCAAAGTAAAATGGAAACTCCACTCCAGACTAGGAACACAGGGCTCCTTCTACCCCCAGCTTCCAACCAGAGGCCTTTCTTTCCAGGAAGAACGGGACATTAACCAGCATTTCTCAACCTGCCCAGAAGCTAGCTATTCCTGAGACTAACTTCCAGGTGAGTGCGGTTGACAGGGGAGGGCTCCCTTCTTCCATCAGCTTCCACTGACATTAACGGAGGCTCTACCTTGAGCATGGTGCAAGTGAGAATGCTGGGGCACTGATCCCAGTCCATTAGCCAGTGGTTCCACGCCAGAAGAGATGAGCCATGACCTGAGGCTTCCACTCCCAACCTCAACTGAACATTCAGCTCCTAAAGTAGGGGGGTCACAGAGAAATGCACTACTATCCCTAGCCCCCAACTCTGGAGCTCTACCTAAGGGATTTTGCCCAGGAGGAAAAGCAGGCCATCAGACAGATTGCTCCTAATTTCTGCCCATGTGAACTAACTTCATCTGCAACAGAAGTGGAAAAGTCCAAGCTTAAGGGTACTCTCAAAATCAGTGAAGATTTTGGTAAAAGGCACTTGGGAAGAAATTCTTCGATTCTATCAAGATACAGGATCAACTGTAGTTGATCAGCTAGTTTGAAGCAGAGAACAGCAAGTGAGGAGGAAACAGAATTAGTTAAAAGAACCCATAAACTGACTAGACAAATAAACAGGCAAATATTACAACAAAATCAAGACCCTGGGAGTGGAGATTTGGGAGGAGGCAGAGGGGTGCACCCAGAGTTATTACAATATATTATCTAAAATGTCTAGTTTCAAACAAAAAAGTATGAGATATGCAAAGAGATAGGAAAGCATGACCCATACACTGGAAAGAAAATAAAAAAGCAGACAACAAAACTACTTGTGAGAGTGACCAGATGTTGGATTTAACAGGAAAACTCAAAGTAGCCTTTATAAGTACGTTCAAAGAATTAAGGAAAACATAGGGCTTCCCTAGGGGGCTCAGATGGTAAAGAATCTGCCTGCAGTGAGGGAGACCCAGGTTCACGGGTTGGGAAGATCCCCTCGAGAAGGGAACTGAAACCCACTCCAACATTCTTGCCTGGAGAATTCCACGGACAGAGGAGCCTAGTGAAATACAGTCCATGGGGTCCCAAAGAGTCGGACACAACTGAGCGACTCACACACACACACACACACACACACACGTAAAGAAATAAAGGAAGGTATGATAGCAATATCACATCAAATACAGAGTATCAATGAAGAGATTATAAAATAGAACCAGATGAAAATTCTGGTGTTGAAAAAGTGCAATAACTGAAATGAAAATTTTAATAGACGGAAAAAGAAAGTGACAGCAATGAGGGGAGAAATAGACAATTCAACAATAACAGCTGGAGACTCCAACACTCCATTTTCAATAATGAATAGGGCAACTAGGCAGCAGATCAACAAGGCAACGGAAGACAAAGAACATTATAAAGCAACCAGACCTAACAGACATCTATAGAACACTCCACCTAACAGCTCTTCCACTGCATGAAACACTTCTACAATATTCTGCATGCATTTGGAACTGCCTTCAAAGTATACTTTGTTACAGTCTTTTGAATATTTGCTACAATACAGAATCTGGTTCTGACTTTTTTATTAACTAAAATTTATTTATTAGAACCAAATCTGAAGAAAAACTAGTAATAACATTTTTTAAACCAAATCTAAATGAATAATTCTCTATTCTGCTACTCTGCTTCATTTTCTTCATAGAACTATCCATAGTCTGATAATTATAGTATATATTATTACCCTTCTGTCTACTGGTATAAGAACATAAATTTACAATGCCCATTGCTGTATCACCAGCACCTAAAACAGTACCTTTTAGAAAGTCAGTAAATATTTCAGCAACTGAACTCTCAAAATGACTACTCAGAAGGGCAACATTCCCTTTTTAAAAATGTACGACTAATCGTAATTTTATAGTCACATCTTTTATAGTTTAGAAATTCTTTAGTTCAGCTGGTGAGGAACACAGAGTTAAGAACTATAGACTCCTATCTTCGAATCAAAACTTGAGGCGATATAAAAAAGAAGTGACAACCATCTATAATATTTAATACAAGGAACAGGAATTCAAGCACTCTGCTTAGTGAAGTAAATCTGAAAGAAACCTATCCATGCTGACAAAATTCTGACTCTCAAAAACAAACTATTCACATTACTCAACATAGGAAAGAGGTCTAGCCATACTGTGTAAAAATACTGCTTTCTACCAAAATCATAACACAATGTTATAACCAGAATATAGTTTATTTAAACCTCAAAAGGTTCCTTCCATTCAGTACTTAAGGGAAACAAATCAGTCAGAACAAAACTCACTGACAAAAGGATCATCAGTATCACACCTACCGGATCAACAGTAGGCAAAACGTCTTTCTTCTCCAAGCCATCGACTTCATCTTCATCTGTGCTGTATTCTTCCATTGTTTCACCGCTAACAAAGTGGATGACTCTCCTTGGGACTTTCTTCTTTTTTCCTATGACTCCCAGTTCTACATTTTCAAAGCCTCTTTCATTACTCATCTAATGTCAATAATAAATCAGGAAAAGGAGAGTTTCAAGTGAGATTAATTTTCTTCCATGTAACAACAAAAAAAAATATTTGGGGTTGCTTTATTTAGGGAATAAAGAAATATAAGCCAGTCTATAAACAGTTTTTTAAAAACTAAGACAGGTCACACACACAAAAGAATATCAACAGCAAAAATGAAGGGTTTAACGAACTGAATAATAAAGCAAACCTCTTGCACACTCACCACCAAGGTTAAAAAATAAAACTTAACCAATTAAACTTTTTAAGTCAAAAGCTTAGAAATCAAGCAGCACACTTCAGGTCATAGCAATTCCAATGCTGAATAATATGTGAAGATATGCTGGACATCAATAATTTTAAAGAATTATAAAGGAATTAATGTGCAATATCAAAGGAAAATCATACAGATACATATACATATGTTAGATATGTAATATAAAAAAACAGTTTGTATTAGACAACCCTGGTAAGTCTTTAGATTTGAGTTAAGCTATGTGTGAGCAAACCAAAACCAGTTCAGCTTAATTCTGAACCTCTCCTTTTCTCAAAATGGAAGTCCCAAATTCAAATGCCTTTTAGGTCCAAGCAGGTTCCAAAAATGAGTAAATACTGCTAGAGATGAAGAGTAGAGCTTTAAACAAAAGCATGCCCCAACTAAAGACATTAAAATTGAAAAACTTTAAAGCACCATGCAGGCCAAATAAAACTCATTTGTAAACCAAATCTGGAAAACAGGCCATCAATATTCTATATGAGAACTTCCAGACTTCTCAGTCACTAATATATACAGGACAACAGTTTTCCTGATAGTAAAAATATTTTTACAAATTTTAAAACTATAATAGTCTAAGGAATTCTAATTATATCCAAATTTCATTCCTAAGGAAACACTAATTTTACCTCATACATACGGCCAATGTTCCAAAACTTAGAGCAAACACACTTTGTGGGAGAGGATGAAGAGCTTTTCCTTGTCATCTTGTCCCAAGTTTAAATTCCTAAGAAAGCCTCTCTTGTATCTTCTTAATAAGAGATTTCAAAAAGCACAGCACAAGTAATTGTAAAGAAAAATCTGACAACACTGGTTACCCCTCAGGTCAGGTACAAAAACGGAGAAGGAGATACAGGTGAAGGAACGGTCAAGTGGGCTTTTTATGCTTTGTGTATTTTGTTGTTGTTTTATTTTCGTGATGAGAATATGTTCATGTATTACTGGTTCAAATTTAAACCTAAACCAAAACCTAAACCTAAAATGACTACCATGCTTAAGACTTCAAGTTGGTGGGACTGTCCAGGAGAGTACAGAGTTCAAAAATTTCATCCTCTATAAGGATTCTTTGTGACCCCAAGGACTGCAGCTTGCCAGGCTTTTCAGCCCATGGGATTTCCCAGGCAAGAATACTAGAGCGGGTTGCCATTTCCTTCTCCAAGGGAGCTTCCTGACCTAGGGATCAAACTCACATTTCCTGCATTGGCAGGTGGATTCCATCTGCCAATGCAGGAGATGTAGGAGACACGAGTTTGATACCTGGATCAGGAAGATTTCCTGGAGGAGGAAATGGCAACCGTCTTCAGGACAGGCCACAGTCCACGGGATTGCAGAATGTCATATGTGACTGAGCAGAATGATAAGGATTCTTATGGTTGGAGATATGCCAACACATAATTTAAACCCATGATTGTTGTTCAAACCAAGAAAAGTTTTTTGAATTGCACCTGCAAAGAGATGGAGTTGCACTGATAAAATAATGGACTTGCCCAGAATTGCCCAGTTATGCAAGTATAAGTAACTTTATTCTTATGAATTATTTCCTGTTAACCCTCTAAAGTCCTTCTTAGAAAACAGATATGGTTCTTCTCTTTCCTTCACTTTCCAAAGGTAAGTTTAGTCATAGGCCAGTATTTGAATCCAGGTACATCCAACCCAAAGAACCCATGCATTGTTCCATGACTCACGTGAACATCACTGACAGCAACTATAACTGGTACAGAGCAAACGGAGATAAAAACCTTGACAGCATGGCCTATCCATAAAATAACCTGAAAAAACAAAACTACAATTCTCCCTAGCTGTCCTGGGGTTTCAAATATATGCTAGTCCTCAGTAAAGGAAAACCACCCCTTTATAGTGCCCATAAATAAGACGGACAACAAATGGCCCACCCACACCATCGTTCTTCTATCACCAATTCCTAAGCATGGTGAGCCATTCCCACCTAATCTCATTTTTTCCCCCTTCATATGAAATTTGGTTTATGCTTGTCCTGACACCAATGTCTCCTTTTGGACCAAGACTTTACAGGCAAGGAAAAGTCAGAGGAGCTGGGTTAGATCTCCAGTCATCATATGAATTGGGTGGATCTGATGCTAAAGCACCAGTCCCAGTCAATGAACAGATATGAGACCTTTTGTAGTTCATCATCATGCCTTATTCCACCCCCACCCCACCCCCATCAGAGCTGAAGAAGCTTTTCATTCTCCCTCTAGCAATCTCTCATTGGTTTAAGTTTTCTTTTCTAAGACACAGGCAAAGGAGAAAGGGTGTCTCTCACTGGTTTAACTATTTTGTCTTCTTTAGACAGCTTTAATGAATAAAAACACTCTGGCTGGGTCATAATAACTGGTATAAATTTATCTACTAACTCCATTAACTGACTCTTGGCTATATTTTTTTCAAAAAGATAAAAAAAAAAGCTACAAAGAGGAAGGCTAAAACATGATTCACATTTTCTAATTCTAATGCCAAAGTTAGTTAAGTACAAACAGAACTTTGAGTAATACTCTATACATAATATGAAATTTCAAAAGGCATTTATTTATTCTAATCATCACATTCCAAATAAAGATCTTTATTAAAGAGATTTTCATTTAAGTTTTCTTTTAAAATTTTAATATTCATTTTTGATACAGTAAAACCCAAGCTTTAGGTATAGCAGCTTGAACAGGTATGAGTAAACTTTTCCCACAAAGGAGAGAGAGTAAATATTTTAGGCTCTGAGAGTCATGTAATCTCCATCACAATTACTGAACTCTGCAAAAGCAGCCATGGACAACACATAATGAATGGGCTATGTTCCAATAAAACTTTATACAAGTCAGTGGCTGGTGGGATCTGGCCCACAGGCTATAGTTTGTCAATCCCTCATTTTAAGGAACCAGATTATCAAGTAGAAAAAAAAACCTGTGAAAGAACCTATGCCATGTGATTCCAACCTCTGCTTGGCAAGGACGTGGGGCAGGAGTTAGTTAAGGAAGATACTGATAGGTAAAACCAACCAGAAAATAATTTGATTCAAAATTTCCAACAATTATGAAAGCTAGTCTCTGAATTTGCAAAGGTTTCATTTTTACAGATAAACAATAAGCCTGCTGGTAAGAAAATTGTCACTGGCAACTACACAAACTCCATTTCAACAAATGCCAATGATCTGACAAAACAATTTTCTAACACCAGGAAATTATGAACTGCAATGTCAATTAACATTTTATTATCTTTCATGGTTAACCGTACTGTTTACATCTGCTTATCTTGTTTCCTTGGCCTTTTTTCAACAGCAATTGTCTTTTTATATATTCCCATAGTACCCAGAACTTCTTAAAAACATGTATTACGCTTGGAATTGACTCTGCATCATCTTCCCCACATAGGCGATCAGCACCATGGAAGTAGGCACAGTGTGTATCCTTCACTGCTACATCCTTTAGCCTACAGTTCCTGGCACATCGTGCTTGGCAGCTAGGGTGCTAATTAAACAAATGAACAAGTAGTATTGAAATTTTAACTTCTTTAATAATACTGAAGCTGAGATTCTGCTTAAAAGTCTAGTCGAAGAAGATACCGAATGGCCTGGTTTGAAACCTAATTCTAAACACAGACCCAAGCTCCTATCTCTTACTTCCTTCCCGACATGGCCCTTGGGATTTCTCAGTTCTGACAAGCAGAGGATGGCAGGCTTTCCTTCCACCCAAGTCTCCACCTCCGTGGCCTCTCCCCTCTTCCTGTGGTCAACGGGGCACAGATCTGGGTTCCCGGAAACATCTCTGCTACAGGAATGTGCATGAGAAAGCACAAAGGAAAGTTAGAAAACTGTGTGTATATATGAACCCTCTTGTGTATAACAAGATTCTATATATGCACAGGCAGTCCCAGAAAGAATACACCAGAAATCTAACAGTTACTTTTGGGGAAAGTGAATGTGAGAAACGGGTGATAGGAGGATCCCTATGATTTTTCCCTCTTTGCTCTACGGGCCTTCTTTACATTTGAATATTCATTTTATTATTTTTTTAACCAAGAGTGCAAAAATAACATAACAGTACTAAGTTGCAACAAACAGCCTCTCTTCCAACAACATTTATCTGGTAAATCAGTATAGGTATGTATACTTTGCTACTAGAGAGATTCAAAGCTGAAATCGTGATGAAAACAATTCCAGTAACAGGAGGTAAAATCAAATGGAAAACACATCAAACACTGGACTAAAAGGGTCAGCTCAAGTATACCTCCTGTCACCAAGAGGTCTCGACTCAACTGAACATGACAAGTGGCTTTGTAACCATTTAGCATTACCCTGAATTGCTTCTTGCAGGTTACCTTCCCCCTTCCTAAGCAGGAGAAAAAACAACTCCATATACAGTCTAGTCTCTGGACAACTTTTTGTTAATGCAAACTACTTATAATATTAGAACAAACATTTGGGCATCATTCTCCAGGAATCTGTAGTTTGGGGGAAATGTCTTACATTCAGGTAGTTATTCTTAAAAATGAAGCCACTCAAACGCTCTGCTCTCACTGAGGATGGGAAGATTTTACACAGAAGCAACTCAGGTTTTTAACATCAAAAAACAGTGTACTCCGGGGCTGGTTTCTCCCCTGGAGTGGGAAATGGCAACCTGCCCCAGTATTCTTGCCTGGAAAATTCCACGGAGAGAGGAGCCTGTCCATGAGGTCCCAAAGAGCTGAGCACGACTCGTCACACTACTGAGCACCCAAGCTGGTTTCAGGTAAAGGCATTCCTTCATTAGCTTTACTTGGCCAAAGATTCTACTACTACTATTTCAGACACGAAATCCAAAACAAAACAAACCTCAAAACCTTACCTAATGCTCTAAACTTATGCTATTCAATACATAAGTTAACCACGTGTGGCTAAGGCTCACTTGATATCTGGCTAGTTCAAGCAGAGACGTGTTGAAATACACAAAGGATTTCAGACTAGCACAGACAGACAATGAAATATCTCAGTGGTAACTGTCATATAAATTGCATGTTAAGGGTTTGTTTTTTTTTAACAAACTGGGCTAAATAGAATATAAAAATTAATTTCGCTGGTTTCTTTTTAGTTTTTAAATGAAAATACAACTTACAATGCAGATAGCATTATGTCTATTGGACAGCGCAGCTCTGGGCCTTAGTCACCTCGTTGGTGAAATGGGGATAAACGTACACCTTGGGCACAAGTAATAAGGATTAAATGGGGGGTGGGGGGAGCCTTAAACACATATTGAAAGTGAAAGTGAAGTCGCTCAGCCGTGTCCGACTCTGCGTCCCCGTGAACTGTAACCTACCAGGCTCCTCCGATCATGGGATTCTCCAGGCAAGAATACTGGAGTGGGTTGCCATTTCCTTCTCCAAACCTAGCTGCTATTTGCTAACCATAGGGCAGATGCCGAGTAAGGCGCTCCCAAAAGGAGAGACTGAGAAGTGACTGTAGCCATCGTCACCCGGCTTCCAGATACTCCAAGGACAGCCTTTCAGGTACACGCCTTCCTTCTAGCTACCGCAGACCCGAAGCCGCAACCTCACCCCGCGACACTCGAGGCCTCCCCGAAGTCTGCGGCGCTGCCAGCGGAGGGGTTGCCCAGCTGCGCCGCGACTAAAGGGGCGTTCGCCGCTTCCCTCCAGCCGATGCTCAGAGGCAGGGACACCGTGAAGAGCTCCATACGGAACCTCCGGCGGACGGCCTGCTCGAAGGAAGGCCGGGCAAGCCAAAGGGCAGGCGGCGGACTAGGCAGACAGGAGGCGGGGCTCTCTGGCCTCACTCAGCCTCGGCGCTGTCGCAACCCTGGGCGGCCCCACCTACCTGCTGTGCCGATTCCCTGAACACCGCGGCGGCCGCAGCTTCCGAGGCATTCACGGCTTCTCCCTCCGCACGGTTCGCTGGCTCCCGCTCCATCGTTGTCGCCGCCACAGGACTGCTGGCGCTGGCGAGATACAAGGTTACGGCCGATAAGCCCACTTCCATCCTCCGACTCACCGCCCAGCTGCGGACCAAGCCAGAGGTCAGGAAATGGGACTCACCGGCAGGGCCCGCCTAGCGCCGCGCCCCGCCACGCCTCGGCGGGAGGGGCGGGGCGGGGGAGGCCTTGGGGTGGGGCTTGTGTGGGGCGGGGCTAATGGTGCCCCGCCCATCCGGCTCGGCACCCCGGGCTTTGCCAGCAACGGCCTAGACTACACAACGGCGGGGTGGGGCGAGGCGGGAAGAGGTGGGGCGGGGCGATCTGCTGTAGCGTTTCCGGCCCGGCCCAGGTCGGGAGCTCGCCTCCTGGCACCACCAGTGACGTCATGTCTCGTACCTGTACCGGGAGCCTGGCTTCGGGATCTTCACGCAGCCTCTCACCAACTGCGTCCCGGGCAGTCATTCCCAGACCTTGGTTTCAGTACTGCTGAAATATGAGCAGCTTCGTAGTGTGCTTCAGAGACTTGTGGTGAGATGTGATTGCTGAAAATACGTTTTTAAATGAAAGGTTCATGCTACGTATTCCTCTTATGGATGACAATCTAGCCAAGATAACCTTGAAATAAGAGCCTCGAAGGCGAATTTTGCTTCTACCTATATGAAATACTTTATATGTAACTAGAAAAGTTAAGTGAGACCTGAAGAAGAGCAAAGGGCAGTAACAAGCTTCTATTTTACAATAATAAATGTGAGGAATAATTTATTTTCTGTTTAGGTGTATGTATGTTTGCAAGAGGGAAACTTTCAGACTTTTGCAGTTTTTCCCAGTGTTCAACCAAATTAAAAAGTTATGATTGCAATCATTATTGCATTACTCTAGTTGGAACATTTCCAGGTAAGTGGTCTTTTATTATAGTTTTTTAGTATGAGAATTTTCATGCAATTTTCACCAGTTGTAGAGGTCAAAAATAAAATACACTATTTTGGTCATGAAGAGGAGCTTCATTTGATACTTTGAATTCTATTTTCGAGCCAGTCAGATTTCATAAATACTCCCCAAAGTTATGGCCTAGCTTATTTTCTGTGTCTGCAGACCCAACACCGCTACAATCTTAGTTACTCCTTTCTCTCCTATGCAAAATTCTTTTTTTGCTTAATATTCTTGTATACTTTCTATCCTGACTATAACTATGGCGACCTAAAAACCAAATTGAAAACCTTAAAAACAGAAGTTGATTATTTGACAACCATCTATATTTTTTTAATTAGATGGAAAGTCATAATCTATTGTTGCTAAGGTACACAAGTGCTGTCTAGTGGCAATAGGAAGGGGTTGAGACAATCCAAAACATCAAAAACAAACTGCAATAAATTGAGAAGAAAAATAAAGAACCAGTTGTTAAAGGCTCCATGGATTGGCTGTCAAAAACAAGCCAGTTGTTCTACATTACATGTATTCAAAAATCCCTTTCCTGTTAACTGGCAAGAAGGGTAATAAACAGCTTATATAATTGAAAAAATTAGTGGGATGTTTATAATTGCATGATTTTATTTTGCAAATTGCCAATTAAACATCCAATCATGATTTTCACTGCCAGCCACAGAACTTGTTTTCATGGTTTACAAGTACATTTCTTAGTTTACTGAAAATTCAAAACACAAGTCACATTCCAAGATGATCTAGAATAGTTATTTTTTAACACAAATATGCAATTGAAGAGCAGTCTTTTGCAAAAGAACAACTTATAGAAACAGAAAAGCACAGAGATTCTAATGGTTTTATTTGGGGCATTGACATTTTTGTCATTATCTCCAGACTGTCATAGGTCAACTAAAAGTAGACAGCAAAACAACATTCCAAACTTTCTTTCACTTTGTAATATAAGTTGTATTGTATACCTGTGACAAAAAGATAAATTCAGGTATTACTATAATTTACTTGAAAATATAACTGTTACCTAAATTTAGTTATCTAATGATGCATGTAGAGCTAAAAAGGTAAATTTAGTTATACATATTTCTATGAAAGACTGGGAAAACAAAAATTCAATAACCAGGAGTGTCCATCAGATAAAAAACAAGACTTTTCATGGTTTTGACATAGCTACATATATATTTTAGTAAAGAATATTTTTAACGTTATCCCATTCTTCAAATAGGAAGTTATAGTTTCATAATCAGTCATGCACAAGAAAAAATGTTTAAAAGGTGTTAAAAATTAAAATGCACTTTTTTGATTTGAAGCAATGGCCACTCCTGATTTGGTGAATTTGGTGAATAATTGCTCTAAAACAATCTTACACACAGAAATGCAATACCACTAAAATCATGAATTTGCAGCTGCAGCATCTGACCACTGCCACTCAACAGCCACCTCAACAGAAAGACCAAAATTCTCTCCAGGGTTCCTTTCAAGGCTAGGTCCCTGCCTCTATCATAATCAGCCTGGCCACTGGAAGGGTTACCCCAAATTAAAAAGAAGGCCTTATTCGCAGCCCAAAGCTACTCTCAGACCCTTTTCATGAACGTTCTGAGAAATTTGAAAAGCACCTCCCTTTTGTAAACAAACACTCATGAAGTT
Organism: Odocoileus virginianus; assembly: GCF_023699985.2. Classification (NCBI taxonomy): domain Eukaryota; kingdom Metazoa; phylum Chordata; class Mammalia; order Artiodactyla; family Cervidae; genus Odocoileus; species Odocoileus virginianus. Next base: position 30,163,402 of record NC_069689.1, read on the forward strand.
CTGAGAAAAGTTTTGGAGTCTTTCCAGTACTCCCACTAACACCATTGGGAGAGCTGGACCTTCTTTTATAGGAGTGAGGCTATTACCACTCTTGTGTCTTGAACCCCACCAGCCTTCAGACCCTCTTCCTTAGAGTGCCAGAATGGTCCAAATGGTGTGAGTTCCAAACACAGTTATGAAGGTAAGTCAGTTGGCCCCCTTGCCTTTTAAGATAAGTTCTTTTCAGGGAACTCATTAGTTACTTCTGTTCCTGTACACTTTTTGGGGCCAAGACCTCCTGAAAAAATTACACGTTAATATTTCCTTTTCCCTAAAAGGAGTAATGCACTTTTATTTTGACTCCTCAGAGTCTACCTCCAACTCTTGTCCTGATATTGAGATTCCCCATCACAAGGATTTGTTAGATTCTATTCCTTCTACATTATGGTCTACCTCTTCAAACAACATTGAACACATTCATTCAGACAGTCACTCAGTTGTGTCCGACTCTTTGCCACCTCATGGACTGCAGTACACCAGGCTTTCCTATCTATCATGAACTCCCAGAGCTTACTCAAACTCATGTCCATCAAGTCGGTGATGCTGTCGAACCATCTCATCCTCTGTCGTCCCCTTCTGCTCACCTTCAATCTTTCCCAGCATCAGAGTCTTTTCAGATGAGTCAGTTCTTCACATTAGGTGGCCACAGTATTGGAGTTTCAGCTTCAACATCAGTCCTTCCAATGAATATTCAGGACTGATTTCCTTTAGGATGGATTGGTTGGATCTCCTTGCAGTCCAAGGGACTCTCAAGAGTCTTCCCCAACACCACAGTTGAAAAGCATCAAATCTTTGGCACTTTATTGTCCAACTCTCACATCCATACATGACTACTGGAAAAACCAAAACTTTGTCTCTGCTTTTTAATATGCTGTCTAGGTTGGTCATAACTTTCCTTCCAAGGAGCAAGCGTCTTTTAATTTCATGGCTGCAGTCACCATCTGCAGTGATTTTGGAGCCCCAAAAATAAAGTCAGCCACTGTTTCCACCGTTTCTCCATCTATTTGCCATGAAGTGATGGTACCAGATGCCATGATCTGAGTTTTCTGAATGTTGAGTTTTAAGCCAACTTTTTCACTCTCCGCTTTCACTTTCATCAAGAGGCTCTTTAGTTCTTCACTTTCTGCCGTAAGTGTGGTGTCATCTGCGTATCTGAGGTTACTGACTGGACTTCCCTGGTGGCTCAGACAGTAAAAGCATCTGCCTACAATGCAGGAGACCTGGGTTCGATCCCTGGGTTGGGAAGATCTCCTGGAGAAGGAAATGGCAACCTATTCCAGTACTCTTGCCTGGAGAATCCCATGGACAGAGGAGCCTGGTAGGCTATAGTCCATGGGGTTGCAAAGAGTCGGACATGACTGAGGTTATTGATTAGGTGCTATCAATTAAGATCCAGGTAGATCCTAATAAACCTTTGCCTCACCTCAGACAATACTCTCTCAGGCCTGAGGCCCTTGAAGGATTTCATCCAACTGTCAAGGCACACTTCCAGAAGAGACTCATCATCCCACACACCAGTCCCTGTAGCCCACCAGTCTTTCTCACAGGCAAGTCTCATTCCTGAGGCTGGTATTTTGTTCAATATCTCTAAGCCATAAATAGTATAGTCATACCACATCACCCCATAGCCCCCAACCTCACAGCATACTCAATTTAATCCCTCTGAGCACACAATTCTTTACAGTTATAGATTTATGTAGTGTTTTCTTCAGCCTTCCATCCAGATAGCCAGTACCTGTTTGCCTTTACTTGGGAAGGACGTCATTATACTTGGATCATTATGCCTCAGGTCTACACAGAAAGCCCTACTTACTTTTCACAGAGAGTGAGAGGAGACTTGGCCAGTGTGAATTTTGCCCACAGCTCTACTTTTCTTCGATATGTTGATGACCTTTTGTTATGCTCTGCTTCTAAGGAAGCATGCCTCAGGGACAGCCTGTCCTTCTAACTCAGCTAGCACACAAAGGCAGATGTCTCAAGGAGAAAGTTCCAGTTTATTCACACCCAGGTAAGTTACTTGAGTCATGCATCAAGGGCACATCTCAGTTTCCCACTTCCTCCCACCAAGTGCCATTTGAGTTGCTTTTTTGGACTAACAGGCTATTGCAGAGTTGGGCTCCTAATTTCCTCTTGTATGCACAAAACCTTTCTCCCTGCTAAAAGGCAGAGGCCCAATCCTCGTTTGGAATAATGAGGCTGAATCAGCTTTTCAAACTTTAAATGTTCAGTTGGCCACAGCCCCTGCTGTAGGGCACCCTAACTATTTTCTTCCCTTTCTGCTATTTGTTCATGAAGTTATGAATAACACGAAACACCCTTGGAGAGCTCATTCAGCCCCATGGGGGAAAACAGAGATCTATTGGCTTTTAGGGCCAACAGTTGAAGCCTGTAGGTCAAGATCTTTCACCTTGCCTCCAAGCAATAGCAGCCAGCACTGCCATTCTGCAGGTTATAGAATAGACAGTTTTGGGGTCTCCCTTATGGACTTTGTCCCTTAACTGGTTGAGGCACTCCACACACTCTTATCTGCTCACTGACTGACATCCTGTGAAATCTTGTTTTTCTCTCCAAATGTCTTTTTGTCTTATGGTAATGCCCTAAATCCTGCTACCCACTTAACATCAGCAACAGATAAGACCTCACAGTTGATATTTTGACTAGTCTACATCCAGATTACAAGAAACACCTTTAGACAAGCTTGACATCTCTTGCTGTATCTATGAAATAGATACAGTTGCTGGACAACTGAAATCTGGATCACTACTGCCTTCACTATAATAGAATCCAATGCTCTGCCCCTCATTTCTTCAGCCCAACAAGTTGAACCACACACACTAACTTGCACCTGCACACTTTAGCCTCTGGCAAATGTGCTAACATTTACACCAATAGCACTTATGTTTTGGGAGTATCTCATGACTTTGAAATGCTTTGGAAACAGAGAGGTTTCTTGAGCTCGCGGGGGAAGTGAAATTGAAAATGGCCCCTTTGTTAAGGCTTTGGTGGATGCAATCTTGCTGCATGACAGTTGGTGATGATAAGTTGCCAGGCCTTCCAAAGACAGCACTGAAGACTGGCTGACAGAGTTGCTAAGGCCACAGCATTACAAGACTCAGGCTTCATAAAGAAACTTCTGTTGGTCACTGTTCACACCAAGTTAGCTGTGTACTACTTGGAAGGACACCCAAGATTTAAAGGATATTATCAGAAATGGGAAAGTGCATGTTACAGTTAGGAAATAATAGTGATGGGCTTCTGAAGGATGCCCGTTTGACCAACATCCTTGGCTTTGGTATGGGCCAAACAACCATCCTGCTCTTTCTGCAGTCACTCAAGAAACCATCTTGAAGTTAATACAGGAAATAATTCGTTAAAGAATTGATAAAATGATAGCCTGAGGGAAACAATACTTTTAGAGACCTCCCATAGTAGCAGCTCAAATATGTCAACGGCATCAGATCTGTCCGAGGTATAACCCACCAAAACCTATTCATACTCTCAAGGCCACTTTTCTTTACCTGCTGGTTCCTCTACTATCCAGCAACTGGATTTTAGCCAGCTGCCTCCCTCTCAAGGATCCAAGTATGTTCTTGTGATGGTCTGTACGTATTGTTATTGAATGGAAGCCTTCCCTTGCAGACAAGCGGCCGCCCTTGCGGTGGCCAGAACATTACTGGAAGGGATTATTCTCACGTGGGGACTTCTCTTGGAATTATATGATAAAAGTACCATTGCACTAGAAAAATTCCAAATGTTGCTTGTGAAGTCTGGCCCACAACGTTTCTGCTGTACCGATCAGCCTCAATCCTCTGGTCAAATGGAAAGAACTAATGTGTGTGTGTGTGTGCTTGGTCGCTCTGTCATGTCCAACTCTTTGTGACCCCGTGGACTGTAGCCTGCCAGGCCCCTCTGTCCTGTGGAATTTTCCAGGCAAGAATACTGGAGCGGGTTGCCATTTCCTCCCCCAGGGGATCTTCCTGACCCAGGGATCAAACTCACATCTCTTGTGTCTTTTGCATAGGCAGGCGGAGTCTTTACCACTGTGCCACCAGGAAGCCAAAAGAACTATTAGCATAATAAAAACATATGGAATATTACTCAGCCATTAAAAAGGGACACATTTGAGTCAGTTCTAATGAGGTGGATAAACATAAAGCCTATTATATGGAGTAAAGTAAGTCAGAAAGAGAAAAATACCACATATTAAAGTATATATATGGAATCTAGAAAGATGGTCCTGATGAACCTATGTGCGGGGCAGCAATGGAGATGCAGCCAGAGAGAACAGGCTTGTGGACACAGGGAGGAGAGAGAGGGGTAAACTGAAATAGTTACATTGAAACACACACATTACCATATGTAAAATGGATAACCAATGGAAATTGGCTATATGACACAAGAAGCTCATACCCAGTGCTCTGTGACAATCTAGAGGGGTGGGGTGGGAGGTGGGAGGCAGGTTCAAGAGGGAGGGGACATATGTATCCCTTTGACTGATTCATGTTGATATATGGCAGAAACTAACACAATATTGTAAAGCAATTATCCAATTAAAAATATAAAAAACCACAATTGGCAAAACTCTCAGAGTCTTTCAGTCTCCTTGGCCTAAATTACTACTCACGGTTTTATTAAACTTAAGATCTATACCCTTTGGAAGACACAAATTGTCACCATTTGACATAATTACTTGATGACTTACAATTCTTGACTCAAGAGTTATTCAAGCCCCTTCTAGTCAAGGGGTATCTTTTACATTATTGCCAAAATCTCATGAAGACTCTAAAGAAAAATGAGCACCTGGTTGAAAAACCTTTACACAGTGAAGCACTCCCGGGAGATGAAGAACTTGCATACCACAATTTACAACCAGGGGCTATGTTTATTGGAAAAGCCTTTTAAAGGACTCCTTGCAGCCCAGGTGGAAGGGACTTGATCCAATACTCTTTACTGGCACGGAAGTGCTCTGTGCCAATAAACCTAAAGGCACTGATTCTTAGATTCGTGTTTCTCATTTGAAAAAGGCTTCCCTACCTGAATGGGCTTCTTAAACAGTTGGAGACTTAAAGCTGAAACTGACTGACTGAAGGCAAATGACACCCGACATAGACAACTCTCCCAAGATTCAGGTTAGGCCAGTATATTCCACGATCACCATGAATGAAGTCTTTCTTGTTTTCCTTTGTTCTACATTGCTATCATCACAAAGTTGCTTTGTCTCCTTCAATATGTAATAACTGGTAACAGCAACTTTCTGCTCTTCTCCTTATAGACACATTATCTGGAAGTGAAAATCTTCATGCAGGGGTGCATGCTTGGAATGAAAGTTTAAAGGAAGTGACCTGAGTCCTTTGGTCACTTAAATTCGACTATGAAGGACTGGAGAATTGGAAGTTTGAGGTCTCCTTGCAGCTTCAGGTTTATTAATACTCTTTACCTTACTACATACAGTGGGCATCCTCCATTGGTGGTAATCCTATGAAAACCATGTATCTTGTCAGAACTCTCCTGGAAAGAAGCCTCTAGTTCCAATTTTTGGTCATTCAACTAGTCTATTCAGCTTAGTAGCCTTTCTTTAACCAAGGCCATGAGCCATCGTTTCTCCTCTTTATATTAAAATGACTGATTTTACTTGGATAGTTTTTTCACTTCTGTTATTATTCTTTCTTAAAACCCACCCAGAACCTTTATGCCTGGAAGAATAATGCCCTAGTCTGCATTTCCCAAAGTCTAGCCCCTGAAGGGAATCTAACAGATTGTTGACTATGCTGTTGGAACCCCAGACTCATTCATCAAACAGTGGGATTCCCTTGCCTTGACTATTTCCAATCTTATTAATATCCCTCCACCGTATCCTGTATAGAATTAACTATTTTCACAGCATACCATGTTTGCCTACTTGAATTCACAGCTCCTTTTTCCTGTTTGGTCGACAGAATCAGACAAAAACCCAATAGTTTAGAACATTTGTTCCAATAGGACCGAGAAACACTGGCTCTCATCTTTACGTTGCTGTGCAACAGAATATATCCTCATGATGATCCCCACATGTTCCTACAAGGAAGGCTTCTAGGCTGCTCAAATGTAACTAACTGATGATTTCATTTCACTTTGACTCCTTTCTCTGCGCCCCATCTGGCTGTGGGGCGCATCTATTTGTGGTTGGAAGATGTCCTGCCTCACCACCACCTAAACCCCAGGTTCTAAATGTGCCCTAGGGCTTTTACTGGCCCCCTTGATTGTGTTCAGTTCTCCTGAAATTACCAAATAGCACACGTGCTCTAATTCCCACCTCTGCTGAGATAGCCCTTTTAAGGGATTTCAGAACTATCTAAGAATTTTATTCCCCAAGTGGAGAATTGGAATCCTTGACAATATGGTTTGAAATCTCTCTGCCAAAGCAGCAGACATAGCTAATGTCACAGTTATAGCATTAAGTTGACCAAAAAATTTTTCTAAACTCACTCACTCATGTTATATTAGATAACTGATTTGCCTTGGACTGCCTTTTGGCAGAACATGGAAATATTCATGCTATCTTAAACACCACCTGCTATACTTGGATAAATATTTTTGGTATCATTTCGGTTCAGTCGCTCAGTCGTGTCCGACTAGAAACTCAAAGTGAAGTCCTACAAAAGAAACTCACTTGGCTTCATTCTGATTCCCTTAACATTCCCCTAATGTTTGATCTGTTCAGCTGATCACCCTTAAATATTGGACTTGGTTCAGAATTGTTCTGGAAACTGGGATATTGCTCTTAGTAACTTAGCTTCTGTATACTGGTAAAGCACTTGCTTAAATTGCTTACTTCTATACCTAACCATTCTTCTGCTTGGTTAAGGTTGGCACAGATCACTGTATTTGAGGCAGCGCAGTATCACAATGCTGCCAGTGATTTTCCTGATCCATTTATTGACTCTTACACTCAACCCCCGCTTTGAGGGATATGATAAATCCAGAACAGGCAACCAAGCCACTCCAGTTTTGTGGGACTAGATGTTACTCCTGTGATGTCTTCTCCAGGAAGAATCATAGGCAAAAGGGGAAATTGTAAATGGTACAACAGCATAAATGACTGATGCTGAGGACATCCAGGTTTTCTGCCCATGTTGAACTTTTGCTGAATTCTCTATATAATTTGTTAATGTTGGCTCAGTGTCAAAAGGAAAAAATCCTGAGAACAGTACTTTTTCTAGACTAAGAAAACCATACCTTTCCCTAGTAACAGATGAGATGAACTAGATAATCCAATTGTATATAAAATACAAATTTACCTTCCAATCCAAATTCTTGGGAAACAATAAGAAACTTAAAAAAAAAAAAAAGCCATCAACTTATGGGCTTCACACTCCCTTTATTTCCTGTCAAATGGAATGTCAAGAAACAGGTGGGTATTTCTTATACCACTTCTGCCAGAAATAAAATGCTGAACCCCTTAATTGATCCCCAAAGTCAGAAATTATGGGTTCATGAATATACCTAACTCTTAGCCTACTTTGGGTTACCTCTTTATTTTCTTACATTCTATTTTAAAATCATAAAAAGCAAAAAATCATGATTCCTAAATTATGCAGATATGCAGGTATTGCATCTCCTCACGATGTAGATATGGAACTTTTCCCTGGAAGGTCACAAAACTTTTTCATGTGTTTGTTAAGAAAAATAAATCACAGTCATAGGATATTACTCACTTCTGCTTCTGATGAGAAGCAAGTCTTTATGTCAGAGGATGCTCAGGCCTCACATAGTGGTTTTCTTAGCGTCAGACTCATCTACATTATCCCTCCTACAAACAGGTGCTGATGTGCAATTTGATTGTTTTTCCATTTATGATCCAACTGGTACCAAAAAATGCATTGTTACACTTTAGGCCAAATGAAGCTAAAGGATATAAATGCACTTCAAATAATGATTCTGAATGAAGAGAAAAGTAACGAGAGTTGCAAGCAGGAACACAGGCCTGCCAAATTCAAGAGCTTGTGTGTACCACATTAATATTACTGAAGGAAATGTTCCACTAGCTTTACAATTAATATTACCAAAGGAAATGTACCACTAGCTTACAATCTGTATTTTCATTTTAAAAGTATCCAAAAATTACCTTGTATGCAGTATGCCCATATTACAGATAAGAGGTCAACAGAGATGGGACTTGAGTCTTGGGTTAGCAATTACTCAACAGTGAGCACAGATAAATTGTTTTCTGTCCCTAATGACAAAGTGTGGGGGGAAAAGTCATAGCAAAATTTCATATCACATCAATAACAAGACACAGACTATACAGGTGATCTAGAAGTAAAATTTAAATTAATACCCCGAAATTTGAGATACAGATTCATCATTCTTATAACTTGTGGCTCAGAAGCAAAGAAGGTATTTAAGTTCAACCGTAATGCAATAGCTTAATGTTCAGAACACAGCAGCTGGAGTTTACAGCAGAATTTTGAAGATAACTCTGTTTCCAATCTAGTGAATGCCAGGAATGAACGGAACAGATAAGAGCTGTGGTGATGGTTTTCTAGTTTTGAATATGATAACTTACTTGGCTTTATTAATAATTATTGCCAGGTTTTAAGAAGACCAAAACTGACTTACATTTTGTTGTTATTTAGCCATGATTCTCACTGACAACAGTTTTTATTAGAGCTCATTCAAATTCTGTGGTTGTTATTTTACTATAATAAAACACTTGCTTTTACTGCATACAATTAGTGAGCTGAAATTTCTTCACATTTTAACACTGTGTTCCACTTTTTACTCAAAATATTTGTTTATATGTACTAGAGCTACTTAACCTCTACATTCACTGATAATAGGTATTAATATATTAATTTTACCAATATTAATATGAGACTTTAGTTCTAATAAATTTCCTGGCTTTGTTGCCTTGTCTATATCAATATTTCTCATAATAATACATTTCTTTTTAGACATGTGCACTATACTTCTATTCAAGGTTAGTATAATATTATTGCATATCAGAACTTAGGACTTCTCACATTTTGATATACTGTATTTATTTCAACAGTATAATGGCTTATGTAACACTTTAAAAATCACTTTTACTATATGATGAAAAGTAATTTTTTCCCCAAAAAAATGCCTCCATAAAGTTTCAGTGCATTGTGTACACCTTATATCCTACATGCCAACAAATATACTTTCAGAACACTGACATCCATTAAATTATTAATTTGCATTTTCTTGGATTATAATTTTTTTGATAATTACATTGTTTTTGTTTTAAAATTACATAAGCACTAAGTAAAATAAATTATATCTAATTTTATATCTGTACATATTTACATAACATTATAATCAAATCCAGGAAGAATCCAATGTTGTATGATATTAGGTCTAGCTAGTGCTCTAAGTTGGTAATAGAAAATATATCAAAAAGCCAAGAAACGAATTTTAACAATAGTGAAAAATAAAAGCAAATTTGTTCAGATTACTAAAGGATTTTAGTATATTTATGCTTTCAAAATATCAGTACTTTGATAAAAACTGAGAACTGAAGGATAGCTTTTGTAACCAAAAAGATGACAGGTTGAGGCATTAATGGAGTCAGAGCATCTCCAATTTCCTTGTTCTATAGATGAGGAAAGAGAAACAGAAGCTGAATGACACATTCTGGACTTTTACTGGCCTTTGCCACTGTTATTTTTGCTTCTGAAAAAGATAATTTACATCAGACACAAAAAGACCCAATCCATAAAGTTTGGCCATGTATCTCATTTCTTTTTTTTTTGGTCAAAATGGAAAAGTGGTCCCTGAGGATAGAAATCACAATAATGCATGCCCAGACAAGGTGGCATGCATTAGTTTAATAAGACTAATTTGGAGAACTGTATTTTCTATATTGTCAAATTTCTGTAGCTGGACCTTGTGATGACATTTCTGCAGAAGAAAAGATACATAATTTTTACAGAGTATACAAATATTCCATAGGGATATTAAAGTTTTTATCTGGTGAAAATGATTTACTGGGATATAAAATCTCTACCCAAGTAAATAAGAAAATCAGTTGCATTCCCTATGTAAGTATTTTCTGAAGACACTTTGGCTTTTAAGATCTTTTTAAAACATTCGAGACATAAAAAATTAATACTACGAAAACTAGCTATTTTTCACTCTCTGCTACTACTATAAATCAGTTCTTCACTGAAGATCAGTTCGTGCGTGAGTGCTCAGCCACTTCAGTCGTGTCCGACTCTCTGTGACCCCATGGCCCATGGCCCGCCAGGCTCCTCTGTCCATGGGATTCTCCAGGCAAGAACACTGGAGTGGTTTGCCATTTCCTTCTCCAGCGATAAAGTATGGAGTGAGTGAAGGGAGTGAAGCGAAGTCGCTCAGTCGTGTCCAACTCTTTGCAACCCCATGAACTGTAGCCTACCAGGCTCCTCCGTCCATGGGATTTTCCAGGCAAGACTACTGGAGTGGGTTGCCATTTCCTTCTCCAGAAGATCAGTTCATCCTAGTTCAAAATACATTGTTATAACAGTGTATCTATTATCTTCATGATGTGAATAATGAATAGGTATAATAATTATGCTAGTGTTTTAAATTAATTACGTAACTTACCATTGTTCTTAAATGAACTGTACAGCAATCCAAAGTAACCAACAACCAAGTCAATCTTGTTATGGTCTCATTATTTTTAATATATAATAATGACATCCTAATATCTGCAATTATATTCCCATTAGGAGATCTATACATCAGCTATTATCATCAAAGTATATCAATTTCTTCAAGCAGATTTTTGGTATGTAAGAAACATAACAAAATTGGCTTTGCAAGAAAATCAAATATTGCCATTCAGGCTTCAAAAATATGAGGTAAAAAAAATGAAAGTTATGTATAAAACATTAAATTGTGAACTATAACCAAATTCACAATTTCAATTTAAATGTCAGAGTTAAGATTTTCTATGGCAAAATTATCTTAATTATTCCAAGTTAAACAAAAATTCCTAATACTAATGGTTAGGTTACTCTACCATGTGTCCCAACAAAGGTATACTTCTGGGAACAGTTTTAAATATTATCTTTTTGTCTGCCTTTTAACATGATACACTGATCATTTTAAACCATAAAGAAAGTTAAACAACCCCTTAACTTATAATGACTTTGAAGTTTATTGTATAGCACTTTTATTGAGACATCATGTAACTACTGACCAGGACTGTTTACAAAGGTAATGGTTGGCCTTTGAGACAATTAAAAACTTTTAAGTACTAAAATTTTACATCATGATTTGTTTAACTTCCGAAGTGTTATGATGGTTGAAACTAACAGAAAAGAAAATCTAAAGCAAAAATATAATGATTTCCACAACAACCATATATTCCTCCCATATGAAAGGGAGGAAGGGAAAAAGAAGGAAAGAAAAGAAAAGGAGGGGAAAAGACAAGAAGAGAAAGGGGGCAAGACAGGCAAGAAAAATACTTTTTTTTTTTTTTCCCATTTGCAAAAAGGAGGGGAAATTCTGAGGTCTCAGCAAATAATGTAATCAACAGAGTCAGTTTATATTAAGGCATCTTCTTTACATGTTATTGAATCCCATCATGCCTTTCATATTGCCAGCAGCACCCTGTTGAAATTGCCTCATCATTGACTGAAGTCCTGCCATACCACCTAGAGTGACAGTGGAATAAAATCAGGTAATTATTATACAGAACTTGAAACATCTGCTACTTTTGCCTATTAAGTACTTAAACTTCTAAAAAATATACTGGGTTCTGACTGCAATTTGGTCACCAGCGGTGAAGTACATAAAAATTTGTATTATCACCAGTATCCTCATCTATAAAAGAGAATAAATAACTTACTTCATCCTGTTATGAGGACTACAAACTACATGAAAAGATCTTAGAACAAACAGTACCTAACACAGTAGGGAGTCAGTAAATTGAAACAATATTTTTCTCTGGGAAGTCTGAGTCTTATAAATAGTAATAAATTGGAGTGGTGGTTAATGCACAGGACTTCAAGTAAGAAAACAATTCATCATTATTGAATATCTACTATATGCCCAGAACTGTACTAATTTCCTGACAAGATATGACCTGTATTTTACACAAGAAAGTGAGGTTCAGAAAGGTTAAGGAACTTTTCATATGTTACATGGTAAAAATGGAACTTGGTTTTCAAAATCGTTATATAATTCCAAAGTCTTATCACTAAAACTATCCAGTTTCTAAACTAAGGCAAAAAGTCACCAGAAGAAGCATTAACAAAAGATAATTAGGGACTTCCCTGGTGGCCCAAGGTGGTCCACGTGGCCATGAAATGAAAAGAAATAAAAATACAATTTTGGGACTTCCCTGGTAGTCCAGTGGCTAAAATTCTGTACTTCCAATGCAGGGGGCATGGGTTCGATCCCTGGTCAGGGAACTAGATCCCACATGCCACAACTAGGACCCTGCGTTTAGCCAAATATATATATATTTTATAAAGATGATTATGTAGCTTGCTCAAAAATATCAAACAGCAGCAAGGGAGTGAATGAAACCTCAGCTTATACAACACTATTACAACCATTCCACTTAGAAGCTAGATGGGCCTTTTCCACCATACGCTCTTTGATCTGATTTTCGATTAACAACAGAAGGCTTGTTAAAACTCAACCCTTATAAACTAAACCATGCATTAGCAACTGGCAACAACTTCGTAATTACCCATATGATGAAGAACTCTTGGATCCATCATTTTGGCCATTTGTTGATTCAATTTTGCCATCTGTGACTGGCTCACATTCTTAGACATGTCACCACCTAAAAAAATTTTTGCATCAGTATAGACTGCAATATAATCAGGATATCATAGAAATTGAGTAAATACAAAGAAAAACCCTATAATCTTACTCTAACACAATTATTTCTATTTGTACATATTCCCTTCTAATCTTTTTTTTTTCCATTTATTTTTATTAGTTGGAGGCTAATTACTTTACATCATTACAGTAGTTTTTGTCATACATTGAAATGAATTAGCCATGGATTTACATGTATTCCCCATCCCGGTCCCCCCTCCCACCTTCCTCTCCACCCGATCCCTCTGGGTCTTCCCAGTGCCCTTCTAATCTTTGTCCCAATTACATATATATTTTTGAGAAAGAAAAAGTGAAATTCAATATTAAGGGACATTTAAGAGGCTTTTAAGGACAAATTTTTAACACTTTTACTTATACCTTTGAAATGAGCCACTATAAGCAAAAGCCATATCCAGTGGTTATTAACAGTAAGCTGTAACAATTGTTTAGTAGTGACATGGTATAATGCTGAACAAAAAATTTTAAAGATATGGGTTAACTGGGAATGAGAATGGATTACTGATAAATGGTTATGAAAGAATGAGTCTGAGAGAACCTCAAGATGTATATATCTAAGAAGTTACTATAAATAAAAAGCTTCAGGGAATAGAAAAAAATATAATGAAGCTCCATTTATCAGTGAATTTCTACACACTCAATGAGATTCTACACCAAAAAAGGCAACCAATGAAAGAGATGCACAATGGGGCAGAAGAGAGAAAAGCATCCTTTAGAAAATAACTGCTGTTCTCTTAAGACAAAGAGATCATTGATGCAACAGCAATGAATAAGTAGAGCTTGCTTCAGCAAAACTATTTATTTCAAAGAAACATTAACTCTGGTACTTCTCAGGAACATTTGTGAAAATTCAAATCAAAGTTGACCCTGATTCTCTGATCAAAGCTGGCTAATATGAATAAATTAAATGAATTAAGAACTACGAATGAAAGAAGATATGTTTTTATAAAACATGATAAAAATTTTTTAAAGTTTCATAATTTATAAATCTGTGTAAGATGTGAATTCTATGACCACTGGTGATTCATTGTAAGTTTTTGTCTCTGAGGACTTAAAACTTCAAAAAAATTATTAAGGCTTTGGTGTGACAAGGATGTGCACCAAATTCACTGCCTACTTCATCTGGTTGTGCCTTTACTGAGCAGTCAATGCTTAGATAACATCTGACCAACGGATCTGCAGTAGCTCTATCATGAACAGTCAGGGTCATTTGGGAAAGATGTTAAACTGACTTAATGTATTTATAAATCACTATCTGAAATAGCATGTGGTGTTAGGAAATATAACCAATTTTAAACAAGTTTGTCTCACTTTTCTCCCTTGTCACAAAGAAGAAAACAGGATATAGCAGGCAAGAAAAATAAGGAAACTATCAAAACATAAAAGGCGACATAGAAATACTCATCTGTTTTAGAAAGCTATTCAGTGATATTATTCATCTTTGAAGCTTCCCTAACCAGTATTTCTTAAATAATGAATTCACTTTAATAGTGCTTAAGATATAGACAAAAATTTAAAGACAGGGCTAGGACAGTTGGCTTTAACTCTTTGGAAAAACAAACATCTTTTTACCTTAGATAATACACAGCAAAATACATTCTAGGTGGGATAAAAAGTAAAATCTAAAAAAAAAAACCAGAGAGAGGAGAAGGAAACATAGGTGCTACAGTGGTGTCAGAGCTCCCCTGGTGGCTCAGTGAAGAATCTGCCTGCAGTACAGAAGACATGGGTCTGACCCCTGGGTTGGGAAGATGCTGGAGAAGCGAATGGCTACCCACTCCAGTATTCCTGCCTGGAGAATCCCATGGACAGAGGAGCCTGGGGGCTACAGTTCACGGGGTTGCAAAGAGTCAGACAGGACTCAGTGATTAACACTTTCACACTGTGGTACCGACATGGGGAAGGCTTTTATGAGCATAAAAGAAATCACACCAAAAGGTTTGACTGCATTAAAAATGAAAACTTCAGTTTTCATTAAAAATATAAAAATGAAAGGCAAATGAAAAACTGGGGAAAATATTTGCAGATATAATCCAAGAATTTTAAAGAGTTATTACAAAGCAATAAGGGAAAAAATAAATGGGACAAGAAACCTAAATAAGAGGGGATTCACCAGGAAAATTCAAACTAGTAAATGTACGAAGAGATGTTAAATATGAGTAATCTAAAACACATATTGAAAAACTGACCATTAAATTGGAAAATACTGAATTATTACCACACTTACTCAACATCTCCTATGTTTCTGATCAAAACAGAAAAAATCCCTGGCTTCATAGGAGACTGAACAGAAACTGACACAAGAACTGATACTGATATAGAACTGAGAGTGATATATCAATCAGCCTAAACATCCGACAAAGATGCACTTGTGCTAAACAATGATACATAACTGGAAAAATACTATCTGTCTAAAAGTTATACTTTGAAGAATACTTGACAATATGGAAAAGAAGTTAAGATCAGAAGAAAATACTAGTTATATCAAATGTTATTTGCAGTAAGACCCATGGGATTCACTGGGGAGTGAATGTAATGGGTGTTTTAAACTTTTTTCTTATATTTTAGCATAGTCTCTAAATTTTCCTTAATATATAACTTCACACACAGTCATTAAGTGTGATTTTTTAAAAAATATTAGTGTTTATTACCTTGAATCTGAAAACAGATAAATCACAGATCACATGATAAATCTTGGAAGTACTTGAATAAAACATGAAATTCAGCAGTATATTTTCTAATACTGGCAGTTCTTCCTGACTTTAATTTTTAGTTTCTCAACCTCTTTCTTTCCTTTCAGAGTGGCAAATAATGATGCACTTGTTATTCCTCTTACCTTTAAAAAGTCCTTTGATACCTCCCATCTTTTTTACCATCTGTGCAAATTTGGTATATTGTGTCAAAAGTTCTTGGACATCTCTTGTTGACACCCCTGATCCTCTTGCTACTCTTTGGATTCTTCCTGGTTGCTTACTGAAGACCTTGGCACCATCAGTACTGTCAAGTTCTGTAGGCAAGGGTCAATTACTTTCATGTACACACAACTATCATTCACTGTCAAAGCAATTACATCTCAATATCTCACATATAGAAAAACAAATATAATGGTCAAACCACCAACCAGATTTAACAAATGCTGTTATCATCTGCTGTGTCTGCCTCTGATATTTAAAAGCTAAACACGGAATATATTCAAAAGAGTATTTATAATATTCTTAAGCTATAAAAACAATAAAACAAATACACACATACTTACCCTACAGAAAAACATCTTTTCTTTGAAAAAACTTTTTGTCCATCCTTTCCATATTTCAAGTCCAAGTGCTCCTCAGAATATATACCAGAGGTATATTTCAAAAAGCAACAAAATTTGCTCACCTTAGCTCTAAATAACTATTATCCTTTAAATCATAAATTTAGGCAAATAAATAGAAGTAGGTAGGTTCTATCTATAATCAATAGAATAACTGTTATATTTCAAGTAATTACTACTAGTATTTCAATTCTTTCTGTAACATAAAGAATGAACGTAACATAAACACCTCCAATGTTTTGGTAACTCTTAGAATACAAGGTCCATTTCTCAAGGCGTTAGTTGCATACAACCTCAGGTACAAAATTGCTATTATGTCTGCATTCTCTCCACAATATCCCCTAATAAGTGATCACCTAACCTTGATCTTAACAACCACAGGCGAGATGACCCACTATCCAAATTAATTCAATCTATGCCATTCTATTATGCCTGTAATTATGGAAAATATTTTCCCATATTAATATGAAATACATCTGTCTGACACTTCTTCCTATTTTGCATAGATGTCTCCTTACCAGGCACAAGGAATAAGGCTTTCAAATTATTTCAGAGTCACCATGTGAATTTTCCTCTAGGTGACAAAATCTAACTCTTTTGACTGTTCCTCTTATAAGATGGTTTAGCAACCCATTTATCATGCTGATTTCCTGAATACATTCTAATTTGTCTGTGTCCACTAAGCATATTGTCCAGAAGTGAACGGAAATTCAGGGGAAGACTGATTACCAATGTAATACAAACAAAGATCAAATTATCTCACAATAAACTTACAGTCCATTAAAACCTCTAAATCCATTTCATAAATGCAGTTTTAAGCCACATCATTAGATAAAATATTTCAAAAATGTGTATCATATTCCTCCCAAGAGCTCAAATGGAGTGAGAGAATGAAGACAAGCTAATAACAGCACATCCTGGTAAGCAGTATGACTGAATTTAACAAAAAGCAGAAGGGACATAACTCATAGAAGAAAGGAAGTCAAGAAAGGCCCCATGCTGCTGGTTTCTCTTTAACTGTGTAGTCTTGAAGGACAAGTATGAGGTAAGTAAAGAAGGAAAGGAGCAAGGGACATTGTAGGAAGCAGAACATGGATTCCCGGAATAAATGAAAATCGTTTTGTGTAGAAGGAACCAAGCATGGATAAGAGCTGAGAAATTAAGAGGTTATAAAAATAAGAACAAGATTATAACAGAGCTTATGTGCTAGGCTATGGAAGTCGCACAGTTGTATCCGACTCTGTGCGACCCCATGACTATAGCCCGCCAGGCTCCTCTGTCCATGGAATTCTCCAGGCAACAATACTGGAGTAGGTAGCCATCTCCTTCTCCAGGGGAATCTTCCAGACCTAGGGATCGAACTCAGGTCTCCTGCACTGCAGGCAGATTCTTCACCATCTGAAACACCTAGGAAGCCCTATGCCAGGCTGAGGAGTTGGGAATTAATCATTAAGACAACAAACAGTCATTGAAAGATTCTCATCCCAGAATTGTTATATTTAGAAAGATTATTTTTATGGCAGTGAGGAAGACAGATTAAAAGAGGAGTGAAAAAAAGAGAATGGGATATGTCAGGAGGCTACTGTAGCAATCCAGGTAAGAAATGTATGAACTAATGCAGGGAACAAAGAGGAGAGAGAAAATACAAGAAATATTTAGGAAGTATAACTCACTGAGTCTAAGGTGATGTTAAGGTTTCTATATTCTACCTGAAGTGGAAAATATTGATATGAGTAGACTGGGATAAATTAAGTATGTATATATACTGTAATACCTAGAGTAACCACTAAGAAAAGTAAAATATACCAAAAAATATACAGATACAATAAAACAGAATAATAAATAATATTCAAACAATCCATAGGAAAGTTAGAAAAGAGAAAACAGAAGAACAAAAATCAGAGAGAAAAAACAGAACCAAAGATAAAATGGCAGAATTAAATCCTAATATATAAATACCAGTTAAAAGAGGTTATCATTATTATTTAAAAAAATTACCATGTTGTTGATATGAAATTCATTTCCAACATAAAATAGGTAGGTTAAAGGTAAAGAGATGGAAAAACAACTAATTAAAGAAAGCTGGAGTGGTTGCATGAATAGCAGATGAAGTGGACCAGGACAAAGGAGGGCACTACATACATAATGATAAAAAGTCAAGTCAATTCAATAAGAAGACGAAACAATCCTAATGTGTATGCACCCAACAAAAGAACTTCAAAATACATGAAGCAAAACTAACACAACTGAAAGGAGAAAAGTTAGGCATCTCAACACCTCTACATCCATAATCAATAAAACCACTAGACAGAAAATCAGCAAGGATGTAAATCTAAGTTGACACCAGTTTCTAGCTTGGATGACTGAGTAGATAGATGGAAGTGTCACTCACCAAAGGAGAACTACCACCTTTTGGAACTTATATTCCTCAGAAAACTCTCAAACACGTAATAGAGATACTTGTCCACCATTTAGTGAGTGTCTAGACAGGAAGTAATCCAGAGTACAGACTCTCAAGCCAGAAGCCCAGCCTCTCCATTCCCTAACTAGTGACTTTGGCAGATTAATCAACTTCCCTATATCCTGACCTGTAAAAGCTAGATTGGATTTTGACCCAGAATTGTTCCTTAAGAGTTGTTGCTGGTTAATGGATGTAAAGTGCTCATGACAGTGCCTAGGCAGAGTAAATACTCTAGGTGAGGCTGCAGTTATTAATTCTACACACAAAAATTTTTACAGTGTTGAAGATAAAGAGAAAGACACAACCTTATCTGGGTTACTATGAAGGCCAAGAGATCAAGAAAGGGGTAGAGACTATAAAAAATAATCAGGTAGGATATATAGAAGTGATATTATTCAACAAAAGGAACACAATAGTAAGAAATACTGGCTGAGAACAACAGAACCTTGTAGCATATATTCCTTTAGGCTCATTGAGGATGAGATGAGTGAAAGAGACTGCAGTTAACAAGAAAAGTAAGGGTAAAAGTGGAAATAAAAAAGTAACAGAAAATAAGAATAAAACATTAATGAACATCCAATGTTGTAAAGGTCAAGAAAAAGATTGAAGTCTCCACTGGAACCTTCAGTGGAAGGTTGTTGGAAATCTTTGTATAATCTGTTTCAGAGCAATGGTGGGTACAGAAGTCAGATTTCAGTAGTTTGAGGATACAAACCATTATTTTTAAAGAAACTTGACTGAAAAGAGACACAGTAAAAGTATGAGTGAGAAGTAAAGCCCATAAAATGTGAAATTGTGAAGTTAATGTTTATATGCTGATGGATGAAAAAAATCGGTAGGAAGGAGAGACTGGAGACACGGGAGAGGATTTTACTGATGGAGAAAAGTCCTTGAAAAAGTTTGAAGAATGGCTTGTGGCTGTCACAGCCTCATCAGTAAGTTAGCCAAAGACTGAAAAAATTCAATGCTAAACACATGTATTTCTTTGTAAACAGAGATCAGATGATAGAGTAGAAGACCTGGCATGCTTGCTGCATTGAATCAGAAAAGGTGCTAAAAAACTGGGAAAAAATGAAGTCATGAGTCTAGAAATACTCATGGGCTGAGGACCCAGAAGTATAGGAGAGAGGGATAATCTAGGATTACAGAGAGAGAGTAGTATACTTGAGAAGACTGAAACCTCGGAGAGCAAAGTAAGTTGGTAAATATTGCTTAAACTGTCCCTCTCTTACAGATTTCCAATTCCTGTGAGCATATTAGAGGTCTGAGAAGACATGCAATAAATAAATGTACCAGTTTTTTTTTTAAAAACCCAGATTATCTGACTACAGGACTCTCCTTTCAAGTTATTTATCAACACTCTGAAGAACTGGTGTTCTCACCACAGAATTCATTTGGAGAAGCACTGTACTTAGACATTTCTCTCAAAGATGAAGTCAAACCAATAATCACACCTTTTGAGCAAGAGCTTTCAAGCAGCTACAAATCTCCCAAATAATAATTGCTCATTCTAAATTTTTTCCCATCTTGTCCACAAGAACACAGTGAAATTCTCAACTTGCTAATATTGAGAACACGGTCCTCCAAGTCAAGAAACCTGCCATCTTACCTTGATCATTCATACTATCCATTATTGTCATTAATTTCTTTAGCCTTGCCATTGACTCTTGTTCATTTCCTTTGCTCATGAAATCTGTTCCAAAACCAGGGATCATCCCCTAAAACATATATTTAAACATAAAAATCAGTAATAGCTTGAGATTAATTGTTCACATTTAACTAATGGCTTTAATATTAAATTTTAAAAGTAACTATTTTTACCCAAATATTAAAATAATTAAATCAAGTGTATCCATTCTTAGAAATTGTAACAAAAACAACAGAGGTTAGAAAAAACTTTTTAGGATAACTAACCAAGATCTGACTGAAGGGGCCCATTTTCATGATATTTTGAAATTGCTCATACATGTCTCGCAACGTAAACTGACCTGAAATACAATATAAATGATGCAAATATATTAGAGAGTGAACATTTCTATTCAATAAAACTAATATTTTCTTTAATCATGGGCTCATCTTGAAGCACACTTATAAACTATCCAATCAATAAATATTCACTGAGAAGTTGCATAAGATTACAGGATGAATGCTGTGGAGACAGATCCTACCCTAGAGAAGCTCACATTTTATCAGAGAAAATGGACATAAACATACACAGGAAATGTGAAAACAAACGTAACAATCTATACATATTAGGATAACTGAAATTAAAAAATCTGACAACACCAAAGTTAGAGGATACAGAACAAGCAGAACTCTCATATATTGCTGATGAAAATGTAAAAATGGCAAACTGCTTTAGATTATTTAGAGTTTCTTAAACAGCTAAACTGTCAATAAACTGGAAAATAGGTTGACTCTGGATGAAATACTTACTATAAAAGATCAGGATACAGGTAAGTAAAACTGCTTAGATAAATATCAAAAATATTATGTTGAGTCAGGGAAACCAGGTGGGGGGAAAAATATATATATATATATATATATATACTCTAGGATTCCTATATGAAGCTTTACTGGGAAGGGGAATAAGCAAACTTCCTAGAGTAATGGAAATGTTCTGTTTCCCAAGGAGCATTTGTCAAAATTAATGGAATGATATCCTTAGAATCTGAGCATTTCATTATTATGCAAATTAACTCGTTAAAGACTTTTCTATTTTTGTGCTACGATATAAAAAAGAATGTATTTGGTTTTAGGCATTCTGAATTTGAAGTAGCAGTAAAATACATCAAAAGAAATGTTATAATAGGCAGCTAGAAATATAGAATTAAACAGTGGTAGAGCAGGTTAAGGCTGAAATACATATTTGGCCATTATACAGAAATGACAATGGAAGCTAAGATGATATAGGAAGCCCACTGTCATGGAACCCAAGTGTAGAGTTTGAAAATATAAAAGGCGGATAACAATGTTCAAATTTTGGGAGCCCAGAGAAAAGAGAAAGGTCACTACATTTGGAAGTAAGGAGGCCCCTGAAGCAAGGGCACAGACCTAAACAGAGACCTAGGAGTTAGAAAGCAGGCTGTCTGGGAATATATTAGAAACCAATCTTCAACTTCAAGCAATGAAGACAGACATCAAAATAACTGTGATGAATAATACAATAATTACAGGGTCCAGTGGAAACACATAGCAGGGGTTCTAAGTCTAGGGATAAGGTAGAATGTTCCTGAAGCATATTTAAGTAGAGACTTGAAGTATGAGTGAGTCAGTTTGGCTGGGGGTAAAGGAGGACAGAAATAGGAAGATAGGATAACTGACAGGCAGAGGGACAGCAAGGTAAAAGAGACTGTAGCATACATTTCAGAAAATGACAGAAATTCAGCATGACTGGCACATGGAATGCTAAGAACAACGGTGTCAAAACACGACTCAGAAGATGTGGATTAGATGGTGGAGTCATTCAAAAACACTCCAAGGGCAATGGGAAGACACTGAAAGATTTTAAGAAAGGCATTAGTACTAGGATCAAATTTGCCTTTCTGAAAGATCATTTTGGCTGGACTATAAAAAAACAGGTCCAAGGAAAAGAATCCCAAAAATTGCAAAAACCTGTTAAAAGCCTTAGAATAAACAATCTAGATAAGAGATTAATTTAAATAGTTGCTGGGAAGTAGGGGATGGAATGGAGATAATTAGGAGGTAGAATCACTAGAACTAATAATTAATGGGAAAAGGACTGGGCAGAATGAGGAAGACATGAGTGGATGACAACACCCTTTGGAAACAAGACAAATAATGTTAACTTTCATAGATGGCAACACAGGTGGGAGGTTGAGATGGGAAGATAAGGACAAATTGAAGTCAGTATCTAGGGAACATCCAAGCAAGTAAACATACAGATACGAGTCTGAAGCTCCAGGCAAAGATGATGACCTAGAAATGATCACTAGAAAACACCAACATCTAAGATGGAAAGACATAGGTACCTGACAAGATGAGTGAGAAGGAGCAGAGGCAGGATAGTGTGTGGTCATGGAAATTAAGAGTCATGTCATTTTGAGAAAAACAGAAATGATCAATAATAGTATATGTTAAATGTTCCTGGTGTGCTAGACATTTTATATATATATATATATCAGCTCATCTTCACAAGTCTACGGAGAAGATACTTAGTATTGTCTACTTTTTACACATAAGGAAACTGAGGTTATTTTTAAAAGTTCTATGTTGGGTTAAAAAACTTAAGCTCTTAATCATACTTTCATAGGAATTATCTTCAATGTGAATAAAATGTGTATTTAATCTCTTTTAAATTTCTTTTTATGTTTTATTATATAAATATAAAACTTATAAGTAAACAAACAAATCAGAAGAGAGTATTTTAGCTTACTTTTAACCTGTTTTACTCCAAGGAACCCAATGAAAACTTCAATAGTAATCTTAAGGCAATTTGATTATAAGAAAGAAAACACTCAATTCTACAGCTGCTTAGATGACTGAGATTTAAAATGATCTTCATATAAATCATCTAAAAAATAAACACTGGAAGAACTGACTTTAATGGACTTATCACTTCAAAAAAATTATAGTAGCTCTATCAAAAGAAAACAAGGGAAGCCATCTGAGACCAAATGCTTTTTGTTACTCATATACCATGTTTCAATTTCTCTATAAGTGCTTCATTGTCATCCAACTTCAGCTCGTTGACTTTATCTATCAGTCCTTCAATGTCACCCATACCTATAAAGAGCCAAAAAAGTAAAATTAGCAACTAACAGTATATTTGTTATATTGCTACATTATGCAAAATGCATGCACATATAGTAATAAACCTGTGAGATAGGCAGCTCAGGTATTTCTACAACACTTTACAGGTGAGAAATTGAAGCTAGAGAGGTTAAGTAACAAAGCAGTGACTGCAGTCCAGGGTTTAATTCCAAATTCCATGCTCTCAAACACGAAAGTTTTGCTGCCATTATCACTGCTATTACTACAACCACATACTTCTGTACTGTGCTCTAAAACTTTCCCAAGGAACTTTCCATCCAGTAGCTCTTTTTTACCACTCTAAACATGGGAAGCAGGTTACCATCATCCCTATTTTGTAGGTGAAGAAGATAAATCATAGAAGGAAATTATTTTCCTGAACTAGTCAGTGAGAGGGCAGAATTAAAATTTTAATCTGTCCTAAAAAGCCACACTATTTCTTGGATATTTGTCTATATCCCCACCATTGTACACACCAAGAAGTTTGCTGATGAAAGGTTGTGTTTTGAAAGGTTCAAAGTCATCTATATGTTCCCCTGTACCAATGAAAATAATTGGACTTTTTGTGGCAGCAACTCTGCAAAGAAAAAGAAAACACAAAATAACCTCAAAAAGGAAAACAAATTTCTAGATTTCAAAGCTTATTAGACAAAGGTACATACCTCAAGCTTTTCACTAGCTAAAATAGAACTATAGATATATCAGAGGGACTCCAAAATTCTGTTTCTATTTATACTTCCTTCATAAACTATATTAGGTCCACTACTGGAACAGATTTTTAATGATTAATAAAGTCACAAACACACACACACAGTATGTAAGTCCAGGACACGGGACAACAGTATTAATGGTACTTACGCACTGAGAGCGCCACCTCCTTTTGCATGGCCATCAAGTTTTGTCACTATTACTGAGGCTACATCTACTTTATCTTTAAAAGCCTTAGCCTGGGCTTCACAAGCCTGTCCAATGGAGGCATCCATCACATAAACAATGTTATCTGGTTGCTAGAAAATTTAAATAGAAAAGATATGTATTTTAACTGACCTTAAGTAAATTTCATCAATAGAAGCTATAAAAAATATTTATTACAATTATTCAATCAATAAATATTTACTGTAGAAGCAGTATGTATTAGGCACCATTTAGGTCCTCAAATGGAGATGAGTAAGAAAATCCTTGTCTTTATGGGGCCTACACTGAAGTCATTGGAAACAGATAAAAAATAGGCAAATAAACATTTCGTCTAGTCAAGGCTATGGTTTTTCCAGTAGTCATGTATGGATGTGAGAGGTGAACTATAAAGAAAGCTGAGAGCCAAAGAATTGATGTTTTTGAACAGTGATGTTGGAGAAGATTCTGGAGAGTCCCTGGACTGCAAGAAGATCCAACTAGTCCATCCTAAAGGAAATCAGTCCTGAATATTCATTGGAAGGACTGATGCTGAAGCTGAAACTCCAATACTTTGGCCACCTGATGCAAAGAGATGACTCGTTAGAAAAGACCCTGATGTTGGGAAAGACTGAAGGCAGGAGGAGAAGGGGACGACAGAGGATAAGATGGTTGGATGCCATCACTGACTCAGTGGACATGAATTTGAGTAAACTCTGGTGATAGACAGGGAGGCCTGGCGTGCTGCAGTTCATGGGGTCGCGAAGAGTTGGACATGACTGAGCGACTGAACTAAGCTGAACTGAAACATTTAGAATGTGCAATTAAAATGGGATAGAGAAAATCAGTTATGAGGTGTGGAAGACTTCTTTCTGCAGGGTGGTCAGAGAAGGCCTGTCTGGAGGTAAAATTTGAGTTGAGATCTGAATAAAGAGGAAAAAGTTAAGCAATAATCTCGAGCAATCACACTCTAGGCAAATGGAACAACTGTAAATGAGAAGAAGTAAAAGCAGAAGAGCATGGGCTGAAACCATAATGGATAAAAACAGAGGTGAGGCTATTTCCCTTAGATCTGCTCCACTGAATCAAAATAATGGCACGGCTAAAAACCAACTTATTAGCACTAACCATTAACTGCCAGCACGTCAGTGGCAAATATGGCCTCATAGTATGTGCTACAGATTACCTATAAACCATTTCTTATCCCCAAGTTATTTCCATCACTATTTTAAAGTGACACTAAATGATGATTAATATTTTTAAATGCTTCATTTTGAAAATCTTTCAAAATTCACCTAA
Organism: Odocoileus virginianus; assembly: GCF_023699985.2. Taxonomy (NCBI): domain Eukaryota; kingdom Metazoa; phylum Chordata; class Mammalia; order Artiodactyla; family Cervidae; genus Odocoileus; species Odocoileus virginianus. The sequence continues at coordinate 30,189,015 of NC_069689.1, forward strand.
AGCAAATGTTTCTAATTTAAACAAGTTACAGAAAGGAAATTCAATAGTTTCTAAAGGTTATTCTCAATTTGTTAGTTTTTCTTATACATACTAATAAGATGATTAAGCAGTAGAATTTCCAATACTCATGAAAATTTCATATCAATGTAGAGAAGATTGAGAAGATTAAGTCCTTATCATATAGATAAAGGAGCCCAAAATAGAAATAAATTACTTGGAAACTTACAAGCAAAAAATAATTTATATGGTTCACAAACTCAGTTAGGTTTTAACTAAAGTCCTTATAATGTTGTTACATTAAAGCTACTTACTATAGCATTAGCAACTTGAAGCATTTCTTCAAACAAAGAGTCTTCTTGTTTATGACGGCCACTTGTATCAACAATAATAATTTCAAAGTTTTCATTTTTGAATTTCTCCACTCCTTCAGAGGCAATGATAACAGGATCCATTTCTGTATAGCTATTTAACATGGAAAAAATGATTTAACAACCACAACAGCAAAACATTCAAATACTAGTAATTTGGAAATTGCAAGTATATCTTTAATCTATTCTGAAAAAGTCATATTGATCACAATTTCAATTAAGTACAAAATCCAGTAAGTATTAAATATGACAAGCCATTTAAAGAGCAGCAGAAGCAGTATCCAGCCTCCCAATTATGAAAGCCCATATGATTCTGCTTTATATCTTTTCCAAATGAGTTGTGTATCCCTCAATTTTTTTTACATTTTAATAACTGAACTTGTATTATATAGTGTTTCATAATGTTTTCCACTTAGTCTTTTGAAAGCATTTTTAAATGAAGTATAGTTGATGTACACTATACATTATAGCTATACAATACAATGAGTCACAATTTTTTTTCAGCTGAAATTGTTGCAAATGGCAAACTTTCATTCCTTTTTATATCTGAGTAGTACTGCATTGTATGTAGGGGGTGTGTGTGTGTGTGTGTGTGTGTGTGTATCTCAATCTTCTTCATCCGTTTATCTGTGTGTGTGTGTGTGTGTGTGTGTGTGTGTGTGTGTGTGTGTCTCAATCTTCTTCATCCATTTATCTGTTAATGGCCACTTAAGTTGCTTCCATATCTTGGCAATTATAAATAATGCTACTATGAAGACTGGAGTGAATGTAGCTTTTCAAATTAGTGTTTTTTTTCCCTCCCAAATATATACCCAGGAGTGGAACTGTTGGGTGATATGGTAGTTCTATTTTCAGTTTTTTGAGAAACTGCCATACTGTTTTCCACAGCTGTGGTGCCAAGTCACATTCCCAGAGGGTACAAGGATTCCCTTTTCTCCATATCCTCGTCAACATTTGTTATTTGTGTTCTTTTTGATGATAGTTATCCTTCTGTAGCACTTTATAAAACCATTAAATATTCTTGTAACACGTGACTTTTAAGTTATATAGCATTCCACCAGATGGCTATGCTATCATTTATTAAATAAATACCCTACTGTTGGCCATTTAAGGTTTTCTAACTTCCTGGTGTTAAAAATATAGCCAATATAAATACTATATAATGTTGTTTCTTCTAAACTATGATACACTCCTACAAGCTGAATTTGGATCAAATGGTTTGATCATTGAGGCTTTTGGTTTTTAAAAGTCTTCACAAAACTTTAATTTCATTGCTATTATATTTTCATAATCCTCAAAACTCTATTCAACTTGAAAATCAAAAAATAAGATTTTATTTTAGTTTACATTCTTTTGATTAGTGGCAACTTTTAATACAGATCAATGTTGTCAAATGAAAGGATATATAATGTTAAAAGTTTTCCCCTAAATTAACAACACAAATCAAGCAGAAATACACTTAATAAAAATATATGTGAAATTTAAAAGAAGAAAATTAATATATTTAAGGACAAAATTTTTAACAAAAAAGACCTAGCAAGTTTCTACATGGAACTATACAAATATGATGTCAGTTCTCCCCTAAATTAATTGGCTTCAATATAGTTTTAATCATAATCTTAGGGAGATTTTTCTTTCTGGAACTTGACTAAAGAAACCAACACAACATTATAAAGCAATTTTCCTCCAAATAAAAAAAACCTAAAATTTACTCAGGAAAATAAGCAAGTGAAAGAGGCAAGAAATGCTGAAAAAGAAGACAGAAATTAGCATTACCAGCTATTTTAAAATATGAGAAAGATACAATTAAAATAAAACATAAATATATAAAGAAATAGGGTCAAAGATGTTCATAAAGAGATTACTTACATACATGCATACAATGGAATACAGTGATGTCATAAAAAGAATTCTCTTTAACAGCATATTGTCCAGAATTATTAAGATCCCATTATTATAATATTTTAATGAAATATAACCTATATATGGAAAAGTTTCACAAAGTTTAAACTCAGTGAATTTTCATAAAGCAAAACACCCAGACCAAGGAAAACAAAATAATTAGTATTTTACTCCCTCCCAAGAATAATCACTCCCTTATCTTGTCATAAGATCCCATTTTTAATCAAGTCTATAGTAGTATATTTACATAAAATGCACTATTTTAAGTATTCATTTTAATGAGCTTTGGCAAATTTATACAACCCATATAACTACTACTAAAGCAATCAAGGTTCAAAGCATGAAAAGATTCTATTTCAACTTAAAATTATCTATCTCTTGTATATTTGTTTATATAGCACATTTGAAAAAAGCACAGATGGACTTGCTAAAAGCCGGTATTTGGGAAGTGAAAGTGTTGGTACTTTCACTTCTTTAAAATTGTTTTATTAAAATAGTGTTTCTTTTTAAAAAAGACAGAACAAATGGTACCAAAAAAAACATATCTACTGTCCCCCCAATAAATGCTAACATGTAGATTTAACATTAGAGATCATTTCAAATCCTTCCTTCCCCCGTCCGATCCACTTCATCTCTCCCAGAAGAAACAATGATTTCTAATATTTTACTCCATATACATAAGCAAAGGAGAGATTATTTAATAAACAGTACTGAGGAACTGGTTAAAAATTAAGGCTCTGGCTTTGGCTAATAGTTCAAGTAAGTAGCCTAAGCATTACTTGCTCAGTCATGTCTGACTCTTTGCAACCCACAGACTGTAGCCAACCAAGCTCCTCTGTCTATGGTATTCTCCAGGTAAGAATACTGGAGTGGGTTGCTATTTCCTTTTCCAGGGCATCTTTCCGACCCAAGAATCGAACCCAGGTCTCCTGCACTGCAGGAAGATTCTCTACCATCTGAGCCACCTATCAGCTCACACCTATCACTGTGCAAATATGAACTCTAAATATGTAACCGTTTATTATCCTTTGATTTTTAAATCTATGTTAGAAAAAGTTCTTATCCTAAAAATTAAATTCCTAACATTATTCTTAAATCTATTTGCTAGAAATTATCATAAAAAAATAGAGGGAATTCCCTGGTGGTTCAGTGGTTAGGACTCTGTGCTTTTGCTGCCATGGGCCTGGGTTCAATCTCTGGTTGGGGAACTAAGATCCTGAAATCAGCATGTTGCAACCAAAAAAAAAAAAAAAAAAAACTAATAAAAGAATTTAAATAAAGAGCATACCATAGCCAAAGTTCACTAGTTTCTTTGGCCAAAAAGTAGCAAATAATGATTCATAAAATGATATCATTCATTTAATTACTTCAAATTTTAGCTTAAGCTTTCTATATTAATAACAATCTTCTTATATTAATATATGAGTAACATTAAGAAAAATGTTATTCTCTCAAATAAATCTTTCTAAACTCAATCTTGACACAATTCTTTTAATTAGTCATTTTAACATATACAAATCACCTAACTGAACAGCAATGTAGCAAATGAAGGTCAGCAATGATCAGACTCTGAGATAAACACAGATTCTAAACCATTTTAGGATGATCGAACACAAACTTTTAAAAAATGGTGTACTAAACAGCCACTATGGAGAACAGTGTGGAGATTCCTTAAAAACTGGAAAAGAACTGCCACATGACCCAGCAATCCCACTCCTGGGCATACACACTGAGGAAACCAGATGTGAAAGAGACACGTGTACCCCTATGTTCATCGCAGCACTGTTTATAATAGCCAGGACATGGAAGCAACCTAGATGCCCATCAGCAGATGAATGGATAAGAAAGCAATGGTACACATACACAATGGAATATTACTCAGCCATTAAAAAGAATACATTTGAATCAGTTCTAATGAGATGGATGAAACTGGAGCCCATTATACAGAGTGAAATAAGCCAGAAAGATAAACACCAATACAGCATACTAACGCATATATATGGAATTTTAAAAGATGGTAATGATAACCCTATATGCAGGACAGAAAAAGAGACACAGATGTACAGAAGAGACTTTTGGACTCTCTGGGAGAAGGCGAGAGTAGGATGATCTGAGAGAACAGCACTGAAACATGTATATTATCAAGTATGAAACAGATCGCCAGCCCAGGTTGGATGCATGAGACAAGTGCTCGGGGCTGGTGCACTGGGAAGACCCAGAGGGATGGGATGGGGAGGGAGGCGGGAGGGGGGAGGGGGGATCGGGATGGGGAATACATGTAAATCCATGGCTGATTCATGTCAATGTATGGCAAAACCACTACAATATTGTAAAGTAATTAGCCTCCAACTAATAAAAATAAACGAAGAAAAAATGGTGTACTAAAGAAACAGACAATGTAGAATTCACCAGGATATGTTGAATCGAGAAATGCTTCAGAAAGGTCTTAAAAGAAACAACTGGAATAGAAGCAGGAGGCTGGAAAGCATGCAAGGCAGGGTAAGTACAGGAAGAATTATAAGCTAAACAATACCTGCTCTGATTGATCAGTTTGAATCAGAAAAATCATGTTATAATAATAAAAGGTAACAATGTATTAAGTATACCCCTACTTTATTCCAAAAATGATTCAAGCTTATAGGTACATATTAAAATGTGGCCAGATAGCATAAAGTAAAAAGTCAGATAGATAAGGTAAGACATGAACATAAGAATAAAAACCGGAACCCACCTTCCATAAAATGGAATTCTTGCTTTGGTTGCATTCTGTTTTAGTTGGTCAAAAGCCCCTATGAAATAAAAAGTTAATGAGTCCTTAAACTTGAAAATAAAAATTTCAGGAAATAATTTTCAAATTTCAGCACAATACCTGCTCTGAATGTGTCTGCACATATCAAACAGGTCTTCCAACCTTTCCTCTGATAATAATATGCTAACTGGGAAAGGAAGATTTTAAAAATCAATAAATACAACACATGTAATTGTTTCTGTTTACACTTATTATTTACTTAAGGAGTAAAATAAAACAGTTCATATTCTCCTAAAAAGTATTATTATTACATTCTGAATACCGAAGATTTCCTGAAGAGTTTAAACTCTAAGTGCCAAACAGTCACATTCAAAGGATATGAAATGATCGAGCAACAAATAACTATGGTAAAAAATGTTATTAATGTTAATTAAAAACAAACAATAACATAACCCTCTAAGAAATAATCCTGTTTTTTTTTTTTTTCTTTCTGAACTATACATAGTTGAGGCTTCTGAAGCAAAATCTGGTAACAAAGCTGAGGTACCCAATTATGAAGGAAAGGGTGGTATAATGAATTTAAAATTAGCAAAATGATATGTAAAATGAAGATCCATACATATTATACTGGGTGAGACATTGTGAAAAGGGAATCCTGAGCCACAGGATATAAGGTAAACTTCCCACCTTTACTTCTCCAAAAATCATATCCTCATCTCCTTAAAGAATAGGAACAGTCTTCTTGGTAAAAGCACTTGATTTCCTCAAACATATCTTCTCCATGACTTTGTTTTTTTTTTTTAATTAAGTATAATTTACCTTTGAACATGTAGTTGTTTTACCACTCCCTTGCAATCCAACAAACATGATCACATTCTGTTTTCCTTTAGTGGGTGTCCATGCTTTAACTCCAGGGTCTACAAGCTACATACCAAAAACAAAGATAAAATCAGGTTAGCACATGGTTACATTCAAAACCTCTCTCCCCACAACTTTCAAATTGTAAAAATGATTTACAGACATTTCAATGTTAAGAGGCAACCATAAGCCTCCTATTCTAACGCAACTCTATTTCCCTCTGTAGTATATACACATAGTGAAATTTAAGAATTTAAAATAGGGCATTGTGAAATTATAAGCAAGCCTATACTCCCAAACCAATTCAGAGGTAAGGATCTCAAAACATTTTTTAGAAAAAGTTGAAAGTGTATTAATGTGAGACCAAGTTTGGGCAAAGGAGCAATCTACAACAGCACTGCAGAAATATAGTACATGCGAAGGCTACATAAGAATTTTTAAATCTCTAGTAGTGACAGTTCAAAAAGTAAAAACAAGTGATATTAATGTTAATACTTTAACTCAATATATCTAAAATATTATAGTTTTAACATGTAATCTACATTTAAAAATTAATGAGCTATTTTATATTTCCTTTTCCCATGCTAGGTCTTTTTTTTCCCCTAAATAAAGGTGCCATGCTAGGTCTTAAAACTTGGCATGGATCTCTTAACCATCCACTCAGTATCAGATCTCAGTATGGACTAGCCACATTACAAGTCTCAATAACCACATGTGGCTAGTGGCTGTAACACTGCAATGGCACCTACCTTCCTATTCAATTTCACAAGTGTTAACATATGAGCAAAATTACAAACTACATGTGAAAGGTTTTTCAAGTGAGTCAAATGTTAAACTGTCCAACGCCATTGGATGTACTGCTCTATAAAGTTACAATATTTAAAGTAAAAAATAATCACCAATTTTATAATGGCAATCAGGGGAAAATTAAGGTACATATATGGACAGTCCCCAAACTAACAAGCAGGAGGCATTTTTAACGTTCATTTAAAAAAATAATACATTTCCAAGTCAGTTATTTGGAACTTGAAACCTCTATCTCTATATAATCAAACCATAATAGTAGTTAATATCCTAGACCAGAGGACATAGACCATATTTATAACTATGTGTAAATAAAGTCTTAACACACACATGCCCACTCATTTACTGCTTTTGCGCTGTAACACCAGACCTGAGTCGTTGCAACAAAGACCATATGACCCACAAAGCTCCAACTATTTGTTCTTAAGAGAAATTTGCTGAGCCCATGCTAGATGATACCATAAAAGTTACATAATCCATATTATACCTGATTTCAAGGAAAGCCATGTGGTAGAAAAGGGAGGAAAAGAAAATACATTTTGTTATCTTCTTCTCAGGCATAGAGCTACCCATAAGCAAACTTCTGAAATAAACAACAATCTTAGACATAAATCTACTGCCCTTCCTCTTAGACCCTTTCAGAATATTAATGTTGTCCTATATTCACCTCCATTCCCTATATCCCATGGCAGAATCACTCAGTTCTCTATGAACCTACTATTTGGAACTTATGTTTTATTGAATAATGATTTTATTATAAATTTATCTTCTCTTCCTCCTGCATCCTAGAACTGCAGTACTGAATTTTCATATTCTATCACATTAAAATCTGTTATCCTATCTTGGACTCTGAATCGATCTTATACTGGTGCATGCTTCTGTAACATTATACACTAGTCATTTAGAAAATATTGGTTTATTGAGTTAGGCAGATCTCCCATTGTTGGCACATATCACTACACAACATTGAAAATTTTATTTATTAATATCCATACTGATCTCACCAGACGACTTAAGAATTAGGACACTGTCAAACTCATTGGGGGGATTCAAGCTTCTGGTTTTCACTTGAAAGCTAGAATTTTATCATTGGCTACAATACTGTTGTTTGCTTAAAGTGACAGGCCAACTTTATTTACTTCAGAGAAAATGTCTGCCAAAGGTTCAAGGCCAAATAAGCACAGATTAACTGTCTGTTGCTTTCCTCAAGACAACCATCAAATTTTGCTACACAGCAATACGGCTTTCTGCGTACTTTCCAGTTCATCACACAAAATCCTATAAACACATATATATTTAAGGGTCAAGATTTAATACCACTAATAATTTCCATCAAGGACACGTTTGAAAAAAAAACATTTTTTTTCACTGCAAGTGTCTGGGAGTAAAGGGTACAATGACTACTAGTATAGTTTAGTTTATCACTGCCTTGTTTAAGCTAGGGAGTTTTACCCAATGGTTTGGCCTGCCATTGCTTTTGCACTGATATTTGCAGAGTAAATACAACACAGTAAGAGGGCAAAAAAAGGCAAATGATGTCTTAGTGTTATTATGAAACAGTTTTGACCTTGCTTTGTACACCACTGCCCCAGACCATGAGCTTCTGAGTATAAGGCCCAGTACTTTTCATCTCTGTTATCAGCAGTATATGGCATACAGCCTGGAATAATGTAGGCACTCAGTAAAGGCATCTTAACAAAGCACTTGATGTTCCAGAATTCCCTAAAGATGCCAACCCCTAAAAATAAAAATGTTCACTCACTCTGTGCTGACTTCAGGTGTATGAAGAGAAAGCTGGAAATATCGTGAGGAGGAGTCCACAAAAGGAGTTTGGAGATCAGACCTGTGTCTACCACTAACTGTCTCACTTTTCTCAACCGCAAACTGAGAAGACAGACTGGCTAAATTTCCTGATCTGTTAGGTTCTGAATTTCTTTTCCAATTGATTAGTCTATAGGACCAAAGTGAAATGTCACAACCATCTGAGATACTAGATCTTCTCCAAGTGCCAATCAGTTCTTTTGGAACTAAAGGAGTAAATGAAACTATTCACACAATATAGGGGAAAAATACCTGGAGACCACGAGCAGGTACCTGTTGCTCCTTAAAAAAAACTTTTTTTAGTTCCTTTCTTTTCTGCCCCTACCATTAGACTCAAACATATTTTCTAATGCTCTAAGACTCTCATCATAATTTTCACAACAGCAGCAATATCAGTTCTAAGGTGGGACAGGGAAATAGAGTATAACTTGTAAAATAAAATTTCACTGATTCAAAATTGCTTAAAATCTAGGCAAGTGTAGGATATTCAATCTTTTAGACACAATAAAAGTGTAGAAAAGAACTCTTTCCAAGAGTGACTTTCTGCACAAAAATAGGCAAAACTTGATATTAAAAGAGAATAAACTCAAAGAGGCTCTTCCATCAATTAATATATAGTGAAGCTGTACTTTCTACAACTTGCTTTAGCATTTTTTTGTAGGAGTAAAATACCAACCTTCACATTTGTACTCAGAATTTTAGTCTACAATTAAAAAAAGTCTACAGTTTTGTATTCAGAAAATATTCTATTAATATTTTTAATACAAATATTCCATAAAAACAATAAAAAGTATTCTGAAATACATTCCTGTTTGCCGTGCTAATGCAGTGAGTGTATAGGAAATCATAGCACAAGCTAGATATACTTTTACCTTCACAAGTTCTTTAAATACAGCATGCTGAATCATTTTTCTTTTGTTAAGACCAGATGCCATCTCTTCAAGATCAATAGCAGACCTTCATAATGATGGTTTTTGAGGATAAAAAGGGGGAAAAGTCAGTTAAGACAGTTAAAAAAATTACCTTTTGCCCCAAAGAATGTAAGACTATCCAATCATTTATATTAATATTTTTCTAATTAACATGCATACAATTACTACAGAGTCATAAGTTCATACCACAAAGAATTTACCATGCAATATTAGATATATGACTTTGGTTAAGTTTTTCAAGGCTTAATTTTTGGAAAGTCCAAATATTAATTTGTCCTCACATTACTGTGAAGTATTAATTTTATTTTTCTTGCAGCATACAGAATTTATACATGTTTACACCAAGCAGAAAATAAGATTACTTCTTGCAGTTCTAAATGCTTAAATGTCCTATATATAATACCCAGTCTGACAATACAAAAAGGAGGGGGGATGGCCTGAGCGTGAGGAGGGCTAGGACTGAAACAGCTAACTGAAGTGCCCTCCATTGTTCTATGTGCTCCGCCCCAGTCAGCGCTTTTCCCGATTAACACAATAACTAAGGCCACACACACTACTCCTTTATCGAATATGGACAGAGAAACCAAAAGGGGATAAAAAAGAATACCACTCTCCAATAGTGAAGGAGGTTGATTAATGTCATCTTTAGTCTGAAGAGGATTAAAACGGCACCACTTTTCTTTAAGGACTCTGAATTGCTAACAGGCTTTTCTGTTAAAATACTATACAGTATATGAGTGAATCCATTCAGATAAAGGAGTAGTAGAATGGAAAGAACTCCATAATTAAATGAAAGCCACATGTAGTTTATTCTTTGAACCATTATTATGGAGACACACTATAAAAGAAGTCTTCCAACATATGAGTTCCATTCTTTCCCAGTGCTATACAGCAGAAACGTTTCATAACACAGCAGACTTTTCTAGTTAGCTCCTCATCCCAGTAAACTAAATTTAGTTTTGCCTGTTTTTTACCTTTAATTTAATTAACTTACTTTACATTTTCTCTTAGTTGCTTCACTAGTTTAATATTAACATCTGCTTCCAATAATGCTGTGCATACTTCTTTTAGCATAGCATTTAACACCTGCAAATAAATTAAACTTTTAAACAATTCATTTCAACCATATAAAAACAATGACTGACCAGTCATCAACCATACAACCATGACTAATTAAAAACCATAGTATACAATTAGAGAGCGAAAAGGTTTTCAGTTAGCCCTTGAGAGAGATTTTATTAAATATCTAGTCATTTTGTCAAAATAAGACATTTCAGGGAATTCCCTGGTGGTCCAGTGATTGGGACTCTGCATTTCCACTGCAGGAAGCATGGGCTGGATCCAAGATAGGAGAACTAAGATCTCACAACTTTCAAAGCACCACTTAAAAAAAAAAAAAAAGACATTCCATTTCTTTTTATTCAACCAGGTATTAACCACCACAATTTTATCCCTCTATTAAAGTAATAATAGTAAAGACAATATACAAGTCAAAGAAAGTTACTATACAATACATGTTGCCATTGAAGTTTTCTATGCCACTGAATTCCTGTTGCTGATATGGAGCAACATCTTCTCAACTGGACTACCAGGGAGGAAAATGTGACAAAAGAAAATGACCCAGTCTGACCTACTAGCCTTTACTATCTCCACTCAGAACAGAGGAACAAAGTTGAAAAGAAAACCATCCTCCATTAATAACTCACTATCATCATATATTTGTTGAGCTGCAAGGCACTGTGGTTAAAAGATCACAAACTATAAAAAAGTCTTTAGAAAAGATGAGCCTTAGCCACTCATGGAAATAGCTGTTTACACATTAGAATGCAATACACTCCATGAGGGTAGGGATTTTAGCCTATTTTGTTCAATTTTGTTCCTGGTGGCAGCAAAAATGTTTGCAAAAATGTAGGCCCTCAAACACTTCTTGAATGAATTCTCATCTTCAACTTCTGTCATATGTCAGATAGCAGCTTATCAGATTTCTCTATCCCTCACTAAAGGGATTTGATAAAAATGGAACTGATCTTTCATTAGAGGGATTTCTCCTTGTTAATTCCCTAGTAGCACAGTATCAAGAATAGAGAAGCTGCCAATTTAAGCAACAGCTGTTATTTTACTTCCCACCAACCTAATCTCCTTGGTTTCTTTTCTTTTTCTACTATAAACATAAATAGCATAAGGGTTATACAACAGGGAAAACTATTTGAAAAGCTGTCATTTTATTTATTCTGAATTCCAAAGACTAAACAGTGGTTTAAATTATGATTACTTAATATTAATTATTATGGAATTAGAAACAGGATTTTAATCCTGGTTCTTCCAATAAATATGTGAAACTGACTTCCTATTGCTGTTAAGAGAGAGGCTGGACTAGCTGAGCTCAAAGATGGTCCCCAAATTATTTAATTCCACTAGCTTATTAAAGTATTGATATCAAATTTTATATTAGAATTTTCTTTAAACCTCCAAGTTAGAAAATACTTTCTATCTATTATTTCATTTGATCTTTAAAACCATCCTGAAAGGTAAATGCTGTTTTCTCATTTTAAACATTAAGAAATTCTGAATTTGACTTGCTCAAATTTCTATGACTTGTTTAGCAGGACACTAAACAAGGTCTTCTAAAACCAAAATCAGTACTTTACCACTGGTACCACAAAATGTAAAATATACTTGTGGACTATAATCATCTTCTTTCAGTTGACAAACTATTAATATACAATGTGGGGGGGGGCAGGGAATGGGGGCAAGAAATACCTTGTACTTAAAAGCAGGAGGAAAAGTATTTCAGATATCATATTCAGGAGTCAGCTTACAAAACCTCCAAAAAACTAAAAGAGGATTTCAGAGAAAATGAATCAAAGTAGCCAAATGGTAATATTAGCCTTATATAAGAATGTCAAATAAAAGTCAAGGAGAAAGACCAGACATATGCATGTCTAATCAAGAAGGAAGAAGGAGGACACTAAAGTTATAGGCTTATATCAAGAGAAAGCAAAAGCATATTTCCAGACCGAAGCCATTTCTGAAATATAAAACGTATGTCATTATTACATACAAGTTAAGGTGGGGTTTTCTTTGGTAATTCATTATAGAAAGTTGAAATTAACATAGTCAATTTCTCATAAAACACACTACTATACCCATTTACGGATTTTATCTAGAAGTAACTATATAGAGATTATTAATCATCCATCTGCAATGCTAGTGATGATGTGCAATCACATGTATTTTTACATACCTCTTCATTGATAATGGTGGCATTGCTCAATGAGCGCAATGCTGATGTTATCTTTCTTCCAAGGTCTGCTAGTACCATCTTGAAAGCTTTAAGATGTGATTACAAGAAAATCTAGGAAGGAAAAGAACTAAATAAAAACATCTGAAAACAATCAGTATCAGTTCCCATAAATGAAAACTTATAAAGAAGAGTAAGTTCAAATTAAAGTAGTTGAGTGTTTAAAATACAGTTAACTTCAAATTCTACAGCCTCAACCTACATCTTCAATACTGTCAGGTCCCAAAGCTAAAGGTACCACTTGGTTACAATGCCTTATATTTGAATACCTAACTGGAATATTCTAGATGAATCCATAAATTTGATATATCTGACAATAAGCTTTGAAGAAATGATGACATTTCAAATTAAATCTGTTCTCATTTTGGACATACTTGTCAATATGAACAACTAATGTGCTATGTACATTCTTAAATGAAAAAAAAAAAAAGGTGAGAAAGAAAAAGAAAAAGGTGAAATCTCCACCCAGGAAATATTTTCTAATTAAAGGATACATTCTGATTCATGCTCTAAGCAAAAATAAATCTTTAAAATTAGTCAATCACTTAACCTTTCATAGATTACATTGTCTCGTTCATTTTCCTAACAATTAAGGAAAGAGGTATATATTAATAAGTTGTTCTTGATTCTCCAACTCTAAAACAAGATAACCTTCAAGGCCCCTTCTAGCCCTTAAAATGTTATGATTTCATAAAATACAGAGATGTACCTATTACACGTAAATCAGGATGCACAAAGTCATGGATGGTAAGCAAGTAAATATGACTTGCAGTTCCTGCCCTCAAGTTGTTTACTAGCTGGCAAGACAAGGCACATGAATGAGCAGCAAAATAAAGTAAATCTAAAAATTCCTCTGCCTGACTGCCTAGGCTTCTTTTGGCCTTCAGAATCAAATTGAAACATCAGCTTTTTCTGGGTCTCAAGCCTGCCAGATTGCAGACTGGAAATATGCCGTCTGCTTAGCTTTCCTGGGTCTCCAGCTCGCCAACTCAGCCTGGGGATGTCAGGACTCATCAGCCTCCACGATCGTATGAGCCAATTACATATAGTATATAAAAAGAGTTTCGTGTATGTGTATGCGCATGCACATGCATATGTATGTATACACACATCCTGTCAGTTCTGTTCTGTGGAGAACCTTGACTAATACCAGTTAAGTAATAGTTCAAAGCTAGCAATAAAAGCTTATGGTCAAAAAAAAAAAAACAAAGCTTATGCTTAACTGCCAATAATTGTAAAAATTATATATATATATAAAAATAAGCTCAAGTGGACAGAACAGGCTTTACTGAGAAGGCTGTCATGAATTTGATCCTGACACAGGGAAGAAGTCAGACAGGTGGAAAGAGGACAAAGGGGAGCTTGAAGAAGGTGAAATGGCACAGCAGAAATGGAGACGTGGAAAAGCCTGGGACACGCTCATACCTTATGTATGCACTGTACTCAAAGATTACTGAGCACTATTTGGAAGACAGTAAAAAAACATTCCAGTCAGGACAGAAGGCTATATAAAGTGAAAGTGAAGTCGCTCAGTCGTATCCGACTCTTTGCGACCCCATGGACTATAATCCACCAGGCTCCTCCATCCACGGGATTTTCCAGCACTGGATTTTTCCAGTGCTGGAGTGGATTGCCATTTCCTTCTCCAGGAGATCTTCCCAACCCAGGGACTGAACCCGGGTGTCCCACATTGTAGGCAGGCGCTTTCCCGTCTGAGCCACCAGGGAAGTCCCTACACAGTTAGAAGGAAAGACAGGGTGTAAAGGGCTCTGAAAACCAGGCATCAACTGTCCAACATAAGCAATACTGGCAGGAAAGTTCATTGTTGAAAACAGCTGTTTTGGTAACTATTCCAAGCTAACTGGTCTAATTTAGTAAACCAAAGATTATCTAGACTAGATCCTATCTAAAGACTAAACAGCTGACTCGTTCAACATAGAGAAAGTGGAAAGATGAGGGGAGTCAAAGGAAGCAGGCAGGGAAAAGGCACTCAAGGACCTGTCACTGGCAAAGAGAAATTCCAAGCTGAGCTCTACATTAAACATCACACTTCTGTTCAGGTAAAATCTGATAATTTAGAAACTAAAAACTTATTACCAATACCTGATGGAACTGAAAAAATACCATGTTATACCAAAAATACTTACTTTTTTAAAACAATTACATGGTTACTTAAGC